>NC_139032.1:1915285-2552880 GCF_964662115.1 Mustela nivalis | reverse complement strand
CAATACCCAAGGAGGGAGTGGGGCCCCTTGTTCAAGATCAGTAAGAATTTCAAGACGGCAGCAGCAGAGCACCCCGTGGGTGCGACCCTCTGCTCCGGGCTGGCCTGTCATCTGTCGTTTCTCTTCTGTGCTCTGTGTGCTGTTTTTTCTCATATAGGAACCTTGTTATCTTTGCCAACCTGCCTTCAGCTCCCGGGAAATGGTGCACAGCTTGGCTGCGTGAGGAGGAAGGTGCTTTCTGAGGGCCGGCGGCCACGGTCGGGGGTGGGGGGCGCAGAGGGACCCCGTCCTCGCCTTGTCTTCCTTGCTCTGCGTCGTGAACCCGCCTTGGGTCACCTGGCTCCAGCCCGAAGAATATGTCTTCCTGCCCTCCCACTCCCGCAGGCAGCCCCTGCCAAGCTGCCCCTGTGTTCCGAGCAGCCCTCAGACCGGGCGCTGTGCCCGTGACTCCAGGCACAGGCCACTCTTCCTTGCCTCCTCCTGAGTGTGGGGACGGCAGGGTGGCCGCCCGGGGCATCCTCCCAGAGACTGGCTGGTGTAGGGGAGTGTGCGTCACCAGCCCGGAGGCCCCTGCAGCTGTCTAGACCCCAAGAGAGGGGGGTTACCACAGCACAGCCACAGGACCAGCTCTCAGAGCCTCCTCCCTGCCACGTGTGACCGCAGAGTCCCTAGAAGAACATGCTGGTTGGAAATACAGGGTGGTGGGATGAAAACCTTGCAACATGTGTATCTTTAAAATCATGTGATTTGTCAGGTGCACAGGGAAGGCAGTTGGGGGGTGGTAGGTGCTGTGAACTGCATCAGGCCTGCCAGGTCGCGTTGCTGGCCTCCTACGGAACAGGTTGAGTGCCAGCCGGCACTCTGAACTCTGACCCGGGCTTGGTAAGCCCTGTGTTCGATGTCTCCACAGCCCGTTGCACGATCGTCAGGAGAGGAAGAAGTGTGCACACACGGATTATGTTAGGTCGTACGCTGTGGGTACTTGGTTTGGTTTTTCGGGGAAGTAAATGTTTGCAAATGAAGGATTGGGGAGCTGCAGCCGCAGAAGGAAATAATTGGCCTCCTGCACTGCGAGGTCGGCTGGAGGCATGGCCCCTGTATGTTGGGGCAGGAGTGACCCCCGAGGTCCGGGGGATGCCTGCCTTCAAGGTTATGCTCGCACTGGAAGCTCTCCTTCCTCGGGGCACATGGGGCTTCTGCAGGGGCGGGCCCAGGGCTGGAACGGAAAAGCTCAGGTGAGGGCCTAACCGTGGAAAGGCGCGTTCTCGTTCACTTGCCCCACAGACATCTGAGCCCTCATGGCTGCGGACTGTGGGGTGCCGGGGGCAAGGGCAAGGGAACCCCTGCTGTGGCCGGAGTGCACAGAGAGGGCACAGGGGACTTCAGAGCAGCTGCTCCGACCGAGACCCAGCGCCCCAGCAGCTCTCGAATGCAAGAGAGGGACCTGACGTCCTCAGAGCGAGGAGGAAGCCTGGGGACCCCAGAGGCTTTCCAGGGCCAGGCCCTTGCAGAGGATGGACACGCTGGGGCACCATCGGTGCGGGGTCATCAGGCAGGCCTGGACGGCACCCCAAATTCCTAGGTTCAGCAAGCGGGTACCCCAGGGTTCTTTGGCAGGAAGTTGTCTGAGGGCCCGAGGAGGGGTGGTGCGGGGACCCCTACATCCCGGGCCGGTGACCCTGTGCCAGAGCGGGGAGTCTGAGAGGCACCCATTCAGACACTGGCGGGTGGCAGCCCTGGCCTCGGGGCACTGGGAGGATGTGTCCTCTCTCTCCAGGTAACTAGAGCCCTAGGGCAAGTGATGCTCAGCAGGGGGTAAGAGGAAGAGCAGGGATGCGGGGGGGGGGGGCAGGTGCCGTAGGAATAGGGTCCTGATGAAATGCAGGGGGAGTCGTGGGGGGTTGGGTGGGTGGTGATGAGCAAGCCTTCCAGAAAGTGTGCTCTAGAAGGGAGGACAGATGCGCCGTAGCACCATGGGATTGAGGTTCCCAAATGCGTGTGGATGGAGGCCGATGGAGGTAACAGCGGGGTTGTTTTCAGAGGAACAGGAAGGGAGCGGGGAGAGGAGGGGACTCACAGCCCCATCCGGAGCTGGGGCACCATCTCCAGAGACAGACTAGACTTGACAAGCATCACTGAATTTCTGGCTGAGATGGAGGCAAGCCGGGTGCTCATGTCCAGCTGTACAGGTTGTACATCACAAAGGCATCACCACAAGGCATCACAAAGATGCCTTGCGTGGTGGAAGGCATCATTCTTGCAGCCGGTGGTGTGGGCTTACATCATTTTATGATAAGGGGGACTTCTCCCTAACCTGCCACAATGGGCTCTGAGTGGGGCAGGACCCTAGGGCGTCTGCTGAGTGTGAAGGGAAGGGCCAGGTGGGGTTTGAAGGAAGATGGAAGCCTGGGAAAACCAGGAAAGAGATGCAGAGAGGAGAGGCTTGCAGCAAGCGGTGAACGTTCTCCTCTTTCTCTTGACCAAGTGATGCCCGGGTCTGCCTGTGACTTAACCTTCTAGACTGTGACCTGACACCTTTCCCCAGGGACAGAGTCACAGACAGGAAGCCTCGGAACGGACCTCTGCCATCAGAAGACCTGACATGCCTGCCTAATTTTTTTTGAAAATCAGAGTGAAGTATTTAATTCCTTTGGTATTTCAAAATACTCAGCAAAGCCATTTCCTTCTAGATCTCATGTTAGATTTTTTTTTTTTTTTAAGTACTGATGGAATGCAGCTCCTGGCCACTTCTGTTTAACCCAAGCTCAGAAGTGCTCACTGCCGGCCCGAGGCCGCCCCGTTACACCGGACCTGCTGGGCCGTCGGGATGGTCTGGGCCAGCCACGTCCCCCTCCCGGAAAGGACATGGTGCAGCCTGCTGGCTCCGCTCAGGGGCTCACAGCCTCCGTTTCTGTGAGTGCGGCCTCATGCCGGGGAGGAACACTCTTCCCCTGCCGAGTGCACTGTTGGTCTCCCTGAAACTCGCGACCCAGCGGGTATCGTGGATTTGGGGGCGCTGGCTCAGATCCAGTCCTCGTAGGACTTGTGTGGCCATTAGTAATTGATGCAACTTTCCTTTGTCACAAGTAGAGCGGGAGAGACAGCAAGGCCCTCCAGGAGTGGATGCCCATGTAAATGAGATCACGCTTTTGAAGCCCAGAGCACAGCCTGGCAGAGAAGTCAGAAAATATTAGCTGTCACGGTTGCCTGGTTTTCTTTAGCACTTTTTTCCTATGTGTGATATCATTACTATTAACAACAACCTTTACAACACGAGAGTCGCTGAGTCACCCTTGGGCCACGCCTCTGGGGTTCCAGCCAGAACCAGTGCGAGGGTCCCTGAGCACCTGCTCTCCACCACGCAGGTGCGGCCAGGAGGACAAGCCAAGACAGCGAGGATGAAAGCTCGTCTCCCTCAGGCCTCACGCAGGCGTACGCCGGGGCTGGGCGCGAGCAGGCCCTCTGGGTGTGCAACCCGCACCCAGGATTAAGGGCTCATCTTCCTTGCGTTCTGCTGCACGTGTCAGGTAGTGAGATGCCGGAACAGAGTTACCTGTGAGCTGGGAGAACCTGGAGCGCTGAGCAGCTCTGGGCCAGCCGGAGCTGCCGGGAGCACGGTCAGTCCCTCAAAGCGCAATACCTACCCCCACGCCTGCGAGCAGGGCTCTGTTATCACTTGTCTCTGCACTCAGAACATTCCGATGAGCTCAGCGTGGGAGCCACGGCCAGGAGCCCAGCCTCTCTCCCCTGCTGTCACTATTGCAGACAACCTGGGCCGTCCCCTCCGTCACAGTGCAGGTGACCACAGGGAAGGACTCTTGGGGTCCTGGGCCGTCCTCCTCTGTCACAGTGTGAGTGACCACGGGGAAGGACTCCGGGGTGCTGGGCTGTCTGTGTGCCTAGGTCTCTTCCCCTGCATCACGAAACAAGCAGCACCAAGCCCGTGTTCCCCTTGTGCAGATGAAATGCATAGAAGCAGGGAACCGTAACAGCCGTGACTGCCGAGTCCCCTAACTCCCCAGCGAACCACGAGACGGCTCCTCCGCACCTGGTGCCCTGGCCGGAGTCATGCCCAGCAGAGGCTGCTCCCCGTGTTTGTTCCGGTCTCTTCCAGGGCCAGATCTCCCTGCGTCTCTGCTCCCTCCCGTCTCCTTCGCCTGGCCTCTGATCAGGCTGTGCAAGCTGCTTTCTTCCTGCCGCTGGGCCTGCAGGGACCCTACCTCCAGCTTGCTGTGCGTCAGTAGATCCCGAGTCTCCTCTCCAGGCCTCTCCCTCCCAACCCTCCCCGAGAAGCCCGGGGCTCTATCACTGTGCTCATGCGTTCCTTGTGCGGCTCCCACCCTGGCGGCCGTGGGGCTGGGGCACGGGCCCCGGGATGCCGAGTCAGACCTGAGCTAAACCCACTTCCACTGCTTGGCCCTGATGTGCCTTGAATTTGGTCTCTAATTTATTGAGTTTGTGCTACACTGAACTCCTTCCTGCGCTGGCAGGTGTTTCTGTCTCCGTGCGAGCGTGGCTCAGGAAGCATCGTCACAGGCTTGCAGACCCCGCGATCGGCACGCTGAGCTTACAGCTGGGTCTCGGGGCTGGAGCCAGTGCCGTGTGTCCTCTGGATGCCATGGGTGACTTCTGTTCTGTCTTCCTGAATGAAGTAGGTGGTTCCCCTGCTTCTGGACACTGTCATGGGGAGCACGTGTGCAGCCGCGCCACTGGGTCGTGGGGTGGATGGGGCGCGTGGGTGTCCACTGCAGTGTCCCTGGCACCCGGAGCAAGGCCTGATGCCCAGTTGCCCTGATGCCTGGGTGCTGATCCCCGTGTATCTGAGTGGATGGTGCATGCAGAGCCCTGGCCCAGGACCCGGCGAAGCGCGGACGAGCCGCTGTCAGAGGGGGGCTTGTACACGAGCTCAAGCCCGTCACCGTCCTCCGCCGAACCGTCGCCGCCGCCTCTGTCAACCACCGAGCCTAGGATGGAACCTGGCTCGCACGCAGCACCTGGCAACTCCCGTCTGTGCCCTGGGGAGGGTGGTGGCCCCAAGGCAGACAGAGCAGCCAGACCGGAGCTGCCGCCCCCAACATCAGAACATCAGAATATTCAGCACTTGCGGTGTGGTAGGCAATGGGAGCTCACTTTTCTGTGGTTCTTCTGACAAAAACCAAAGGGCCGGGGCGCCTGGGTGGTTGCATCTGCCTTCGGCTCAGGTCAGGATCCCAGGGTCCTGGGATGGAGCCCCGCCTCGGGCTCTCTGCTCAGCGGGAAGCCTGCTTCTCCCTCTCCCTTTGCCGGCTGTTTTGCCTACTTGTGCTTTCTCTTTATCTCTCTATCAAATAAATAAATAAAATCTTTAGAAAGGAAAAAAACAAAACAAAACAAACAAACCCGAAGGACCTGGTCCTCTTGTTCTTAGACAAAACTGGGGCTTTGGTGGTTAAGTTGCCCCTGGGCATGACAATCACAGAAAAGTAAGCGCTAAATCAACGTTTTGATATTGTTTACTTGGAAGGGCTGTTTGCCTTGCCCACTGGCCCCTGTGGCTGCCAAGGGGGCAAGGTCACAGAGCGCCCCTAACCCCCGGGGTCGACGGCAGGCTGTGCCTCCAGAGACCCTCCAGGGTCTTTCTCCCTGACACTGAGCAGTGCCCCAGAATGACCTGGAGGAGGTTGTCCTTGCTGCATCGAAACAGAATAAAGAACATCTGGGGGTCCTTTCTCCTTTCCAAGAACAACACAGGCTGCAATTTCTTTTTCCTTTTTAAAAAAAATTAACAAGAGAGAAAAATGCCCCTAAACTCCTAGGGGAAATCCAAAGACAGCTATTCCCACCACATTTTGAGGAAGTCTTGGACATTTTTCATTGGCGGACAGCAGATTCTCAGAAGGCGACTGCCCTTCTGCAAAAGCCATTAGAACGCTTCATCTGGATGGGGTTTCCAGAACAAAATACTGTAGCCCCACCGGGCAGCATGCAGACCCAGCCATTGGAGCCCATGCACGGGCCCAGAGGAGCCCAGCTCTGCAAGTGCGCCGCACTCATGGGCCACAGACCTCTCTGTTCTGCCCCCGCGGGGGAGCCTGAGCTGGGGACCCTGCACATTTCTGCCCCAGCAGGCCAAGGTGAAGATCAAGGGGAGTTTCATTTCCCGAATGGGCTGCTTCTTGTAGTAGAGGGAAGAAGGGCTGAGCCAGGGCGTGAGCCCAAGGCTGCTTCTGAGGTTTCCACCACAGTTGGACGTGCTCCAAAACAATGGCACAGGGACAGGGCGCCTGGATGGCTCAGCCGGTGACGCATCCGACTCTTCATGATCTCAGGGTTGTGAGATCGAGCTCCATATCGGGCTCCAAGCTCAGCAGGTGGGGAGTCTGCTTGGGATTCTCTCTCTCTCTGCCCTTCCCCATTTCTCTCTCTCTCTCTCTCAAATAAATAAATAAATCTTAGGAAAAAATAAATAATGCCCAGGGGTGAGCTCCCATTTGCAGATGATTCTGCCGACCGCCTCTGTGTTGTGGGAAACAAGATCACTTAACTAACGGGGAGTGGGCCGGAACCGGAGCCCAGGTGCTCCTTGGAGCCACATCCTGTCTAGTGGTGCGGAGGCCTCTAACATGGCTCGCCACCCTGTGCCCTACAAGCCATCAGCTACCGATGCAACATCTCGGGGCACCTGGGAGCCACACCTGCACTCTCACTGCTCACCCCGACTCCATGCGCTTGCTGGCTCAGATGATGTCTGGCCCGGGGCAAGGATAGTCTGGGCCTCACACACCTAGATATGTTAAAGCCCTGGTCCCAGCCCAAAGGAGACCACAAGCCAGCTGCTTATACGCAAGTGTGTGGGTGCACCAGCCGGTTCCTCAATGTCTAGGTCAGCCCTTGGGACCAGCGGTGTGTGTTGGAGAAGTGGTAAGGACTCGGGAAGAGGCCTAGTGGAGGTGGGCTTGGGATGTGCACACAGGGAACTCTGTGGTTTAGGGTATCCCCGGCATGATCTAGAAGGAGGAGTGTCGGCCCCAGGTGGCCCCTGAATGCCTCTGCCAGAAGAGACCCAGGAGGGCAGGTCCAGGGTGAGCCTCCGACTGCCAGTCCTGACCAGGGTCCCTCTAGTTGGGCTGAGGCCAGGCCGCCATCTCCTGTCCAGCCATACCTTCTGCCGCATGATACCAGCCTTTCCAAGCCATGTGCCATCCCTGGCATGTGCCGTGAATAAGTTTGTCATGGCCCACTTGCCTAGGATCCTCTCACCATGGTCTGCTGCCGGACCCCAGCCTCCTCAGCTCCTATGTGGCTCTCAGCACACTGTCTCAACATCACTTTAAGGTTTGCCTTCTGGACCAGTTGGAGATTTTGTCTGAGCATAATACTCAACACCGAGGTTGTGTTTAATCAATACGTTGTCTTTGCTTCGTGCCTGTCCTGGAGAAACAAGAGATCAGCTTCTGCTCAGGGTTGCAGATGCCCAGGAGAAGAAGGTTAGAGCAGTCTGTGCTTGGATGGTCTTCTCCCTAGGCCAGAAGCCCAGCTCAGCACCATCTCCCTGGGAAAATCCCAGAGAGATGTGTGAACGTCACATAGCATCACCCAACAAACAAACGTCAGACACTCCCTATGTATCAGATGCTGGCTGGACACTGGCTTACAGAGGAGCGGCCGATTGGCAAAAACACGCATCTGGGGCTCACATTTAGTGGCAGCAAAGGTCACTCGCCAACCCACATACCTGTGAGCATGGTGTCATCCTGCCATGCCCTGTCCAGTCAGGTAGAGCAAGCCCTTGTGGCTGCTTTGTTCCTGGAGACCAGGGATCAGGGGAGACATTATGCTGAGCCCCAGACACCAAGCAGAAGGCAGCCATGAGCACAGTAGTAGAGGTTTAGGAGCAGAAGGAGAAGACTTTCTACATTAGACAGGGTCAAGGGGGATTTACTGCCACAGAGCAGGCTTAGGGGATGGAAAATTACTAAGAGGAAGCATCATGGGTAGTGGGGGGCGGGTGTTTCTTGCTGAACCAGCCTGACAGGAATGCTGGGGGCAGGCCAGGTGGTGAGTCATCACCTGGAGGGTGGAGAAGGACCAGGGGACTTTGTTAGACACTGAGGGTGATCACATATTGACGGCGGGGCTTCTGGCTACACAGACCTAGCAGGAATTTTACTGAAATTGGGCAGTGCAAAGCTAGATGCAGAAGTTGGAAGCCTAGGCTTATTTGGGAAAACTCTTCAGAGGAGCCAGACTGAAGGGCCTTTGCCAGTAGCTCACTCCTTCCCAGAACCCATTCCCCCTGAGGCCTGAGCACAGACAGTGGGCAAGGCTGGCAACATGGAAACACACTGAGCACCCACAGGCAAGCATTCAAAAGTGTAAATCATCCCGGTAAAGGCAACACTGCAGACAAATTCAGCATGTGTCACACTGTAATGGTCATTTGTAAATTACTTTTAACCCTGATATGTAAGTCAAAATAGAAACATTTGTTAATGGCTACACAAAAGAAAAAGAAGCAGACTCTGAAAACCAAAACACAAGTGTGTGTGATGGGGAGTAAAGCGTACTTTTACATAACAATGTAAGTTAAGATGTTATCAGTTTAAAATAGATGGCATATAACAATAAGATATTTTATGCAAGCCTGGAGCTAACCACAAAGAAGAAAAACCTATAATAGGCATGTGAAAGATCAAGAAAAATGTATCAAAGCAAATTGCTACCCAAAGCCATCAAATATCAAAGAAAGACAGTGAGAGAGGGAGTAAACCATCACAAAATAGACAGAAAAGAACAAGCAAAATGCAATAGTGAGTCCTTACCTATTGATAATTATTTTAAATGTAAATGGATTAAAATCCATCACCAATCAAAAGAAATAGAGTGGCCAAAGAAATTAAAATAAACAAAAACAGAATCCAACCTATGTGACTACGAGACTCATTTTACTCTTAAGGACACACACAGGCTGAAAGTGAAGAGATAATATTCCAAGCAAATGGTAAGCAAAAGAAAGCAATACTTTTTTGGTACTACCTACCAATTGACTTTAAGTCTCAAAGTGTCATAAGATACAAAGAAGGTCATTATATAATAATCAAAGTGCCAGTCACCAGGAATATATAACATTTATAAATATACATACTCAACATCAGAGCACGTAATGTTGCAAAGCAAATATTGACTATCTAAAGACAGAAAGAGACAGTAATATGGTAATACCAAGGTACCTCAATACCTACACTTAACATAATGGATAGATCATTCAGGCAGAAAGTCCATAAGGAATCAATAATCCGGAATGCTGTGGACCAAACGGACCTGCCAGACGTATACAGAATGTTCCAACCAATAGCAGAACACACATTCATCTCATGCACACCCAGAACTTTCTCCAGGTTAGATCCCTTGTTAGGACACAAAACAAGTCTTCACAAATTTAAGGAGGCTGAAATCACATGAAGCATCTTTTCTGACCACAGTGTGATTTCTTCTTTGTCTCATTGTTTGAGCATGTTAATTTCCACCTATTTGTGAATTTTCTCATTTTCCTTCTGTTACTGATTTCTACTTTCATTTCATTGTAATCGAAGAAGATACTTGTTATGATTTCAGTCTTCAAAAAAACTCCCCTGCTTTATCAAGGTATAACTGACAAATAAAAATCATACATATTTAAGATGTTCAATTTGATGTTTTGATATACGTATACATTATCACCATGATTGCCGCAATAAAGCTAATTAACATATCCATCCCTCACAGTTACCTTTTTTTGTCTTCATCTTGCATAAGTGAAATTTCATAACCTTTGACCAACACAATCCCACTTCCCCCTCCCCCAACTCCCAGCAACCACCAGTTTCCTCTCTGATTGTAGAAGTTTGGCTATTTTGGGTCTCACATATAAGTATTTGTCTTTCTGTGTCTTGCTGTTTCGCTAATGTCCTTTAGCTCCATCCACGTTTTGCAATTGGCAGGATTTCCTCCTTTTTTTAGGGTTAATAATTCCATTGTATGTACACACAGACACATGCACATATTTTATATATTTATTTATTTAATTTATTTATTCATCTACCCGTGGACGTTTAGGTTGTTTCTGTATCTTGGGTATTGTGAATAATGCTGTAATGATCATGGTGGGGGGGGTGAATATGTTTTGTATCAGGTAATTTTAAGTTTCATTTCTTTGAATAATCATACCCAGAAGTAAGATTGCGGATCATAGGTTGTCCTATTTTTAATTTTTTGAGGAACCGTCATACTGTTTTCCAGTGACTGTACCAATTTACATTCACACCAATAGTGTGCAAAAATTCCCTCTTTTTTCCTAAATCCTCAATGACACTTATATTTTCTCTTTCTAATAATAGCATTTCTGATAGGTGTAAGGTGGCATCTCACAATGGTCTTGCATTTCCCTGACAATTAGTGATGTTGAGAATCATTTTATATACCTGTTGGCCATTTGTATGTCTCCTTGAAGAAACAAATAGTCTATTTCTCTTTTTAAAATTGGGTTATTTGGCTTCTTTGCCTTTTGGTTGAAGGAATTCCTTATATACTGTGGATATTAAGCCCTTATCAGATAGATGGTTTGCAAATATTTTCACTCATTCCATGGGTGGCCATTTCACTCCCTTGCTTGTTTCCTTTGCTGTGCAGAAGTTTTTGGTTTGAGGGGCACCTGGGTGGCTCAGTGGGTTAAGGCCGCTGCCTTCAGCTCAGGTCATAATCCCAGGGTCCTGGGATCGAGCCCCGCATCGGGCTCTCTGCTCAGCAGGGAGCCTGCTTCCTCCTCTCTCTCTCTCTGCCTGCCTCTCTGCCTACTTGTGATCTCTGTCAAATAAATAAATAAAATCTTTAAAAAAAAAAGTTTTTGGTTTGATGTGTTGTATTTTCTTGATTTTGTCTTTTTTTTTTTTTTTTTAAACTTTTGTTCCCTGTGCTTTTGGTGTTACATCCAAAAAATTATTGCTCAATAAATTTTTTCTCTATGTTTTCTTTTCTCTAGTTTTATGGTTTTACGTCTTATGTTTAAGTCTTTAATCCATTTTGAGTTTGTTTTTATGGGTGGTGTGAGATAATGTCATTTTTCAAGCATTTGTTGAAGAGATATTCTTTTCCTATTCTGTGTTCTTAGTATCTCTATTGCATACCAGATAGCAACAAAACTACAATGATGTTTGACAAAGTAAACAAAATAGACACACACTTAGCTAAACTAAGAAAAGGAGAGAAAATACTCAAATAAGATTAGAAATTATAGGGAGCTATGATAATATCAATTAATATAAAGTGGGGTGTTGAAGCTACTTGCTATTATTGTACTGTGAGCTCTCTCTTCAGTTCTGTTAATGTTCTTTACATACTTAGGTGCTCTGGTGTTGGGTGCACATATATTTGTAAGTGTTGTATTTTCTTGATGAAGTGACTCTTTCGTCATTATATGATGACTGTCTCTTGTGACAGTTTTTAACTTAAAGACTATTTTGTCTGGTAGGAACACATACAAGCATAGCCATCCTGCTTTCTTTTGGCTGCATTTGCATAAAATATCTCTTTTCATGTATTTCGTTTCTGCCTTCTGTGTCCTTAAAGCTAAAGTGAATCTCTTACAGATAAGATATAATTGGATCTTTTTTAAAAAATCCATTCAGCCACTCTGTGTCTTTCAATTGGGAAATTTGACTCCCATATATTTAAAGTAATTACTGATAGGCAAGTTCTTACTAATGCCATTTTGTTGATGTTTTGTACCTCGTTTTTTCTTCTCTCTTCCTCTTGCTGTCTTATCCTGGTTTTGCGTCCGTTCTTCTACGTCTTCCAACCACAGGATGGCTGCCATGCTTCGACTATCAGAACCTCATACAAATATGTCTAAAGGCCGAAAAAAAGGAAAGGAAGCTCTCCTCACATTCCTATCTTCTTTTATCAGGGAGGACAAAATTTTCTAGAAATGTTCTCATAGATCTCTCTTTGGGTCCCATTCCCACGGCTGTCTTTAGCTGTAAAGAAAACTGGTAAAGTGAATACCTGATATTTTCGGCTTGAATTGTGGGTCTGGCCAAAAAAACAATAGTGACTTAGAGAGTCCGACAGACCAACACCCACTATTTGGCAACATTTATCCTGACAGATATGGGGCAGGGATTGCAGAATCCCAGGAATTCCCCGTAAGACTCTCCCAAATATCCTCATTAGCATAATAAGTAAAACCAAGACACTGGTTTCCAAAGGACACCTTGAGCTTAAGAACCCAGCCAGATCATAACCACAAACACGACCATGAGTCTAATATTAGAGAAGGGAGAGAAGCAATATGCTTCCCCAGTTTTCCAGACATAGAAAATGTTAAAACTCAAAATAGGACAAATTCTCAATAGTATGTGGAATCAAATGCATGAAGTGTAAAATATTTCACCACGAGTTTGTGCATTAGACAACATGAAGTTCAAAAATTTATGTTGGCACGCGCACTTAGTTAAAAAGCCCTGCAATCGCTTTGAGGCTCAGATCAATATTTTCAGTGTAGTGCCTCCAAGCAGCTGGTATTTTCACCACTTACATTGGTGAGCTCACTTGTTTCTCTCAATACTCATTCACAGCTGTGCATGTTAGTAAACAAAATCAGCATCTTGGTAACTGATTAATTGTGTGTTTAAGTTAATGTCCGTTCTCAGAAACACCTCTGCAATCACAAATTCGGTGTGCAGAATTGACTTTGACCGCAGATGAGATTTAGATTCTAACGTCAAGCATGGTATAGGACCCCTAGCCAGAGAAATCAGACAAAATAAACAAAGAAAAGTATCCAAATCAGAAGATAAGAAGTAAAATTAATCTCTGTTTGCAGATGATAAAATCTTGTGTGGTGAAAACCCTAAAGACCCCCCCCACACACACACACACCCCTTCTAGACCTGGTAACTGAATTCAGTAAAGGTACAGGATACAAAATTAACATACAAAATCAGTTGCGTTTCTGTGAACTAACAATGAAAGGGAAGGCAGGAAAATCCCATTTATGATAGCATCCAAAGGAATAAAACACCGAGGAATGAACTAAGGAGGGGAAGGACTTGTACACAGGAAACTGCATCATCAACAAATAAAATTCAGGAAGACACAGACACATGGAAGGACCCGCAGTCCTCGAGTCCACGCCTTTCCCTTCGGTCCTGTCAGTTGTCCCCTCATATACTGTGGGCTCTACTGTGCGGGGCACATATGGTTATCATTGTTGTATCTTTCCGGATATCCTGGGTGAATTCACTCTTCAATCCTTATAAAGCATCCCTCTTTATAGTAACTTTTTTTGTTCTAAAGGACTTTTTTTTGGGGCTGATAGTAGAGCAATGACACCAGCATTTTTATGGTCGCTATTTAATGATACATCTTTTCCTATTGTCTCATGTTTAGCCCATTTTCAATCTTTGACTCTAAGCTGCAACCCCTGTGCACTGCATATGATTGTGTCTTGTGTTCCGTTTCAGGTGAACAGTTTCTACCTTTTGATTGGATTGTTTCATCCACTTAGGTCTGATATTATTGATATTATTGATGTGGTAGATTGATGTCTGCTGTTTCACATTTTGTTTTCTTCATGTTTGATGGCTTTTCCCCCTTTCATCTTTCTTCATTGCTTTTTTTTTTTTTTTTGGCACGGAGTTAAATTTTTAGCGTTAGGTTTTAATTAATGGTGTTCATTTCTCTTCCCTCCTTGTTCTCAGCTTCTCATATGACCTGACACCCACTGTGAACCTTGAAGTTTGCTGACTCTTCTTCTGTCATTTCAGAATGCAGTGTTATCTCAAACGTTCAGTCCCTCCAGTGAATTCTTCACGTCTGTTCCAGAATGTACCTTTCATTTTTTCTCCAGTTTCTATCTCTTTGTTTGATTTAAAAAATCTCTTTGTTCTTTATTTGATGACATTGTTCTCCTGCCTTCCCATTCTTCTTTATGTGTGGTTCCCTTCAGTCCCCCAAGGTAATCATGTACCTTACCGGTCCATGAGGTGCAAAGGCAGTACAGATGCATGTTTCTTCTTGTTTCTTGTCCACTTGCTTAAAAAACGATTGCGTAAAACATCATTCATTATGTAATGAGGTGTGAAGACGTGTTACAACGTAAGTGAGCCTCGATAGCATTATGCTAGGCGAAGAAGCCAGGGGCAGACCGCCGAGAGCGTGACGGCCCTTCTGTGAAAGTCCACGTTTTATAATTTTTTGTTTAAAATCTAAATGAAAATAACATGTATCACCATTCTGGATACTGACCCCTTCACCTACTGAGTCTTGTTTCTATGTGTTTGCTTCTGGCTGGACGGTCTCACTGCAGTCTCTTTCCGCAGTAGTCGGAGGGCTCTGATGTCAGTCCTCCGAGGGCTCTGTCCCGGACAGTCGCTCCGGGGGCCGGTGTTTGCACAGGGCTCTCTCAACTGTCTCTCTCGCCTCCCTGTTACGCTGTCCTTCTCTCTTGTATCTCGCCAGTTATTATGCTCCGCTAACTGGCAGCTGACTGCTCTGTTATTTTCAAGGATATTCCGAGGCACAAGTTGCTCTGCTATCTGATCCATTTAAACTGGGAGGCCAGACTTTAAAGTTTGTTCCGTTCTCTTTTCTGTTGTTCTCTGTAACTTAGCTGACCTACGGTTTGGCCCACTGCTGCCATGAAGGTGCCGGCTTCTGCTTCATTGCTTCCTGTCCAAACCCTCGCTGCTCCTGAGCGCTCCCCTCGGCTTGCACACCCCCCCACATTGTTTGACGTAAGTCTGTTTCTTGGAGGAGAGTTTTGGAACTCTCTGTTCTTTGGCCTGTCTCCCCTATGAGCAAAGTTTTGGAGCCATTGACCTGGAACAGGGGAGTGACAGTGATCCTGCTCTCCCGGGATGAGGGCCCTGGTTTATAGGCAGAGCACTGGTTGGGGATGGAGCCTCTGGTCTTCTCCACTTGTCCCTCTCTGCATGGAAACGTGCCCGATGAGCAAGCGTGGGTGAGGGTGACAAGGGCCTCAGTGTGCTTCGTCTGCGTGCCAGGATGGAGAGGCTGGGCAGGAAGCTACCGACCTCTCAGCTGTGCCAACCTGGGCTTTCGTCTCAACACACATACCCAGAGGCGATGAGCAGCGCTGAGGCCTGTCCCTCCCCGGAAGCACCGCAGTCTTGGACGGGCAGAGGGTGACAGAGGGACAGGTGTTCCTGCCGGCAGTGAAGCTGCCCTCGTGCTCATCCGGGAGAGAGGAGGGAGCCACAGACTCCGGCTGCTCTTACCAAAATCTGTTAAGTGTTCTTAAGTTAACATTTCTTTATTTTCCACACGTCTTTTTAGAAAACTTCCAGAGACCCTAAGTGGTTGAGTTTCTAAAATACATTTCACTAGTTAGGTTGTTGTACAGGGGAGCAGGTGTGTGGAGCTTCTCAAACTACCGAATCTACAGATTATTTTAAAAATTCACTCCGGGAGTGCTGGAAGACAAAGGAAAAGGTTCTCTCAGAAAAGAGAAAAAAGGGAAATAGAAGAGAAGACAAAAGACCTACAGGGCAAATCTGGTAGTCAAGCTACGGAGTGACAGGAGTTCTAGGCGAAAAAGGCAGAAAAAGGTTAAGGGGAGGAAATTATCCTAGAAATAACACAAGAATTTCTTGGACCTGTAGGACATGCATCTGCCGATTGAGTACATCTTCTAAAGCCTAGTGTTCATAATTTAAAATCTGAATAGTTAATGATATTGTGATAGTTTTCCGGGGACGAATGATAGCCACACTGTAATGAGAACATGTAACGTCCAAAGGCGTGGAGTCGCTTCACTGCACACTGGAAACTACTGTAATGTTGTGTGTCAACTGTACCCAAATAAGAAAAAAAACTTGGAAGAAAACAAAAACAAAGCTACATAATTATGTAATTTCAGGACATAAAATAATAAACAAAATGGTTAAAAGTCAAAAACAGACTTAACGTAGTGATCATTGGGCCATATCTACAAATACAGAGTTGTTACAGTGCGCCCCCGAAACCAATATAACAGTACATGTCAAGTATGCCTCAGGAATAAAAATTTTAAAATGTTAAAAAAAAAAAACAAGCTCTACCACCTTCAAAGGAACACCATTATGAATGACTAGCTTGAGAGCCGAAGACCATAGAGCAATCCCTTCAAAACTCTGGGGGGGAATCATTTTGAACATTTCTCTAATACCCACACCAAACATTACATATAATGACGGAATCAAGACATTTTGGACATGGAAGAACTTGAAATGTATTTCCCAGTGACCTGTCTTTGGCAGATAGTTTTGGGTGTATTTGTCTGAAATGAGGTACGAAAGCAAGTCAGAGCATCCTGCGAGCCCGGAGGCAGTGTCTGCACCGGAGGAGGGCATTCCAGGACAACAGCAGCGACCCAGCTGTCCCGGAAAAAGGCCAACCCCGGGGGAATAGAGGGGTTCCAGGAGGCACTGAACACTGAGGTTTGGGGAGGGAGTGAGGAGTGAGGGCCACTGAAGGGTAGACATCTTTTGCTGACCAGGCAGGGTAGAAGCAGCCAGCCCCGGAGACCAGACGCGCAGATGGAGAACCGCAGAACGCCCTAGCTGCTCGGGCAGGAGGGCGCACCCCTTCCCTGCAAGCGGTTCCACCCGGCCCAGGGGAGGCAGGAGGCGGAGCAGCGTTCATGACTGTCAGGAGCTAAATGATACACAAGAGCGAATGGATGGGAAACCAGAGCAAGCAGCTCCGTAGCTACAGAGAGAGCGACTCAGAGAAAGAGCTAAAGCCGTTAACGCGCGGTTGACGCCGAGGATCGTGGAGGATTTCATTCGTTGTCAGCAGTGTTTGTATTGCAGGCCTTCTGTGTGACTTAATATTATCGTGATATAGGATTTTGATTTTATAAAAAATTTTTTACATGTATTTTAAAATGCTTATGATTTTGCTTGGCTCTTAATTTCTGTGGGTTTGTTTGTTTTCCGTTCTTTTGTTTGTTTGTTTTTAACGACTGCAAGGCCCAGCATAGCCAGGAAAGCATCCGGGAGCCGCGAGGCCGTGCACAGAGCCTGACGCATTTGTCTGCGCCGTGTCCAGTAAAACTTCGGTTTATTTTCCAAATGCAATTATTTCATCTCCAGGTCACTCCCTGGCCATTCCCATTTTGTCATTGTCCCTCAGTATTGGTTGTGAACTTCGCTTTTGTGGTCTGTTAGCCAAAGCCGCCAGTCTCTGCTGCGCAGCCGTCTGGGCCCTTCAGGCTTCCGCTCAGCCTGCGGGCCAGCGGCCTGGAGCTTCTCCCTGCAGATTAGGAGTCCTAAACTCTTCTCCAGGACGTGGCCTTCTCCTGACGTAAGGAGGAAGGAAGTAGGGCAGATCCGAGCCAGAAGGAAAGCATTCCCTGGGAAAAACGGGGCCGTGTCAAACATCAAGAAACTTTCTGAAGCTAAATCTTCCTACCGCCTCTCTTCCTCAGCTCATCCTTCGTTGGCTTGTTCATGCGGTTGGAGCGTCTGCTCCGTGACTTGCGTCTTCGTAGCATTGGGGCTCCTGATGTGAGAAAGGGACATCACGGGCTCCTGCCCTGCTCCCTCTTCACCTGGGCGGGTGGAGACGCTCACCTGTCCGTGCTCACGGCCGCCGATTGCCCAGCTCACACCCGCCACCACCACACACACTCAGCTCACACCCGCCACCACTGCACACACCCATGAGAGAAGGCATTTGCTCTGAGGCTTCGATCTTCCGAATTCCCAGTATAGTTTGCTTCTTACGCAAAAGTGACAGAGTTCACGGCAGAAAGGAGTGAGGAGACCCCACTAGCACCACATTCTTATCAGTTGTCCGTCTGAGATGGAGGAGACTGAACGACTGAGATTATTGGAAGCCCGAGTTCCGCACAAGCCACTGAGCAGCGGGTCGTCAGCATCAGGAATAAAACCATCCCCACAAGTCTTGAGCCCAGTCACTGAGCCAGAACCAGAGCTTAAAATCGGTTTTGATTTTTAAAAATTAAATCTTTATGTATTAAAATGTGACTGACCCAAATATTTAAGTCACTGTTATATTTCTTGAAATAACATTGTTTGAATGTTTGAAAAAACACAAAATGTTTGAAAAAACATAATAATATTTCTTGGAAAAAAAAAATTTTTTTTGAACAAGGACCCAGTCTCTTACTGTGTTGGATGCTCCTGTGGTCTTTTCACTGTGGCTTTTGAAAGTGTGCAGCCACGGGGACACCCCCACCCCAATAGTCTCCCGAATCCCAACACATACCTTCGGGAAGCAGAGTGATTTGTCTCAAGACTCACGTCAGCCCTGAGATTGTGGGGAGGATGACTTACCAACAACACCTGGGTCTATGATACTCATACTATGAGCAATTACATCCATGAATTACATAGTACCCACCCCCCGCCAGTGTGCGGGGGTGACGACTGTGCCCTCTGCTGCCTAAGGAAGCACACATGACCCGGACACCGCCGTCCCGTTCCAGGGTCAAACCACAGCATCCAGCATGTGGTTCACGCTGGAGGACTGTCCAAGCCAGCCTGGGTCTTCAATAACAACCTCTAGGAAGCCCTGCAAGAGGGGAAAGTCATATTCTTCTCTTTTGCATTTGAAAGGATCCGTCTGGTCATGGAGTGTGTTGGGATTATGAAAAGCTTGGCATGATTGCAGATTCCTTTTCTCTCACTTACTCGTTAAACCAAATAATGATGGGAAACATCACATGTGCCCGTCGGAGTTGGGACCCGGTGAGGATAGCGGTGAGTGACGTGGTCGGAGCCTCACGGTCCAGGGCGGTGAGTGACGTGGTCGGAGCCTCACGGTCCGGGGCCCGTTTCCCGTCGTCCACTTGCTCCTCTTGACTGACAGGATGTGTGTGGACACCTGGGAGCCCCTGGTAGGTGCTGGAGACACACTGCGGCCCTGCTGCCGGTGAGTTCTATTTCACAGGAGACGCAGAGGACATGTGAGTGTCATGAGCTCCAGACCTCCAGGCTGTTGTTTGTCCAAAACCTTAAGATCCTTTGACAAGCCAGCTGTTTCTTAGCAGGTCAGAAGATACATTTATGCTTCCTCCCTTGTTGGAAAGCTGTAGGAAGGGAGAAAAAAATTCCCCTAGAGGTCACCCTCTGTTTTGGTGGACTATAGGTAATTTATCATCTCAACTCCTGGGAAACCACACCGTAGCACCCCGCAAAAATTTGCTCAAGGACACAGATCCTTATCTTAAGGTCAAGGCAGAAACTTGTCAGAGGAAGTCCAGAGAGGCTCCCGAGATTGCCGGCGTGCGGAGTCTCTTGTTGGGAATCTTTGGAAAGATGCCGCAGCGCCTGATTGTAGACGCCTCCTCCCGGGGCCTCACCAAGGTGTGTGCTCTTCAGGAGGATGAAACGTGGGGCTTGCTCAGTGCGAGAAAAACCAGCTTTATGTAGACCAACAATGGCTCCCTTTCCTTTTTCTGCCCTAGAGAAGCTTGTCCTAGCTGTCAAAGCCAGAAGCAGCAAGCGGTTGAAGGACAGAGGATGGGTTTGGTGTGTGTTTCCTCCCCGACACCTACCACACAGCGTGAGCTTGAAAGATTAAAGCAAGGCAAGCAACCCGAGGCTTCCACAGGGAAAACCGGAAAATAACCGCGCGTATAGCCTCCTCCTTCCTCACCCTGTGCGGGACAGTGTCTGGCAAAGGAGCAAAGCCAGAACTGAGCTCCCGGTAAGACCGCTGGGGGCCAGGAGGGGGCACGGAGGTGCGGAGGCTGGAGGCGGGTCCAGAAGGGGCAGCCGCGGGTCTGTGGGGCTGGAGGAGGCCCGGCTGCCCCTGGCTGGAGGGAAGAGAAAGAGAAATGGGGCCTTGAGACTTGAGACGGGAGCGTCCAAAGAAGACTTGTGGGGGCTCTGCTCTTGCCTCTGCATTCCCTGCTCTGGCCGCGGAAGCCCGGCGGGGAGACCCGCACAGGCGGCCGGGCTCGGGGGGCGGGTGCCCGGGGCGGGTGCCCGGGGCGGGTCCAGGAGCGGGAGCGCACCGGCCCGGCTTTGTGTGGTTCTCATATTTTCAACTCGGCTGCTTCACCGTTGCCAACCCCAGACGTGCGGCCCTGTCACAGCCAAAGCCCACATGCTCCCAGCGAGTAAGTGGGTGTTCGCGAAAAACGTCTAGGGCCCAATGACAGACGACACGCAGGTATCTGCTTGAGCCCAGGTGATGGCCGGGTAAGTGCGCGAGGGCCTCCTGAGACCGCGAATCTCATCGGGACCAGGGGTTCACTCTCCGGAAAATGCGGTAGGATGTGTTCTGAATGCCAGACCGGCGCTTGGGCAAACACAGCAATCCTGAGACGTCCGTCCATTAACAGTGCTTCGCATTTAGTTAGCATCAGGACAGAATCAAGTTCCAGCAGATTCCATAGCTCCAGTCATAAACTCCTGTAAAGACCACAGGCACCGCACTTCCTGTCTCATTTCTCTTCACGGTGAGAACCAGAGGGACAGAGAGCACTGTGACTTCTAAATGTGCGGAGAGCCCTCCCGCTTCCTGGCATATCTGGGCGCCTGGCCCCTCGGGCTGACCGCCCCGCAGACCTTGCTGCTGCGGGCGCAGACTGCAGGGGTTCTCCCCAGAAGGCCCAGGCTTTGCCGCCGAGCACCGCCCGTCACTAATCCGCTGGCCTCGGACCACACAGCGGCTGCCGGATGGCCACAGCATCACAAAGGCATTCCCGCGTCTGCGGCCTCTGAGCGAGCAGCTATGAAGTGCTGCGTCTTCTCTTTCCAGAAACCAATTAGTGTTCTCCGCCTGACCGGGCAGTGCTGGCGGCTTTCTCAGGGCGCAGAAGAGAAGCCGGCGACTGTGCCCCGGGTGGAGCCGTCAGGAGGTTTACGCAAACAAGGGGTTACTCTCAGAGCACACGACAGCTTTCTTTAGAGCAATGCAGACGGCTTGTGTTCAATTTCTTTTCAAAACACTTCCCCAAAGTAGTGTGTGGTGCGTAATGATGCCAATACCGTATTTCTGTAGGACAAACCCCTTGGCGGTGGAGTTGCTAGGTCAAAGACATGCGTATTTAAAATGTTGAAAATTATTGCCAAGCGACTTTCCAAGGGAGGTGTGACACCCGTTTATATTTCCATCAGAAAGATTACCCGTGCTCTTGTTGGTGCTGGATAATGTCAAACTTTTCACCTGATAGATATGAAATGATGTCTCATCATTGTTTAAATTTGCATCTTTTCAGTGAGTTACAAAGTTTGGACCCTCAATTCCTGTAAATGGCCACAGCTATTCCTTTTTGAGCCACCTGTTCAAGTCCTTTGCAGGCCTGAACTAAAGGATTGTTCATCTGCTTATTGATTTGTATGAGCTTTTTATATATTAAGGAGATTATGTGTGATGCAAGTAATTTTTATTTCCTGGTGGCATGGCATTCTTTGTTACTCTGTGTGAAGTTTCTGCAGAGCCAAATGTCACGTCTGGAATTTATAGCGTATTTAGAAAGTATTTTCACAATTTGTGAAGATCTATAAAATCTACATGTTTGGTCTATAGTGCTTTTGTGGTTTAATTATTACATTCACTTTTTAAAAAACTTATGTGAAATTTATTTGAGGATGAATTAAGGAATAAGCATTTCTGTGATTTTCCAAGTAAGAAGCTACCTCCCTCCCTCCTACCCCCTCACGGCCCTGACTCAAATACACCCTTTTCTGAAATGCCAGGTGTCCTCTACAGAGCTTCCACCTGCCTTCGGATCTGTTCCTGGACCCCGGGCTGTGGGCTTGTGGGGGAGCAGAGCGACCTCCACCTCCGTGGGTCTGCGCCTACCCAGCACTGCAGTGTCATGGCGAGGCTGTGATGCAGGGTCACTCCCAGGTGTGGGAGGCTCACATCTCTCGGTTTCTCCTGACAGGGCTTGGGCCAGTCCTACCCCTCCCGGCACACTTGACCACCACCTCTTTGTTCCTTTGCTCCTAGTTTTGCCAGAGCATTGAGAACTACACGGTCGCTCTTGCGGTCAGGGATGGAATCGTACCAGTTTCCGTCTCTGTTTCGTCTTCCCCTTTCCGTGGGGTCTCATTTCAGCTCGTTCAGTCGCTTGCTGGAGTATTTAGAACAACATTAGCAAGGGAGGTTTCCGGGGTTATCTTTGTCTTATTCTGATTTTAAAGATAATGCCTTCGGGGTTTGCTGCTAAATGGCAGTTGAGAGTTTAGGTTTGGAAATTGCTTTACTTGGATTCAAATGCCAACTCTGTTTCTGACCTGGTGCGTGGCTTGGGACAAATTCCTTAACAGGTGTTTTTTTTTGTTTTTTTTTTTTTTTTTAAGATTTTACTTATTTGTTTGACAGACAGAGATCACAAGTAGGCAGAGAGGCAGGCAGAGAGAGAGGAGGAAGAAGGCTTCCCGCTGAGCAGAGAGCCCGATGTGGGGCTCAATCCCAGGACTCCGGGATCATGACCTGAGCTGAAGGCAGAGGCATCAACCCACTGAGCCACCCAGGCGCCCCAAATTCCTTAACAGTTTTAAACCTGGAGTTCCCCATCTGTTAGATCGAGATGGGAATATTGCACAACTCTGTGTTTTCTTTCTTTGTTTTATTCCCCCCTATTCTCTGTCAAGTATTAAATCCCCCCTATTCTCTGTCAAGTATTAAAATCACTCTTACGTCCATTTCAATGTATAAATGTAGAAGTTTCTTGTCTTGGTACAGGCTTCAAACAATGCAAATATCAGAATCACATATGTTTTTGAAAGCAGGACAGAGCATCGGTCTGGCTATGTGCCTGGTAACACTCGGGAATTTTCACGCTTTCTTTTGCTTTTGTTCATCTCTTTAGATTTTGTGTTAGCCCCTTATCAAGTCAAATTTTATCATTTCTATTTTCCTGGAAAATCATCTATTTAAGTTTTGTTAAACAGTTTGTTTAAAAGGCAGGACACCTCTTCCTGGAACCACAGCTGCCAGACTGCTGTTTGGGACACAGACCTTTCAGGCTTCTGCTGAGCGTTCGCTCCGGAGTAACAAATACTTCCTAGCAAGTAGGCGAATTCACAGATGTGGAACGCACAAATTCTGAGGGTGAACTCTGTCTGTGCTCTGATTTTCTAACACATCACGATTTTCCGTCTGTTATCATGAGGAGCGTCGGTCTGCCGCTTTCTGGTGATGCCCTTACCAGGTCCGGTGTCGGAAGGTGGTAGCCTCACCATGAAGTGGAGAAGCATATCTTCTTCCTACTGCATTTTCTGGGGGGAGCTTCTGCACAATTTGTGTTGTTTCTTCCCTAAATATCTGGTAGAATGCACTACTGAAGTCATCCTGCCCTGGACTTAACTTTGTGGGAGGGATTTTTGTGTATACGTGTATGTGTGGGGTGGGGGAGAGGGTGCCGTATTATTTACCACCTTCTTTTAGAATAAACGTTTTATTTTTGAACAGTGTTAGAGTGACGGAAATCTTGCAAAGACAGTAGCAGGAGTTCCCCTAAACCTCACGCCCAGTTCCTTCTGTTGTAATATCTTATGTTACAATGGTTCACTTTCTACAATTAACGAGAAAGTGTTGATAAGTTATTAACAAGTGAAGTCCACTCTTTGTTCCTATCCCTTTCATGTTCACCTAATGTCCTTTTGTTAGCGCCCCAGAACCCCATCTAAGATAAGAAGGAAGGACGGAAGGAATTTAATCATTACAAAATAAATGCCTGTAACAGATGCCGAGTTGTTTTGTTTTGTTTTTAAGAGAGAGGAAGCATGAGTGGTGGCGAGGGGGAGAAATAATCCCGAGTGGACTCCACACCCACCAGCACAGACCCCGGCACCCAGCTCAGTCTGGCAATACTGAGATCATGACCCGAGCCAAAATCAAGTCACGTGTTTAATGGACTGAGCCACCCAGGCACCCCGACGCAGACCTGTTCAGATTACCTGTTTCTCCTTGAGCGACCTCAGGGGTTTGTGTCTTTCAATAAATTTGTCCCTTCTTCTAGGTTGTTGAATTTATTGGCATAGAGGGATTCCTAGCGTTCCCTTACAGGGTATTACTGTCTTTGGACTGTGTGCTATGACATCTCTCCTTTCTGTTATTGGTAACTTCTATCGTCTTTCTGATCTGATCAGATTCAAGGTTCATCAATGTTGGGACGCCTGGGTGGCTCAGTGGGTTAAGCCTCTGCCTTCAGCTCCGATTATGATCTCATCCTGGGATCGAGCCCCGCATCAGGTTTTCTGTTCAACAGGGAGCCTGCTTACCCCCGCCCCCGCTGCCTCTCTGCCTTCTTATGATCTCTGTCAAATAAATAAAATCTTTAAAAAAAGGTTTTTCAATGTTGACTTTCTCAGAGAAAGAGCTTTTCATTTTGTTGATTTTCTCTCTTACTTTCTTATTTTCCACTTACTTTTTTATTTTTATTATTTCTTTTCTTTTGCTTACATTTTGTTTCCCGTGCCCTACTTTCTCTGGCTTCTTATGGTGGAATCTGGGATAAGTCATTTGCAACATCTCCCCCCTAATATATATATATTTAATACCATAAATGTCCTTCTACCTAAAGCTTTCGCATTGTCTCACAAATTCTGATATGCTGAATTTTATTCTCAATTAGTTTGAAATACTGTCTGGTTTTCCGTTTTCCTTCTTCTGTGAATTATAGGTTATTTAAAAGTATGGTATTTAGTTTCCAAAGGTTTGGTGATTTTCCAGATGTTTTTCTTTTGTCGATTTTAATTTAATTCCATGGTGGGTGGCCTAAGAACATATTTTTGCACAAGTTTGAATCTTTTCTTCTCTTTAATGTCTTCTTTTTTTTCACATAGATGCTTATGTTCTCTATTTTTATTTTGCTTTATTATTTTTTTGATTTGAGTGTGGCTGATACACAGGATCACACGAGTGTCAAGTAGCCTATTGCGTGATTTGACATATTTATACATTATGCTAGGCTCACTGCAAGTGTAGCTGCTTTTTATTTTGATGTAGCCCCGACGGTTTATTTTTGCTTTTATTTCCCTTGCCTCGGGAGACACATCTGGAAAAATACTGCTACAGCCGATGTCAGAGAAGTTACTGCCTGTCCTCTTTCATAAGATTTTTATGGTTTCAGGTCTCACATTTAGGTCTTTAATCCATTTTGAGTTTATTTTTGTATACGGCACCAGTAAGCGGTCCAGTTTCATTCTTTCGCATGCGGCTGTCCAGGTTTCGCAGCACCGTTGGTTAGAAGAGACCGTCCTTTTCCCACTGAATATTCTTGCCTCCTTCGTTGTAGATGACTTGACGCTATGGGGGTGGGTTTGTTTCTGGGCTCTGCGATGGATGCATGGATCTGGGTGTGTATTTTTACGCCAGCACCATACTGCTTTGACGACTACGGCTTTGTTCTGTACCTTGAAGCTGGGGGAGGATACCTCCAGCTTTGTTCTTCTGTCTCAGGATTGCTTTGGCTGCTCCGGGGCCGCGTTCCCTTTGTCACTGCGTCTGTCTCTGGTTGTTTGTCAGTCCTCAGTTCCTCAGCAGGAACTGTCCTAGGAACACGTGTGATTGGCCAGGTTCTGGGGAGGATGTGAGTTCAGGGTTTTTCTGCGTCACCATCTGGAACCAGAACTCCCTGCCCTTTGATTTCTCCGACGTTTTAGATTGCAATCATCTGAATTTTTTCCTTATGCTTAGAAAAGTCTTGTCTTGGACTATATTTCTATATATATAAAAAAGCAAGTAGCCTTTATTCATGGTGTCAGATATATTTTTTCCAGCTTTAATGTACGTCCAGCTGAGGAATGACTGACCACTGTTTTTGGTCAGTGTTTTTGGTCAGTTTTTGGTGTTTTTCCTTTCCTTATTTACCACCCCTTTCTCTTTCTGCCTCTGTCCCTTTCTCTCTCTCTCTCTCTCTCTCAAGGAAAGTAGCAATGATAAATGTTAATATTTATGCCCAGATGTGACATTCAACATGCTTGGCTCAAACAAATTGGCAAGAGGGAAATTTCCTTCTGTAAATCTTTTCATGAACGCACTTGCCAGATGCTGGTGAGTAAGGCTGGTCAGATCCAGTCTTCAGGTCTGTCTCTGTGGGATACTTCTGAAGGCTTTCTGCTGAGTCACGTGCCCTCAGGGCTGTGTTCCCACCTCCTGCCTCCTGCGGGGCTCCTGGCCAGCAGCCCTGGCGAGGGGAGCGCGCCCCTCCAGGGTCCTTGCCTGCCTGGGTGTGTGGGTTTCCTTGGACAGCCTGGTCCTCAGCAGCACAGACCAGTGTGGCTGACACTGAGTCTTCTCTTTAATGTTCAGTCAGCAGAGATCAATTCATCCCAACCCTCTTTCGTGTCCAATTTTCTCCTTAGACCCTCTTTCCCCAGCATTTTCCCTGTTGGCTTGTCCCTTTGAGAGCGTGACCCAGACATAATTACTCCTGGGGCAGTTATGTGCGAGTGCAAATACCCGCGTACAAATCCTGGTTACCCTCACCCTCTTCCTTCCATGGCCCACGCGCTTTCTGTTTTGCACAGTTCTTCTGGATCCTGCCCCAGCCCCCCGAGTTCCCAGACAGATCTGGATATTCACTTAGACAAATGTCTCGTCTTCATCCTCACATCATGCCTTAGGTCATGAAATCTTGTTTGCTGTCCTGAGATTCCTAGTGTGCTCCAGAAAATCTTCAAGTTGCCAAAAGTCTACTTGTGAAACAGTGGCTTCCGTGGGGGCAGTGGGAAAGGACAGAATATCCCAGATACGAAGTTTATAGATCTTCCTGCTTGAAGAGTTTGTATTGACATCTTATATAGAAAGTTTTTACCATGTTTATATAGGTGTACATGTTATCAGAGGATGGCTTGCAGAATGACAAAAATAGTTCTCCTTCAAGGACACGGTCAGCACCTGCCTAACCTGTTAGTGGGGTACGCAGCAAGATGACAAACTTGACTCAGAGAAGTTAGATCTCAAGAAGAGATAGTGGAGGAAAGGCTTTGGAATGAGGACCCCCAGTTAGATGGGGAAAAGTGGTCAACGACCTACGTGGAGACCAGTGGAGCTGTAACTTTTGAAATTTTCTGTAAAAACAAACAAAAACCCACCACCACCAACAACAACAACAAACCCAGCTTTAAAGAGGTGTAATGGACATCAAATACATATTTAGAATGTACCTCTCGGAGTCTGTTGACATATCATGTATGAAACCATCACCGTAATCAAGATAACCATCACTCACCTGTCATCCCCAAGTCCACTGTCATCTTTTAACGGGAAATCTATTGAGAATGCGCACTGAGCCCAAGGAAGCTGTTTTCCTGGGTGGTCACCTTGAGCAGCATTCCTGCTCATCTGCTTTTGAGAAATGCCTGTTCAATTTTTTGCCTATTTTTTAAAAAGAGGTTATTTGTCCTCTAATTCCCCCAGGCATGCCAGAGAGTTGTGTTTTGTATTTTATACGAAGTCTCTAGGTACTTGTGAGACTTTCAATGTGTTGGGCATTTATGCCACTGTATTGGAAGCAGAATTCCCCACTCTCTGGTCCTGTATTAATTCAATCAAACACTACATTCAAGAGATACATTGTTTCATTTCCAAGAAGAAAAGTTTCAAACAGAGCATAGTTTCTCCTTCTGGTCCATTATAATACCAGTGATTTTTCTTTTCTTTTCTTTTCTTTTTTTTTTTTTTTTTTTTCCAGAAAACACTGGAACACAGTTTCCCCCCATATTCTTTCATTATATTTTTAATTTTATTTAAATATTAATTTGGTTAATCACTAGCAATTTAAATAACAGCTCATTGTTTGAATCTAATCATTGACAAAAACAATGCATGTTTAGAAATATCAAAATTGAGGGGCGCCTGGGTGACTCAGCTGTTAAGCGTCTGCCTTCGGCTCAGGTCATGATTCCAGGGTCCTGGGATGGAGCCCCATGTCAGGCTCCCTGCTCAGGGGGAAGCCTGCTTCTTCCTCTCCCACTCCCCTTGCTTGTATTTCGTCTCTCGCGATCTCTTTCTCTGTGTGAAATAAATAAATAAAATCTTTAAAGGAATCCAAATTTAGGAGTGTAGCAGACTGGAGCCCTCAAGCCAGCCATTTTTGTCCCCCAACATGTGGTCCACGTTGGGATGGTGCTGGACCCCATGTGGTCTGACAGCACACACTCGCGCCTCCCTTCCCAGTAGTCCTCTTCCGACACGCTACTTTTAAATGAAAGTCCTAAACAAATTTTAGAAAGAATCTGTATTTGCCCTTTTTAAGGGTGTAGTTTTGCTCATGGAATACGAGCTTCTTTGATTCCAAAACCCATACAGGGACTAAACAGAAGGAAACTCTGGAAATATATTCTTAACTCGGGGTTTCAGATTTCTATTCTTACTGCCATATTTCAGGTCCTGACGCACACCAGCTCGCCAGAAAGAGAAGGATTCTATATTCTTTGCCTTCTGATTTGGGCTGAGCAAGAAGGTGAGGGTTCTTAATCCTTTCCCCTGGGGTTCTGCAAGCTCCTGTTTTGCATGAAATCATTTCTGTCGGTGAAAGATTATAATGGACTCACTACTGTGTGGGGTTGACATCTCCAACGACAAGCTCTCTTTCCAGGCTCTGATTGTTTATCATATTAATGGGGTCCAGCCACCCTCCGGCGCTCAGCGCCCACGATGGACGTGACACCCATGCGCGGAGCCAGCTGGAGGCGGGCAGCCGGGATCGGGGCCCGGGCCGTGGTCCCCAGTCTCCCCTCCCATTCTCATCAGGGAAGCTGCAGGCCCACAGTCCCACTCAACCTCTGCGAAGGGCTGAGTCATGTCTCCAGGTCCATGTGGAGCCCCAGCCCAGGACGTAGGCATGGGACTGTGTTGCAGACAGGAAGTGTTTAAGTTAAAATGCAGTCACTAGAGTGGGCCTGATGCATCATGACTGTGTCTTTATCAGCAGAGGTCAGGGACACGGACATGCACGGAGGGACAACCCAGCCCTGGTGCTTTGTTATGGCAGCCGAGCTGCCTGAGACAATGTCCCCAATCCTGTGTCACACCGCTGGCCCCCCCCAGCTCTGTGCCAGGCCCTCGAGGGACAGCCACCTGCCTGCGTCCCCCGTGAGGGGCTCACCAGAGCCGCCTCCTCGTCTTCCCTTTGAGTGTCTTACCCCTGCCACCCCCTTCTGGGGGACAGGCGCCACCCCCTTCATCCGTCAGCGAGCCCTCCATTCGGGAAGTGAGCACGCCCTCCTCCTTATTTTGAGAGCACGGCCACCCTCCTAACAGCTCTTGAAATGTCCTGGCAGAGTCTGAGTTACTCTTGTCTGAATGTCAGTACCTGGTGGTCTGCCTCGAAGGGCGCCCTGAGTTTCAGAAATGGGACCCCCACCCTCTCTCTGGGGCTGTCTAGACCCGCAGTGCCCCAGTCCCTGGTGACGGGCCACCGCGGGCCACAACACATGTCCGTCGGGGAAGAGTATGTAATGGTGATAGAGCATGACCCCACATCTGGATGGGCCAACCAACAGCTCGGGAGTTGCTTCTGGGGACAACAGTGGCAGCTGAGGACACAGGGCCCGGGACGTTTAAATGGCCAGCCTGTCCCTGGAGCCTACAGGTCCCCGTCCTCAGCCGCTCACTGTCAGCCAGGCGCTGTGCCAAGTGATTCAATCCCCCCCAGTGACCTCGTGAATATAAAGTGGCTGTTACCACCGTTACTGCTCTGGTTCTCCAGGTTCATTCATCTGCCCAGAGCCGTGTGGCTAAGAGGCTGCCGACCGGGGTGGACAGGACCCTCCCACCGCGGTCCTGCGTGCCACACCGTCCTTTCCTGAGGGAGGTCCTCGCAGGGCACAGCCGGCTTTCCCGCCCATTCCCCCCCTCCCCCAGGGAATGGGCGCACCCCAGTGGGGAAAGCGCTGCTGCCCCAGACTTGAGTTTCCCGTCCCTGCAGGGCCCACCCGCACCGAGCAGAGAGCCTCTTCGAACGGTCTTACTGAAGACACTTAGGCTCTGAGAAGCCGTGGCTTGAGCATTCAGCTTAGGCATATTTACAAATACTTTCCAAGAAGTACAACTAATCCCACTGGCGATGGGATACCTCCGAGTGTGTTCTCGTTGCAAAAGTCGTGCTCCCACATCCCGGGGTCTGCGGCGCGAGGAGCTGGCGGCGAATCCAGCACCACCCGGAGCTCAGGCTGCAAAGCCCCACAGAGGAGCCGTCCGGGGTTTGCAGACGCTCTCGGGAGCAGAGGTCTTGTCTTCTATGTGCCTTCTGTGCACCTCCCAATTGGAAACACTTTCTCTTCTACGTTCTCGCTACACGTACAACCCGGCTCGTCCTGTGGAGAGAGCTGCCGTGTGGGCCTGGCTACAGGCAAGAAGTTCGGCAGAACCATCACCAAAAATAGATTGTTTCTGAGGTGGCGGTGATGACTGTTCTCCAGGCCTTACAGTAGACGTCTAGGCAAACCCTTGATGGAGCCAAAGGTGCTCTGCGCGGCTCAGCCTTCTGTGGAGACTGTGGCGAGCCAGCCTCTCCCGGCCGGGGGAGGTCTGCAGATGGTGAGCCGAGCTTGCTGCCCAACAGGCGTTGGGAAGTAGCAGCCCCGCAGGGAAGTGGCCGGTGTGGGGGGCGTGTGACTGTCTCCCCGTGGAGTCTCCAGAAAACCTCAAGTGCTCAATGAGGGGGTCTGTGGGCTGGCCCGTTGTGGCACAGCCGTGCTCCAGGTCCTGAGGCCGACGACCGCAGTGTGCTGGCTGTGGGACCACCCCCGGCACTCAGCTGCCCCCACGGACGAGGATGAACCCTTCATGAGCCTGGACAGAGCCACAGAGCAGACGTCTCACCAACTCGGAGTCTGCTGAACCCGACAGCTGGCGGGCTGGCTGGGGCAGAGCGTGCTGGGCCCGCCGCGTCATCCTGCCGGCCTCCCCAGGGCAGGGGCGCCTCCCTCCCCCGAGCCCCCAGGCCGTGTCCTGAGATGCTTCAGCTGGAAGCAGTAACCCCCGTGAGTCCCTTCCACGAGGGTGGCCATGGCACCTGGCTTCCATGATTTCCAGGAAGAGGAACACCAGCTCCACGCTGTGATCCTGTCTGCCTCTGCAAGGTGGCTAAGTGTCCAGGTTCCTTATCTGTAAGCTGGAAATCAGAAAACCCGGACAGGATCAAATGAGACAGCAGGTCAGAGCCTGCCCCCTCACTAGAGGGCGGTATGGATGGATCCTGAAACTGCTGCCCCAAAGGGACGGGTGTGGTGCGGTGGCGCACACATGGCTGTCCCACGAGGCTCGCGCCCGAGACTGCTGCACATGGGAACGCACCCCCATCACCCCAAAGATAGCTCCAGGGCCTGAATGCAGACGCGCCGCCTCCCCGGCTCGCACTGGAGCTCGCTTTGTCATCACAGGACGTTCTTGGTTCATTTAGATAATTTTGTTTGGGAAAGGAGGCAGGCACGGGGGAGTCCCTCTGTGATCCCCAGGGCTGCAGGACAGGCAGCTGGCTGGTAGTGACACTGCCCTGGGGCAGCCAGCAGAATGGAAGTTGACAAATCATCCATGGAGAGCTCACGTCTGAGCTCATGAGGTTGGGAAACAGCTCTCAGAGAGAGCTCTGTGATGAGAAGTAATTTGTGAAATGCAAACTTTTCACCAACCATCCCACCAAATAAATGCAGCACACTAACACTTTCTGGTTCTTGACTTGTTTTTAAGATTTTATTTATTTTTTTGTTTATGAGAAAGAGAGAGGGAGATAGCAAAAGCAAGGTTAAGTGCAGAGAAAGAAGGAGAAGCAGGCTCCTGGCTGAGCAGGGAGCCTGACAGGGGGTTCAAGCCCAGGATCACTGGGATTGGTCGTGACCTTGAGCTGAAGGCAGATGCTTAACCCGCTGAGCCACCCAGGCATCCCTGTTTCTTGAGTTTTTTTTTGGTGTGGGATTTTTTGTGATGTAAAATGTTGATTGTAGAATGTTTGGAAAGTGCCACGAGGCATAAGGAAGGATGCTGTAGCGAGCTGGGCCTTGGTGCCTGCGTGTGTGTGGCACGCGGGTGACACCAGGGGCCCGAGTTTGCCTCCATACAGCTGCTGGACGGTGGCCCTGCCCGGCACCTGTCTGTAGGGGCGATGGGCAGGCAGGGTTCACTTTGGCTGGGGGAGGGGGTCTCTGTGCCCTTGCTGGGGGCGGGAAAGGATGGGAGGAAGGACCCTCTTCTAGCAAGTTCCCAGCCCTGCCTGAAGCGTGGCTCACAAGACCAGAGGCTGCAGCTCCCCTTCTCTGGGATGGTGCAGGGGCACAAGGTCCTGTCCAGGGACTGTGGGAACTCATGGAGGACAAACCCAAAGCGAGTCGGGAAGTGAGGCGAACCACGTCAAGATGTGTCCTACTCCGGTGAAGGCACCGAGCCCGGAGTGAAAGGACAGCCCTCCGCAGCCCCACGTGACCTGGGCGCTGGGGGCCCCGGACATGGGTGTCTGCCGTGGGCCATCCCATCCTTTGCTCCGGCCGTAGATACAAAATTGTTACAGTTCTGTTTCATAACACTTCACATATAATTTTGTATCTATGCTCTTACTTTGAGGTCACAGTTTTGGTTTTATACCACTTTTTTCTGTTCTAAATTTTCTATGACAAGCATGCTTTGCTTTTATAATCAGAAAAATTCATGCTCTTCGAAAAAGAGGAGCTTGGTGAGTTGCAGAGCGTCTGTCCATGTAGCAGCTCAGGGAGCAGGTGGTGGGAGGGGCCGGGGGAAGGGGCGACGGCCGGTGAGTGGTTCGTTCTGGGACCGCGGGATGCTGGCCTGTCTGCGGGAGGTAGACCTCATGTGTATCGTTTTTAAGGAACAACTGTAAGGTTTACCCTCTTTTTTCCTCTCATTAACTCCTTCAAGGTGTGAAACGGAGGAGGTCGGCGTGGCAGGGGCCAAGCTGCCCCCAGTGCCATGCGTGGTCAACAGTCGCCAGCCCAGCTGAGCATGGTGTCCTGAGAGAAGGAGGACCCTGGCGTCTACGGTCTGCGGGCAGCTGAGAATTTGGCCCCTGCTCTTGAAATCCCGGCTCTCTCGACGGGGGTGACCGAAGCCCTGAGCTCCATTGGGCCACGTTGGAAGCATCAGCAGCCCGAAGTCCACAGCCAGCAGAGATCGCCCTGTGGCTTTCTGGAGCCTTCCTCGTCTGTCTGATGTCCCCGCTCCTGCGAGGCCCTGAACCCTGCCGCCCCTGCAGGCTCCAGCGCTCGGTCTGGGCTGGTGTCGGTGCAGCAGGACTCGCGGCCACGAGGAGAGGAGCGTGCCCTTCCCGTCCAGGGCCCCCCTCCCGTCCTGCTGATTTATTCCTCACCCGGCAGCCTTCATTCATCGTACCGCCGCTTCGAAAATCAGATGCACCATGAAGCGTCTTCCTGAGGGGACAAAACGCACCTTCGTGCGTGGGTGCACGGACAGTCTTGTGAAGATGCTGGTCCTCCACCAGCTGGTCTACAGAGTCACTGCAGCCCCATCAGAATGTCCTGCGGGCTTTTGGATGTTTGATAAGTGACTCTGAACACCCCCAAAGAAGTACAAAATACCTACAAGAGCCACGAGAACGGTTGAACCTCGGAACTCCTTTCAAGAGACACCATGATCTGATTTCCAGATTAGGGAACTTCCAGGAATCAAAACAATGCACGTTTTTGGAAACTATGGACAAAAAAGATCCACAGAATGCAACGGGTCCAGGGCTAGAGCCACACTATAGGGACAGCTGGTTCTGACCAAAATTCAAAGGCAGTTGGCTCAAGGAATAGTAGCCTTTTCTGTAACAGATACTGCCACCGTCAGACATTCAGACTCTAAAAGATGGCATCGTTGTGTTTTACAAAGTGAAGACGTGCTGGGGATGTGGGGCTGCAAGGGGCCAGTGGCCACCACCAGGACCGACACCAGGACCTTGAATCCTCGGTAGAAACTTGCCAGCGCTGTTCAGTCAACACAAACAGAGGAGAGATGGAGATGGATGATCGTAAAACACTACAAACACGTCTACACTTTCAAAATGACTTTTCTCAGAATTTCACATCAGGTGAGATACATATTTGAGGAGAATGGCCGGCTGGTGGCTTATCAAGACTCAGAGAAGCTTCTGGAGGGGGGGCCAGGTCCTGGAGGGAGGCGAGGCACCAAGGGCAAGCTGGGAGTGTGTTGGCGTGACCCCCAGCCGGGAAGCTCACTGTCCCTGGACATGTCCGGAGGGCCCAAGCGCAGCGTGTGGGGGCTCCAAGCAGGAGGGACAGCCTCTCGCACACACTTCCAGCTAGCCTGTTGCTGGCAGAGGAATAATATGGCAGGGACGGCCTCAGGATCCTCCCACCCCTCACACTCACCAGGTTCACTAGCGGAGTTCAAAAGGAGATGCTAAACCACCCCCCCATCATTTTAGGAAGGAACCTGGTCTCTCCAGAAAACACAGCTCATGCCTCCCAGGCAAGTTTGCCCCTGGGCATGGAAAGAAACCACTGGGCACTGTCACACCCACAGAAGACCTCCCTCTGAAGAAAGCTTGCTGCCACGCTCCTCTGCCAGAGCCCCTGGGTGGGGGGTGAGGGAGGTCATGTGGGCTGAGTCACCAAGTCCTGGCCTGTGTGCGGCCACCCCTTGGGGGCTCTGAGCACCTGCGCTGGACGCCAGACTCAGCTTAAATTTTTTTTTTAAAGATTTTATTTATTTATTTGACAGAGAGAGACACAGCAAGAGAGGGAACGCAAGCAGAGAGGGAGAAGCAGGCTCCCCGCGGAGCAGGGAGCCCAATGCAGGGCTCAGTCCCAGGACCCTGGGATCATGACCTGAGCCAAAGGCAGACGCTTAACGTCTGAGCCACCCACGCGGCCCCCAGACTCAGCTTAAATCGTGAGGGGAGGGGAAGTGAGGGGTTGGATCCCTGTCCTCCTGTATGTCCACAGAGTTGTTAAAATGAGAGAGATCTTGGCGAGTGTAAGGTCCGTTATTAAACGAAACGAGACTGAGACAGTGAAAGTTATTTAAAGCTTTATTTTATGCCAAGTATTAGAAGTCAGACTGACCGGCCAGGGGAACGAGACTGAGACAAGGTGAAAGCTATGCAAAGCTTTATTCTGTGCTAAGCATTAGAAGTCAGACTGACCAGCCAGGGCCATCTCTAAAGAGAGCGACCACCCTCAGCTTACAGGCTCACGAATTGACTGACTGACCGGTCAGGGCCGCCTCCGAAGAGGGCGACCCTCTCCATCTTACAGACTACCTTTTATAGAGCAAAAGTCTGGCCACACATAGGTGGCCAATGAGATTGTAGTCATGTTAGGTCACACTAGGTGGCCAATTGAATTACAATTTACCCTATAGTAGCTGTTTGACCCAACCTATTACTCTGGTCAGAATTGCTGCTCAAGGTTGGCGCCCAAACTGTGGGGTTTACATTCTTTGGTGGTTAGGGGAAAAGCATGTGTGTTTCTTACTGATCGGATGTCTCCACCTGGCCCGACGCGTCCTTGTATTCTGGGCTCTGTTACCAAGAACTGGCCCGACCTGGCCTTGTATTCTGGGCTCTGTTATTAGGACTGGCTGACCATATTTTACTGGTTCCCCAGACTTGCTTCTAAGTAAGTTCATCTGGGGGGAGGGGGCCAGGGTCAGTTTAAGTTTTACTGCACGAACAACAAAATGGCTTTTAACCAAGATGGAGTCGCTCTGGCTAAATAGGTCCTTACAGAGAGGTCTCCGGAGCAAATATAAAGTCTGCCCCATGAGTCACCGAAACCAGGCTCTCCAGAGGAGGTGGGGAGAGAGGGCTGGGGGGAGCCAGAGAGCGGGAGGGTGTTTTCTGTTTGGTGACATGGACAAAAGGGAGATGAGGTCCTGCATGGTTTATTGGGCATAATGAGTTGGATTTATGGGGTGGCTTTCTTCTGAAGATCTAAAGCCGTTTCCACACCTACTGTTTTGTTTCTGTTCGCAGCAACTTGAGAAACACAACCCTGTTGTGAAATAAACACGGAGCGCAGAGGTGCTGCTGGAGGCAGGACGCAGGGGCCCAGAGAGTGCAGCGGCCGCCGGGCTGGGGGTGGGGCGCGCAGTGGCAGGTGCTCCCCAGACCTGCTCGCCGCCTCCTCCGGGGTTTCCCGTTCCAGGTACCTTTGCCCATCCCTTTCCCAAAAAAACAGATTTTAGTCGAGGGCAGTTTTAGCTTCACACAAAACTCAGGAAGGAGCAGAGATCCCATGCCCCTGCCTACCGCGCACAGGCTCCCCCACCATCAGCAGCCCCCCCGAGTGGGCGTCAGTGGCAAGTAGTGACTAACCCACACGACCCACTGTCACCACCCAGAGCCCACAGCTCACGAGTGGGTTCACTTGGGGACGGGCCTCCTGTGGGTTTGGGCGGGTGTATAAGGACACGTGTCCACTGTGTAGAGTCCCACAGAGTCGTGCCAGTGCCCTGAGTGCACTCAACCCCCACCCTCCCCTCCAGGAGACCCCTGATTTTTCACTGTCTCCACACTCTGACCTTCTCCCGAATGGCTCCCCCCCCACGTACCCATTCCAGATGGGCGTCTCTCTGTTTGTAAGTGTCCTTAGGCTTCCTCCGTGTCTTGTCGTGGCCCGAGAGCTTGTTTCTTTCAGCACTGTTATTCTGTTGTCTAGACGGACCATGGTTTGTCTATCCATTCCCTGGCGAAGGACATCGTGGTGACTCTTCGAGAGTTTGGACGATGATGAACAGAGCTGCAGTGAACCCCGTGTGCAGATCGCTGTGGAGACCTCCGCGAGGGAGAGGCCCGGGACGGTGACTGCCGGACCCCTCGGGAAGGGCAGGTTAGCTTTTCTGCTGTTTTCTTCTCTAGGCTCCTAGCTGTTTTTCACCATGTTTGCATTGATACAAAGTTCGTATTGAAGCTTAGTATTGGTAGTATTGTAACATAGCACCACGTTGGTTTTGGATATCTGACATGGCGAGTTGACAAGTCTGTGCGCTCCAAGAGCAGCTCAGTTGATGAGAAACCACCAGTTTCCACGTTGTGTTCCCTCCAGCCACAAAGGGGAGTCCCTGTGGCTTCACTCACTCTGGCTTACGCAGACGTGCGACCACGGCAGAGCCGGGACCAGCCCGGAGGGTTGTCACTCCCTGCCTCTCAGACCTGGGCATGGTTGCGGGGTGCAGAAGGTGGCTGCTGTCCTGAATCCACAGTGGGGCCCAAGGCTGCCACCGGGGCTGCCAGCAAGAGGGTCAGCCCTGTTGTTTTGCTCGTTTCTTCAAGCACCGGCAACAGAGCCCCTGACACGCGTCAGCCTCCCTGCCGGCCCCTGCAGAGGTGAGGCAGGTCGTGGTGTCCCTGGAAGGAGGGGGGGTCCTGGCTTGGCTCATAGCCCACACCTCACAGAGGGCACAGTCCCTGCTCCGCTCCCGCAGAAATACGGGTCCCCGGGCTGTGGGCACAGAAGTGCGGAGACTCAAAAGGCTGACCATGTGGGACAGTCTCTGGGAAAAAGAGTGTGTTTCCTCCCAAATAACCAACAAACAAGTAGAGAAATAAATAAGATGAGAGAGGTTTGGGGAATAAAAGAATTCAGCAACTCATAGTCCGTGCAATGAGTGGGCCTCACTCGGTTCCAGGTTTTAAAAGCCACACGTAAAAAGACAATATAAGGATAATCAAGGGAGTTTGAAAATCCGCCTGGCTTGTGCTGGAGGTGGTGACGTCATGTCCAGAGCTTCTGGTCCCGGGGGCTGCCCACGCGGGCTTGCACCCGGATGGCCCCCTACATAAAGGGAGCGAGATGGTGGGTGACCACCGCGGCTGGGCTGGGGGCACCGGGGTGTCCGCATCCTGCTGCCCCTATGTGTCTCGGCTGGACGTGGAAACTGTTCAGACGTGGTTTACACAGTGTGGTGCCTGTAGCTTTTCCCAGTCCTTGCCCACACCTTCCTCTGCCCGAAGCTCCCGTGAGAAATTCCACAGCAGCTCTAGGAGACATGTGAGCCCCGTGCCCCCAGCCTGTCAGTCTCTCTCCTCCCACGAGGGCAGAGACTGTGACCGGAGCAGCCCAGACCCGAACCTTGGGAGGGAAGGCAGGACCACCTGCCACAGTGGGTGACGTCTTTTAGGAACGACGCCCATCTGGGTTCACGAGCCGTGGAAGCATTTGGTGCTGTTCAGGTGCCAGTGGCGGAAGCCACCTGCTGCTCCCCCAGCCTCCCTCCCCAGGGAAAGAAAACACAAAACAGTGGTTTAAAGGAGAGAAACATCTTCTCTTCCTTCTGAGGCCTCCTGAGCTGCGGAGGGGCTGGCGTCTGCTACGCAGTCCTCACGCCCCACATGGCAGCAAAGGCGGGTGGGCCGCATGAATCCAGAAGCCTCCCAGGCTACGAGCCCCACAGCTGGCGTCTTCCTTGGTGTCCTGTTGCCACTCCCGCAGGGGTGGCAGAGATGCGGGCCTGCGCGCCGACCAAACGGGGACAGACGGGCACTGAGCAGAAAGGGTCATGAACGGACCACACTTCCCGTCTTAGCACTCAGGACCTGCCTTTCAAACCTGTCCTGACTGTTCTATCAAGTCTCATGTAAGGTTGCCCAGTGGCTGACTTGGAAAACACGGGGCAAAAAACACCACGTCGCCCTTTAGCAGAGTGGGATTTGAATTCCGAGGCCTACCCTGTTCAGTGACATATACGTCCTTGATGTGTGGGGCAGAGACGGGCCCCCCTGGCCTGCAGGAAAGGCAAGCAGAAGTTTGCATCTTGTCTCTTCCCAAAAGGGATTAAGTTTGCAATTTCCAGACAATCTGCTTCCTGCAATTTGGTGACCTAAAAATAGCCTACACTTCAGCATAAAAATCCCTTCTGAGCTCTCGGTATTGATGAGGCAGGAGCCATGAATCTGGGTGTAGAGGGTAAGTTTGGAGCTCGCTGAGGGCCACTCTGCAGATGCAAAGGCCCTCTGGGCTCAAGAGGGAGATACCTAGTGAGGCAGGGGGAGGCAGCAACTCTCTGCTCTCCTCTCCAAGCAGAATTTAGTCTCAAGGCCCTAGAGATCTTTGTTCATTTAAAATGAAATGATGAAGTTAATACATATTCCTGTTGGAAAATTATAAAATGTAGCTAAGAAAAAAATATATTATTTTTACATGAGCTCTGCTAACTCTGTGTGTGCGAACTTGTGTGTGTGCGAGAGAGAGAGACCACATGTGTCACTAGGTATATTCTGCTTTTTTGCAAATGTGTAACTGATTTTAAAGCAAGAACCTGAAGTGATAATTGTCACACCATAAAGACTTAAAATAATTGAGATTCTGGGGACAAAGCTTGGAAATTTACACTTTGACTCTACTGGGCAATTCGGGAAGAGACGTTTTGGAAGGACTCTCTAGGTATTGGGGCAAGGCAAAGTCCAGCACAATGGAAACACTTTTCCCCACTCCAGTGGCTCTGGGGGGGTCAGTAAGACCTCAGGAGTCTGGAGCACAGCCGGCTGGAGGGCTCATCCTGCTTGGGGCCCCTCCAGCAGGGACCAGGAGCTCTGTTCCCACCTGGCCCATGCTCCTGGCTCCCCTTCCCAATGCAAGCTGGCGAGCCTGAGCTCTGCATGTGTGATCCTGTCCTCTCTCCTCTGTGCAGATGCAGGGAGAGAAGTTCAAAGGCGTCTGGGGAACAAGTGGCAAAGGCCGAGTCAAGCCCAGACCTGCCAACGCCCCAGGCCTACGTGTAGCCAGAGTGGGGTGGGGTGCCTGCCACTCCACTCGGGGAAGCACAGGGCCATCTCTCTCGTGCGTGTTCCTGAACAGCACACAGGCTTTCCTTCAGTCACACCAGGCTGCAGGAATGACCTGACAGTCCCAGGTGGACCGGCAACATGCCCGGGTAGGGCGGCCGACCTAGAAAACCAGCCCCGCGTACAGCTGTGTCTCTGATAGGATGGGGCCCGGGGTCCAAACAAGAGGCTTGTAAGGAGCCTTTGAAACCCCACACATGTGGACGGAAGCACAGCAGCAGCTGGACTCGCTGTGCACTCACCCGACCCTCCCCGGCTCTGTGCCCGCTCTGTCTGGGCGCAATGACAGAGAGGAATATGGCGGCCTGGCCGACTGGTGGTCCCCGTGACCAGCGCTCCCAGGATCCATGTTCCTGAGGGGCCCCTTCCCCCCTCACACGTGGGCTGGGCTGCAGACCTTGCATTTCTGGGCAGCTGGGCCACCTTATAAGGAATATGGTGGTGTCCTAGGTAGACCTCACAGAGAGGTCTGGCATGGAGGGAGATCGCCCTAGCCCCTGCACGCCCACGCGCTGGATGGGACGCGGGCCTGTTTCGTTCCAGCCCCCCACCACGGGAACGCAGCCCAGCAGCTCTGAAGCCCCCACCCCCACCCCTGGATTTCCCACCCACCTGTGGGACTCTGTTTGCTTCCTTGGTCCTGACCCGCCTCACGGGTCAGCTGTGCCTTTGTGGTTGTGGTCCTCAGAGGAGAGCCCCCTCCCCTCCCCACGCCGGCCCAGGACAGAGCAGGGATCAAATAGTGTGCATTCAGACAAGGCACCCCTGGAGGAGATGACTTACCCTGCGACCCAGAACCTTGGCCATTCAAGGAGAAGATTTATTGTTGAAGTCAATTATGAAAAAGATCACCAAGACAGCCAGCACTTAAATACCTTTTTAAAAATTTTATTTTTATTTGTTTTTTTAATTGAAGTATAGTTGACGGAAGTTTCGGGTATGCACCGTATGGTCTCTGTGCTGGGAGATGCTCACCCCAAGGACAGCGACCAGATGTCCCCATAGAGCACGAGGGTCGTCCCACCCGCCGGATGCCCCGTGCTGTGCCTGCCACCCTGGGACTCACCCCTTCCATAACCGGGAATCTGAACTTCCCTCCCCATCACCTGCCCCCACCCCTGCCTGGCACCCATCCGTGTGTTCTCTGTATTTGTGTGTCTGATTCTGTTTTTCGTTTGTTCATTTGTTTTATTTTTTAGGTTCCACATATAAGTGAAATCATATGGTATTGCGCCTTCTCTGCCTGACTCATTTCGCTAAGCATAATATCTTCTGGGTCCATCCGTGTTGTCCCAAATGTCAAGATCTCATTCTTTCTCATGGCTGAGTAATATTCCTGTGTGTGTGTGTGTGTGTGTGTGTGTGTACACGTGCCACATCTTCTTTATCCATTCATCTGTCGATGGGCGCTTGGGTTACTCTCATATCTTGGCTGCTGTAAATAACATTGCAGTAAACATAGAGGTGTGTATATCTTTTTGAATTAGTGTTTTCATTTTCTTTGAGTAAATACCCAGTAGTGGAATTACTGGATCATATGGTAGTGCTACTTTTCATTTTATAAGGACCCTCCCTACTGTTCTCCACAGTGGCTACACCCGTTTGCATTCGCACCGACAGTGCACGAGTTTCCTTTAAATACTTTTAACAGCAAGTGTTGTCTGCGCTGCTGATGGCTGCATTTTCTGTTTCAACGCTGATCCACAACCCTGGCGGATGGTTAGAATCCCCTAGAAATCTATTTCCAGAGCATTTAAGGCTTTCAAAAACACAGGTCACAGCTCGGAGGTTCTGACGAGCATCTGTGTTTGAGAGCCCTTGACCTTGGTGGCGTGTCGGGATGGTGTCCCTCAGCTGGTTCTGTGCTCTTTGCTGTTATGTCTGTTTTTCTCACCAACTCAAAATTTAGCCCCAACCGACAGCAAATGACAGAGATGCCGTTTCCAGCTGTAAAAGGAAAATTCTGGTAAACCCTGTTATCAATCACCCTATGTTTTAACTTCTTAAATTTTCATTGAAACAATTGTTCCGTTCATATGTAAGTCTTGGTTTTCAGATAACTCAATTTTAATTGTTGCTAAAGCTGTTTCTTAATCGTTAGCTGAAGGTTTGAAGAGTCAAAAGGAAAGTACTATTCATTTGTGTTTAATATCATGTATGATTTAGAATTCACTTTCACAATAAAAACAGCTCATTTTTATTGAGCTGTGGCCGTGGCCGTTACTCATGGCCAGCCTCTCTGCTGGTGGGAAGCATTTACTCGGGCTGACAACGACAGGACAGATCCCGCCTTTGCTGTGGGCATGGGGGGCCAGGAATGCCCATTGGTTCTCTTTTCTGACTCCTCCGTGCGCTGACACGGAAGCAAGAGGAGAGAAGCCAGACTGTAGAGCTTGCGAAGAGGAAGCCATCTTGTGCTCTGTGGGCCTCTGGGGGAGAACAAGCTCCCGGGGGGTATGCCCACCGCCTACTGCACCACGAGCCCAAACAAGCTGAGAGCCCAATAAACGTTTGCAGGGTGAGCACTGCGGCGCCACCAGCACCCTGATGTTAAATACAGCCTAGCCAGTGTGCCCTGTGCCCCCCGGGGACCCCTCCCCCGTGCAGTCCCTCCAAATACCGGCTGAGCTGACTTCTCTTCCCACACTTGGCTTGCTGGGAATGCTGGAAATGCATCCGTGCCGTGCGCGCCCTCCTGTGTCCGGATTCTTCTGCTCGGCATCACGTCAGGGGTGTTGTGCTGTCCCTGCAGACCTCCGCTCGTGCGGACGTTCCTCCCTGGGCTGGCGGCGGCGCAGGGTTGGGCAGGGGGAGCAGGTTCCTCAGTGGGGCTCGCTCCTGGGGCTGGAGGGGCTGGATCTTCCGACAGGTGTGTGTTCACCTGTACCGGGGGTTGACAAACCATGTTCCTACGTGGCTGCGTGTGTCTGTCCTCCCACCAGGGGTGTATGAGCTTCCATACACTCATCGCTCATCACTCATTACTGTTCCTCCTTATTGATTTGTAGGAGCTCTTTACATATTCTGGGTATGACCCCTTTGTCGAGTATTTGTATAAACTGCAAATGGCTCTTTTATAATCTTCGTGTTGTCTTTTGTTGGGCAAAGCCTGGCTGTTGTTTTCTGGTTTGCGGGTTATGCTGCCCTTCCCATCTCTTGGCCCCCAGGCTCTCTGAAGATCTACTAACGTTATTCGTCTTTTTGCACAACCGGCCAGCAGCTCTGCGGGTTTTCTGTGTCCACGTGTGTTTCTATTACCCTGGCTTCTCATCAGGATTCCCTCCCAACCCGTTTCGTTGCCTTAAACTGGCTATTCTTCCTCTGCCTTCTTGGGAGGCACACGTGAGTGATCAACTTCAGTCTTTCTTCTTTCTTGATCAGCACCTTAGACTATAGCTCCAGCAGTGCACACACCACGTGCAAGCTGATCCTGAGGCGCGCAGGGGTGTCGGGGAACGGCTGTGTCGTGGTTGCGCCCTCAGCCTCTGCGTGGTCCTGGCCCGCCTGCTGGGCGGTTGAGGAACATCACTTCCTTCCTCAGGATTTCAGGGAGGGGGCCCCCGTGGAGCCCCAAACCATTGTGTCACCACTCAGGAGGACGGAAGCCCCACACGGACACAGCAGCTCCTTGGAGCCCAGGACCCCGACTCGCTGTGCGGGCGTCAGCTCGTCTGCCAGTAGCAGCCCCTGAGTCCGGGTCCCTCCCTCCGTCTGATAGAACGTGAGCACAAAAGGGGGTGTTAAGAAAGGGTGGTGAGTACATCCCCCTCCAGTGGAAAGCAGGGCCGTGAAGAGATGTTGGTGCACCCACGTTCATAGAAACGTTATTCACAACAGCCAAGAGGTGGGAGCAGCCCCAGTGTCCACTGGTGGACGAGGAGACAAAGTGTGGTCCACAGGCACAGTGGAATATCGCTCCGCCCAAGAAGGGAAGGGATGGCCGGACACCCGCCGTGGCGTGCGAGGGCGTTGAGGACACGATCAGCCAGATGCAGAAAGACACACGGGTGACTGTCTTGTATGACGTCCCCCGAGGCGTCCCATTCACGGAGACAGAAAGCAAGATGGTGGCCCGGGCGCTGGGGACGGGCACTACAGGGTTGTTTTCATGCAGCAGAGCTTTGGTTTGGGGAGAGAAGAATGCTCTCCCGTCGGACGGCGGAGAGGGTCGCACCACTGTGTGAGTGTGCTTAATGCCAGTGAGTCGTGCATTTGAAACTCATTAAGACCACAAAGTTTATGTTGTCTGCGTTTTACTGCGAACGTTTGCGAACATTTTTAACGAGGCTGGAAGAGCTGGCTGGGTTCTCCCGCCTTCAGCCCCTTGTGGACATTCGCTGCCGTGACAGTGAACGGCCTGGGGTCGCTGGCGGCAGGGCCGCCGATGGGGGTCTGTCCTGCGGGACTAGGACTGCGAGCTGGCCTTGGGTGGTCCTGCCCACGTGCTCCCGGGCACGGCCGAGGCTGCTGCTGATGGTCGCACCCAGCGGCAGCGACATCTCCGGTATCCCAGGGAGGCTAAAGCTTGGCGCTTCACAGAGGCCACCGCAGCCGGGTTCCACACTGAAGGAATGTGTGCGCCGAATGGAGCCGGCCATCTCCGGAGGCCATCAGTCCCTCAGACACGGGCGTCTGTCCTCACGCCGTCTCCTCAGCAGCCCCAATCTCTCTGTCCTCCGGGGCTCAGAAGTCCAGGCCACCCAAAGCCCACAGATCTCCTGAAGCCTGTTTGGACCTCTAGAATATTCCAGCGCCGTCCCAGGTTGGATGTGCTCTGAAAAGTCTGACGCCTCCACCGGAGGTGTTTGACCGACTGCAAGCCCCAGGGTCGGTGTAGGCCAGCTGGGAAAGCAGGTGCGAGCGGCTGGGGTCAGCCTGCGTCCCACGCGGCGGGGAGGCAGGCCGGAGAGCATGCGGACTCCTCTCAGGGGCAGACGCCTCCAAGAGAAGGTGCCCTGGGCAGAGGGCCGCTCCTCCCTCCCTGGCCGGGAGAAATCACAGCCCCGGGCCGGGGCAGCACAGGAGGGAGCCAGACTGACACTCCCAGCCGCTGCCAGAGGTCCCGCAGGGGCGGCCCTGCCCACACACCCAGCACTGTTGTGGGGACCCCGTCACCTCCTCCAGTGGCACGTCCCGTAATGAGGCCCATGCGGATTCTAAGTTGAATGTCTTCTGTCCCATGGAAGTCGTCTCCAGAGATCTTCACCCGTCTGCTTTCCAAGAGACCAAAGCCCAACATGGGCAACTGGCTGATGGCATCTGTAGGGGACGGACGCCGTGGAGGATTCCAAAGCGTGTCCGGGAGCCAGGCCCCCAACGGCGCAGCCTGGCCCCCGGCCCCCTCACCGGCAAGAGAAGTGTGTCTCCTCAATGGTTCACATCAACCGCGTGTTTAACGGTGTTGTTGACCTTCATCTCTCTTTCATGAACTCACACTACACACATACACACAAGACACACATACACACATGTGTACACACACACATACACGCATGCAAACATGCCCACACAGGGACACACACACGGAAGGTTTAGAATTTCCACGACCAGCAAAAGGAGAATCTCAGTGGTGGAGACCCACTCCCCGGCGGTGTTTTGTTGTGTGAATCAGAACACGCTGCTGTTGATGTTGGTGATGTGTAAGACGCAAACTCTGACGACCCTCTTTTCTCGAAAACAAAGCAGCCTCAGGACCCCAGAGATTCTGCGAAATTCAGCTGCTTCATAAGACTTCCCCTCACTGGTTTCATTGTTGACAGTCGCTTCGGCCACTGAGACCCTGTGGTTGCCAAGGACGGTGTGTGCGCGGCCTGGCGCGGAGCCCGCGCAGCCTATCGCAGGGTGTGGGCCCACGGCCCTGCAGGTGGACAGAGCTCCCAGGTCGGCACACCTGCTTTGAGTAACAACGGCGGAGGCACTGAATTCTGCTAAGTGACCCTGGGGAGGTGGCCCCCGTCATCCAGGCCCTTCTGGATGTCCTGATGAGAACTGATGGGGTCACAGTGTCCCCAGGAGAGGAGCCACACACACAGTACGATTCAGTGGCCAAGGGGACGGCCTGGGGGCTATCCATGTGCACCTCTGCAGAAGCACTGAGCGCACAGGCAGAAGGAAGGGGATACAGGATGCAGGAGAGCCGGCGGCCCCTGCCCCCCAGGCCCACGTAGGAGTTTGCGAGGCCCCGCAGCAAGGCATCCCAGGCTGGGGGAGAGGCTGAGACAACAGAAAGCCATCGTCCCCACCCCGTTCTGGAGGCGTGAGGCCCTGGGTCCAGGTGCCGCTGCGCCGGCTCCGTCTGAGCCTGGGAGAGAGGCTCTGGTCCAGGCGCTCCTGTGGCTTACAGCCGCCGGGTTTCGGCTCACACAGCATCCTCCCGTGCGGTGTCCATGTCCACACTGCCCTTTTCTGTAAGGGGGCTGCTCATACTGGATTGGGACCCACGTTGATGGCCTCTTCTTAACTTGATTGCTTCTGCAAAGACCCTGTCTCCAAATAATGGCTTGTCTCAAGTGCTGGGGTTAGGACTTCAGCATACAAATTTTGGGGTGGGGAACAGACATAATTCAGCCCATAAACATGCAGAAAGGAGGGGTGCATGGTCCGAGGTGCATGGCCCGAGCTCTGGAAATTTCTGGAGTGCCCCCAGGAGCTCCTCTGGGTACCTGCCTGCATGGCCAGACCCCTTCTTTCTCCCCGGCTGGGAGAGCAAAGGAGCCACAGCGCTCGCCGGAGTGGGGGCTGGACACGACCGTGTCCGTGGCCAACTCCGATCTTTGAGGTTGCCCTGCGGAGCGTCACTGGCTGCCAAGGTCACGGGCAGGAGCGGGCTGGGTCCCAGCACCCGAGAAAGCACAGGGCCTGTTTCTGTCTCGAGAGAGTTTGGGGCTCCCTGGCCGGGTCTCTGCTTCTGCCCTCCTTTCTCACGCGAGCATCACCGCCTGTTCCCGGGGAGCTTGGAGAACAAACTAAAACCTCCATCTTCTGACGAGCTGTCTCACTCGAATCCAGTCTAGCAAACCTAGTGAAATAGGTGTTTTCAGTCTGGCACCCAAGGTCGTAGGATGGAACTCTCCGAGAACCCGCGGATACCTGGTCCCTTGGAAGGACTGAAAACAAATGTTTCCTCCCAAGGAAACATGATGAAATCTGGCTCATTTGGTTTGTTGTAAGTTCCCAAGATTCCTCAAGTCTGGCTAATCTCCAGAATGAACTGACAGGGTCGGGAACCTACAAGGATCTTGTCTGTGAAGGTGGAGAAAAAGCCATTTTTTTCCTGCCTTATTTAGCTCCGCTGACAGGGCCTTCTTGTGTCTCGGCACATTCCGTCGCTGTGGATATTCCCTCCCCGGTTCTCTCTATTCCGTGCGGAGGTACTGCATGTTGTCCGTGGCCCCTAATTTGGGACCCCTGCTCATCATTACACCCGTGGCTCCTCTTATGTCTCCTTGTTCTGACCACACACTGGTTAGGAGAGCTCAGAGCAGGGAGGATTTTTTCTGTTCGGTGTCCCACGACGTGGCCACCCACGGGCTGCAGACTCAGGTGCGTGGTGGCGTGGGGGCCCCTCCCCCACGGGAGCAGGCACGCAGCCCCGGGAGACGCTGTCCACACCCCGCGGCGCCCCGGTGGCCGGGGCTGCCCGTCACTGGGCTGGCACGGGTCTGCGTCCGCTCCTCTCCCTGCCTGCGGGTGCGTGCCGCTCACCGGCGTCGCCGTGGCTCGTGTGGGACCGTGGCAGAGGACGCAGTATCTGCGCGATTCTGCCGGCTTCCCTCTGCATCCCTGACTCGGAGCCTCGAACGGGTGAGCTCCTTGTCCCTTGCCTTCGGACATTTCACTCCTTCCTCTTTTTCTCTCCCTGATTGTTTGCAGAGAACAGATTTCTTCATCTTCAGGAATGTCAGCCTAATCCTCCGAAACTGGACATTTTCCATTAATCATGAATAAAAGGCCAGGCTGTGCTCCCCACGTGTGTTAATCTTCCTGCTCCGTTTGCTGGGCCCGCGGGGTTAACCATGTGCATGCTGGTTCAGGCCCTGTGAGGGCGGGGAAGGCTGGCCGCAGGCTGCTGACTCAGCGCCGTGGCCTCCCAGCGCTCGTGGTGCTGGACAGGAGCTGGGGTCACACTTGGGACGACCGGACGGGGAGCAACGCGGCAGTGGCCCAGGCCAGTACGTCGCTGCTGCCTTAGAAGTGTCGGCTCACCCTGGCCAGGGTCCAGGCGTGATCAGTGTCTGAGGACCTGCTCCCACGTCCGTAAGGCGTCTGGGACTGGAGCGCCTGTGGGACCTCGGCGGGTTAGTGTCTATGCGGCCGCTCACTCTGGCTCAGCTGTTGTGCCACACCGAAAGCCAGCCGCAGCCCGAAGCCAGGGGACTGGGTCCCTTTGTAAGCAGGACTTTCACGTGTTGACACCTGGAAGCAACCCCAAAAGCCTGATGTCAGTGACTCAGTGGGCGCCACCTCCCTTGGTTCAGAAGGTAAGAGCTGCAAAGGTGGGTCACGGCTGCAGAGGCCCCGCAGCTCGGCTGTGGACCAGCCACCCCGGGGGCCTGGAAAGCCAGGCGACCCCACTTCCTGACCGCAGCACCGGCGCCCGGCCTTCAAACAGTGGAGAAAACCGCGTTCGAGCTCCGTCAACCCAGATTTTAATTTTTATTCCAAGTTGAAGCCAATTCATGTCAAAGTCAAGAGCATCTTGGTTAAAAAATCTCTTAAACTTAAGATAAATAGAATCAAGTTCCCTTTGGCAAGATGCACCTTAGCCGTGTACCTGGCGGGAGCCGCGATCGCCGAGCCGCGGATCCCGTGGGGGAGGGTCTCTCCCTGGGCGGCCTGGGGGAGGGCAAAGGGCGAGGGCTTCGGGGACTCAGGTCAGGGTTCCGCTCTCAGCCGGTAAGCGTCCCCCAGCCCTTGCTCTGTCGGCATCCCCTGGTAGGAGCCTCCTTCTCCGGCTGGGGGGGAGGGAGGCCAGCCAGCGGGCTCTAAGTCTGCCTCGTGTTTTCTGTGAAGATGAAACGTTATTTAGCAAATCGCACCTTCCATGACCCTGCGTGGGGATACGGGCTACTCCCCATCCGTGCTCCCCTTGCCCTCGCATCCTGCTGGCTCAGCTCTCGTCCCGGCCGCAGGCAGGTGACAGCTCTGGTGATGAGGAGGAGTCCCTCCGTCGGCAGACACTCACCAGCAACCTCAATCCTGTCTACCCCCAGATGTCCCCAGGGTCGTTCTGCCAAATGCTACGGTCTCCAAGCAAAACCATCCTTCATGGGGGCATCTGACGGCTGTTCCAGGACTGCCCGGAGCCTTCCCTCTCTGAGGAGGAAAGAGCCGAGCTACGGGCGGTGTCGGTGTGAGCTGGGTGTTGTGCCCGTGGGAAGCTGCCTACGCCCTGGGTGGGAGCATCTGCCGCTGGCCCTGGGTCCGACTCCTGTCCAGCAGGGGGCACTGGGACAAGAGTGCCGGAGGGGCCTCTCCTTCGGTTCGGTTCCCGCCCAGCACGGATCTCATGGGCAGAGGCTGAAGCTATGCCATCTGTGGACCCCTGTGGTGGTGAATCCCATGAGCCTCTTCTCAGAGGGAAACATCAGCTGGGCCAATAGTAGAAATAGAAACTGCTGATTCGGAGTGTGGCTGAGTCAAGGGTATGTTTCAGGGTGAAAGGAGTAGAAGCTGATTATGGGGTGTGCAGAGGACAGGTGTGCACAGAGAACAGCTGTGTGCAGGGGTGTGTGCAGAGGACAGGTGTCTGCAGAGAACAGCTGTGTGCAGAGGACAGGTGTGTGCAGGGGTCAACTGTGTGCAGGGGACAGGTGTCTGCAGAGGGCAAGTGTAGGCAGAGGACAGCTGTGTGCAGAGAACAGCTATGTGCAGGGATGTGTACAAAGGACAGCTGTGTGCAGGGGACGGGGTGTGCAGAGGACAGGTGTGCACAGAGAACAGCTGTGTGCAGGGGTGTGTGCAGAGGACAGGTGTCTGCAGAGGACAGGTGTGTACAGGGGACGGGTGTGTGCAGAGGACTGGTATGTGCAGGGATGTGTGCAGAGAACAGCTGTGTGCAGGGGACAGGGGTGTGGAGCATGGCAGTGCGCTGTGGGCGGGGGAGGGTGGGGGCGAGCCGCAGCATGTTGTCGGTAGCGTTTGATGAGAGACCGAGCACAGAATGAAGGCTTTCTGTGGTTCTCCCGAAACTCACACAGTCATTTCAGGTCTCCATAAACATGAAAACCCTCACATAAAAACTTTCCCTAGTTAATGACGAGAAGCCGCTCACCCGCAGGGGAGGTTTTGTGGCGGCGACAATGGGAAATGCTTTGGGGGCACGTGATTGCCCCACAACAGTGAAAACTGTAAGCGCACCGGTCCCAGCGGCTCCTGGGGAGCCTAGTCACGAGTCCGCGCTGCCGCCTCCCAAGTGGCGGAAATGCTGACAGGGAGAGCCTCCCGAGGGCAGGTGGTGGACGGGGGGAGAGGGAGAAATCGGCGCCCTCCAGAAGTTTCTGGCAGAAAATTCGGCTTAGAACTAAGTGGCTCCATTGGGAAACACCATGTGTCCGGAGATACCCGTAGAAGAGCCGGGACCTGCGTGAGCCGGGGCATCGGGGGACCTGCGGCCCCGGGCTGTGTGCGGTGCCGTCCCCTTCCCGGGGGTGGGTGCGCCTGGGGCCTGCTTCCCCCCGGCAGAGCCCAGTGCAGGGGAAGGGCGTGCCTGCCCCAAGGAGGTTACAGTGAGTGGACGAGGCTACCTCGTCCTGCAGGATAGACACACGGGCCCCAGCCATGAGGGGCCAACTTCCGCTCACAACCCCGGTTGCGGGACAGGGGCCCCTGAGCTTCAGAGGAACACAGAGCCTGACGGGGACTTGCTTGCAGCCCTGTGAGATCCTGAGCTTGGAACTCAGTCCAGCCGAGCCAGGACTCCTGACTCACCGATGCTCCGAGATAATGAATGGTGCATTTTTTTTTTTGTCTCAAAAACAACTGCGTTGTAATATATTTCACATACATACAACTCGTCCATTATAATTCAGTGCATTTCAGTGTATTCACAGGGTCATGCAATCATCCTAGAACATTCGAGAACATTGTGGTGCCTCCTGGAAGAGCCCCCAGACCCGTTAGCTGCCACTCTCAATCCCTCCCTCCACCTAAGTAGCCACTGATGTAGTCTCTCTCTCTCTCTGTTTGTCTATCCTGGACACTTCCTATATATGGAATCCTATCGTACGAGGTCCTTCGTGACGATGCGTTCACATGTGCTGTACCGTTTCGGAGTTGGTAAACTTCTTTATGTATCCTGCACACAAGTCCCTGGCAGATATGTGATTTTATACAACGTCTATTTTGCGAGTTGTCTTTTCATTTCTTTGATGTACCTTTGGTGGCACCAAAGTTTTTAATTTTAATGAAGTCTAATTTATCTTTTCTTCTTTTGTCACCTGTGCCTTTGGCGTCATTATCTAAGAAACCATTGCCTAGGTGAACAGCATGAAAAGTTACTCCTATATTCTCTCCTGAGAGTTTTACAGACTTAACTCTTACATTTAGGTTGATGATTCATTTGGAGTTCAGTTTGTATGGTGTGAGGTGTGGGACCGAGGCTAGCCTTTAGCATATAGATGCCCACTTGTCCAACACCGTTTGTTGAGGAGTATCCTCTCTCTCCCCTTGTAAAAAGGAGCCGCCCATAGGTGTAAATCCTTATTTCTTATCTCTTAATTCTATTCCATAGATCTCTATGTCTGTCATTATACCCTGATTACGGTACCTTCGTGTTAAGTTTCGAAGTTGGGCTGTTTGGGTCCTCCACCTTTGTTCTTCATTTTCAAGATTGTTTTGGCTCTTCTGCACCTCTTGCCTGTCTATATAAATTATGAAATCAGCTGGTCAATGTCTGCTAAAAAAATGCCACCTGGGATTTTGATAAGGATCACATTGAATTTGTAGATGATGTGGGGGGTGTTTTTTGATGATTATTAAGATGGCAATCTTAACAATATTAACCCTTGTTACGCGTGATATGGAATGTCTTTCCATATATTTAGATCTACTCTAATTAACTTCGACAGTGTTTTGTAGTTTCTAGTGTAAAAGTTCTGCACTCACTTTGTTCCTAAGCATCTTCTTTTTTATACTATTGAAAACTGAAGTTTCCTTTCATTTCTTTTTCACACCGTTCATTGCCAGTATACAGATACACAACTGCATATTGATCTTATGTTCTGATACCTCACTGAACTCCTTAATTAATTCTCATGGTAGATTTTTATGGTAGATTCCTAAAGATTTGGTGTATACAATGTCATGTCATCTGGGAATATCATTTTTATCTCTTCTCCAATCTGGACGTATTCTTTTCTCTTTTTCTTCTTATTTTTTTGTTGGCTTGGCTAGGGCTTCCAGGGCAAGCTTAAATAGAAGTAGCAAGAAGAGATATCCTCGTCTTGTTCCTGATTTTAGAAGGAAATCCTTTAGTTTCTCGGCATTAAGTTTATCTTAGCTGTGAATTTTTCATAAATGTCCTTTTTTTAAAAATCAGATTTAGGAAGTTCCCTTCTGCTTCTTGTTTGTTGAGTGGTTTTACTATGAAAGAGTTTTGGATATTTTTCAAGTAAGTTTTCTGCGACTACTGATATGATCTTTTTTGTCTTTATTCCATTATATATTGCATTACATGAATTTTTGGATGATGAAATCAACTTTGTATGAGTGAGAAAAATCCTTTATGAGATCTAATCAATTTTCTTAAATGAATGTTTCATGACTTGCTAGATGGCTTTAGGACGACTTTCAGGACTTTAAATGATTGTTGGTTTGATATTGAAGTTGAAATTGTGGTATTATTGGAGAACCGAGTCCACAGAGCTCCTTATTGGTCATTTGGAAAAGCTACCAAGCATGGCGGCCGTCTGTTCCGTGGCATCAGAAACCGGGACGGGTGTGACTGGTTCTGACTGTGCTGGTTCTGACCACCAGTCTATTGAGAATGGAAAAGCAGCTGTAGAAAGGTGTAGGAAGAATGAGCGCAGGTGCGGCGTGGGCCCCGGGGTGCGACGGAGCTCCCTCTGCTCCTGCCCACAGCACGGAGCGCCCATGGCCCATTATTGACCTGAAGCCCCTCTGCTCAGAGCACCTTACCCCCTGAACATCAGGGAAACGATTCAGGGTGATGTAACTGCCAGCCCGAGACAGTAGCTGCAGATGTGACTTTCACAGACACTAGAAAATCGTTCAACTTAATTAAAAAGAATTATTAGCAAATAATCATCCTGTCAGGGACAGCGGGTGGATTGTATCTCAGTACAGCTGGGCTCCCCACAGTCCTGTGTCTCCTGTTAGGAAAACGCTCAGCTCTGTAAAAGTAAGATCGACTTCCTCTGATAATCCAGCCACTGAGAAATACTCACTCATCCTTCTTCCCAAGAACTGTCGCAGCCTCGCCAGCAAGGACAGGTCTGTAGTGCCAACCCTCTGGAGAATCGGTAACTTACTCTGGAGAAGGGGTGGGACTCTAGACGGTCACAGACATCACAGTGGATGTGACCCTGAATCTAAAAAGAGTCAGAGGCCCAGATAAGACTCAGGAGCAATGATTGCTGCTGGCCCTTCTCGGGGGGAGCCGACGGCAGAAAAGGGCGCCCATGCTGGTGGTAGGGGCTTCGCAGAGAAGGAGCTTCGCAGGGCTGTTCACGGTACCCATAACGGGGAGAACACGTTTGCCATCAGGCGGGAGGGGCGTGTAACAAGCAAATGGTCATGATATGGTGCAGACAGCCATAGGAAATGGTGTTTTGGGGGCGCCAGGGTGGCTCAGTGGGTTAAAGCCTCTGCCTTTGGCTCAGGCCATGGTCTCAGGGTCCTGGGATCGAGTCCTGCGTCGGGAATCTCTGCTCAGCAGGGAGCCTGCTTCCCCCTCTCTCTCTGCCTGCCTCTCTGCCTCCTTGTGATCTCCCTCTCTCTATCAAATAAATAAATAAGATCTTAAAAAAAAGAAAATGGTGTTTTTTGATGTTATATGTCATCTTTTAATGGCAGAAAAAGAAAATACGAGTTATTCTAACAAGCAGGGCAGAGGCATTATGCTATACAATCCTAATTGTACCATAAAGTACATGCTGGGGATTTCATTTATCTGGGTTGTGCGAACATACAAACACACAGATAGGACATGGGATCTTCCTATGTGCTACACACACGGACACACACACAGACACACGGACACACACACTTTTTAAGGACCCCAGCTGTGTGCCCCAGCATGCACAGTGCTAAGTGATTTAGAAACAAAATCTTGTTTACTGCTTGCAACCACTCCATGAAGGAGGTAAGTAGTGGGTTGAGTAGTGTCCTCCCAAATTCAACCCGCCTCGCACCTCTGCATGTGGTCTTATTCAGAAACAGGGTCTTTGCAGATGTCATTAGGTTACGACGAAGTCGTCCTGGACCAGGGTGGTTCTTAATCCAGTAACTGGTGTCCTGATAAGAGAAGGAGACGTGGGCACAGCCACATGGGGGTGGACAGGCCGTGCAAAGACAGAGGCAGATGCCTCAGTGATGTGCTGGGAGCTCAGGAGCACGCGGGATTGTGGGCCACCCCCAGGAGCTCGAGGATGCAGGGAGGATCCTCTCTAGCATCTTCAGAGGAAGCACGGCCCCACCAACACCTCGATTTGAGGGTTCTGGCCTCCAAAACTGCACAGAGCAAATTTCTGTTGCTTTAAGCAGCCTGCTGTGTGATACTTGCTATGGCAGCCACAGGGCATTAACACAAGTACGTTTATCCCCCTCTAATACATCAAGACAGCGATCAGAACTAAGTGCTCTGTGGCAGCCCCCACATTTGTAGTTGGCTGGGCGAAAGATGGGTGTCCTGGGCACCTCATTTCCAGCAGGTGCCGGAAGTGCGGGCAGCGTTGCAGGGCTGAGCCCCTCACTGTATCCCATGAACTCTGGGTTGGAGCATCAGGATTGAATTGAATTGAGTTGCTGGACACCTAGTTGGTGTCAGAAAATTGGGGGCTATTACTTATAAAATCGAATTAAGACCAAAATGTGATACCAAGATCCCCGTATTTGACTGGCCAAAAAAATAAGGAATCTAGGAGTGCCAGCAGTGGGGAAAGCTGTGAATGGAAGGGGCCTTAGACAGTCCCGGGGGCTGCAGATCAGAGGACCGCTGTGGAAGTGACTGACTTGTGTCGCAGAGCTAGATAGCCATGTACACGTGACTCAGCCACTCTGTTCTTCAGTGTGTATCCGTGGGAAACTCCTGCACACGGGCCCCAGAGTAACTGCACCACGTCCGTGCCAGCTAAGACTCTGAGACCATGAAAAATGACTGAGCATAGACCACACATAAGCATGGGCGTCAGTTGCAGAGTTGCATCACGAGGAGCAAGTCCCAGGGGATGTTACATGTATAAGATGGTATCCTTTTCCAAAGTTCAAAAATAAATAAAAAGAAACTGTATATATAGTTGGGGCATACAAACAATTCATCACAAAGCAAGGACCGACCCACACAAATTTCAAGCTAGTAAACACAGGTCTTGAAAAAGTCACCCAAACTGCTGATCGCTTAAATCAGGTCCACAGTTCGCCCTTCCACGCTTTCCCAGGAAGTCGGGCATCACGGCAGTTAGCAAATTACAATCTTAGGCAATGCTTTGCCCCGAGAGTTTTTCTCCACCAAGATGTGTCATTTCGGTTTTTATTTACTTGCTGATGGGTGTGAGAGGGTTTTCTCAGTAAATCCTTGGAGAATAGCCTTTCTTGTCATGTAGCAATGTTATGATATTTCATGGCATAATAATGTGAAAACATTTTGTTTGTATAAAACAATTAAGGCCTTTACAGGGTCATTTAACTGGGGATTTCTTTTTCCCTTTTCTTGGCAACAAACGTAGCTAAGCAATTCTGTTGTTCCTTTGGGTGGGGGATTCTATACACGGAAGGGGTGATGCTGGCACCAGCACAGGTTTGGAACATATAGCCCAGCGGCTCTGCAAATATGGCTGTGGTGAGGGGCCCTAAAGCCCTGGTCATGTCCATCTTTGGGATGAAGCCTTAGTTAGAGAGAAGGCAGGTGGCAGGAAGGATTCAGGGAGCAGCCGCTGTAGCAGCCGGACAAGAGGGTGAGAATTTTGAGGTGCCTAGAAGAGATCGAATCAAGCTCTAGGTGATCTGGTTCGAGGAGGAAAGGCCGTGAAACCATGGGCAGGGTATGGAAGAGCAGGAAATGCTTCAGACAGCGCTCACAGAGGGCTGGGGATCTGATCCGAGTCAGAAGCGGCTTCAAGCCATGACAAGATGGCCCGATGGCCTGGGTGCCAAGTGGGATGGGTGAGGTCATCAAAGAACAGCCAGTCTGCTTTGAGCACTGGTGGGAGGATTGTGTTTAATGTGGCATTTGTCAAAGTAGAGATCTACGAAGAAACTAGGTGAAAACCATCCATCTCTTTTTCTAATCATTTTAATTCTAGGAATTTATACCTTTCAAAAATATTATTAAACATAAGATTTCAAAGGATGCTACACGGCCTCCTATATTCAGGGTTCTTGGGGCTTCACAAAGCTTCTGGATCAACACTTACCTGAACCCCACTCCTATTGTTGTAGACTTCTGATTCAGGGCCTCTGTCATTTGAAGCTGCAAATATTCCAGCAGACATGGGAGCCGTTTGTACCGGGTGGTTTACGTTTCTAGGTCTCCCCCACCTACACTAACTCAGAGTAATTCTGCTGACCGAAATTAGCCATGAATTTCACCCCCTAAAAAACTCTTGCTTGCAAATCAGCTGCACCTTCAACTAAGGAAGGCCCAACAGTTTCCTTCTGGAAATGATAAAGCTATGGTTACATGGAGGACAAGGGAGGGAGATCCACTTTAAGACATTTTCACAAAATTTCACTGTGTAGGAGGCTAGGAACATGAATATTAAAACAACAATCACAAAAATGGAATTTGTTTTTGTTATTGAGACCAAGCTACAGGTCATCAAAACATCTGGAAGATTGGCCGTGCAGGGGACAAACACGGACAGTCACGGTTGGCTGGGGGCGGGGAAGGGGCAGTCCTCCCAGGCCCAGCCCTTTGCAGCCTGAGAGCACGGAGATGCAGACCCCGGCCTCCAGGAAAACAAAGGAAACCCAAGTTGGTTTTCTGAAGCTCAAACCCTCTGCTTATCAGCGCACACATGAACTTTCCGGTGTGGATTAGTCTTTTCTTGACTGTAGAAAATCAAATATGAAACCGTCGTCATTTGTCGTCATATGAGGGGGACCGTGGAGATGGGCAGCGAGCGCCATCCACCACCTGGGCCAGTGAGCGGAACCAGGCCCGTTAGTTCCTAAAATATCAACTTCTACCCAATGGCACCACAAGCCCCTGGAGGACCGGCTGACCCTAGCCCGGGGAGCAGAAGACATAGGATGAGCCTAGGCCATTTTGTTGCACTAGAAACTGAGAAAGTTCCCAGAAAAGAACGAGAAGACGACGAGGTGGGGCGATCTGACGGCACAGGAGCTGACCTGGAAAATCCCAGAGGCCAACGCCAGTGAGTTGAGCAACAAAATAAATAAGGAGAAGATCAGACCGGAACCCAGAGAAGAAACTGCGCAGCCGTGAGTGCACGCTGGCACAAGTACGTGACCAGAAGATCCATAAGTGGAAAAATGGGACAAATCTTCCTTCAAGAATCCCAAATAATACATGTATCAGGACTGGGGTTGGGGGGGAATCACCACGAGAACCACAGAAGTACTGTTGGCAGGGGCCACGGCCAGTGCTGAATCAGCGGGCCCTGGCTCAGCCTCAGAGGCCCTGCCACAAAAGGATTATTCATGACCGTGTGGTTGTAACGCATGTGCAGATTCTCTGATCCGCCTCCAGGATCCCACTTCTCCCCGAGTGTGAGCCTGCGTCTAACTCATGGAGGAGGAAACAGACATTTCACAGAGACCACACCTGGACCTGCAATCCAGGGTCCTAGCACCAGGGGCCGTCGGGTGGCACACAGCCCCTGAGGAGAGACCACGAGGCTGCCCCTGTGAGTGTCCTACCCCCAGTCCGTAATCCTGGTGTCACTAACCAGGGGAAGGCACCACAGGGACATTCGCAGAGTAGCACAGTCACGAAAACCGGACCCCAGGGGAGTAAGTCACGCAGCAGAGGCCCGGGGAACACTGGATAGGATTCTGGGAGAGAAGCAGGGTATTTGCAGAGAGACGCGTGGTGTCTGAATATTCTGGAATGCTGTGGATAACGTGCTACTAATGTGGTGGGAATTTCTTAGTTCTGATGAATGTCCCGTGGTTATGTAAAGTTGCAACATCAGGGACACGGGGCGAAGAAGGGAGCTCTCTGCACTAGTTTTATGACTCCTCCGTAAATATGACATTTTCTCCAGTGAAACGTTAGGACATTTCTAAAACAAGAGGGCGGGCCGTCAGAGGCTGGAGGGTGAGAGGCTTACTGAGCAAACAGCCGCATAACCTGGTGCACAAGGGACACCCAGAGTGCTGGTTCCCTTCCCATCCCGCGGTCTCCCCTCGCAGAGGAAGCACACACGTGCCCAATGTCTGCCCCAATGGGTGGCCATTGGATACATTTTTTCCTTAAGAAGGACTGTAACTGTCACCGGAGAGCCGTTTGAACGGGATCAATGGTCAGAAGTGGAATTTCCGGCACCAGCTCGGGGAGTCACCAAAGAGAACGGCCAGTGCTCGCGTAGTCACAAAGAATGCGCCTCCACCATCTGACTTAGCGACCCCATTTCCACTTGGAGATGTATCCTCGGGAAAAAATCCGGTACCCACGAAGACACTCACTGCTGGGAGGCTTCTCATAGTCCGAAAGAGAGGAAACATCTATGTATGAATTCCCCAAGAGAAACCGAAGTCAGACTTTCTTTTTGCAAACGCCCCTGCCCAGCATTCCCGCACTTGTCCACGTCAGTGTGCGTGGGCTCGGAGGCTTGCTCTGAACAGGTTTATCTTACACCCCGCATCCAAAAAGCCACCACATCTCATCAATACTCGTGAAACTAGGCCACCTGCCCACCAAACTCGCATTTCTTTCAGGAGTCACCTAATCTGTCTTTGCAACATGAAGGCCTGGGTGTGAAGTGACTTGTCCGCATCCATATCCGTCTAGTAGAGGCCGGGAAGTGCTGGAAACGGCCTTGCTAACTGGCTTGCCCATTCTGAAGAGACACTTCCAGCTACCAGCCGAGTGCTTAGCCGGAAGCTGAGACCGGCACCCAGGGCCCGTTTCCACACCCCACTGCAGCCCAGAGCTCACTTTCTACTCCTCCTACAGCCACGAAGTCCACTGGCCAGGCCACGGATCCCCGGAGATGCTGCGGGAAGCCAGGAGAGCAAAGCACTTGTCCGGACACGGCTTCCACGGACCGGTCCTGAAATTGCCCGTGACATCCCCCAGCCAAGTTCAGCAGCTGGTGCTTCTCCTCCCCTCCCCCCCAGCGCCTCCATTACCTCTGACTCTGCTCAAGAGACAACCCTCCCTGAGAGGTCCTGCCACCCCAGAGTCCCCAGGGCCCCCCACACCCCGACACCCTGTAATATGAAGGGAAGCAGACTTGTGCCATGCTCTGAGGCATTTGGGGTTCTCTGTAGAAAGCCCTCCCTGCCACTCTCTGCCTGGACAGGTGGTGGGCTGGCATCCAAACCTTGCCGTGTTCCATGGGCTCCCCGAACCCGACCCTGGTAAGGACCTCTGCTCACTGTAACTCGTGGGTCCCCAGGTCGGCATCACATTGGGCCAGGAATGGAACGGCTCACCTGCCTAGGGCACCAGTGGGGCCACGAAACCCAGTGTTCCAGTGTAGAAACACAACGGTTTTACTTCCCAGAGATGGTTCTCTCATCACAGCCATATTTGAATGTAATGCCTTGGAATTGTGCTTTTTAAAAAGGCAACAAATGTTTTGAAGCAGCCTCGTCTGCCCCCATCTATGGCTGGGGAAGCAGCTGGCCTCTCCTCGCCACACAGGTCCAGGCCCGCAAACAAGAGAAGAAACTTCCCCACCAGCTGCTCCAAAACATCTGACCGACATCTTCAGTCAAAGGCATAATCAATTGAAGGGAAAAATAAGATCAAATCCAAAGAAAAAGTCTAAGACATTTAGTAGGAGAGGTGGGTGTTTCATGAAATCAAGTTGGGTTATAAATGTCAGTTGACTTCCGGGGCTTTCGTGAATAAGGAGAGAGGAACCGTGATTCTGGTGGGCCTCTGGCTTCCCCCAGAGGACAGTGGTGAGGCAAGAGGCCAACCATCTCGTCTCAGAACTCCCAGGGAAGGGTCTCGGTGGGCTGAGTGCAGTGGGGGCGCCTCGTGGAGTCAGTGTGTGAAGCGTTCCGGACACGCTGTGGTGGGAGGCCTCTCGGGGCCCCTGGCTCCGTGCTGCTTGGTGAACATACCCCAATTCCTCACCCTGACTTGGGACACTGTTTCTTCTGCCCGAGTCTATCAGACGTGCCCCCGGTGAGTGCAGACTGCAAGCTGGGCACTAGTCCAGCTCCCCCTTGCCTCACCGAGCCGAGCAGGCTGTCCGCGTGGAGGGGTCCTCCCTGCTCTGGGGGGTTCAGCATCTCCCGAAGGCCTCCTGACACACCAGCCCTTCCTCTGTTCGTGTTTCTGGGTTTCCGTTCCTGCTCACCGAGCTCGGATCCATACCGCATCACAAGCAAGAGCTGAGTGACTTCAGGAAGGTTTCTCATGGTTCAGGTCCCTCCCCTGACCATGTCCTCGGCAGTTCAGCTCCTGCAGAGGGACCTGGGAGAGGACATGACTCAAAGTCTAATGCAGAAGATGTCTGCATGTCAGAGACGCAGAGAGGGAGCTTGTGAACCCAAGGGAGGAGAGCCCCGTCCACATGCCCACAGGTGGAGTTGAATGTCAACTTCTTGTCTTACAACCCCCATGCCAAGCATCACAAATGCTCTTGCTTTGAGGACATCTATGAAAAGTGTCCGGAAGAGGAGCCGTGCTGGGTCATTGACTCTTGCGGTTCACTTCTCCTGCTGGCGTTGTCCGCGTCCATCTCTCCAAGGGGCCTGAAAAGACAGCAGCTGTACTCACAATATCAGAAAACAGGCTTGAGCCTGGCTTTGCTGCGACTCTACACATTACTAAGGCCCTGTGCACTGTGCATAAGCATTCTTCCCGCACTGAAAGGCATGAAAAGTAATCCGTTTTCTAATCTACATTAGGAAGAGGGGATTTCCCCAGACCACGAACCCAGGGGTTCGCCCACTTCCCTCTTGCTGGTCCGCCTCGGGAATTCCTGCAGAGTCTGTGGGCCACCACATGGTGACGAGGGGCCTCGGGAGGCAGCCTGGCCTGGGCCCCCACCCACATGGCTGACCGCATCCGGCCCTGGCCCAGGCCATTCTGGGAGGCTCTGCTGTCTGTTGGGCCCTGATAGTCTGGGAGGGCTCTTCTTCCTCTGCCCCAAGGTGGAGTGTTGATCGGGGCCGGGAGACCCCTGCACCTTCTTGGGAGCCACCCAGGGTCCTGTCACCAGAACCCTCCCAGCCATGTACCCACTTGTCACCTTCACTCGACAACAGGAAGGAAGTTGGGTGTCTGGAGGGCTGGAGGGCTGGTGGCTGTGACGCAGGAGTGCGTCCACATCCCTCGTGTTCTTCCGTGTCCTAAGTGGGAGAATAACGCAGTGAGTGACAAGGAAGCCCAGGGCATGGTGACAGGGTTGTCTCTGAGCAAGGTGAACAGAGGACCAGGGACGCATGGGCCGCTCGCAGCCGCACAGTAGATGGGAAGCGGACCGATCGGTGGGAACTCTAGAATTCTCCCAGCTGCCTTCAGCTACTTGGGCCAGGAGTGCAGTCCAGGCAGGGTTTGATGAAACTGCTCAGGGATTTGCCCAAGATGGCTCAGGCGGCCAGCAGAGAGGGCGGGGGTCTTAGAGGGCTTGACCAGCGGGGTTGGGGCCGTCAGTGGGAATAGACTCCTTCCTCCCCGGGAGAGGCCAGGACACGCAAGAGGTGGACCCCGTACTGCACGGGGCACCCTGACACAGTGCTGGCAGGAGCCAGTGGCTGAGCAGGACAGTGAGGGGCCTCCACACACAGGGAGATGGAGCCCCGAGGGCCAGAGGCCTCCAGATCCTAAGGGCATGGGAGACCAAGGCCGGGAAAGGTCCATGTCCAGCAGCCACACGGGGAGATGGGGATGCAGGCTCCGGTGAGCCGGACCCACAGGGGGCGCTGCTCCTGGGCACGGCGGCCACCCGCTCAGCTGGATCTGCTGCTGGCCTGGGCCTGGGCCAGGGGATTGCAAGTTTCTCCAGGTGCTGCTGCACAGGGGACGGGCGGCCCTGCCACTCAGGGCCCCTCACTCCCGAGCTTGCCCGACCACCGGCCGGTCCTTAAAGAGCAGATCCCTGAGGCTGCACCTCAGCATTTCTGTCAACAAGAAGTGAAAGTCACCATCTCTGGGATGTTCCCAGTGAGCAGTCACAGGACCTGTCAGTCTGCCGGCAGATCCCTGGCTCAGAAGTGAAAGTTCTGGCAGCCCCCAGGGGCCAGCCCAGGCCAGGTCCCCTGCCTGCTCCTTCAAGTCAGAGCTCCTCCCTAAAGCAGAAAGCATGGCCAGCGTGTGTGCCCACGTGCACACTGGCTCAGGACAGCCTTGCTGGAACAGCTGGAAAGGCTCAGCCTGGCCGCGACAGGTGGGACCCTTCCTGCCACTCTGCCAGCCCCAGCTTCGCACCCCCACTGCAGCACAGCCACAGACATCAAGTCATTTCTGTGTGTGATGCCCAGAGTGCTTGGAGCCTGCCGCCGGGCCTCCACGGCTGGGGCTGGATGCCGTACCCATTCTGTGGGACAGATGGCAGCCCCTCCTTCTAGAAGTCTTTGTCCCCCTTGTTTGCTTTGTCTGGGAGCCCCCAGACCTCAGCCCGCTGTGGCCCACGGGAGAGCCCCCCGTGAGAGTGTTTCCCCCACTCTGCTGGATCGCTGGCTCCTTGAGGAGAGACATGTGGTCCTGGTCCAGCCTGGAGCCATGGGAGTAGCTGATGGATTGAATAAAACATCAATGAGTGGCAGGTGAGCGGGAGGCAGGGGAGAATTTAGGTGTCTGCGCCTGCGTTTTAGAGCTTTTCAAGGCCCTGGAGTTTGCTCCCTCTGGGACACGGTGCAGGAAACACAGGCCTGGTGGTATCTTCACCAAAGTGAGTCTAAAGGGGCCAGTATATGCCTGTGATGCTTGATGAAGGCAGGGACCTAATCTTCCACTCGTGGGATGTTCATGGGTACTTACCGTCCTGCAGAGTCAGCCAGCGTGGTATAAATGACACAGGAATGTCGGGAAATTCTAGGTTAACACAGAAAATACTCCACTTCATTGTAATTCAGATAAACTCAGATTCAGAGAGGGAAGGAAAAGGAGTTTTCTCGGACGATTTCAACGCGGGTAACAGGACACGGGGTGAAGATACTAGAGACCAAGTGGTCACTGGCATAAAAGATTTAAAAATCATCCTCAGGCCCACTGGGTTGCAGAAAGCACTCTTAAGGAGCTCAGAGGGGTGACAGGGGCCTGCAAACTTGGCCTCCAGAAAACGGGGCTGTCTGTACCTGGGAACGCTGCTCCACACGTGTGTGCACCAGCACAGACATGCACAGTCACACACAGACACGTACACACAAGCAGGCACATATAGACATATGCACAGGCACGTGTACACACATGCAGATACACACAGACACATGCACAGACAGACACTGACACAGATACATAGACATGGATAGACACATATACACATGTAGACATACACACACAGACACACACAGGCAGTCACATGTATACACGGGCAGACATACATGCTGACCCATGTACATACGTGTAGACATGCACAGACACAGACTTACACACTCACGCAGGCACATGCACACACACAGTCACCTAGACACACGTACTCATAAGTACACTCCACACCATTCTCAGGGTCATGAGGTGCTTCAGGACCACGGAACTGCTGGGCCTACATTCTCCCATCTCCAGGGTTTGGAATCCATCCAAAGAGGCCGTCTCTTTTCCCAGAGTCCTGGTTCCAAGTGCAGATCGGCCTCCTGCCCGCTTATGTTATGCAATCCATGGTCAAATGGATTGGTGAATCAAAGCCTGGTGACTTGGCAGGGCTGTGAACTCAACGTGACTTTGTTTTGTCTCTGCGCATCTAAGCCCACCTCTGGGGCTCCGACTGCCGAGGGAGTGAGTGAGTGGTCAGCCTGGCTGCGGGGTGGCCTGTCTCCCAGTGCTTCCCGGGGACACAGGGTGCCAGGTCCCAGTGCATGAGTCACAAGTACTCGCCTGTTTTGGAAGGTGACAGCCTTTATATGTGCATTTTCATCATGTGAATTTAAAAAATAAAAGTATCAGTTCATGGAAGAGATTGGAAAAGGGAAATCTCAAAGCAGGCTTGGGAACTATGCACTTTCAAGGCAGGCACAGGCGAGTCTTCACTCACATCAGAACTAGTTTGAAGGACACAAAAGCCATAGTAACGTGTTGCTAAATGCCACCTGAGGCCTCTCGATAATGAAGCTTGGGCTCTGGAGGCAGCTGTGGAATCCACATGGGGAGGGGGCTATTAGGGGTCCACTTATTTCTTCAGTGGTCAGGAGGGGACACAGAGCAAATTTGGCACATTGAGAAAAACTTCCTGCAGGAAGGGACCCTCACCTGGAAGCCCAAGTATGTGCAAAGGATTTAATGAGATGCTGAGGAAGGCAAGCACTCAAGGGAGGGGGCAGGAGATGCATGTACAAAGGCCCTGTGGTAGGACAAGGAAGAGGTTTCCATGGGTAGAGCTGAGGGAACATGGGTGTGGCCAGGTGGGAGGTGGCAAGAGCCAGGACACTCGGGTTACCAGGCAATGCAGAAAGAGGGCTCTGTCCTGAACACTGCTCGGCAGGGGTGAGGGCCGAGCAGAGGTGTGATCTCATTTTCCTTCTCAGAAGATCATTCAGGCTGCAGGGTGAAGGAAGGATGGATTAGGAGAATTTATGACTGCTACAGAAATTAAAAATGGGACGACTCTAGGTCCAGCCCCAAGGAAAGCCCAGGGTGAGCTTCTCGTAAAATAAAGCCAGATTTTCCTGCAAAGAAGAGCGAGGGGACATCAGAGAGAAGGATAAATACATGGCCACGGAAATAAAGGCCACCAAAAAGGTGTGGTCCATCCACATTGACAGTTGGCTGAGGGGTTACCGTGACCAAAAATAAGTACTGGATTTAGCAGCATGGGGGTCCTCAGTAACCCCAGCAGCAGGTGCTGTGGTCAGAGCGGTGGCTCACACCTCCTCTCCTCTAAGAAGCAAGATGGTAGCTGTGGGAGGAGGAGAGGGTTGTCAAGGGAAGGGTTGTTGTATTGTTGTTTAAAGTGAGAGCCGTTTCCCTGGGTGTGAATTCTGTCAGGCTTTCCAGTTGAATGTTTCCCACTGAGTACATTGCATCTCTCCCAGAGCCCCCACTAGAGTGGGGTACACTTACAAGCTTGGGGGGCCAGGGACAGAGAACAACGGAGCAGAGAGCTTAGGGAAAGAGATGCTTGAGCAAACTTTTGGGAGAAGATGCCTGGGCAGAGGTTGGAAACTGCCTTAGCAAGATGGGAGAAGCTGCAGAGAGGGAGCCCAGAAGTCTTTGGATGGGGACAGGAGGACTCTTAACTACCTCCTTACCCAGAGATGGCAGCATGTGATGTGGCTTGCAAATGACAGCATTGTAGACCAAGTGGGCATAGCCCGACAGGAACCTGATGCGAGATTCTACTGTTGGCCGGATCCCTGTCAACTCTCCAGTGGTGTGAAGGCCAGGGCCATCCTGGGGAGCTGACTGGGCCACCACCATCCCAAGACTTTCCTTCTCAGAAAGCTGGGATTCACTATTCTGGGTTGGATTTCTCATACTCAAAGCCTGTATTGTTCTCTTTCTTCATTTACTCTCATTTTGCTGAACGTCTTCTTCAAGTAGCTTCCCAAGATGGTTTGAACACTTCTTTTGTCTAAAAACATGTTTAGGATTCCCTCAGACTTGGTGGTCAGTTTGGTTGGGTATAGAATTCCAAGCTCTACCTAGGAAGCTGCTTTCCAGAGTGACTGCACCATGCTACATCCCTCCAGAGCACCTCAGTTTCTCTGGGCCTTCAACAGCACTTAGTATTGGCACTCTTTTTCACGTTAGCTGTTCTCATAGGAATGTAAGGAAATTTCATTAAGGCCTAAATTTTGCATTTTTCTAATGGCTAGTCATGTGCTTTCCTCCATATTCCTCTTCAAGCTTTTTGCCCATTTCCTATGTGAATTGTTTTATTTTATTTAATGTCAAATTTCCACAGTTCTTTATAAACTCTAGATATGAGTCCTTTGTCAGATGTATCATTTGCAAATATTTTCGTCCAGTGCATGGCTTGTCTTTTCTTCCTCTTAACAGGGACTTTTGCAGAACCAAAGTTTTAATTTTGATGAAGTACAATGTATCAGTGTTTTCCTTTTATGGACCATGCCTTGCTATCATAGTCTAAGAACTTTCCAGCAGGCCCTGGGCCCAAAGATGCTCTCCTATGTTATCTTACAAACATTTTAGGTCCAGGCCCATTTTTTTTTTTTTTTTTTGCTTGTGGACATCCAATTGCTGTAGCATCATTCATTGAAAAGATAATCGTTCCTTCATTGAATTGCTTTTGCAAATATCTGTCAAATATCAATTGACCCTTCCTATATGGGGCTATTTCTGGGCTCTCTGTTCTGTTTATTGATCTGCCTGTCTTTAGTCTTGAGTAATGTAATTACATCATAAGTCTTCAAATCTGGTAAAGTGACTCCTCCCATTTTATTCTTGTTTTCAGAAATGTTTTAGCAATCCTAGTTCCTTTGCTTTTCCATATAAATAGAATAACTGAATATTTAGAATAACTTAGAATAATTTTCTTTATTTGCGCAAAATTTATGAGGATTTTGTTAGGAATTGTGTTAGAGCTTTTGGAGAATTGAGTCCTTTATTTTATATATATATATATATATATATATATATATATATATATATATATATATATATATATGAAATGTTGAGTCTTCTAGTCCATGAACATGGTACATCTCTTCATTTATTAAGATCTTTGACTTCTCTCTTCAGCTCTTTATAATCTTCAGCATGCAGGTTCTGTGCATGTTTTGCTAGATTTTCACCTAAAAGTTTCATTCAGTGATTATAAGTTGTTCCCTATTTTTACTTTTACTTTTATTTTTTTTAAGATTTTATTTATTTATTTGACAAAGAGAGAACACAAGCAGGAAGAGTGGCAGGCAGAGGGAGAGAGAAAAGCAGGCTCCCTGTGTACCCTATTTTTAATTTCAGTTTCCATATGTTCATTGCTAGTATATTTAAAAAAAAACAGTAGATTTTTATAAGTTAATCTGTACCTGGAAGCCTTGATTATTAACTCTAGGAATTTTTATTTGTGTATTTTCATAGACTCTCTAGGACTTTTAGGAAGACCATCATGCCATCTATAAATTGGGGCACTTTTATTCCTTCCTTTATGATCTATAGGCATGTTATTCTTTTCTTTTCCTTATTGTGCTAGCTAGGATTTTGAGGACTATAATGAATAGAAGTGGCAAAGGTGGGCACCTTGTCTTGTTCCTGACCTTAGGGGAAAGCTTTCAGTCTTTCATCAAGTATGAGGTCAGTCATGGGTTTTCTTTAGATGTTCTTTATTAAGTTGAGGAGGATTGACTCCATTCCGAGTTTTTTGAGAATTTTATCACAAATGGATGTTAATTTTGCCAAATAGTTTTCTCCATCAGTTGATATGATCATATGTTTTTTTTCTTTAAGCTATTCATATTATGGATTATACTGCTTAAATTTTGAATGCTAAACCTGCATTCCATTCCTGTAATAAATTCAGCGTCATCACAGTAATCTTTACTTCTATATATTTATGAATTCCACTTGCTAATATTTTATTAGGAATGTATGTGTCTGTATTCATGAGGAATATTGATCTGTGGTCTTCTTTTTATACCATCATCACCTGGTTTTGATATAGGATGATTCTTCCTTTATAAAATGATTTGGAAAGTGCTTTTATTTTCTGAAAGAGATTGTTAGTGTTAATTCTTTTTTACATGGCATGGTAGAATTTTTTAGTGAAACCATCTGAACTGGAAGTTTTCTTTTTTGTGAACTCAGAAATGATGAATTCTACTTGTCAAATTGTTTATTTCATATTGGAAGAATTGTGGAAATGTGTACTTTCCAAGGAATTGGACTGTTATATCTAAGTTGTCAAATATATATGTGTAGAGCTGGTCATATTGTTCCCTTATTATCTGTGAGACGCCCTTAGAATGTGTAGGGACAGTCTCCGTTTCATCCTTACCATGCACTTGTGTCTGGCCCCTTCTTTGTCCATCTTGCAAAAGCTTGTCAATTTACTGATCTTTCAAGGAACTGCCTTTGTTTCTTTGATTATTTTTCTGTTTTAATTGAATTAATTTCTACTCTTATCTTTCTTTATCCTATCCTATTTAGGGTTTATTTTGCTCCTCTTGCATCATGAGATGAGAGCCTAGACTATTGATTTGAGACTTTTTCTCTTTTCTAAACTCAGCTTTTTAAGAGATATTTTAGGGGTGCTTGGGTGACTCAGTTGATTATGGGTTTGGCTCTTGATCTCAGGGTCATGAGTTCAAGACCTTATTTGGACTTCATGCTGGACATGGAGCCTATTTAAAATAAATAAGTAAAATATTTTTTAATCAAAGAGAAACGTTTGTGCATGGTTTCAACTAAATAATATGGAAGGAAAGCGTTTCACACATGTGCATATTGTAGAAAGTTGTAGGATTTCTATGATCCTTAAATACCCAGATAGTTAACACTGTACCCATTGAATATGGTACAATGCACCATTTTCCAGATGGGGACTCTGACACTCAGAAATTCAAGTTTCTTTAGTAAGAATTAAGAATGACAATAGAGGGGCGCCTGGGTGGCTCAGTGGGTTAAGCCTCTGCCTTCGGCTCAGGTCATGATCCCCGGGTCCTGGGATCAAGCCCCACATCGGGCTCTCTGCTCAGCAGGGAGCCTGCTTCCTCCAATCTCTCTCTCTGCCTGCCTCTCTGCCTCCTTGTGATCTCTGTCAAATAAATAAATAAAAATCTTAAAAAAAAAAAAAAAAGGAAGGCGATGAAAGCAAGACCCCCCATTCGTCTGCCCACCACAGCGCCCAGCCTGCCCGAGCTGTCCTCATGGGCTGGAGCAGGGGCTCTCAGGAAAGGATCTGGGTAGGTTCCATCCAGTCTCCCAGACCAGCTGCTCACAGCCCGGAACTGAGAGCAGATGTGGGGGCCGGCCAGAGTGAGGGTCTGTGGGTGGTGTCCATCCTGCTCCCCTACCTGTCCTCCAGCTCCAGCCAAGAGTGGTGGAGGGAGCAGGCCCTGGGCCGTTCCGCAGGCACCCATTCATACACAACGTCAGGCCAATGCCTTTCAGGAGGCTTGCAACGTCCAAAGAGCCAAATTAGATGAAGAAACTCCCAATGGACAGAGCATTCCAACCCTGCCACTTACCAGCTGTGCGCCTTTGGGTGCATGGATGATCATCTCTGCCTTGGTTTCCTTATCTGAAAAGCAAGATTATACCAGAGTTGGTCTCATAGCATAGTTGAGGAGTGATTCTGTGCGAAGCTCTTGGACAGTGCCTGGCCGGATAAGCACCGGGTCAGCACTGATCGCTGCTCTCACGGTCCCATCCAAACTCCTCCAGTCCTTTCTGCCCCAAACCCACAGGCCTTTGATGTTGGAGGAGTGAGGAAATCAGCAATTACTGCTGCTTTCCATGTCATCCTGTCTCCCCACCCCCACCCCCAAGCAAGCCTTCACTCAGCCAAGAAAAAGCAAAGCTGTTCGGCGCTGTTGCAGACACTTGTTCCAAAAGCCAGGAGTGCGGGAGGAAGACACAGAACCGGTCCAAGCAGAACGCAGACAGGTTTACGCACAACCTCCCCGTCCACAGCGAGCGCTGTAAGGATCGGATAAACACAACCTGGCATTTTTGTTGAGTTACACTGCAGACAGAGTGTGTGAACAGCCTTCCTAAGCAAGGGCACTGCTCCGGCAAGCCAGCCCCGCCGCAGTTTCCCAGGTGGGCCATCTGCGAAGACTGTTTTGGACCCTGCACTTTTTTGGACTAACACAGTCCAGTCTTCCCAGCACCAGGGCTGCTGCAGACAGAATTCCCGAGGTGGTGGGATTCAGAGCAGGCACCCCCACCGGCCATCAGACCACTCTCAGGACCAGGCACAGAACCCACAGGGCCTCCCCCAGCCCGTTCTTTCTCCTCCGGCTCCCAGAACACACAGACTTCTCTGGAAAACACAAACACACCAGACCCTTGCCACCTCCCTGGGCTGAGTTCACATTTCCGCATCCGCTCACTGAGTCTTCTGCCCAGCCGACCACAAATTCGGAGGTTCCCACAGCCACTTCAGGTCTGGCCTTTTGCTGGAACAACTCCCAGCACTCAGGGTAACGCTTTCCTTATGTTTGCTGGTTTATTACAAGGGGTCCAGGTCAGGAACAGTCACCTGGAAGAGAGGCAGAAAGCAGGGTGAGGGAAATGGGCCCAGAGCCCCACGCCCGGTGTGGGAGCACCCCCGCCCCGCACAGAGATGCGTCCAGCCACCCGCGGCTTCTCCAAGCCTCCCCGGAGACTGGGGACTAGCTGCGAGCGCCAACCCCTTGGTCCCTTGGTTGGTGCCTCTGTCAACCAGCCCCATCCTAAAGCTGTCTGGGCCCCCAGCCACCAGTCATCTCGCCAATGTACAAAAATAAATATATGCAAGGATTTTAGGAGCTCTGTGCCAAGAAAGGAACAAAGGCCAAATATTTATTTTCTATTTTACCGGTGGGTCCGTGTGTTCACCATACGTGGAGAGTGGAACACATTACCTCCTCCACATGATGGTCCATGTGTGGCGCACACACACACACACACACGTACACTGCATACACACGTGCACACCTACCCACATACACACGCACCCACATGCATGTACACACGCATGCACACGCCACCCACACACGTGCACACCCACGCGTGTACACACATGCTACACACGTGTATGAACACATACACACGACTTAGGTGCCCTTACAGAGTAAGAAACATGAACAGAACAGTTCCTGTCGTCTCCACTGGCTCCCGGCCGAGGCGCAGGGCGGGCGGAGCCGGGGAGGCAGGAGACATGAAGACACAGACAGACAAGGTGGTACCTGGAAGTACAGTTAAGGTTGTGGGGCTCAGCTTCGGCAGGTGTCTGCCAGGGCATGAACACTTGCTGTGAGACAGTCCAGGGACTCCGAGAATTCACTCGGGTCCGGTCAGGGTTATTGGACAAAAGGCCAACTTTGGGTCCGCGTCCCCACTGGTGTACGAAAGCGGCTTCTGCCAGCGCCGTGTGAATGACTTCCGTCGTGGTGGGTTGCGGGACAGCCACAAGGCCGAGGCTCCCCAGGGCTCCTTTCTTCCTCCCAGGCACCCCTCCCTGTGGCTCACGCAGCTGCCCTTGGCCTACCCAAGGTTCTGTGCACAGTGAGCTCACACCACACCAACCTGAGTGCGCGCCTCTAAGAACCATGGCATAGGCGACATTGACTGAAGCTGAGAGCCGGAGCAGAGCTAGGAACAGGTGCCCGCTAACTCTGACCCCAGGGACAGGGAGAAACATCCCAGATCCAGGAGGCAGAGGCCAGGAGAGGGAGGGGAGGCAGGAAGCAGGCGCGTTTCCAGGCCCAGGGGTCCAGCGTTGTTAGCACCTTGGCCCTGCTGGGTACAGCTTCCCTGCGGGTCAGAGCCCCCAACCTCCCTGCACCTGCCTGCTGGCCCACAGGCACCATAGCACTGGGCAAGGAAGGGTGTTGTTGCCTTTTGTAAAGTTATTAACAAGTAGGGATTACACATTCGTCGTAACACACAATACCTTTGTTCAAATGATAGTCAGATTTGGGGCATGGTGGTTTTCAAAAGGATTCACATATAAATTGTGCCATCTTTTAATTTTATTCCTGCAAGCCTAGATTTGGTTTCACAGCCTGAGAACAGAGGTGGAGAAATTTTTAAAGTATTTGGTACCTGACATTTTATTTTTCTTCAACTTTTTATTACGGAAAAGTTTCAAACATCCAGAGAAGGGGACACATCGTACAGCTCCTGCTGCCCCGCCCCCCGCCACCGCTCCAACCGCTGATTTTGTCCTGCCCGACCTCACGTGCCATATTGATTCTGCTGAGTCATCTGAAAACAATTTTCAGACACCAAGATGTTTTACCCTGGACAGTTGGTCTCCTGGAGATGCGGCCGTTCTCCCAGATGAGCACCGAGCTATGACGCACCAGTTCGCGCTGTCACCGAGTCTGTGACCTCATTCAACGCTCTGCCCATCCCAGCCTGTCCTCCCCACGTCTTCCACTGCCTGGCGTCGAGCAGGCCCATGCTGGTTGTTAGAAATGCTGCTTCTGTGGCCATTGCAGACCAACCCCACCCCTTTCCTGACAATGACCTGTTTGAGGGAGGTCAAACGCTTGGCTCTCTGCACCTGACGCTCCTTTCTCTGTGTCTTTTAGCCTGGGCTCTCCCCTTCTCTTTCCCACAAACCGGAAGCGAAGGCTCCAGGCTTGGCCTTTGATTCAGGGAAAGTGTCTCAGCAAGGACGCAGCATCGGTGATCCGTGTGCTGGTTTTGTAGCCGCTGATGTCAGCTTGGCCCCGCACCGGGGACGGTGAGTTCGAATCCCTGGGAAGGTGCCGACCGATGTCTCCGATGGAAGCGGAGAGTGTCTTCTCTTTCCCAGGCAGGACTGCAGGATCGACACGTCTTCTTCACACTGCCTTGTCCTCCCGCTCGGCGATGTCACTGAGGGAAGCAGAACGCAGAACTCCGAATTCCCCCACCCCTTCTCCATCTATGAGCCAGCATTCCCTGTAAAGAACTTCCCCGCGTTATTCAGAGAGGCGGAGGAGAGATTTTATCCAATAGACCCTTAGGGAGGCACTGGGCATTCTCTCTTCCAGAGAGAATATGGTCTCTAGGGGCTGTGTGGGAGCACAGAGCGCCCCCCAGTCAGGGTCTCTCTGAGCTTCATAGTCCGGGGAGGGAGGAGCAGGCGGGCTGGCGCCCAGCTTCAGCAGGGGCAGTGGGGGAGGGGGAGCGCTCAGGAGGGGAGTCTGTGGGGGAAAGGAGCATTTTCCTAAAAGGATTTTCAGGAATGCCTCTGCGTCAGATCCCCGTATCTCCCTTGGGGCACCGGCAGTCAAAAGGCCCGTTGTTTTTCAGGGCTTCAGGAGTCCCCTTCTGAGGCTGGTTTCGGAGGCATCTCCAGACCTCAGGGTGCCCCGTTCAGTCCGGATTTCAGAACCTGTCCAGCGAATGGAGACGGGACACCAGTCCTGGCAGCTTCGGCCAGTGACCAGTCATCCCACATGGCGCAAAGCAACTAGTTGAACGAATTACTGATGGACCAGCTGAGTGGCCAGGTGGAGACCTGGAGGCCGGGACGCTGTACTGCCCCCTGGCTCTGGCAGGTGGCCAAAGCAGCAGGTCTCTCTTCTCCTTGCCTTGGTTTAAAGCTGGAGGAGGCACGGTTGATCACAGTTGTGATTTGGGATAAAGCGGCTTCGCAGAGCCTGCTTGAGACACTTTCGGAAGGCCAGTGTGCAGACGGGGCTGAAGACAGGATTAAGTGGCAGCAAGGACAGCACAGGGGCAGCCCTCCTCTGAGCCTCCAGGACACGCCAGAGCGCTGCGGTGCCCACCCCATGTTCTGCAGGGTGTGGGTTTCTCAGCACAGACCAGCAAAGTGCAAACATGCCAGGCGCCCATCAGGGCTCAAACCCATTCCAAATAAGCATTTGCTCCCAGCTCTAGGGGAAGGTGGGACAAGGCTCCTTCTCTGGAAGCAGGAGGCCTCCAGATCTGGGGCAGGAACCCGAGGGGCACCTCCCCCCGCATCCTCCCTCCTGACTCCTGGTGTCCCTGCACCCCATCCTGTCTGCCCAGGCAGGTGCACACTTGCTGTGGGTAACAGGCTGGGGTTCCCTCCTGCCTCTCCTCTTCCTCTTCCTCCCTTTCCCTCTTGCCCCCTGCCTGTGCCCCCAGAGTTTCCAGGGTTGGTTGCTGTGTGCGTTCACCTGGCCTTTACTTTCCTTTGCCGGTGGAAAATTCTGTAGTCTGTCACCTCCCCGGGGCATTCTTTGGAAGCATTTGTCGAGGCTGTTTTATTCATCCGGACAAGAGAGTCCGTCTCTGTGGGGACAGCAGCCCCCGAGAGGGACCCATAGGCCTGGAGCCGGGCCAGCCTGTGTGGGGTGGGCCTGGGGTCCACAGCCAGTCCCTGAGCGCGCTAAGTCAGGAGTGAGTGGATGCTACCACCGTGAGAATGATAACGACGCCGTCACCATCATCACCAGCCGAACCCTCACCCGGAGCTCTCTGGCAGGGTGCTGGGGCAGGAGCCCGCCTGGGGCAGGAGCCTGGGACCAGCTGGGCCCCAAGGGCACCCAGGAGGGGGACTGGAGGGGCGGGAAGAGGAGCTCAACGGTGAGGCAGGCGCAGGGATCGGAGCGGGAGGGGCACGGAGGTGGGAGTGGGGAGGTGGGAACTGGGGCGGGGAGATGGGGGGCGCGGGGGAGGCGGGGCGATGAGGCGGGGACTCGGGTGGGGAGGGGCCCCCGCGCAGGGAGGTGAGGGCGCGCGGGAGGCAGAGGCGGGTGGGGGGCTTCGCAGATGGGGAGGTGGGCGTCTGGGAGCTCGGAGGAAATCGGGAGGGGGCGCCGTGGGGCGGGCCGGGAGCCGGGAGGAAACCGGGAACGGGGGCGGGGGGGGGGGGGCGGAGCGCGGGCCCCGCCCCTAAGAGCCGCTGGAAAAGTTTGGGCTCCGGCTTGCGCGCGCAGAGGCTGAGCCCGCGGTCCCGAGGACACGCGGCGGGGACGGCGGGGACGCGGCGACAGGCCCGAGCGACCGCGGCGACAGGGACCAGTCCGCGCCCCCCCAGCTCCTAGACTCTCCCGGTGCCCCGTCCCGCCGCCGCGCGGGAGCCGGGAGGCCGCCAGGATGCGGGTGGCCCGGGTGCCCTTCCCAGAGGGAGGTGAGTCCGGGGGCCGGGCTCGGAGTCCGGGCGCCCAGCCTGCGTGGGTCGGTGGGAGCCGCGGGGCCCGCTCTCCTCACCCAGTTCTGGCCCATCCCGGGCGTTTCGGGGACCCCCGGCAGCCCCTCTCGGGCCGTCCGGCGGGGGATGCGCCCGAGCGGCGGAGACCGAGGGCTTCCTCTTTCCGCTCCTGCGAAGAGCCGTTGAGGATCCGGAGCCGGGGGCTCCCCGAGTTAGGTGGGAAGTTCAGACTGAGCGGCACCTCCGCGACCTCGGCGAGAAGGTACCGCCGCCCCCACCCTCGCCAGCCTCCCCCACTTTTCCTGGAACGACTGAAAAGTGAGGCCCCCTCCGAGCTTGAGGACCTGGGGGCTCTGGGACTGTGTGGTTGTGGTCCTTCCCCTGGGAAAACCGTTCTTTTTCAACGATCCGCACCACAGAAGTCCATTGTTTCCCTCGGTTTCTTGAAGTAGGCAGCCCGGGCGGTCAGAATCAGGGCGCAGGACGAAGTCCCCGCTTTTGCAGTGGGACGATGGTGAGGTGCCCGCGTGCTGCATTCACAGCGGAGAGAAACCTGGAGAAGGGACCGGACATGTCCTTCTTTGGCCTGTCGCTAGCTTCGCCGCTTCTAACCGCCCTGGCCCCATCCGTCTCTCTCTGTCTCTCTCTTCTGACGCTGGCCACTCCTGGTGACATATTTCTTTGTGGGTTTTTATATTTAGATGTGAGAGAGGAACTTGTTGTTGGAGGTTTAAAGGGAATATGTTTTGTTAGACTGATAAAGAAGGGGGAGCGGCAGGAACACGGGGCTTTTATGAACGAGTATTTCAAGAGGGAGGGTCCACCCTGCCCACGATCCCCACCCCCAGCTGGAGCTCTGAGGGCTTCCAGAATGAGGCATCTTTCTAAAGTCTGGAGGCCAGAGGTTGCAGACCCTCGCTGTAGAAACTCACATCTTCCTCATTCATCTTTGGAACATTTTCTTCTTCTTCAGTAACATTCTTGCCGGCATGGTTATGAAAAACAGTTCCTAGAAGTACAGGGCAGGGTTAGGTCCCGCGGGTGTGTGATGGACAGGATGGGGGCGGGGAGGGGGCGCTTGTGGGGCGGGTGTGTTGTCCTCGAGGAGTCGTGGAAATGTCTGGCTCTGTAGGAGTTCTCAGGAAACTGATGCAGAGCTCAATCCAGAATGACGAACTCTGTGGCCATAGGAGGCCCACACAGTGGGTTTTCTCAGTGAACAACCTTCCCATCCTGCCGGTCGACTTGCTCTGTCACCTGACCCCAGAGACTGCACATCAGCCCTTCGGAGCCTCCCAAGGATGGGCCTACAATGGCATCTCCCCCAGCTTCACCTTCAGAAATGCCGCTTTCCTCTTTATGTGTCTGGATTCTGTAGAGTGCGAGGCTCCGCTTGTTTTTCTACGGGGTGTGGGTAGCAGAAAGTGGCTTCTCTTGAAGAGGGAGTCTCGGGGCACCTGGGTGGCTCAGTGGGTTAAGCCGCTGCCTTCGGCTCAGGTCATGATCTCAGGGTCCTGGGATCGAGTCCCGCATCGGGCTCTCTGCTCAGCGGGGAGCCTGCTTCCTCCTCTCTCTCTGCCTGCCTCTCTGCCTACTTGTGATTTCTCTCTGTCAAATAAATAAATGAAATCTTAAAAAAAAAAAAAAAAAAAGAAGAAGAAGAAGAAGGAGTCTCACACGTCTGCCTAACAATGTCCTCAAAATGTAGGGACTGATTTTCCTCCTTCCTCTAGAAAATATGGGGCTGATTTGACTCTGTGGCAACTTTTCCCTCCTCCCGCAGACACTTCGATACCTACAGTGTATGTATGTTTCTGTGATGGGAAACTGAGCATCTGGGCATGCCGTGACCTTGGCAATCTGGGGGTTGCCCTACTGTGAAACCCCCTTTCCTTCTGCAGGACTCGGTGTGTGGGAAGCCGCTGTGCTATGCTTTCTGGGGCCGTTCTGTCCCCTCACATGCGGCTTCCTCCTTCCTGTCTAGTGAGTGTGCGACCACTTCTTAGGATTACTTTGTGCCCATTTCTGTTGAATTGATTAATTGCCTGAGGAGACATTCCATGAGCTTTTGGAGGTAACAGGACGTGCTTGGTGGACTCCGTCCAGTGCCGAGACTCCCACACCCCGGGGACAGTGGTGACGGCACTGGGCATGGTCAGCCTCTGTTCTGTGTCGTTTTGCCTGTTTCTACGGCTGTGGGCGGCCCGGCAGAGAGCAGGGCCCCCGGGATGGCTCCGTGCTCTGGAGCGAAGCCTGAGCCCTTCTCCCTGTCCCCGGGGTCAGGTTTCCGCGCAGGTCAGCATTCCAGCATTTGGCGAGCCTGCTGGTGATGCTCTTGTCACCTCCGTCTAGGTGAAGACCATTGGGGAGGGGTGGAGGCCCCAGGAGACCTGACCCCCCACTGTGGTGCACAGGAGGCAGGGCAGGGGGAATCCGATGACCCAGACCCCCAGCCCAGCCTTGGCTTCTCTCTGTGTACAAACGGCAGATGCCGCCGTGGGGACAGACAGGCTGCCTGAAGGGCCATTGTGGGCTGCGTCACTGTGGCGCTGGGAACGGATGGGAGGGACCCCACTGTTAGGACTTCTTGGGCCAGATGTCTCTTATTTGCATCGGCTCTTTGCTGCCTGGAGGAGCTCATTCCCACACACCTTCATTCATCCCACGGCAGTCCGGGCGTGCGTCCAATCCTGTTACTAAGAACAAGCAGAGAAGGGAGAGTCTGAGAATGGGGCTGAAGAGCAGAGGGTAAGGCCTCTTGTGCCGAGACTGGGTGCCTTGCAGGGAGGGGACAAGCCCGGGGAATCCAGGTAACCAAGCACAGAGGTAGACCCTGGGGCCTATGGCCAGGCTCCTGCAGCCCATCCTGCCTACATGCGCTCGTGGGAGCGCGTCCATCTGTGTCTACTTTACCTGCCCGAGAGAGTCACATGTGGGAAAGCAGCCGGGCAGTGGCGCACCTGCCTATCCCGCTGCTCTCGCCGGGGGCCGGGGCCTGAGCTCCCAGCTGAGTGCAGGGGTGAGGGTCCCTGTGTGCACAAGGCCTCCCGCCGGGAGCTGCCTCTGAAAGTGACCACAAGGTCACTCAGAAATTTGGGGCAAGGGGAAATACTCATTAGCCCAGAAATTTCCTGGGGCAGCAAAATGGCCAGCCCGTTCTTCCTTTCCTACGTTCTTGTGAACAACAACAAAAAATCCTGCTTTCCAAGAAATTTTGCCGGTTATCAAATGCCTGGTGTTTTAGTTCTGTTTGGAGGATGAAAGAGTTGATTTCCCTGGGAAAACGGGCCCTTGACCAATAGCATCCTGCGTCTGACCCGGAGAAGTTCCTCACTGTCTTCTTGGGCTTCTCTTGTTCGCCGTGACAGAGGAGGAAAGGGAGAGAGACCCCAGACTCTGTGGAAATCTTCCCTTCACTTTTTTCTTGCCCTTCTTTTTATAGTTTGTTTATTTTTCAAGTTGACATGTGTAGAGAAAGTGAGTCACTAGCCTACAGAAGAGGACATCTGGAACCCATCGGCCGCCCGGGCCACCCCTCCCCACAGACGTGCCTCCTTGGGAAGGAGGGTTGGCTGGACTCGGTTTAACCTGGGTGATGCACGGTGGAGCCACCTTCTAGAAGGGGCTTCTCCTGAGGGCCTATCCCGCGCAGCAGCTTCTGGGACAGGCCTGCTCCTGAGACGCGCAAGACTGCCTCCCTCAGCATCAGCCTCTATTTCTAAGTTGTTTGGGGGAAACCAAGCCACGATCAGACTCTTACAATGAAAGTCAGATGGTGGTCTCTGCTGGCCGCAGATGCTTAACTTTTAAAAATAAAGCAAAGCGTCATCATTTGTAATGTGTAAGTCTTGCCCCTGTGGGTACTTCTCTAGCCGAGTGCCGCTAGTCTCTGCAGGGACCCTCGGCATCAAAGCTCTTCCTAGATGCCAACACGAGGCTGAGAAATCCAAGGCAGCCCACGGACGCACAGGCACAAGCTCAGGAGGACATTCCGACCCAGGCCCCGCAGCACTTGTTAGGACAATGACAGGGAGAAACCCCTGTGTCTGCAGACAAGAGTGGCTGGTGCGTCCATCCCCTGACCAGAGCAGGAATTACCAGCACCCGAGGACCCGGGGGAGCGTCCCGTGGGGAGAAGGACCCCGGGCACATTTGCAGGTCCCCATTTACATGAAGGTCGGAAACAGGCTATGGCCCTTGCGGGCTTAAGAAGCCAGCCTGTGGCCCCTTCGGGGGTTTGTGGCGGCTGGGACGGGCGGGACAGGCTGGCTTCCCAGGAGCTGGTGCTCAGGGTGCCCGGCGCTCCTCAGGATGAATGTGGCCCGAGGGCTGATGCCCCACCGGGTCCCACGCATGGCTGTCTGGCTCTGAGCTGGGGGGTGGGAGGGGCAGAGCCTTTTTCCCGCAGATTCAGGTCCTGCCACGCCCCTGAGAGGTAGAGATGGGACTCCTATGATGCTTTTGACCACAGATAGCAGCACTCCAGCGCATCCACAACCAACCTGGCCTTTGCCCAGCTCGTAACTCTCGGGATGATGCAGTCTGCGTGCTAATGTTGCTAATCCAAAGAAAACAAGCTTTTAGATTCTAAAGAGAGCCAGATGTCTTCCAGTTAACGAAAAATAAAAATGCGGAGAGTAGCATTCAGCAAGAGATGTTCTGAGAAAAAAAGTGCTCTTTGAATGATGAATATTTAATCAAGGGAAATGATAATTCAAACATTCGCGGGAAAAATACATTCACCCTTAAAATGCACGGACTGGGTTGGCCGTGGTCTGCTGCACGCCATCAGCGCCGTTCTCATCGTGGTTGCGTCCTGGGGGATACTGCCTTCGCTGCTGGCTCGCTTTCCTCCTCTGCTCAGTTCTTGGACGGTCCTGCCTGTGCAGCGAGGATAAGCCTTTCACTAGTCGTCCTTCCTCCTTACGTCCAGGAGGTCCAGATCCAGTGGGTTCCTGGGTGCCTATGTCCCTGCCCATGCTTGCGGCCCCGGCACAGCGGGCGGCGAGTTCGGAGGGCGCGAGGGACGTGGCCGGGCGCGGTCCTGGGGACAGAGGCGCAGCGGACAAGCTCCAGTTTATCGTGGTTTCCAGACCTTTCGGGTGGGGCTGCGTGCAGCCCTTTCTCGCCGCCTTGGGTGTGAATTCACGAACAATTCACGTTCCTCGCCCTGTCAGGTGGCACGCATGTTTCTACGGTTCAGACCGCGTGGGCGCTTGCTCACTGTGACTCCAAGTCCTGCTCACCACGTGTGTGCCATCGTTGCGGGAATGGAAGCCCCAGGGGGGAGCCGGACTAGTGGACAGGGTGGTCACCGGCCCGTGGCCAGGCCAGGCTGCCTGGCGTGGGGCATGTGGGGCCCCGGGTCAGCCGTGTGGACCCGGCACCGGCGGGGAAACAGCCGTTCTCAGGGCGCTGCTCCCTCCGACTTCCGGCGGGGCTGGCGGTTCTCCGGGCTGTGCCCAGGGCCCGGCAAGCAGAGCAGGGCCATGGCAGCTCCATTCGCTGCTCCCAGAGAAAGACTCATCGGACAAGCAGTAGTACAGAGCAGAGCCTTTGCGGGGCACGCGTGAGCGGACAGGCCTGGTGAACCCGTGCGGGTGTGAGCGTGAAGTGCGGGTGTGAGCGTGAAGCCGGCCCCAGGCGGGCTCACGGGGGGTCAGCAGCAGCATCATTTCCACCCTTCAAACGACAGCACTGCGAGTTGTTGTAAGGCGCGTCTAGTAGGCTCAGAGTAGCCTCGAGGGGCTGGGCTGACTCCAGAAAGTTTGTAGACCAGGAGGGATTCGACACGGGCTGTGAAGGACAGGCTGGAGTTACAGAAAGGAGGGGGCGGTGGCGGGGGCGGGCAGGACAGCGACCCACCGAGCGGACCCTGTGCCTCCAGGGGCTTCTGCGGGCTCGCACAACGCAGGGGGCCCCCAGAGGCCAGGGCCCACGGGGTTTCTGGAACAGCCACACACACATATTCACAGCCTTGGAGCAGTCTCTGCGGCAAAGGAACAGAGTGGTTCTTCCTAACCTCAGAGAACCCAAGCACCCCCGTGGCGCGGAGGGTCTGACAGCCTCCCCGGGCCCAGGCAGCAGCTGTGGGGCTGGGAAGCAGTGACCTAGAGGGTGCCGGGAGCGGGGCACCCCCGGAGTTACCTCTCCTTCTCTGAGAGCAGCCCCCAGCACTGCGTCCCTGGGTCCTTCCGGGACTGAGACCCTCTCGGGCCTTGCTGGTACTTGGCAGTGTGCTCGGATCCCACCACACCCCAAAATGCAGACCCCGTATCATTTGGGGAGCTGTTTGACTCTGAACCCAACTTAGGGCTATGACTAAACATTGTATAAGTAAAGAAAGTCATCGCGGGGTTCTCACGGAGGGCGGCGTCTAGCTGACCTTATTTGACTGCAGCAGATACTGAAACTCACGGTTCTAATTCGCAATCAGAGGATCCACACAGCCGCTTCCAGCTGTGTCGTCCCGTGAGGTGATGAGGGGCCCCCGGCGAGGGTGGGAAGTGCCGGGAGGGGACAGGGGACTAAATCTGGGGCTGTTGAGGGCCCGGTGCTTGGCTTTGCGCCTTCACCGTCTCCCTAGACCCCCCAGGTGTGTTGTTCCTTTCAGCTCACGCGCACGGCTGCGGCTTTGGGCCTCAGACAGCCTGAGCGCTCAGCCAAGTGCAGGGTCCAAGTGCTCGTCCTGCCTTCCCCGGTGGACGTCTGGGTTTCGGTTCTGTCGCGCCTCATGCTTTCCTTCCGTGGCCGTGCGTCCCTGTCCCTGGCCTCTCCTGGGGGCTGTCAGGACCCGACTCTGTCTCCAGCCCCGGTCCCAGGGACGCCGTTGGGACATAGAGCAGGTGCTCCCATGGTGTGGCTCCGGGCTCCCCAGGTGCTCCCCAGGGCCCTCATTCTGGTTCCATCCTATTGTGTTGACCCGGGATGATCCTGTTTGTCTCCAGGTCACGGGGAATCCTGGTTCGGCTGCTCCCGCGTCATGCATGGGGGAGCGTGGTTAGCACTTCCGAGTGCCTTGGGGTTCCCCGAGGGACATTTCCTTGGATCTATGTGTGATTACAGGAGCGGGCGATCGTGGAGCTCACATACTGATCTCCCTCCTGCGGGTTTGCAGGCACCGGGTGGCGTCCCGTGGCCGCCTCAGCCCCCAGGGAGCTCGGGGTCCCGTGTGACCGGACGTTTGCATACTTGTGGGGTTTAAGGGACTTCCTCCGACATTGCTGCTGTGGCTGCTGCCCCTAGGTGGTCTCAAAGCCCCTTAATCGCTGGGCGTCCCTGTTTTATCTTTGCAGGCTCCTGCTCTGCCCACCCTGGCTGGGGTCCGGCCGGGGCCACCATGGAAGCCTGAGCCGGACCGTGTTCTCCGGCCATGGACGTGCCCAGGGCGCCCTCTGGTGGGATCTGGAGCTGAGCCTGGCCCAAGCCATGGCCGTGGTCCCGACACCGCGGCCCAGGTCCTCCCCTGGGAACCAGACCCTGTACGAGCACTACAGCTACGTGGGCAAGCTGGAGGGCAGGCTGAAGGAGGCCCCCGAGGGCGGCACGCTCACCACCGCGCTCTTCCTCGTCATCTGCAGCCTCATCGTGCTGGAGAACCTCATGGTGCTCATCGCCATCTGGAAAAACAACAAGTTCCACAATCGCATGTACTTCTTCATCGGCAACCTGGCGCTCTGCGACCTGCTGGCCGGGGTCGCCTACAAGGTCAACATCCTGATGTCAGGCAGGAGGACGCTGAGCCTGTCTCCCACCGTCTGGTTCCTGCGGGAAGGCAGCATGTTCGTGGCCCTCGGCGCGTCCACCTGCAGCTTGCTGGCCATCGCCATCGAGAGGCACTTGACCATGATCAAGATGCGGCCGTATGACGCCAACAAGAAGCACCGCGTCTTCCTGCTGATCGGAATGTGCTGGCTCGTGGCCTTCTCGCTGGGCGCCTTGCCCATCCTGGGCTGGAACTGCCTGCACGACCTCGCCGACTGCTCCACCATCCTGCCTCTCTACTCCAAGAAGTACATCGCCTTCTGCATCAGTGTCTTCACGGCCATCCTGGCCACCATCGTGGTCCTGTATGCACGCATCTACTTCCTGGTGAAGTCCAGCAGCCGCCGCGTGGCCAGCCCCCACAACTCGGAGCGCTCCATGGCGCTGCTGCGGACCGTGGTCATCGTGGTGAGCGTGTTCATCGCCTGCTGGTCCCCACTCTTCATCCTCTTCCTCGTCGACGTGGCCTGCAGGGCGAGGGAGTGTGCTGTGCTCTTCAAGGCTCAGTGGTTCATCGTGCTGGCCGTGCTCAACTCGGCCATGAACCCTGTCATCTACACGCTGGCCAGCAAGGAGATGCGGCGGGCCTTCTTCCGGCTGGTGTGCACCTGCCTGGTCCGGGGCTGGGGCACCCGCTCCTCGCCTGCCCAGCCCGCCCTCGACCCCAGCAGGAGCAAGTCCAGCGGCAGCAACAACAGCAACCCCTCGCCCAAGAGCAAGGAGGACCCTCCCCAGAGAGCAGCCTCGCCCTGCATCATCGACAGGAACAAAACCCTGCAGAACGGGGTCCTTGGCAAGTGAGAGCAGCCGCCTCCAGGAGCGGGATCCTCGCACGCCCGTGGGACGGGGGCACTCTGCACGCAGCCACGGTCTTATTTATTGCATACCCCACCCCGGGAGCTCCAGAGCAAGGACTCGGGAAACCTACTTGCCAATAGCCTGTGTAGCGTGGACGTCACTTAAGGGGGGGACCCGGCGACTTGCCAGCTTAGTCCACGGTAGACAGTGTGCCCTGTCTGCATCGGCTCCAGAGTCTTCTGAATGTCCCTGGCTGTGGACGTGATCGGCTGCCTTCCCCTGAGTCCCAGCGGCCACTGTCTGTGGTGCCGGCAGAGGGAAGGTCGCAGGCCACACAGCGTATGGCGTGCCTCGCCGAACGTCACGGTGATGTTTGGGAACTTCACACTACATTGTGCACGGAGTAGATGCTGCTGTATCCGTCACATCCAGGTCACTGAGCACTGGTGTTTCAAACGTCTGCCATCGGTACGTGTCACTGCCTCCCTCGGGTGAGAGCAGCACGTGGCATAGTATAAGGATGTGGCTGGAAACCAGGCGGAGTCCCAGTCCCCTCAACTGACCTGAGGGCTCATGTTCAGCAGGCTTGGCTTGAATTCCCAGAAATGGCTGCTCCCTGGAGGGTCTCGAGCGTGTGGGTTGGACCCAAAGAGGCCGGAGAGCCAGAGAACTCCAGGGTTCTCTGCTTCTCCTCTGGCTTCTGTCCCTGTGGAATCCTCCATCCGAAGTCTTACTAGCCAAATCATGTAGTTGTTGGGGTTCCTACAGATCCCAGAAAAGCCAGCCAGGGTTTCCCAGGAGGCTGTCCCCAGGCCCACCAGGAAGAGAACCCACATTGGAAGAGGGGACCAACACCGTGGCCAGAAGCCAGAGGCCACGGTCTGTGTCACGTGATGGAACGTTTGTCCTGAGTGCGGAGAGCTTTACTTGCTCCTGTGTGGAGTCTGATTCTCTTTGACCGGAGAGCTGAGTCAGTGGCCCCGGGTTGTCCCCGTGGAGCAGCTGGGACAGTCAGCAGCTCTCCCCGCTCCCCAGCTGAGCCCGACGGTGCCATGTCAGGAGCGCGTCTGGGATCCGGTGGTTTGCACGATCTTCAAGGAAATGGAGTGATGCCGTCACCCCCTCTTCGGTGTAGGTTGGCCCTGCGCCCCGTTAGCAGGGAGTTGCTTAGAAGGCGTCTCTGTGCATGCCTTCCCCATGGATTCCAGCAGCAGGACAAACGGACGAGGAGAACGCGCACTCGTCTGTAAAGATCTCATAACCACAGAGGTGACGTGCTCGGTTCTTGGGAGAAACAGCACAGAGCAACCTTCCAAAGGACTCCACTTGGGCAAGCCCGCGTCAGAGCCCCTGGGGTCTTCTGATTCGCGGGACACTTCGACCGAGTCAAGACTCAGGAGATGTGTCGATACGTCAGCTTTCGAGAAGCTGGCTCCTGCGTGCTGTCCAATGTACGTTCCCTGATGGAGGAACATTTCTGTGGTCCTGGGCGGCCTCCACGTACTGATCAAAGACTTCCTCATTTTTGTTATTAAGAGTGAAGTCCTGTCTGTCAGGAGACGCTCAGCGGCGGCCATCGTGTTGGCTTCCTTCCGCAGTCGAGGAGGAGCTCGCGGTCTCCTCCGGGCACACGTCTGGAACGCGAGCACGGGGAGAAGGAGCCGGTGCTTTGGGGCACAGCCTGGGCAGTGTGTGTCCACGCAGCGGGCAAAGTGACTGCAGGGCCCCCAGCTCTGGCTCGGAGGGCTGTGGGGGGCCCTGGGGCTCTGGTGCTAATGTTAGTGACCCTTGCTCCTTGACCCCAATTTCTCAGAGACAACACAAAAGTTTGACGCAGTCTGAATGAAAAAATACGCCGAAAAGATGCAGGAAACGGTTACCTTTGATAGCGCTGCATGCGGTCTCCTGCATGCGTGTTTGTGCATGTTTGTGTGTGTTTGCATGTATGTATTATGTGTGTGCTGTTTGTGCACATGCATGTTTGTGTGTGCGAGTGTGCACTACTGTGTGCACATTCCTGTGTCCATGTGCTTGCGTGTGTGACTGTGTGTGCACAGGTGTGTTTGTGTATGCATGTTGTGTGTGTTTGCATGCGTGTATTGTGTGTGCACAGTTTGTGTGTGCATATGCATGTTTGTGTGTGTGAGTGTGCACCCGTGTGTGCATATTCCTGTGTCCGTGTATGTGTGTGCATGTGTGTTTGTATGTGTGTGCGCACCTGCGTGTTTGCGTGTGCATATTTCTGTGTGCATGTGCTTGCTCGCACGTGTGTGCACATGTGTGTTTGTGTGCATGTTTGTGTGTACGTGTGTTTGCATGTGTATGTGTATTTGTGTGTGCATGTGCACGCTGTCTACCCTACGTTAGACCTGCACTCGGCATAACTCGCCTGGGCGGGTGTTCACGGAGAAATCCTGCGGCACAGCCGAGGACCGCAGCCTGCAGCCGCCACCCTTGACTTTGCCCGCTGCGACCGGGCAGCGTGACCGTGACCGCGAAGCCCGCCGGGAAGACGGCAGCCAGGCCACCACGTGGACCCAGTCTGGGGCTGTCAGAGTACCTGCTCTCCATGGGAAGGTTCCAAGCTCTGTTCTCGCCCCCGTGAGGCAACACAAGACCCGGAGACTTTTCACACAGCCCTTCATTGCTCAGAGCCCCAGCGACAGCCGTCTGCACGGGAGCGGAGGAAGCGGCTATTTCTCTGCACCCCGGACCGGAGGATATAACGCGCTGGTGAAGAGCCTTCCACAGACATGTAACGAGGTGCATTTTATAGAAAACGTCTAATCGAGTGACCGACTCCATGCTTTGAAATTGTACCCACGAGGACAAAACCTCAACACCCAAATGTTTTTAGTATCTAAGTCAAGATATCAAACGGTCTGCTACATGGTCAGAAATGCACACACCGCTATCCCGAAATGAAGGCTCATTTTCTGATAACCAGTGAGAAGGAGACGAGTGGCATGGCTCCCGCGGGGGTGACCCCGGGGGACACCACGTCCCTCCACTCAACCCAAAGCCACATCACGTCCTGAAGGAGTGAGGGGTGCGCCGAGCCAGGAGGGCCCGGAGACCCCTGCCCGCCCCGCCGTGCTGGGGGCCCCTCCTGGGCTCCGCACTGCTCAGGCAGTCCCAGCTTTCGCGGGACAGAGCTTCGAAAGCTTCAGATCGGCGCAGGAATTCACTCCCAGCATCCAGGTGCTGTCCCAGCGTCAAAACAGAAAGTGGTCAGGAGGCCACAAAACCTGGACAGAGACCTTCCCAGCGACCCATGTTTGTCCCACACACGCTAATGGGAAACAGAACACAAAATTCTCAAATAATATTTATCAATATATAGAATTTGCCATTCAAATGCTTTTTAAAAAGTAATAAATATCCTGTTATTACACATGAAACTTCTATGGCGTTCTCTCCTGGTCCTTGGATTTGAACAGATGTTTAATTCTGAATGCAAAGAAACACTCACGTACTTAATTTTTTTACAATATTTATTCTGGAACAAGTTTTATTCAAAAGGCAAATGAACAGAGAACATTCCACTTGCAACCGACACACGGTCATTACAGAAAAAGGAAATTTGGTGTTCAAAGATGGATATGCCCCTTCTTTCCTGTGTTGATTGCTGCTTGATTCGGCTGGATAGAACATTTGGTTGTGGGAGAAAGGTCCCAGGTGAGCGTGAGCTCAATCCGCGGTGACACACAGAACCACACATGCTCTCCCTGTGCACTGACAGAAATCAGCGTTGTGGGGGGCGGCATCGTAATCTGGCCCTTTCTTCCATGAGAATGGTCCTCCTGGCCATCCGGGTGGGGGGGCGCTGCCAGCCTCCAGTGTCCCAGCTGACAGCAGCCGTTGTATGTGACACTGCCCTGTCCGCTCTGGGGCCCCTACCCTGTCTGCTTGCTCTGGCACTCCCACGCCAGCATCCCCCGGGAGCCCCGGCCTCCACCGTCCTGTGGAACAGGACTGCGTCGGCCATCAGGCTTGTCACATGCTCATGCCCCCTGCGTGCTTGTCCCCTATGAGGAGCCCAGCACCGTGCCTGCCACACAGGAACCAATGCACAGAGCAGGCCAAGAGCAGGTTGGCTGGGAGTGCCTAGAAGCCGGGCAGCCAGCTGTCCCCAGCACACCTGGTGGGGACAGCCTTGCCACGCCGGCCCCTCCTTGTCTTTCCTGTCTGGTCTCCGAGAGACGCCGCACGCTGCCGGGTAACACCCTCCGTCCTCCTCCACCGTCTCCCTCCTGGCCTGGTCTTCCCTGCTGGCTTCCCTCGCCTCCCGACCCTCTGGGACTTCCTCCGGGGCCTCCTGTCTGTTCCCATCCCCTGGCCCTCGGGCCGCACGCCCGAAGCATCCAGGACCTCCTCCGTGTATCTGCGGATGCCAAACTGCACATCTGGTTCACTTTCTGCTTGTCCCTGTTGGTTAAAATACCAGCACACGGGGGTGGGGGGGAGTCTCGAGGTGTGCACCGCCCAGGTGGCCTGCCTGCGCGCACACACACACACACACACACACACAGGTGTGCGTCCGTCCTGACCAGTGTAGGTACATGTGTGCATGCACAAGGGTGACATTCAAAGGCCTGGTAGGAAACTGCAGCTTTTCTAGCTACTACAAAATGGGCCAGTTTTTAAACTGTGCATTTGTTGCCTGCAAACTTATAAATATGTATAAACCCCATTATAAATAAATCGTAGCTGGCAGATGGCATTGTATGTGCCAGCAGCGAGTGCACGGAGTTCTAAACGCTTATTAATCCTCCATTTGGAAGGCCCAGAGCATGGACTCTGGGATCTGTGACGTGAGGTGGTGGGAAAACAAAGTCCTAAGTCAGAGGGGGACCTCAACAAGGGAGCGTCAGAGGCCAGCAGCTCACACCGCATGGCGGTTCTCAAAGTCCACACTCCCCACCAGCGTCGCTCAATCTACTAGAAATGCAAACTCTTGGTTCCTGTGCAGACCTCCTGGCGTGGGGCCCCGGGGGGGCGCCTCATTGTCCAGCCACTCCAGATCTGCTTAGCCTGGAGGCCAGTTGCCCTGCCTGGGACCCCCCCCCCGCCCCGTGCTCAGGTGTGCACAGGGCCTGCTTTCTACGTGTGATGGGCTGCTGGGTGACCGCGGACGTGTGTCCGGCCCCATCTCCTGCTGTCCTTGGTGCCGTGCATCTTCCGCATCACGGTGACCTGCCTGAGCGTGCCCTCGTCCTCAGCTTCCTTCCCTTCCCTGCCCCTGGGGCATCACCCAGAGAAACGACGTGCAGTTAGACCACCTCGGGGTCTGCTTCTGAAGCACCGCAGAAGCACTTCCTTATCCGTGTAAGGCTCGCGTCTTTATGCCTTTTGTGAAAAGAATGAGCATGAATGCAAACCCAAGGAGGAGCTCTGCGCCATTTCCCACCAGGGGCTGAGCTTTATACCCAAACGACAAAGGACCCTAATAAGTCCTGTGCTCTGTCTGAGATTCAGCCACTGACCGTCACTGCGCTCCAGCCAGTCTCCCGGGCCCAGCTCCCGCACTTCTGCAGCGGCACGTCCTAGACTGCTCCCTTGCTTGTCACCCCTGCGTAGCCCTGGCATGCCCAGGTGGCAACACCTTCTCATTAAGCGGTTTTCCCAATTCATTTCTCTCAGGACAAATGTTTTGAGTTTGACTGCAGCACCAGGTATTATCCTAAATCTCAGGACTGAGATCTGTCCGCGGCACACAATGACCTAAGCGCAGTTATTTCCACAATTCCCGTCCCCTTCCCATCGGGCTGTGTCCACCCGCAGAAAGGCGCAGGTGACCCGCCGGTGTGGCAGCCCAGCGAGGGAGCCCTTCGCACCTGCGTGAGGAGCAACTGTCCTTCCTGTTTCCGTAGATTCATGAGCAACCCCCCCATCTCGCGGGAGGGGTGCGGGCGGGTGGCGCTCGGAGACACCCAGCAACAAAGGTGAGGCCGTGCCACTCTGGGGAGGCCTGTGATCTTGTGGGAATTGCTTTCACCAGGGGACTGACTCAGGGAAGGGAGGACTAGAACCTTCGTCTCTGAGGGTCACTTATGGGAAGGAGCCACGTATGGGAAGGAGGCATCGGACACAGCCTCCATCCCTGGACCCTGGTCTCCGTCTGCCCATCCGCCCCAACACCTGAGACAGTGTCCAACGGTGAAACGTGTCACAGTGACGTGGCTGCTGGGCCCTTTGGCCTCTCGAGCCAAGAACCCGGGAGTGGCAGAGTCCACACAGAGTCGGGGCTGGAAATGTCTGAATGGTTGGCCGTCAGACAGTCCACGGGGTGGTTCGCTGCCCCCAGCACCAGGGCTCACCGAAACCACCGATGAAAGTCCCACTCGTTCACACGTAGTGGTGTGGGAGGGGGGGCAGTGGGTGGCATGGCTGTCGTGGGCCTGTGGGACCTGCCGTGCATGCCAGTGGCCTGGGCTGAGAAGCAGCATGTCCAGTGCCCCCTGGGCTCCGGGGGGCTGGGCACACTGAGCAGCAAATGTATCCGGGGACTCGGGGGTCCAGGAACACACAGCCTTGCCTGGCAGAGGTGTGGTCCGGGGCCAGACGAGGGGCACCGAGGCTGGGCAGGGAGTGGCCGTCTTTGCCTGGGAATCCTGATCTCCAGGCGCAGCAGAGCCCAGAAACGTGGAGGGAGCACAGCTCTGTGCCTGCCCATTGCATGGCTTAGAGCAGCGTGAAGCGCTCCCCGTGCCTCAGTTTCTCCCCCGTGAGTGGGGCTCCCTATCATGCCCATTTCACAGCCTTGAAGGGGAGCCGCGGAGACCTGTGGGGCCCCACCCCGCCTCACACAGGGGAGGGATGACCAGGAGAGAACAGTAGCCATCCGCTGGCGCTCCGGCAGTACAGAGAAGCCCAGATCTCCACTGGCCTGTTGTTTTGTAAGCAATCCTGGAATCCGAACTTCAAATAAATATTTTGAATTAATATTGAAACAAAATTTGATCGCCTCCAATATTTCTAATTTTCTAAATCGATTCTCATGCAAAAAGACAGGATATATGTTGCTTATCACCGCTGAGCGAATCACTGACTGCACAGCAGAGAGCTCTAAACCGTACTGATGATCATATCTCACATCCCCAGGAGCGCAAAAAACACAGGTCAGCTGTGCAGGGTCTCCGGGTCCCTAGCCAGCCTTTCCTACTTTGCCCTTAAATATGAGAATTTGGGGCCAGCCCTTAAGATTACTCAGGGGGGCCCGCAGGCCATCCAGAGAAGTCATTTCATCCGTTTATCATATGTGTGGACACTTGCACACAGGGCTGGGACCTCTGTGTATGTCTGCAGGGCTGCAGGCCTCCAGGGGATGGGACAGGAGGGTTCCCACAGCTGCCCCCAACCCGCTGCTGCCGAGACCTGTTCAGCTCCTATTGCTTCTGGGTAACGTGGAGTGGGTCTCCTCATGCGACTGAAACCAGAGCTACTCCAGGAGGGGTGGGTGGCCCTACATTAGTTCTAACCCATGGCAGAACATTCTAGGAGATCGAAGCCACTGTCTTCTGGGACTCCTTGGACGCTCAAAGGACAAAAACTCCTAAGAAGCCTCCACACAAATCTTCGGACCTGCCCGATGTCACCCACGCGCTGCACCCCACCTTCCATCCTGGACACACACCCACATCCTGAGAACAGAAATGGGGCTCCTTCAGAAATAGAACTTTGCAGAATTACTACTCGTCAGAATGTTTAAAATCCAGCCTTAACTCCTCATTCTTGAAGCACTTGCCCCACTATTCGTGTGCGGAAAGTCCCGCAGCCCTGACCCAGGGCCCCCGCGGGCTGTGGGACAGCAGGGGATGAGAGCTTGTGGCACCAGAGACAGGCTGCCAACCGACAGGTGAGCCCTTCGGCTTTTAAAAGACGGCATCTGTTAAATCACAAGTTAACCTCAACCAGGTGTTTTTTAAAACTAGAAACACTGTCCCCCCCTGTTGGCCCCAAATGACCTGGGAAGAAATCATAGGCCCGTTCCAGGGAGCAACTGGAAAATCTGTGGCAGAGACAGCCAGCGGCACTACCCACCAGCCACTTGAGCAGCAAAACCTCAATCCGATTCCCCACACTCCCGAGTCCGCAGCCCGAGACGAAGGTGAAGCGGGAGCAGCAGCCGTGCAGAGGTCTCAGGGCTGTTGGCGTCTGCCCCGGACGCAGCGCGTAGCGGGGGTGGCGTGCTGTCTCCTAGCGGCCACCCCGGCAGCTGCGATCGGCGTGCCGGCCGCAAGGACGCGGAAACCAAGACTTTGCCCCCCGCCCTCCGCACATGCTGGTTTGTCGTTACGCAGATGACCATACGGGAAGCACGTGCCAGTCAAGATCTTGGTCACTGAGGCTCGCTTTCTACCCCTATCTGGCCGTCAAACAGACCCCTGGACAACACTGGTCAAGACGGACAGCATTCCTGTGCCCAGCACTGCCACCGCCCGGAAAAGCTGGGACATCCCCCAGCCGTCTCCTTAGCACAGCGGCACCAGCCATCAGCACTGCGACCGCACAGGTGTGAGGCCGACAGCTGGGGGAGATGCATCACGGAGGAAGGGACACCAGCGGCTCCGAGTGGCAGCAACCAGGACCGGCGGAGGGTTCTGTGCAGAGCTCAGCTGCTCTGGGGAGCCGCCTGCCTTCCCCCGCTACAGCTCCACGTTGACCCCCAGCCCTCCTGCCTGCTTCTCTCCCCTCAGATAAAGCTGCAGGCAACACCTTCCTAGTGGAATTTTTCAGTAGAATGGGTCAGTTGAATTAAATTTTTGCCCAGACAACTACAGTCAAACATTTTTTTCCCATTAAAAACATACAGCACAGAACGTTAGTCTTACATCTCTCTTAGTCTTAAAAAATATAAATATAGAGGGGTAATTTGTACAGTGTATAGGTATGTACACCTTTAATATGCACACGAGAAAATCAGAACAAGTTTATGAAACTTGCACTTGACGGACACTTTCCTCCTGGGGCATTTGGATGAGGCTCTGAGCCCACGGGCAGCGGCCTGAGTTTCCAGAGCCTTCATATCCATCTTCCGGGAAGAGCCAGGACTCCTGACCATCGGTGTGGAGTCAGGACAGGGTGGCTGGCCGGTCACGGAGCCTTCTCCACCGGCTGCTGGAGGCAGAGCTCGCTTCCTGCGGAGACGATGGGCAGGCTGTTCTCCAGGTGGTGGTTGATGAGGTGGCTGATGCTGTCGAAGACCTTGTCCTTCGTCCGGATCTGGGAGGGACACAGAGGGTAGGAAATCATGACACACAGGCAGACGGGAGAGAATGCATGTGCTCAGAGCCAGCCAGACCAGGGGAACCTGAGTGGTGCCCTCCGGGGGTCCCCACACTCTCAGAGACATGTCTTCCAAGTCCCCAGTCATTGTCACTGGCCAGTCATCTGTCACCCCCCTTCAGCACCTACCTAGCCCTCCGCTACGAGCCTTTTCCCTGAAGTATCTGTCTAGCGGCTCTGCACTCCGATGGGAGGGATCCACACGGCTCTTCCGGCTCCCACCGGAGCGTGAGCCTGTCTGGGTGCCGACACTGTTGACCGCATGGCTCTGGAACCTTGGGATGCCCACCCGCCAGGTTCTCCTGAACAAATGAACACGTGGGCTTAGGGGCATGTGTGTGGAGAGAGGTCCACCGCTTCCCTCTGCTCACTGGGCCTGAGCCCTGGTTCCTGAGCTGCTACACTCCCAACGTAGCCCTTGCTTGAAGAAGGTAGATACGGCCTGGCCTGGGGCAGTCTCCTTGTCTTCTCTGGACAGGATCCCCCTGCGGCCGGCTCTTTTGGTGGGGGTGGGAGACAGGGCGGAGAGCAGGTGCCTGGCTACACCTGCTGGCCCTCCAGGCCTTTGGATGGTCCTCACGATGGCTCTGGGATGCCGTGGGTTCCTAGCCTCTCTCTCCAGCCTCATTGCTGGGGGCTGCCCCTCCCCTGGGGCGATCAGCTTTCCCCACCTTTCTCTCAGGGACTCTGAGGGCACTTCTATTCTCCTCCTCCTTTACCTGTCCCGGTATTCTCACTCCCACACCTAATGTGACTCTCTTGTCTCTCCCTCTCTACCAACCTACCGATGGGTTGTCAATCTCTGGGCCTTCAGCCCTGATCTCTTTCCCACCCCAAGTCTATACTCCAGGTGGGCCCATCAAAGCCCCCAGGCCATCAGCTCTGGGCTCTACCAACAAAGGCAAGAGCAGAAGCTTTGAAATGAGGATGTTTTCATCGCCTAGGGTCCCACTCTGAGGCAGGCCTCTGTCCCCACCGGTCTCTGTAAGCACCTGAGAGGAAGGGACCCAATGGGCCATGGGGCTCCCAACGTAGGAGGCAACCTGATGGGCACATTCAGAAAGAAATCCTTTGGTTAGACTTTGGGGCATCTTTTCATTGAAATTCTTCAATCGTCCGAGGTTTCTTGGAATTCCCATCCCAGAAAGACCCTGGGGTGACCCAAGATGGGGGGGCTATCTTAGAGGTAAGGGGTACTAAAGACTTGAGGCTTGAGCTTGAGACTACTATTGGGGTGTTGCTTTGATGTTGACTTCTTTTTCCCACTTCTTAGCGATTAATACTCATTTAAGTTCTGGGGCAACAGGGGTGAATGAGGAATTTTGACAGGAAGTGTCTGGGACAGTAGTGTCCACCTGGGCTCACATCCAAACCACCTGAGTGCATCCAGTAAGCCCCATGCCCAGGTCAACTCCACCAGGAGCTCATGGCGGGGCTCAGCCACTAGGGCATTTCACAAAAACCCTGTGACTCCAACATGCCATCCAAGCTGAGAGCCCACTGGTCAGCATCTTTGGCTGCCATAAACACACACACACACGCAAACAAAGGTACACAGAAGAGACAAATCATATAAATTTACTGCCCAAGGAAGTAGCCCAGTTTACTCCACTCTCCTAAATACTTACTGAAACTCCAGTCTGGCGCCTGGCCGGAGAACTTGCAGCCTACAGAGCTGTCTGTATGGACCCCCCTGCTATGTGGTTCAGAAAGGAAGAAAGATCTGAAATCAGTAACCCAAGCTTTAATTAGGAAACTAGAGAAAGAATAAAAAATTAGAGTAGAAACCAATGACATTAGGAACAAGAAATCAAGAGAGACATCAATGATCTCAAAGCTGGTCCTTCAAAAAGATTAAAAAATTAATAAACCTCCAGCCATGCTAAGAAAAAAAACACCAGAGGACACGAATTACTGATATCAGAGATGAAAGCAGAGTCATTACTATGGATCCTGGGGACATTAAGAAAATAAGTATGGAATGCCAGAAACAACGCGAGGCCCACATACTTGATAAACCAAATAAAAATGGACCATTTTCTTGAAAGACACCATCTCCTTAAACTCCTACAAGAAGAAATAGACTGTCTCAATAAGCCTATGTCTGTTTAAAAAACAGAATCTGTCATTCATAATCTGCCAACACAGAAAGCACCAGGCCCAGATGGGTTCGCTGGTCAATTCTACCAAACACTTGAAGAATAAGTGGTACCAAGTCCTTCCAATCTCGCTCAGAAGACAGAAGCACTAGGAGTACTACATAACTCACTCTTTGAGGCTGGTATTACTCTAATATCAAAAGCAGACAAAGACACTACTGGAAAAGAGAACTAGAGACCAACATGTCTTATGAACACAGATGCAAAAATCCTCAACAAAACAGCAAATTGAATCCAACACTGTACAAAGAGAATTACACACCATGACTGAGCAGGATGTGTCCTAGGGACGCAGGGCTTCTACATTCTGAAATCCATTAATGTGCTCCATCCCATCATTAAGCCTAAAGACAAAATACTGCATGATCATATCAATAGATCCAGAAAAGGCATTTAACAAAATTCAACCAATTCCTTTAAAATAAAAAAACTCTCAGGAAACCAGGAATGCAGGGGGGGGCTTCCTCCACTTGATAAGGACATCTACAAAAATCCTACCACTAACATCCTCCTCCATGATGAGAAACTTGAACAAGGCCAGGAAGTCTGGTCTCACACTCCTTCCACCATAGTGGAAGTCCTAGATACGCAGTCAGACAAAAAAGGAAATATAAGGCCAAGATACCATTTTCAACAAATGGCGCTGGAATAACTGGACGTTCACATGCAAAAAAAAAAAAAAAAAAGAAAGAAAGAAAGAAAAAGAGAGAGAGAGAGAGAAGAAAAGAAGAAGGGGGAAAAAATAAAAGGAGCCCAGACCAGACCTCACACCCTCACAGAAACTAAAAATGGATCACAGACCTAAATGTAAAAATGCAAAACTATAGAACTCCTACAAGATAACACAGGGGAAAGCCTGGATGACCAGGCATTTGGTAAAGACTTTTTAGATATAGTATCAAAGGGCTGATTCATGAATGAAAGAAATAATCAGAGGAACTTTATTAAAATTAAAAACCTCTGCTCCACAAGTGACATAGTCAAGAGAGTGAGAAGAGAGGCCACAGACTGGGAGAAGATAATTCTCAGAATTATCTCAGAATGAGTTGGTATCCAATATATACAAAGAACTCCTCTAACACTAACAGTAAGAAAACAAACAAACAGCTATCACCAAAGAAGACGTTCCGATGGCAAATGAGCACATGGAAAGATGCTCTGCATCACACGTCATCAGAGAAACACAAATTCAAACGAGCTACCACAAACATATCAGAATGGCCGAAATCCAGAACACCGACCACCCCGCATGCTGGTGGGGATGTGCAGCAGCGGGAGCTCTCCTCACTGCTGGTGGGACTTGCCACTTTGGAAGATGGTTTGGTGGCTTCTTATAAAACTAAACATGCATGAGGAGGAAGAGGCTGAGGCTCGGGGGCGGGGCAAGGTGTGGGAAGGAATCCACAGGGCAGTGGGCAAGGCGGTGGGGCCTATGCCTTCTGCGTTAGGCAGGGTGGGTTTGAGTTGCCTGGGGAACATTTAAAGTAGATGCCCAGCAGTTAGAAATACTGTTTAGAGATTATACATTAACAAGTACACTCCACCAAAGACGGAATGATTATATATGTCCTCTTCCAAAAGGTCACACTGGCTCGGACAAAGCCATCTGGCAGAGATGTTTCCTGATTAAAATCTGGTTCTGCTGCAAGAGCCTGCATCCTCAGACCTGCTGCCCTTTGTCTAATGTCTCAGCTTGGGCTAGATCCACCAGTAGACCCTCCACCCTCAGAGGCTCCAGCCCAAATACAACTAACTCAAGTGGGATATAGACCCATCCAGCCACACTGCCTGGCCTCCCTGAGATTTGAAATTAAGGGGGAAGTTCAGGTCCTTCCTAGACCCAATGGACGCAGTGCCAAAGAGTGCCAGGCTCACATCAGCCCCTGGGGGCTGGTCACCCTTGCGGTCTTGTATGCAATTGCTTACATCCTTCCAACCAACACATTGTCCCACACAAGCACTCATTTTCCCCAACAGCAGGAGGAAAATTTAGAAACTCACAAATAACCCAACCTCCCACTTTAAGACACTAATAAAAGGAAGCACGTTAACCCTGAAGCAAGCAGGAGAAAGGACATAATAAAGACAAAAGCAGAGATAAACAGAATGAAAATATAGGAAATCAATGAGACCTAAAGCTGGTGCTTTGAAAAGACCAACAAATTTGACAAAGTTGGAGGACTCACACCGTACCTCCCGATTCCAAAACTAATTACAAAGCTACAGTCATCAAAACAGTGTGGAATGGATATAAAGATTGGCATATAAACCAGTGGAAAAGAACAGAGGGCTTAGAAACAAACTCTGACGTACATGGTCAAGTGATTTTTGATAGCGGTGCCAGGACCATTCAATAGGAAAGGGACAATCTTTCCCACAAATGGCACTAGGAAGACTGAATGTCCATGTACGAAAGAAAGAAAGTACCCAGAGCTAAAGCCATATGCAAAACTTAACTCAAAATGGATCAAAGACCTAAACGTAAGACCTAATATTCTTAGAAGAAAACATGGGGGAGAAGCTTCAAGACATTGAATTTCCAATGGTTTCTTAGATTTGGTACCAAATACATAGGCAGCAAAAGAAAACCAGACAAATTGGGCGTCATGAAATTCATAAACTTTTGTGCATTAAAAGAACTATATCAACAGACTAAAAAAGCAACCGACAGAATGGGAAGGATAAATCTGTGAACTGTACAACTCATCTAATAAGGGATTAATATCCAGAATATATAAAGTTCTAAAACTCGACAACAAAAACGAGCAATCTGATTCGAAAATGGGCAAAGAACTTGAACAGACATTTCTTCAAAGAAGATCTGGAAATGCTCAATAAGCACATGACAAGATGTTCAACATCACTCACCACCAGTGAAATGCAAATTGAAACTACAGGGAGACACCACCTCACACCCGTTAGGAGGGTTGCTCTCCCCAAACCAGAACAGCCAAGTGTTAGCGAGGATGAAGAGAAATTTGTACAAACTGTTGATAAAAATGGTGTGGCCACTGTAAACTGATGGCTTCTCAAAAAATATTTGTTCATGGATTGTCATGTGACTCCAAACTCCACTTCTAGTTGGCTACCTGGAAAGTCGAAAGCAGAGTCTCAGAGAGATGCCTGGGTATTGTGTTAATAGCAGCGTTTTCCACAATAGTTAAACTGTGGAAGCAACACACGGGTCCATCGACTGATGAATGGGTAAGCAACATGGGGTCCACGCACACGTCGGAACCACAGGCAGGAAGGAGATCTGACACCTGATACAGCGAGGCCGAGCCTGAGGACACTACGCCGAGTGAAATGGGCCAGTCACCAAAGGACCAATACTGTGTGATTCTACTTGTGAGGCCTGTAGAGGAGTCACATTCCTAGAGACAGAAAGAACAGTGGATGCCTTGTGCTGGGCTGGGAGGGACAGGGAGTTACTTAATGGGGGCAGAGTTTCAGTTTTGTCTGATGAGGAGCTTTCTGGAGACGGCTGGTGGGGACGGCACCCTCACTACACGCACACATTCTGTACCACTGGACTACACTCTGCCCCAGTTTTGGTGACAAATTCCATGTTATATGTATTTTCCCACAATATAAAACAATCTGAAAGGAAGGAAGAAAAAAAATTGACAAAGGGTTTGAATAGACATTTCTCCAAAAATATGCATAAAAAGCCAAGAAGCACCTGAAAAGATGCTTGGCATTTTCAGTCATCAGGGAAACACAAGTCAAAATCACAATGGTGTACCACTTCCTGCCCGCAGGGATGGCCAGACTCAAAACACTGGTCGATGCCAAGGGCAGGAGCAGGTGCAGAGAAACTGGGGCCCTCGGGTACTGTAAGAGGGAACAGAAAATGGGGCGGCTGCTTTGAACAACCATCTGACAGTTCCTCAAGTGACAGATTATAGAGTTACCCTATGACCCAAAAAACCCACTCCGAGCTAGAGATCCGAGAGAACTGGGCACAGATGTCCACACAGAAACGTGGACATCAAGTTTGCGGCAGCATTGCTCCTAACAGTCTAATGTCCATCGGCAAAGCCGTCACAAGTCAATGTGTCGTGTTCATAGGTGGAACCGGCCTCGGCCAGAGGGTGGAATGAGCGGGTGGCGCGGGCTACCTCCTGGAGAAACCTGGAAAACACTACGCTCAGGACAAGAGCTTAGTCGCAAAGTCTACATATTGATCGGATTCTATCCAGAGGGGCGTCCATAAGGGAGACCCCGGGGAGGTTAAGGGACAGGGGCTGGGAGGCTGGGGAGGCCAAAGGCCGTCGCGCTCCTCTTGTGGGTGAAGGACGTGCTCCGGGTTGCGGTGACGGCTGCACGCCGCTGTGAATAGACTGACGAGCACTGAATCGTGCACTTGAGGCCACGTCAGACGGACACCGAAACCTGCTCGAAGCAGCAGGAAGCAAACAGGGCGGTCGGTGCTAACCCGCTAAACCACACAGGGAGCCGCGAATCCACACGGATGAAGGCAAATGAGCAGCATGAAGGTTCACATACATGGGCGTGTATGTGAAGTAGAGCCCACCGAGGCTGTTTTAACGCCTCTGTGTCTATCAGTTTATAGAAAATCCGGGCGTCAGAGAAGCCGGGAAATGAGACCGCAGGGGGCACAGCAGCCCGCATCACGATGTGGGGTATTCTGTAGACAAGTCCGTATCTAGTCGCTCGAACAAATCCCTGGTGTCAGGGGAAACAGAAGGAAAATGGAATACGAGGCACCACGTGCACCACGTTTGAATCCTGATTCCAACAAAGGTACCGAACGAAGAACGTCTTTCAGATACTCAGGGAAATCTGAACCTGTGGAGTAACCATCCTCACTTTTGTGGGCTGCAACAATGATGTTGTGTTGCTTGTGTGGGACACGGGGACAGCAGGACGTCGGGATACGCCATCGCTCCTGTTGCTCTCTGCTGCCTCTTCTTCCCGAATGAACAATCAGTCCAAACGCCTAGAAAGACGCGTGTCTGTGTTTCGGGTGGGGGCAGCCCCCGTGGCCCCCCTCAGGAGAGCAGAGTCCAGGCCGAGTCAGGAGTGTGCCGCGGGACAGGTTTGGTGGGGCCGGGGGCGGGGTCAGAGGCAGCGGCACCCAGCGGGGCACGCTGGGGGGGGGGGGACAGGGAGCCCATGGGGAGTGGCTGGGTGAGAGCAGCGTCCGCAAGGGAAGTGGCAGCGGCTGTGGTCGGGGGACTGGGGCTTGTCAAACAGCGGAGTTAACCAGAGAGTTGAAAATACGAAGGCTGTGGCCAGACTTCTCATTGCTGGAGAAAGGGTTATAAACGTAGAAAAAGAAAAAAGTAGGATGAGTTCTGTGATAATCAGAGTGGAATTGGAAGAATTATTGTGAATATAGGATTTCTAATGCACAGAAACACAGACATGGACCCAGATATGCACGTGTGTGTGCACGCCTGTGTGCACCAGCCTGTCCCCCATGGACTGCAGAACCTCACACCCATGTGCGGCTCCTGGTCTCCTCGTGAAAAAGAGCCAGGCTGGGGTTCCTTCGGAGAAGTGGCTGAGCGCGGGACCGCAGCGGGGGAGGGCGGTGCCGTGATACCCGTGTGTACTGAGGGAAGAAGGGGCAAAAGAATGAGGCCACGTCAGACGGACACCGAAACCTGCTCGAAGCAGCAGGAAGCAAACTGGGCGGTCGGTGCTAACCCGCTAAACCACACAGGGAGCCGCGAATCCACACGGATGAAGACAAATTCATTAGCAGCATGAAGGTTTGGTTGGGAAGAAAAAATTTAGGTAGGTTCATGGAGCCTGCCCCCAAATATTTAGTAATTACAGGGGAAGGAGTGGGTCTGCTGGGGAGAAGCCGGCCCAGCGCCCCCTTCGCCCAGCCTCCAGGTAAACGCAGGAGAACACCCCGTTCCTGGGACAGCTGGGGGTCGGGGGGTGAAGGGGGTCCGCGGGCAGGTGGTGGCAGCGTGTCGGGGTGGAGAGCTGAGGGGCGAGAGAGCCCCCCCCGGGTGAGTGGGGGCTGCCGCTCAGACCAGCAAGTGTTCCCATGTCATTGGTTGTTGAGCACCGTCTAGTCCGCCTGAGACAAGGAGCACTTTAAAATAACAAGGCTCTTTAAAGTGGAGAGATGGCGGGGGGACTTGTTTTCTTAATTACTCTCAGAATAAAATAAAATCCTAATACGTGTGGGGGCGCTGGACGGTTGCTGTCCTTCTGTGATTTCCCGAACGCCAAGCTGGCCTGTACTTTCAAATGTGCCACTCCCTGAGGCCACGTTTGGGAAGCCCACGGCACACCAGCCACGGGGGCAGGAGGCGCCGGCCACCCGTCCAAATGCAAGCAGGTGACCGCCCCAGTCTGCTGGCCCTTCTGGCCACAGGGACAGGGGCCTTGGGGAATATCTTAAACTCAGGAGGGCCTACTGAAGGATGGGGAGGGTGCTGCCAAGCGATGCCCGCGCCCCAGACTCCCTCTCCCGAGCTGCTCCTGCAGAGCCTGGGCCCCACCCTGCCCCGGGGGCTCAGGAGTTCCGCCCCTGCCCTCCTGGTCCCCCGAGACTCCCGCGACCCCAGGAGCCCCCGTCTTGTGCGATCAGGTTGGCGTACTCTGCAATAAATTTAGACTCAGAACCGTTTCGTATCCTTCTTTCTCAGAGGAATCTGTTCTGCCAAGTTTCCCCCTTTATAGTCAGGGACCAACCGATTCCCATGAAAATCAGATGAATAAATATTGAAGAGAATGTGCTCCACATCTATTTTGGCGTCCTGACGGCAAGGAAGCCACATTACATTTGGGATGAGGTCCTTCTCAGCTGAAGCCCTCCTCCACCAGATCGATTAAACTAGATGAGCCCACCCAGCAAAAAGCCTCCCAAAGGGACGGTTCTCAGGCGGTGTGACCTGCAGATTTCCTCAGCGGCACTAGACATTTTTCCTCCAAAATTGGAGCCATGTGGACAGCACGGCCTGGGTCCGTGGCACGCTTACACACCAGCTGTGAGCTCATGGCCCCAGCCCGGCCGCTCCCTAACCTTCCCTCCCCCGTGCGCGTGTAGAGGAGTGGTCATACCTGTCTTTCCATCATTGTCCTCTTGTCCACAGACAAGGACCGAGTAAATAAAACATTAACTGTCTTCGCTCTCTGAGATGATATAATTTAGATAAATTGTGAACCTCTCATCTTCAAAAAATACCCCAAATTTTCAGCTACACTCTTTATATTTTCACAGACTTGCCGGGGTGTTTTCTTTCCGAGAACACAGATGCCATAGCAGCCCTTGCACAGGGAAATCACTCTGCACAGGTTCTCAACACACACTCCCGTCAGTAGCACAGGCCCCTTAGCACCATGTGGCCTCTGCGGCTCTCAGCTCTCGAGAAAGCCCCGCGTCCCTCTGTGCCTCACCTGCCACGGGCATGTCAAACACGCACGAGGCGCCCAGCACGGTACCACGAGGATTAAGGCTGCTCCCTTCACAGAGATGATGGTCCAGTGGGGAAAACCAATTAATAAGCATGTTAACAAATAAATGAGTGCCTGTTTGTGACAAGGGCTTCAGGGTCAAAATAAATCATGGTGCGGAAGTAGGGGCCCGCCCAGGGGTTCTGTGTGACATGAGATGGGGAGGAAGGGTTCTCTGATCCGGAGTGAGCCTTGCTTGTTGTAAGAGGTGAACAGAACCCTATAATGGTCACACCCCAACCAGATTAGCAGCACAAACAAAAGGCAGCAAAGACCATGGAGACCGACCTCACCTCGCAAGTGCAACTGGAAATGTCCGAAAGTTAGTGTTAGATGCCCCAACCCAGCAACGCCGTGAAGACCACATCAGGACCAAGCAGAGCTCATGCCAGGGCGTAGCTTCAGAAAAACCTGCCTGAGCAGATCCCCACATTCACGGACTCAAGAAAAGACCACACTATTATTCCATTGTATCAGGCGATGCTGAAGAAGTATTCAATAAAATCCAGTATGACAAAAGTAATTAAGAGATTAATACGTATGACTTACACACAAGCAGGAATTGTGTTTTGCACCTGGTTCTCGGCCGTAGCCCAGGTGCCAAGCCAGTGCCTGGCCTCAGTAGCTATGCGGTCGGTGCACTTTGTGGAGTGAATGGACCCGGGAGTGCCAAGCTTTGGGCAGGTGAAGAGGAGCTACCAAAAGCTTACATCATCCTCACGGGAACAAAGCCTCCAACAGCCCCTTTCAGTCCGGGAACAAGACAAGGGCGCCCTCTCCCGGTCACCGTCCATGGGCGCCCGGTCAGCGCGGTGGGGCGGGACCATCCCGTGGGGTCGGGAGCGGGGAGGCAGGAGATGCAGCTGTTGGTGCCGGCCACTGCATAACCAGTGTCCCCGAAAAACCGCTGCCATCGGCAAGATTTCTGGGCACGGGATCACACCACATTCCTCTCCTGGCAGCAGTCACTGTTGAGAAAACGTAACCAAAGTAACACCGCGTTCAACAAGATTAAAACCAGACAGTCTAGGAAGTAACCAAACAAAGGAGCACAAGAACCTCCTGGAGAGAATTTTTTAATTCTAACAACGGGCATCTTAACGCTAAATAAGTAGACATCAGGCCATGTTCATGGACGTGATGACCGAAGGCTGCACGCGGTCGGCGGTCCCCAAAACTCGTCGGCAAATTCAACGCCGGTCCTACCAGAATCCCGCGTTCTCAGTGCCTGCATAAACGGGCTCTAAAACCCGAACAAAGAGGGAAAAGGCCTGAGAACACCCACGCTAGAGAGCACAGAAAGGAGTCTCACGAGGAAGCCGGGAAACCAGGTGATAAGACTGTTTCAAAGCCACAGTGACCGAGCGGCAGGGCACCGGTACCGGGACAGGAGGTCAGCAGGACGGAGCAGCGCGCACTCAGGACGCAACCCGACACGCCGGGCATGGGGTGTGGAGCACAAGGACCGTCCGCGGGACCCAGGTTGGCTCACTGCCTGCAGATCGAAACAGTGTGGGGTCCTCATCTTAGGTCATCTTCCAAGTACCTCCAGTGAGAATTAAAACATAAACGTGAAAAACAAAGCTTTCGAAGCCAAATGAAGAAAATATAGAAGAGCAAAGTATGTCTGTGACCAAAGGCGAGAAAATCCTCTAAAACTCAATACCGTGAGCCTCCGCGCAAGGGAAACTTCTATTTGGTGGAGAACATCACGGACAAAATGATCAGATGCGTGAGAACACGGGAGAGCTCACGTGGCAGCTGCGTGGCTGAGAACCAGTGGGAGAGTCCAGGGAGACGGTCAGAAGAGAAGCGTGGGGGAGGCGGGAACGTGATGTTTCCAGGAGGGACCCGGGGACATGCAGTCAGAGGACCACACAGCCAGCACCGAGACGTGCTTTCCTCCCCGTCGCACCACTCAGATTCGCCACCCAGGGAGGACGACACGGAGGAGGAGGAGGGAACCTCGGTGCTCAGCTGCCGCCCCGGTCGTCCAGCCATTCTGGAAGGAAAAGTGAGCCTCCGGTGCCACTAACTGTCCCCATATCCTGTGAGCAAAAACCCCAGCCCTGGGACGCGCCCTAGAAGACCCGCGGGGGAAACACACAAGAGGATTCTGGTGCCTTTAGCCCTTCTTGAGAGATTTCCACAAGGGACCTGCGGCCACAGAGTGGGGGACGCCCGGGAGACCAGCCGAGCGACGATTCCGCGTGTGGGAAGCACCCCGGACAGATCTCGTGCCGAGGGAAACGTGAACAAGAGGACATGGGATCTCACGTCCCTGGGGGCGGTGTCATGGTTCCAGGTCTCTAAGACGCACGCACGGTATGCATGTTCCCTGAGGTCCGTCTGTGGGGGAAATCCCCATGCCCACAGAAGGTGGGTCTGCACTGCGTTCCCGGGAAGGGCTGTCCAGGTGCAGGGGGAGAGGGAAAGTGAGTCACCCAGCGCAGAGAAGGGGAGTCCACTCTAAGGAGGCAGGTCGGGTCCCGCCCCGTGCTCACCGTGCCTTCCGGGTCCACGAGCAGCAGGTGCTTGGCCTGGCCATTGTGCCTTCCTGTGAGGACGAAGGAGCCCGGGTTGGTGGCGCTCTTCCGCACCAGGAAGTCCCCGTCGTTCTTCAGCAGCCCTTCGGCCTCCTGCCGGCTCGTCTCCCCTCGGTACCAAGGCTCCCCTTCCAGCTCCTCCAGCATCTTGGCGTCTGGGGCTCTGGGGGTGACGGGGCTGATGCACTCCACGGAGGCCGCTTTGCTCAGCACAGGCCCCAAGGACTGGTTCCTGAGAGCATCTTCAAAAGGTTCTGTCAACAACAATCACCAGAAACAAGTGAACCCCCAAGAAGAGCGAATATTAAAATGCACAAAGTGACCGATGGAAATGCCAAGACAACGTCCATAAGAAACAAACCGACAAAAAAAATGACTGACCGGTAATAGAAACCACAGCCCAAACTTCGGCACCTTTTTCTGACTAGTTGGGTTTCCCGAGACAGCCGGGTGCTGCGCCTTGTACCAGGGATTCAGACGCACCCTCTGTCTCACCAGTTAGAACGACTTCACTTTTGCACGCTGCACCAGGCCACGCATTATACAGACCACCTACTGCTTCTGGAACATCGGCTAGCCTTTTAACAAATCTGCTTCCTGCTGAATGAAAACCTGCCAATGCTAACAGAAATACATGAAAAGGAAGATAATCTGCAAGGTTAGATTTAGTGCAGAACCGACACCCAGCTATCAGATGTTTGCTTCAAAATTCTTACATCTGGCAAATTTTTAAAAGAGAAGAAAATGGACATTTTCCAGGTGCCCTTGTGTGACTTGGCCCAGGCTAGGAGCACCACCTCCCCGTGGCCTTCATTTGTGTCTGTGTGAGTGTCGGAGATGGAGCATGACCGCACGCCCTTCAGGACACACTGCCCACCGCAGGCAACAGACAACAGCAGCATGAAAAGTCCCCAAGGACATCTGATGAAACCTCGACTCTCCATTTTCAAAGGAGGTAATATGTACAAAAGCTCTCAAAAATGCCCACGGTGCCACACGGTGGCAGTGTAAGGTGTGATGACGACAACACAGGACCATGCCGACACGCAGCCCGAGAACGGGCACAGCTGCATCCCCAGAGTCCAACAACATCCCTGGGATATAGTCCACACCCACAGGTGTTCACCAAATGCTCTAGGAGGAGACCAATTGTTAGTAGAGAACGGGCAGGAGTCAGGTGAATAAATGAAACCCCCATCAGGGCATTTCGATACCTGTTACATTGTTCACAAATCTGGGAATAAAATCAGGTTAAAACTGGTGCCAAAATTAGATTTTTTTGTTTTTATCCTATTTTTCCTGATTATCTGGAGTAGCTGAAGGCTGTATTATAGCATTTCTACACCATCACCAACACCACCATCACTATGAAGACCATCACCATTGTCACCATCATCACCCTCACCATCACCGTCACCATGATCATGACCGTCATCACCACCATCACTTGCCACCATCGTCAACATCACCATTACCATCTCCACCATCATCACCACCATCAGCATCAACATCACCATCATCACTATCGCCATCATCACCACCATCACCATCACCATCAGCATCAACATCATCATCACCATCACCACCATCACCATCAGCATCAACATCATCATCATCACCACCATCATCACTGTCATCATCACCCTCATCACCACTCTCACTCTCACCATCACCATCACCACCATCACCACCATCACCATGATTATCATCACCATCGTCATCCCACCACTACCGTCAACACAAGGAGCAGCTCCATCACCACCACCATCATGATTTAGCTCTTGTGGTTTAAGAGAAACAACACAGAGTGCTGGCTTAATTCTTTTCCCAGACTTTTCAATAGCAACCAGCCTCGCCAGGGCCCTTTCTTCTTCTTGTCTCCCCTTCTCTGGTTGGGGAGCAGGTGTAGAAATGGACTGACGACAAAGCATGGTTCTGGTTCTGATTTTTCCATCTCAAACCCTTGTCTTTTCTATCTCTTCTCAGACTCTGGAGCCAGAAGTCACTGGTTAATTGACTAAAATAAACAGTAAAAATTGACCATAAATACTCATACTAAACTGCCTTTGGGAGGCATCATTATAGCTGGAACAGAGGCTCAGAGAGCCTCCACTTTGCCCTGCGTCGTGGGAAAGTGGCTTCATACTTCTGAGGCTGTTCCCACATGTTTTAAGAGATGGGATTTGATTAGATGATCGTTAAGGTGCCTCCAAGCCCCAAGAGTCTCCAATTCCTCTGTCAGTGGTGATTTTTGCAAGTCAGAATGGGAATCCACTGTCTGGGAAACCAAAGTGGCTGAGAAGAAATAGACTTTTGCTGGCAGGAGGCCGCCAGACTGTGGCAGCACGCACGCACATGCTCCGCCCCACACAGCCCCCATAGAGTGCACGCCGCACCGGCAAGGCTGCCCTGACCAGCCACGGAGCCATAGTAATGGTAGCTGCATGCAGGACTGTTGCAGAAATTAAATAAAGTAACGGGTGCCTAGCCTGTGGTAGACACTTGTTAAATTCTCAAGCAATTCCTCTGGCCCGTAAAAGTCTCAGGGAGCTGACAAAGCGGCATGAGCTTGTAAAGCTCTTTGAGAACTCGGGAAGCTCCTTCAAAGTTCCTTAGCCACAATTCCCACTTTCGTTACCGAGTTCCTGGCTGATTTACGTGCCCCTGCCCTCTTGATGCTGAGGGTCCACAGCATGTGTCCCCGCCCTGCTGAGGAGCTTCCTGTCACACTCCCCGTCCTGTGTGGGGGTTCACCAGGGCCCTGGTTGTCACCTGTGAACACAGCGTGGTTACTCACGCTCCACGGGACCCTCTGTTTGGCTCCCTCGCAGACCCCAGTAAGCAGAACGGTACGTGACCCACACGAGATGCTCAACGGAGAGGAACACGAGAGAGCAAGCGAGTGTGTGTACGGGAGAGCGAGTGAGTGTGCGCACGGGAAAGCGATCCAGTGTGCACGCGCCAGATGGCGGATCACTTCCTCGCGTTCGTGTTGGGCTTGGGCAGCCGACCGGGGGCTCTGTGAAGCAGGGGCGTGCGTGCCACCCCGGCATCCTCAGCCACCGATACAGAACTTGTCCCCTTACAGCTGACCAACATTTAAGTGAAAAAACGAGTGCTTTTCGTGTGTGTATCATTTGCCTTGACACACGGGCGGCTCTTCAAGAGGAGCGCCCGTTCAAAAGAGAGGGGCAGTGCTCTGCCCCCGGAACTCCGGGTGGTCAGCCCCAAGCAGAGGTCAGCCAAGGTCAAAGCCTGGAAAAGCCCACTCACAACCCAGAAAAGTGCAGACAGCCATCGCTGCTCATCAGAACGCTGCGAGCAGGAAGAATGTTAATGGCACAGGTTTCAAAAAGAAGGCGTCGCAGAAAGCGACCTCAGAAGACAGGACACCCGGATGAATGGCAACCCACTCATGTCGAAGAGGTCCTTCCGCGGGCTGCTCTCTGCGCTGCTGCCCGACGCCGGCGTGGCCTGAGGCGGGAGGTGCTGGGCGTTCACGTACGTGGGGGCTTCTCCGGGGACCGCGTGCGCTTTCCCCTCCGGCATGCCGTAGATGTCCAGGGACCCTGCAACAACGAGACGAGCCGTCTCTTTCTTACCGCGGAGAGGGTGGTCATTGGTGAGTCTGCCTGGAAGCCGCCCCCCGCACCGCTCCCCCTGCACGAGGGCGACCCTGCAGGCTGCTAGATAATTCCTCCCGTGGGTCGCCATTGGCTCAGTGCCCCTCTTTGGACCCTGTTCACTGCTGCGCTGCTCTGAGCAGGACAGTTTCCCAGCCTTCTTGTCAAAATGCGACGGGGTGGCCTGTGAGGGTGGACACATGACCACTAGGGCCTGACCGAGACCCTGGCCCTGACCTGGGTAGGGGAGTGGAGCGGGCCCAGCGGGGCCGAGGCTCCCGGGTCCCCGTATCCCCATTACAGAGGCCGCAGCCCAAGGAACAGAGCCGAAGAAACAGCCTCATTTCAATGGCCCTGTTTTGCCTTTAAGTGTGAGTGAGAGCTTTGTACGTTGACTCCATTCTAGCAGCGCAGGAGGCCCGGGGGGGGCGTGTGGCCGAGGACCCCCACCCACAGGCTGTGCCTCCAGGGACCTCCTCGCCGGGCCAAGAGTGTGCCGAGCCCAGCCCGCCTCCCGGTGCCTCTCACCTTGCCTGACGGGTGTTTGCTGCCAGTCCTCGCCGAACGGGTCTCCTAAGTGTCTCCCCTGGTAGTAAGTTTGCTCTTTTCCTGCAAACTACAGACACATGTAAATACACAAAGAGAAAAGGCATCGTCTCCCCCTTCCCCACCTGTAAACGCCACGGGGCAGTACAAGGGACCCCAGCAGAGAGTAGGGCGCTTTCCCAATTCCTCCCACTTTCCCCTGCATGCCTCACGGTCGGCGTTCGGTTTGGGGAGACAGGATTGCGTGGGTGTGAGGAAGAGGCTGCCTCGCATCAGAACTACGCGCGGGCATCCTGTTTTCATTCTCCGCCGCCGTCCCTCCCTCCGCCTGGCCGGAGATGAGCCCTCCTAGCGCAGCGCCGTCCCTCGAAAAGTAAACTTCGCTTGGCGCGTTTCTCTGCGTCGGATCTCGCTGCCCACAGCCACGCACACCTGGCCAAACCCACCCTGCCCGTCTCCGTGTCACAGCTATTGACACTTGATGTCACTGTTATTTTGTCACTTTTTTAGCATCATTGTTATTTGCACAAAGTAGGTGACATCAAAAATTTCTCTATAATGAAATAGAGATACTATAGCTCTAAAAAAGCAATGGCCTTACTGGCATACTGAGTTGGAGGACAAGTCAAAGAAATGAATAAAAGAGAAGGCTCTTGAAATTCTCACTATTTTAAGGGCCCACATCCACTCTCTTTTCAGGGAACACAAAGCCCCCCAGGCCTTTTAAAAGTCTTGACCTCTTTCTTCACTGAGCTCCCATAATGGGACCTGTCCCAAGAGGGAGGAGACCCCAGACTCCTATCTCCAGAATCATCGTATAATTTCAAGATACTGATTAACACCGTAAGATGTTACAATAAGAGCCTCCCCTTCTTGTCTACTTGGTGTCACCCCAGGGGAGAAAACAGGTGAGTCATCCTGTCAAAGACCGGACGAAACGCAGCCTGCCAGGTAAGTGGAGGAAGAAAAAAGGAAATAAAGCTCAGGCGGCCACGACCCAGGTTGGGGTCCAGGACTTACCTGGGCTGTGTCGGGGGCATGGGGTCTGGCCTGCAGCCGCACATCCGCGAAGCCCCCTGGAGGAGGTGTCTTGCTCGGGATGTTGTTGTAGTATGGGTGGTCCAAGCCATCCCCCTCCTCTTCAGTCCACGGCTCATCCAGACTCTGCATTCTGTTAGAAGAGGATTTTCCAGAGCTTTAGCCAAAAGTTGAGTTTGTCTTCAAAATGAAATCTAATGGGAGGACCTGCTACCCCAGACAAGAGAGTTAGTGACTGTCTCCTCACTATCTAGATCTCAACCCTGAAAAGCAGATGAATGGTTTGGCCGGATACTTCAGCCTTATTTGCAGTTCAACCTTCTGAAAAATTTCAGCCGTATTTGAAACAGGGAAGAACTCCTTTCTCAAAAGGACATTTAATTAGGAAAGAAAAGATTTATAGCTAGAGATAACCAGATCCTCAAGAACATTCATTTCAGTAAGTCAAAGCAAAATCAACTAAAAAGTGGAGATTTTAGTGACACAAGAAAAAAATGACAGAGTGAAAAATCTCTGAAAATTCTCTCTTCCATAAAACAAATAGGAAACTAGCAAAAAAAAATTTTTTTCAGGGTCAACTTTTTCAGAACCCTGAAAATTAATCAGAAGTTTGCAGCAAACCTCTGTGTGTGTGTGTGTGTGTGTGTGTGTGTGTGTTTAAGCAAACAGCTATAACAACAAAATGCCACAAGAATTTTAACTTGCCCTATTCCTGTCTCCACGGTAGGCTTGAAAACCAACAGCCCACAATCAGAGTGATAACCAGCAGCCTGGCCATCATAGGAGGGGACCAAACATCACTGAGTCTCTTTCAAAGCCCCCATTCCAGAGAATCTGACCTGTCTGGTCATTCCCTAAAAGACCCCATTCCAAGGCTGTCTTTATTTGACCTGATTCAGAACTTGTCCAGGGGAAAAAAGTCTCTTCCCCAGTGGCTTTGTAAAAAACAATTGGAGGCTAGTGTCCAACATCGTGGCTTCCTGAAACAGTGGAGAGCATTTGGTATTATAACAAACCAGTAGGTAACAAAGAGAGGGCTATTGAAAAGCTTAGAAGGAAAATCTGGGCAACAGGATGTCCATAGGGACTTTGATAAGCTTCAGTGTGTTTCTGGAAGTAAAGAAGACCACATGTTTGTGTAATATTGTATTCGAGATCTGGGTTGTGTGCCTGCTTAGGGAAAATGTGAAAAGGTCTTAGTTCTCACCTCTGGTTGAAGCCTGCATAAGCAGGAAGTAAAGGGTAAAGGAGAGTTGCCAACAGCTTGGCTGAATGTTGAGGAGTGCCCCGATACACAAACAGCTCCTCAGCAAATATGGGGAGATTTAATGGTCCCAAGCATTGAAGGAAATCTCTAACCATTAGCTAACTAATAAGGAAACCAAACAGAGTTGTCAGTGTCATATATGACAAAGAATACAGATTTTTACAGTGTTATCTTGGAAAGGTCATTAAAACAAACAGCCACGACAAATAGCAACAACAAGAAATCCTGAGGAGGTGAGCTTCTCAAAATTTGCTACTGTATTACTTAAAATTTCCAGTTTCAGTGAAAAATTAGAAAATATGCAAAGAAATAAGAAAGCATGGCTGATGTGCAAGAAAAAAGACTATCAACAGAAACTTTTCCTGAGGAAACTAAAATTGGGGACTAATGAGACAAAGATTTTAAATTGGCTACTTTTAATATGGAATAAAAGAAATCATCAACAAAAAATAAACATGAGACTGTTGTTTCACCAAATAGGGAATATCAAAATAGAGGTAGAAGTAATTTTGTAAAATAACCAAATAGAAAGGCTATAATTTAAAATGTTAATAACTGGAATAAAAAATTCAGGGGCACCTGGATGGCTCAGTGGGTTAAAGCCTCTGCCTTCGGCTCAGGTCATGATCTCGGGGTCCTGGAATCGAGCCCCGCATGGGGCTCTCTGCTCAGCAGGGAACCTGCTTCCCCACCTCTCTCTGCCTGCCTCTCTGCCTACTTGTGATCTCTGTCTGTCAAATAAATAAATAAATAAAGTCTTTAAAAAAATTCATAGAGGAGCTCCAAACAGGTGTGAACAGACTGAAGAAAGAATGACAGAACTTAAAGATAGGTCACTTAAGACTATCAAATCACAGAAACAGAAAGAAAAAAGAACTAAAGAAAATGAACAGAGCCTCAGAGACTTATGGACCTCATGAAGCAAACCAACATACACATGAGAGATTCCCAAAAGAGAAGGGATGGAAAGGGGCTGGAATGAGACACATGAAGACTTCAGGGCCAGAAACTTGTCAAATTTAATTAAAATAATTGTTTTACACATCCAAGGAGCTAAAAACAGAAAAAATACCCCAGAAAGGATAAACTTAAAAAGCTCCATACCTTAACACATCATAATCAATCTGTTTAAAGCCAAAAAGAGAGAAACTTGAAAGCAGCAAGAGAGAGGCCACTCATCATATGCAAGAGATCCCCACTAATATTACAACTAATTTCTCTTCAGAAATAACTGAGGCCAGAAGACAATGGGAAGGCATAGTCAAAGTACAGAAAGAAATACTGTGTAGCAAGAAATCTATATCCAGTAAAATTACCTTTTGAAAATGAAGCAAAAATTAAGACATTCCCAGATAAAAACCAAAGAAAATTCATTACAGCAGATCTTTCTTATAAGAGAGGCTAAAGGAGGTACTTCAGGCTGAAATCCAGCACTAAACAGAATCACATGTCTATACGAGCAAACAGACAACATCAGCAAAGTTAAACACAGGCAAACTTAAAACACAAGATGCAAGAACTACAGGTAACTACACCAATTAGATGACCTAGACGAAATAGAAAAATTCCTACCAAGACTCAAACTACCAAAACTCACTAGGGAAGAAATAGAAAATCTAAATAGACCTGGAAAGAGACTGAATTAGTGACAATTAAAAAAAACCTCATACTCCAAGAAAAGCTCTGCATCATGGCTTCCTCGTGAATTCTGTCAAACATGCAAAAAAGAGTTAACAGCAATTCTTTATAACTCTTCTGAAAAATACAAAAGGAAGGAATATCTCCAAACTCAATCTATGAGGCCAGTATTATCCTGAGACCAAAACCAGACAAAGTTATTACAAGAAAAGAAAGCTGTAGACCAATAACTGTTATGAAAATTGATGGAAAAAATTCCTTAACAAAATAAAAACTAAACCCAGTAAAATATAGAAAGAACTATACACCATAACTAAGTGGGATTTATCCCCGTGATGCAAGGTTGGTTCAACATTTCAAAGTCAACTGTTGTAATATATCATATCAATAGGATAAAAACAAATACCAAATACTTATCTCAATAGACACAGAAAAAGCATTTGACAAAATCCAACATCTTTGCATGACAAAGATACTCAATAAACTTTGAATAAAGGGACATTTTCACAATAAAGGGCATGTGAGAAGTCCATAGCTAACCAGTGGTTAATGGTGACAGACTGGGTGTGGTGTTTTCTTCCTAAGGGCAGGACAGGATAAGAATGTCCCCTCTCCCTACTTCTAGTCACCCTTATACTGGAGATTCCAGCCAAGGAAATTATATAATAAGAAGAAATTAAAAGGCACTGAAGTAAAACAGAAGAAAACATGGGTAAAAATTTTTGTAACCTTGCATAAGGCAATTGTTTCTTTTTTTGTGCCAATTAACCTCACCATTTATTTTTTTAAATTTCTTACTTAATTAAATTTGTTTAACATCTAGTGTATTATTAGTTTCAAAGGAAGAGTTCAGTGATACAATACGCAAAGCTCTTTCCATCTCATGCCCGCCTTAATGCCCATCACCAAGTCATACCATCCCCCACCTCCCCTCCAGACCTTCACTTTATTTCCTAGAGTTCAGAGTCTCTTATGGTTTGTCTTCCTCTCTGTTTTTATCTTATTTTATTTCTCCTTCGCTTCCCCTATGTTCATCTGTTTTGTTCTTAAATTTCACATATGAGTAAAATCATATAGCATTTTTCTTTCTCTGACATATTTCATTTAGCATAATCCTCTCTAGTTCCATCCATATCACTGCAAATGACTAGATTTTATTCTTTTCGATGGCTGAGTAATATTCCTCTGTGTGTGTGTGTGTGTGTGTATCTTCTTTATCTGTCATCTGTCAATGGACATCTGGGCTCTTTTCATATTTTGGCTGTTGTGGACTAGGCAATGGTTTCTTACCCATGACCCCAAAAACAAAAGCAACCGAAGAAAGAAAATAAGCAAACTGGAGTTCATCAAAATTAAAAACCTTGTACTTTAAAGGACACTCAAGAAAACAGGAAATGGGAGAAAATACTTGTTGATCATATATCTGGAAAGGGACTAGTATCCAGAATATATGAAGAACTCCTACATCAATAAATGGGCTACAGATCTGAGCAGGAATTTTTCCAATGAAGATACAGAAATAGGCAATAAGCACATGAAAATGACTCAATCATTGGTCATCAGGGAAATGCTAATGAAAATCACAGCCAGGGGGGCCTGGGTAGCTCAGTGGGTTGAGCCTCTGCCTTCGGTTCAGGTCATGATCCTGGGGTCCTGGGATCAAGCCCCGCATTGGGCTCTCTGCTCAGCAGGGAGCCTGCTCCCCCCTCCACCCCACCCCGCCTGCCTCTCTGCCTACTTGTCATCTCTGTCTGTCAAATAAATAAATAAAATCTTTAAAAGAAAATCACAGTCAGGGGAAGGTAGGATAGCTGTAATCAAAATGACGTAGAGAAATTGGAGCCCTCACACTTGGCTGGTCGAGGTATAAAAAGCTACAGTCGCTTTGGGGAAAAGTTGGCAGTTTCTCAAAGAGGTTAGCATAAAGTTACCACGTGATCCAGCAACGGCAGCCCCTGGTGTTCACCTGGAGCGCTGAGCACGCTGTCCACGCGGGGACTGTGCACAGCGTCACAGCAGCATCACTCACCCGAGCGAAGGGGTGAGCCTGGACAATGGGGACAAAATAAAGAATGGCCGTCCCAGAGGAGGTAGAGGGGTCCGGGGGAGGGTTATTTAGCCCTAACAAGGGCTGTGCTCGTCAATTCTACAACGTGGACGGATCTGGAAAACATCCTCCTAAGGGAAGGAAGCCACTCACGGAACTCTGTATGATTCCATTTATACAAAATGCCCCAAAGTGGCAAATCCACAAAGACAGAAAGATGAGCGGTTGCCCGGGGAGAAGGGGGAGAAAGAGGAGGAAATGGAGGCGACTGGTCCTGGCCAGACGTGACGGACATGCGCTCGTCTCTGAACGTGTGAAGTGCCACCAAATCAGATGCTTTCCAAGAGTTCTACCCAAGAGTTTTATTTGTGTTTTATCACAGATGAATTATATATTAATTTTTAAAAGCAGAACAGGGAGCATTAGCTACATTTGAATTGTTTGTCATGGTCTTCTCTGGTTTTGTGTTGAAAATGACCTTGGATTTCCATAAGAAACATCACAGGGGAAAAAAAAAAAATCTCCCAAGGAAAATCAGACCACACCAAAAAAAAAATCCCCATTCATTTGAAAGAACTATTTTTGATTTCCAGCTGGAAATGGGTGCTGAATCCAAATGAGAGTCTCTCCCCCAATAATGAATACAATGAGCAAGAAATAATTCACAAAAAAAGCCATCCACTCACCAGCCGCAAGAGAAGAAAGGCGAATCGTGTGCTGCGAACATGTTACCGAGATATTCGGGGCAGCCTGGTGGGCCCTAACACTGCCCCACTCCCTCCACGCCCATCTGTCCATGTCTCCGCTCCAAGCCGTGTGGGCGAAGGAGCTCGATGCACCAAATTCTCATACCTCTCGCTCTTATTAACCAAGATGGAGAGACTTGGCTTGAGGGAGTGAGATGAAACCCCAAGGAGCACTCCCCACCAACAGAAGCCTCTGTGCTGCTGCTGATCGCTGGGATCTTGGCAGATCAGGAGAAAAACAAGCCAGTGCCCCCTAGAGTCAGGTCCCTGGATGGGACACAATGCCGGCTGTCCCCAGCTAGAACAAAAGTAGTGTCCCCACCTCTCCTGTGCTCTCAGACCTGTTCAGTGGATGTGACCAGTAGCTTGTCAGATGAGGTCACGTGGGTGTCAGTCGGGTCCCCTGGTTCCTGTCTGCTTTAGAAATGGTCTGCCCGTACTTGTGTTTGGAGTCGAAGCCTTCGCCACAGACAAGCGCGCATCTACTTCACTGTCTTTCCCCAAAACTTTTTCAAACTCAATATAAAAAAATTCTATACAAAATTCCTACCTTCAGTACGTACCCAGAGAAGCAAGGCAACTCCCACACGTATTTTTGTACCTGTTTTTCATTTATTTATTTGACTTTGATGCAACATTTCCAAAGTACAGAAAAGCATAGTAATTAATATAAAAGATACATCTCCACCATGGAGATTAAACAAGTGTGAACATTTTGCTCTGTTTGCTTCCTTTTTTAAAAAAAGAAATAAAATGTATTAAACTTACTTTGGAAGGATGGATATACCAAATTAACAGTAAGATATGAATAGTGGAATCTGGGAGATGTCCACTGTAAAATTCTTTCTGGACGTTGGAATATTTTCACTGTGAAGTGTCAGGGAGGGGCCACCGGCCAGAGTTAAATCGCGCCCATCACCACCTGGTCCTCAGATGCTGTATGATGGGTATGTAATAATCTTACACGCTTTTCTACTCTTCATACACACGTTTTTATCCATAAACTACAGGCACAATTTTATTTATGGTTTTAAAACTTCCATAAATGTTTCCTTTTTCACTCCTTTTAAGATTTTTTAGGTTTATTCTGGTGACAGACACACACCGATCTACTTGAATGACTACATCCCATTGTATGGAAAACTTAAAGTCGGCAGAAGAGGATGGGCACTATCAGATTTCTACTCAGTGTGTGCAGATAATGGGTAGGTGGGTGTGTGTAAAGAGTATAAAAACACAGTCGGCCACGTTCTGTCCCCACTCTCTGCACACAGATGCGTCTGAATTCTGGGATGTGGAATTCACCAATTGGGAAAAATTGGGGTCTTACCAGGCATGTCCCCAACGGGTGTCTTAAAAGCCACTTCCCAGGAGATAAGAGGATGGATTAAAAGCGTCCGTCATAGGCATCTGAGTGGCTCAGTGGGTTAAGCCTCTGCCTTCGGCTCAGGTCATGATCTCAGGGTCCTGGGATCGAGTCCCGCATCGGGCTCTTGGCTCAGCAGGGAGCCTGCTTCCTCCTCTCTCTGCCTGCCTCTCTGCCTACATGTGATCTCTCTCTCTCTGTCAAATAAATAAATAAAATCTTTAAAAAAAAAAAAAAAAGCATCAGTCACGAAAGGGAGCAAGCTCAGAGGGAAGAGAGGAGCCTTCGTCATAACGAAGGTAAAAGTCGACGCTGCCTTCACGAGGAAGCCAGAAAGTGGGGCTGCAGACGTTGGAGCAAGAGTGGAAAACAAATTCAGGAGAAATAAGATTTCATGGATGGTGAACACAGCATCAGAAGAGGCTTTCAGGAGGCAAGCCCAATCAAGGACAGACCATCACCATCACCCCGTCACTTTCTCTGGACGTTTTATGCTGCACTGAACGTTCTTCTGTTCCCGGAGCTCGGTGGTACCTCTCCCAAGGAGAAGGTTTACTCCCCATGTTTAATCTTTCATCAGACATGAGTGTCAGGCTCTGCCATTCCCACAGAGAGAGCCGCCGAGGCTCATCCTGGCTACGGGTGTGTGTGCCCAGGGCACAGGAGCTCTGACTCCCCAAGCCGCCCCAGCTCAGGGCCTCGAGGTGGGGCCGCGCGTCATGGCCATGCGAACTACGACAGCAAGGACAAGGCATGTGTCACACCTGTGCCATGCAGACCCAAGGAGGAAACACACAGGACCCTTAGCTGGTTGCAGAGGAAATGGCACAAAACCTATTACAATGCATTCCTGTAACCTTGGCTACCGTCTCTATAGTTTCTAGAAAATGTTTTCCTCAACATTCGCAGCATCGCCCATATGTCGGCCTCCATCTGTGGGGCTCCTGAGCCGCAGCCTGGTCCCGCCAGGTGCCTCCGAGCCTGGGGCCCTGTGACTCACCATGTGTGCCCAGACCACACCCTGTGGAGGTCGTCTTGTGATATTCTCTCGAGTGATGTCGAGAGGAAAGTTTGTAAAATACAGAAAGGCCACTGTGAAGGGGGTCACAGCACTACTCACCGGCCGTGGAACGCAGGCACCTTGGAAGGACACTGCAAATATTGCTTAAAGCGGAGTTCGAAGGCCTGTCCGATGGAGCCAATGACATCCTGGGCCAGCCCGTCGCAGCACTCCAGAATGTGACACGCTGTGGACACAAGTGGCACAGGCTTTTCAGAGACACCGGGGCCACCAGGCTTGCCCACGCGAGGGGTGCATGTCCCTCACGGATGGTCCCGCAGCACACCTGGTCCCCATGCCACTGCTAGAAGATGCCAGCACGGGGATGCCTCTCTTAAAGGCTCTGCTCCCCTAAACTAATGGTTCTATTTGTAAACACATTTTAATATTTTAAATTTCATATGGATTGCTCTTAAGAATTTCTTAACAGTCTATAAAATACCAACTCAGAGCCCCGCAGAGAGAACCAGGATTTGGAAGGAAACGTTGATGGGTTAGAGAACCTGATCTAACAAGAAGCGAGGCCTGCCAGGGCCCCATGGCCCTGGGATTGGACCTAACCCAGCTCTCGAAGAGCGAGACCTAAGCATTGCACAGGGGCAACTGTCCCTGCACCCGCGACACCACCAAACTGTCTTCTGGCTGCACAAAGCCAGCCGGGCTCGGTGGAGCTCCCCCAGACAGCTTCCGGACAGCCGCTGCCAGTCCTGGGAGCCTCAGGCTTCTCTTCACCCCCAGGCGGGAGGGGTGCCCTGAGGACACAGGATACCTTGGAAAGAGCGGCGTGACGGTACAGCGGCTCCAGCTCGCAGTGCAAGCCCCTGAGAACGCTGGGGATGGCCAAGACGTGTGTCCCAAGGACACAGATGCTGGTTGTATTTTTATTGTTGATTATTGCTATTATTTTTTTTTATTGTTGATATTGGTTTTTATTAAACATCAACCTAGATACACAGAGCAAGGCCATATTACGTTGCTCTTGGAGGCACATGGTTGTGCATGACGCGGTGTGAGTGCAGGTGCCCTCCTGCCCATGAGGAGGCAGGGGCCCAGGTGGGAGCGGGGGGGACACCCTGGTCCCCAGCTGCCCGTTCCCAGCCAAACACGCCCACATCCGGTCTGCACCCGCTGCCAGGTCGGCACTTTGGAGATGGGTAGGCTGGGGAAGGGTCAAAACCCAGCAGCTTCCCCTCCTTCTGAAAAGCAGGGCAGCAGCCAAGGTGAAGGAAGGACGGGTGTGTGTGCCCAGGGCACAGGAGGCTCTGAGTCCCCAAGCCGCCCCAGCTCAGGGCCTCGAGGAGGCTTCGAGGCCGGATCCACCTGGGGGGTCCGCTAGTCTACACCTGTCTACCCGGCATGGAGCCCGAAGCCTGGGCGCAGCCCTCTTTAAGTTGGTTCCGGGGACATGTGCAAGGGGCAGAGCTGTGGGGGAAGATCCCTGCTGGCTGAGGGCCTGTCGTGCAGGTACAAGGGGGCGGCAGAGCCTGCTGATGCGGACCCAAGCCACGTCTCCGGGCTCTGCTCCCTCACCGCGCTCCCTGGGAGGAGCCCTGAACTAGTGAGCCCTCCCCAGGGAGCCACACACACCCCCAGCACTCCAGCCCCGTTTCCGGCCAACGCTGTTGTCTGGGGACTCCGCATCCTCCACCTTGCTCAGTCTTCTAGATCAGGGGTGTGTGCGGGCTCGAGGTCCAGCTCCCCCGCACAGATGAGGAGTGCGCTGAGCCTCCTGGCCCCGGAGGCGGGCTCGCCACTCTTAGAAAGTCATCTCACACCTGTCTGAGAGGCAGACACTTCACTGCCATGGAGCCGAGGTCACACTGGAAGATGGGCGGTGCCTAACCCAGGGGAACCAGAGACCTTAGAAGCAGATGGCCAGGTGCAGATGGACACGCGCTCAGGGCAGAAGCTGCGTGAAGACTGGCTGCTGGGGCCACCCGGCCACCAGCCTGGATGTCCAGCCTGGCCAGGGCACCTCCAGGAGCTAGGCCAGGCTGGAAGGATCCCCCTAGAAGCCTCGGAAGGGGCCCTTCCAGCACCTTGCTCTCGGGTCTCCTGGTCCGGGTTACGGCGTACTGAGCAGGAGCCTCAGTGAACCAGTAAGGCAGCCTGTCCGGGGAGGAGCAGGCTAGTGAGGCGCCCTCCCCCAAGCACAGAGAAGCCGCGGCAAGGCCAAGAGGTGTGGGCTCCATGGCTCGGCGAGGGGTCTCGGGGCCGGCTCCCCTCGGGGGGCTCATCAGGACCACCCCTACCTCCTCCTCGTCTGAGCACAAAGCTTTGTGGTTCAGAACTGAGAATCGCACTCACCTATGGCCCCCCCCGGACACCTACACCTGCGACAGAGGAAGGCTAACTCTGTAAGATCCCGTCATCTCTGACTTGGAGGAAGGCAGGTAGCCCGGCCACGCCTCTGCGGACTAACCCAGGGCCGGAGGAGGCGGGATGGAAAACCACCCTCGTGCACTTAGAGGGGAATGCAGATTTTTACAGCCTGACTAGGTGGTGACTTGAAAGGTACACTGTCCTACCCACCAGCAAACCTCCCTCAAATGCCTCTAGAAGGGGCCGCCCTACATCGGGGATAAGAACAGGGAAGGAGTCTGTATGCGGACCCCCGGGGGTCGGTGCACCTGGCAGAAGCGTCTCGTCCTAGGGCGTAACCTGTTCCCTGTGGGCTGTCGTGGAAACGTGTCCAAGACACAGCATGTGGGAGGGGCCGACCGGAATGCTAGGATCTCACTCACGCTGGAGTTTGACCACTAGAGAATGTATGTGTATGTGCGTAGATAGAAGTCCTGCAAAGCAAACTGGGAGCCACTAACAGGTGGTACCCGGGGTCGGGGGGGAGGAGAGGGGACCCCGGGCGCAGTGAGGAAGCCCCCTTTCTACTGCTAAAACACCAGCTGTGACCTTCCTCCGCCGGTTCTGCGTGGGCTGTGGGATGACCCGTGTTCAGGGGTAGCGCGGGGGCTCAGCCTGCCCCCAGGCCGCTCGCACCCATGGATGGGGCTTGGCTTTGATAGAAGGAGTGGGGTTGTGGGGGTGGAGGCAGGGTCGAGGAATAAAGGGTCTAGGAGGACGGAAGGTGCTCACGCGCCTCAGACCCCCTGTCCAGCTGCGTCCGAGGCCCTGGCAGCCTTGCGGGCTGTGAGAGGACAACAAGTGAGCTTCGCCCCTGAGCCCCAGGCCTGTGCGGGGCCATGGAAGCTTCTGGGATGGCGGAGTTGGCCACGGAGCTGGACCTGGAGCTGGGCAGGAGGTCAGGTGGGCTGTGGAGGGGCCCCGGGGTCACGGAGGCCGCCGGGTTCAAGGCCTGCGTGGGATCTGTGATGTGCAGTCCAGGTGCGCCATCCGCGAGCAGCTGCGTTTGAGCTCACGGTCGTCCAGGGCCTCCCAGCCCGGCCACTTAGCTGCCACCCCGGACTGCCCGCAGACCTCCGCTGTCAGTAGTAGCACACCGGGACGCACGGTCGCGTCGGCGAAGGGTGTGGACATGAGGAGGAACACCTGGTGCCCTGCGTCAGGCCGGGCCGCATGTGAGCAAGAGATCACGAGCCTCGGGCGCCGCTTACCTCTGCGATTAACGGGGTCCTTCGCCACATACGCCACGTAGTCTGTTGTGTCCTGTCAAAGAGAAACGAGACACCCCGTCACTAGTCACAGCCAGACACAACGCTCAGATCAGCTCAGGACGCAAACAGCCTGGTCAGGCGCGTTCCTCCCGCGTCCGTGGGCAAGAATCCCCGGACCTCCTGAGACGGGGAGTCTGACGCGGCAGGTGCCGCCGGGGCCTGAGCTTCTGCGGCCACCCCAGCTCGCGCTGGTGCTGATGCTGCTGTCCGTGCCCGGCCTCCGGCAGCAGGGACTTGACGGGCGGGACCCCGTTCTCGGTGTGTTGGACCCCCAAGGGGCTCTAACAACACTGATGTCCGAGGCCCAACTCCAGATAAGCTGACCTAACTGGACTGGATGAGAAGAAGGTCTGAGGCTCCCCGGATTGTTCTGCTCTGATGGGGGCTGACAAGCCCGGCCCTCAGCTCTGCCCAGCGGCCGTCCTCGGTCCGACCTGGCCGCGGCCTCTGTCCTGGGGCTCGTGAAAACAGACTGCGGGGCCCGCCTCAAGGTTTCTGATTCTGTGGGTCTGAAGTGAGACCCCAAATGTGCATTTCTGACAAATTTCCAGCTGATGCTGGTGTTGCTGGGCTAGAGGCCACGGGGAACGCAGGAGTTGGCGGCCGATGCCTTCGGGGGTGGACGAGATGTGACAGCTCTTTTCCTCCCAGACCAGAGCAGTAATTTGAATCCTTTTAAGACGGTCCAACACACGAGCTCTGTGGAGTAGTCTGGCTGCTCCAGGGGACACTCAAGTCTGCTTAGCAGCACGGAGGACCCTCTGGACTCAGAAATGGGCTGGGGCCGCCACAGGGGTTTTCGGTTCTAAACCAGCTGAGGAAACATAATTCTCTTCATTCTTCAAAACAGAAAAGTCTTCCCTGCAAAGGTGACATTTGCACCATTCAAAGAAGTCTCAGGGGGGCAACTGGTAAAGGTTCACCCATTCTGGCAGATACTTCCCAAATGTCACTGCTTCGAAGGTGCCAGAGTTAACCATGAGCTCCCGCTGAGTTCAGCATCTGACAGATTCTGTGTCGTGAGCTCCTCCGTTATTTCTCTCCGTGGGCAGGACACCCCGCCTTCCCTCTCTCTGCGGTGCTCCAGGAAAATGCTCTGACGGGAGGGGTGAGGACAGCGCGAGTGAGGGCGTGCAGGGTGGCGAGCCCCCACGGCGGGTGGCGCCAGGTGCTGGGCCCTGTCCACACGCCGTTTCCCAGAGTTCACAGTGAAGGCTCTCCCGGCAGCCTCTGACATGACGGGCTGCAGCCCGGGGTCCCTGTGGCGTGCAGCCTGCCTACACTGTTCCATCCGCCTGCTCTGCCCACTGGTATATCCATAGACGGAGCTGGAAAGGATGTGGACATGGCTTCTGGTCATTTCTGTCCAGGAAGATCTGGTCAGGATCTGAAGTCATCTGCAGCTCGGAGCCACAGATGCTCTTCCTGGGTTCAGGGGCTAACTGTCGCAAAGGGTCCTAGGACAGCACTCGTGTTCTCAGTCTGAGATCCGTGGAACCCTGAAGCGGGGCAGGTACCTTCCCCCTTGTTTGAGAAGGCATCAGAGTTTTTTTTAATTCGTGTTTTCATTTCCATGGTCATCTGAAAAATTAACACAAGAATATCCAGGACCGTCCGAATGACCACTGTGGTGTCAGTTCTGTGTGCAATGTCAGTGCCAAGGTTGTCTGTCGGGTTTCCGATATTACAGGTGCCAGGTTTGTAAAGAACTAGAGAAAAAAGAACACTTAGACTAGATGCTTTTGCCCCAACTCGAGCAATGAATGTCACATTTACTCATAATGATGTATCACTCAAGGGCTTGCTTGAATAGAATATATCAGTGGAAGAACTGAGTCATCCAGGCGGCCGAGGTAGTGGAGAGCTGCTGACCTTGAAGGATCCTGCACTGTGGTGGCCGGTTCCAGAGGCACGCTGAGAGCAGAGAGCCAGCGTCAGCAAAACCACCCATCAGAGCAAATTAATGTAACTTTGAATGTTGTCGGCTTTATTGTGTTTATCAGTATTAAAAGTGAACTGGATTGGGGTTTAGGGCTCAACAAGAAGTCGAAACAGGAATCAATACTGGATTTATATTTGTGCATATTTGGGTAACAAAATCAATTGGAGTCAGCACTCGTGGCATTTGCAAGGAAATTCTTCTTTTGAGATCCTTACTCCAGTCCGAGACATGCTGCTCTGGGGAAGGAAGGCCAGGAAAGAGCTGGGACGTGTGTCCCGTCCCTCCACTGGTTCGTGGTGAACCCAGAGCAAAGCTCTTCTAATGTCAATATTGATCATTTTCTGGCACGCTGTGCGGAGGGTGTGTATTGTTATTCAGAACATTTTTCTAGACATCACACAGCCACACACTGAACACCCCAGGTTCCGAGATGGGGTTTCCAGGTGCCTGTCCTGTGCCCATCCTGTCCCTGTTCCCGCGCCCCTAGACTTTCTGAGCCCGGCCGGCATTCTGACTCTCCTCAGGGGCCTTGGAACACTGTTAATCACAGTAGATTAAATCCTAGTGCACTTCTTGGGGCATTTGGATTAACAGCATTTTCACTGTCTTATTTGATATTTCAAAATGCTATTTCCTTACTGGGTAAACCAAAGCACAAAGTAGTAAACAGATACACACTTAGTGGCCAAACCAGGAATACAACTTGGAATTGTTAGTTTTATTCCAACGTCCACCAATTATAATGGCGACAAGCCGGTCTGGAGTGGGAACTCAAGCACAGCACGGACATGGATTTGATCGGTTGCAGTGGAACGTAACTGGGTTTCTGGTCCTCCTAGTGACATTTTCTGCATCAGAAAAAAATATAAAAATGTTATGAATTTCTTTAAGCGTCACTAAATGCTTCCTTTTTTTTTTTCTTTTAAATGATGAGACGATGAGGAAATACGAAAGCAGTTCACAGGCCTGTGTCCGTCCTGGAGAGCGGGCACAATGTCAACACAAGCCGGAGTATTTGGCTTCCAGAATTTTCCATCTCTTTGTGTCCACTTCTGATACCGGCATTAGATGAGGTTTAAGACAAGCTCTTGGGAGAATCTATTGCCGCAGCTGTGTTCTCTTTCTTCCTCTTACTTTTCAAGCTGGGTTGCCTCCCAAATTTCAGAAACTGGGTCCTCCAGCATCATATTGGGCCAGCAGTTAGAGCACCTGTAAGTCGATTAGAGCCGATGCTGGCTCTGGGGGAGGAAGAGGAGGAGGAGGAGAAGAAGGAAGTGGAGGCTTTCTGATGACCCCGAAACTGAGCGGGGACACCACCTCGTAGTGCTCCTGACCAAATGTAGGGAGCCAATTCCCTGTGACCCCACCTTCTGAATGAGAGAAGCAATACAAAAATAGAACATTCTCATCCTGCTCTCTCTCTCTCTCTGCCTCCTTCCCTGCTGGCAAAGCAAACCAGTAAGATGACAGCATTAAATTTGGGGAGAAAAATTCTAATTCCAAACATCTATGAATAAACCAGACTAAGTAAATTCATAGCCTTCCAGTTGACTTCAGATAGGAAATCAGAAGGCCCTCAGGAGGCCCAACAGAAACAAAGGAACGAGGCAGGACTCGCAGTCCGCAGACGGGAAACCCTGAGGACTCGGAGCCTGGGTCTGGTCCCATGAGCTCTTCAGAAAACCCTCACAAAGCCAACATGTGGAGGATTTTTGACAGCTTTGGGCTGATGAAATGAAAATTGGTGGTTGTCGAGAAAAGCTTATGGCATCAGGAGGGGGCATTAGGTATCCCAGTTACCCTTCCCAGGCGTGTGCTAAGAGGCACCCCTTGAAGCTAGGCCCCTTCTGGGGCATTCCCAGTGCAGGCACTTACCGGGTCTCCCCCTGACGCGAAGGAGATGGACTGCATGTGGTGGTTCGCAATGATCTGCCCAGAACGAGAAACGAGACACGTGGTCAGCACCTGGCCCACAGCTCTGGTCAGCGGCTCCCCTGTAGTGGGCTTTTCCCAACACAGCTGCTGCTGGTCCAGCCACTCAGCCAGAACCAGGTCACGTGCGTCTGACGGCAGCCCTCAAGGGAGGAAGGAGGGGTGCCCACTTCACGGACGGGGAGCCCGAGGCCCAGGGGCGACAGCGGACCGTGGGCAGCACTGGGACCACACATGGGGGTCTCCGACCCCCACACCGAGACACATGCACGGTGCAGTGTCTGTCTTCAGAGACCCACGCGGCCTGCCGCCCAGACCCGCGGTAAGCACAGAGGGGAACCTGTCACCGGCTTGAATCCCACGTGTGTACCAATCAGACAGCCTGCGTCAAGCGCGGGACCGTCCCGGGCACTCCAGGAATCAGTGGGATGGATTGGAAGGCCAGCGAGGACATTCCAAATTAATGTTAAACTGGGACATCCCCATGAGCATTGTCGAGGGCAGCTCGCGGTGGGCTTCAGGACACACTGAGGAAATTAGAAGCTGCCCTAAATTGAAAAAGCTACGTCCGTTTTCCCTGCTGTTCTTATCACTATTTTTATCATTTGGAAGACCATGTAATGACCCTGAAGTGAATTCCAGGGGTGGGAAGAGTGGCCCTGCCCCCACCCCAGCACCGCCACGTTGTCTCTGGACGGCTCCCCGCGGCAGGCAGGGGGAAGTTACAGAGGCGACACCCCACCGTCCCGGGGGCCTCCCCGCCACACTCCTGTAACTCTCGAACCAAGACAATGACTGCGCTGAGAGAAAATCAGACAGTTTAAAATGCCTCCTTGGGCTGTTGGCACTTGCAAAACCGCTTGGGATCTAGAAAGACCTGAGCGGATGACTGGATAGAAACCAGGAGGCTGGGCCCGGTCCCCGGCAGAGCCCCCTTGGTCTAACCCCCTGCAGCCGCATGCAGCCTTCCGGGACCCTTGTGCCTCCCGTTCCCCACAGGAGCCCCCAGGACGGCAGCGACCAGCAGCAATCCCCAAGAGAGGATAAACTTCTAAAAGGTGTTGATCTTTGTGTATTTAGTTTTTGCTCACGAGGCAGCTCTCATACTGGGGTTTGGAATTGACATGGATGTTAGGACTCGGGAAGAAAGGGAAATCGTTTTTGGACGCCACGATGCCTGACCGTTACTGTGTGGCTGTTCTCAGCCCTTGGGGTGAGATGGAAATTAAACGGAGAGCAACAGCTCTGGAGGTGGTGAACCGCGAGCGGTTTTTCCATCCTCGTGGGGTTCTGGTGCTTCACCTCTCTGAGCGCTCTGCAGAGGGGAGCGCTGGGCCCTTTCATGGTCGCTCTGCACGGGGCGGGGAGCACCCAGTGAGGCCAGCCCGTGTGCACTCCGCCACGGGAGAGCCAGGGGATGTGGCTGGGACACGCCAACCATCCTGGGCCGCGGTCCTGCCGTCTGGGAGGGTGCCCCCTCTTCTGAGCCCAGCCCCCACCATCCTCCACAGACAGTGACCCGGACCTGGCCAACCAGCTCCCCATCCTTTCTGCTCTTCCTCAGTCTGCTTTTTTAAGGGAGGGCTGAGGGAGAAGAGGGGACTAGGAGGCGTGTCCCACAGGACCGAGGGCATGGCCTGAGCATCCCTAGAAACTTGGGAGCAGCCGTGCACCGTGGAAGCGTGAATAGGGACGCGTGGTTCAGGGCCGAGGGGACCCTCCTTCCCCCGCTGCTGTGCAGAGCGAGGGCCTCTGCAGCCTGGGTCACAGGTGCTCAGCCCCGAGACAGCCCCAGAGAAAGGCTGAGCCTGCGGAACCCTCCTAGCCCACCACTAGATGCCGGTCATCGCAGCGGTGGGTGGACCAGTGTGAAAGACGGTGACCAGCTCTAGGGCGGGCGGGAGAGGCGTCAAAACGAAGCCCAGACGTTGCCTCTCGGTTCGATGCTGGATCCAGGCTTTACCTCAACACCTCTGGTGCGGGGCAGACGAGTAAGTGAAGCTGGGGAGCTGGGGGCGGGGCGTCGAGCGCCCACACACCTGTTTGGAGTCGGGCGTCCGCAGGTTCAGGCTGGCGGTCGATACGGTCAGCGAGATGCTCATCCCCGCAAACTGGAGGTTGGTCTTGCCCAGGATGCTGGACAGCATTTTGCTGGGAGGCTGTGGAATCAAACAGTGGGGTTTTAGGTTTTGATTCCGGTCGTCGAGACCTCTCTTGGTTCCTGTGGGCCGCACCTCCAAACCTCTACCCTCCCACCCCCTCGATGCTCAGAGGCTCGGGAAGGAGACGGTGCCACGCACGAGCTGGGGTGGGGAGGGGACCCACACCGATGCACGGGTTCTGCAGCACGCAGCAGGCAGCGGTCACTGCTCCAGCGCACACACCAGGATGAAGACCCTCGCGGGAGATCGGTGCAGGCGGACACGTCTCCTGTCCCTCCCGAGCCTGGGGACGTGCCACAGACCAGCGCCTGCAGCTGGCCCGTGCATCGTGGAGCTCTGGCGTTCGTGTCTACGGCCCCTGGACACCAGGTGCAACCCATGCGTCGATGTGAGGCAGCACGTCTTCGGGGATGTCACGTTGGAGCTTGAAATCGGCCAGGCGGGGTACATATGCCATGGAAACTGGCAAACACTACTTCTGGTGCTTCTTACGCAGCCCCAAGAGCCGCTGGTTACATCTCCCAGCACAGCACAGGCATCTATCACAAAAGCCGCTCTAGTGAAGTGGATTCAGGTCCATAAGCACTCGAGCAGCCTGGGCCCTGTCTCACGCGGCTGCTGTCATCACTCTCTGCGGAGCTAGGCCCACAGGGTGCAACTGGGGTGCTGACTTGGGTTGGCCAGTGACACCCAAGGCCATGGCAGGGGACCCCAAGTTCTTGTGTTTAGAAGTGCCAAGAGCCAGGCGGTGAAAGGGGGCCCTGATGGGTGGGGTGTGACTAACGGTGTCGCGCAGGGAGAAGACACGGGACACAGTACCTTTCTCTTCCTGAAGGCTCCTTTGGCGCCAGGGACAGCTTCACACACACGGCTGATGGCTTCCCTTAAGGGGGCAGAAGGAGAGCCATTTGTCACGTTAATCAGGATTCTGTGACCCAGAGACCACATGCGCACGTCCCCAGGGAAAACATCTGCTGTGCATCGGGCATAGACAGAGCCCCCCGCCCTGCAGGGGTCACCCAGTTCCCCTCGAATGAATAGGTCATCTTGAACCTCTGACGGGCAGCACCCGTGCTCTTCCTGGTGCTGGGGATGCATCCTGACCGTGTGACAAGAACTGAGGCCACACCCCTCTGTTGTACGTTTGGTTAGGATTCCATCTAATAAACCGGTACCCGGACATGCGGCCTCCTGGTGTTCCCTTCAAGGCCACGGTCCTGGCCCAGACCTGACCAAGCACTGCAATGGGCCAGCATCGTTCCAACGTGGCTGAGGGAGGAGAGGCGCTCCAGTGTGACACAGCTGGGTCAAACATGGGGTCTGTGCAGGGCAGCTCCCCCAAGCATGCGTTTACTGAGCAGCTACTACGTGCTGGGCACTCCCCTGAGGAATGGAGGCAAGGGGCCGTGATGGGAGGCCCGGGTGTCTCCCGGGGCAAGACACCCTGAGAGGTGGGGAGCAGGGAATGTGCCACACGGAGGCTGCTCGGGTCCAGATGCTGGAGGTGGGGGACGGGTGCCACCGGAGGGAGGACGAGGCTGGTGGCAGGTGCTTTCATGAAAGCAAACAGGTCTCTCTCTGAGCTGGCCTCCGTGGGGAGTGACAGAGATAAACCAGAGGTCGCTCTGAAGTCAGGAGCCCAGAAAGGAGCTGGGAGACTGTGAACCCCTCCCCTTGCTCGTGGGGAAAGGACAAAATAGTAAGAGAACTCAGAAAGAAATAAACCGGGATCTGAACACACCAAATGACAAGACAATGGGTCTTCAGAAACATGCTGCAAGCTTTCAACGCTACATACTTCTTGAAATTATTTTCTACCACCTAGAAAAAGAATTGCCACCACAAGACAATGGTCTTAAGAGAAATCTGCCCTTGTTAAATTAGGTAGGAGACTCAGGTAAGCCTCATCTTTGCTGCTAAATTCACTGCAGGGGTGGGGAAAGACTATTCTAGAAGTTCAGATGCCATGAAGACTAGAGAGTGAATCACCGAGACTCAGAAAAAGTTCATTTAAAAGGAATGAGTGTTTCTGATGTTTATGCTTAGTCATTTATTTTATAATAACGTTCCAACTGTGGTTCTATCGAAATGATCACTCAAGTACCTTCTAAAAGTAAATTCCTGTTGAAGAAGGTCAAGCTGTCTCTTTATAGGACGACATAAACCCCAGCATCTATATTTTATCTGTTTAATTAAAAAAAAAAAAGTTCACCGCATCTCTGCACTGTGCTTATTACATCAAGTGACAGACTTGGCTAAGCCAAGCAGCCAAGTCTCTGATGGTCTCAGCAGGCCAGAAAGACATCACCGGCGGGAAGCTTCCCGTAAGTCTCTCCTTAAATATCCATTATAAGCTTCGGAGCTCTTTCCTGATCCGCCAACGTGGACAATGAGAGAAAGAAATCAGCCTTGGGTGGCAGTTTCCCAAGAGGATAACCGTCCAGCGTCTAACCTGTGTGACATCCGTGTCTGAGCTGGTGGGCCACAAAGCTTGGGCCATGGGCCTCCCTCCCGCCTGTGCACGGCTTCTGAGAGAGGTGGGAACCACCCGTGGGCATAAGAATGGGTTGGGGAGAGACACAAATAATAAACCAATCTGTCAAGCGAGTCCTCCCACAGAGTCAGCCCGCATTCCAGAGCATTCAGAGACTCAATCTTTTGTCCTTAAGATTTGCAAATTTCAGAAATTCCAGAAACTTCTCCGAGCTCTAAAGTCGAAAGGATTCCCTTGCGGGTTTTAGAAGCCTCCAACACACTTGCAAATCAGGCTGCTCTTGAGAAAAATGGCCTCTCTCCATCACCGGCACACACTTGCTCCTAACGCTCGTGTGCGAAACTGCGTGCGTGGGAACGGTGTGTGCGCCCAGGCTGGCGGCGTCTGTTTCCACTCGAGAAAGGGGTGTGATGCGATGTAGGAACTGCAGCCCTTCGGTGCGGCTCCCTCAGAGGTCTGGCCGCGGAGCCACGATTCTCCTCAGTCCTTCTTGTCTAGCACTGTGTGTCTGCCTGTGCGGTCCTGACTCAGCCTATGCACGTAGGAATAGTTCTTTAGCTCTGCGTAAGTCGCCGAATCCCGGCTCGATTCTCAGGTGGCAAGAACAGGTGCTCCCCGTCATTGAGAACAGAGGTTGCGCCCCGACCCCACCTCGGTGAGCCACGACCTCAGAGCTCAGCTAACAGGGATCTCTGGCAGCTGTGCAGTCTCCGGGAAGCAGCTGGCGCCTCCCTCTGTCGCGGCCCCACACCGGCCCCGCCAGCACGAAGCGCTCATCCCAGCCAGCCGCGCCCTCGTGTCGCGACTGCTGCGCGGAGCGTAGCAGGATTTGAGAACTGGGTCCTTCGACTCACGAAGCACCGCTGCGTCCCCATTCATCCGTCTCGTGCTGCCCGCTTACCCTCCCCTCACACACATTCTGGAATAAAATCATAAATATAGATCGATCGGTAGATAGATGCCCCACATGGTGATTTTGCCGTAACAGGGTCATACTCTAGCCGGTGGAGAGGCAACAAACACGCGTGATGGCAAAGTGCGTCCATTCCACGAAGAAACGTGGTGACGGGAGCGGAACGTGCCGCCCCACGTAGGCCACACAGGCCACGCTGGCATCGGGGTTACTCTGCCCTGAAGGCCGCCAAGAAGCAGCAGTGCAAGAAACAGCTCTGCTCTTCCCTGCCTTTGCCTAAAAGCAGGACATAAATTTGCGGAGCTAGCCCCCACTCTGTCCACGGGAAGGACGTGCTCGTGTCATGGGACGGCCTCTCTCTTTCCCTTCCTACCCCTCAGGGCCCAGGGGGTGGTCAGCGTGTCCGCCCCGAAGCCACGAGACACAGGTGGGCAATGTCACAGAGCCAGACACCAGCCACACGGCGAGGACGGAGCCAGGAAGCTGCGGCGAGGACGGAGCCAGGAAGCTGCCCGCCAGGGTCAAGGGGCAGAGCGACTGGCTTCTGCTCGGTGCCATCTACAGGCAAAGAGAGCCCCATTCCCGGGACCTGCCGCCCAGACGACCAGGTATAACCAAACCATCGGGCAGGCGTCGAGTCCCATGGTAATCTCAGCCATCAAAAATGCTTCAGACTCAACTTCTAAAAAGCAGTTTCGCTGGAAAGGGTTGAAACCACCTAAGTCTTCCCAACGATAAGTCTGTCGCAGGAGGAAGGGACGTCGTGCGTTGGAAGAGTGTGCCGCTCTCGAGAAGTCAGCGGGGTGCCAAAGCGACCTTGCCAATGGCTCGTGGCGGCGCGGACTCCCCCGCCATCAGGGCCCCGGTGTGCCCGCGGCTGTGGTCTGCCCCCGCTCGTGCGTACAGCAGTTGCAGATCAGTACTTGCTGGTGGTTACGCCGCACAGGCAAGCTCCACCGGTCCTGTAAGTCCCCGTAGAACAGGGGTCCTTCATCAGGCTGCCCAGTACCCCCAGAATGAAAGAGGAAGCCCCGGGAAGGACAGGACAGGCGGACCCGTGAACAAAGCCCGCCAGCGGCACGACCAAAGCCGGTGTGCCCTTCAGTTAAAGGAACTAAGGTTAAAGTTCGCTCAAGGTCTCAGGGAGCGGCTTTGACAGATGAGGGGCTTCCTGTAGTCTCACGAATGCCTTCCCCGAATCTTCTCACCGTGGGGTTACACGGGTCCCCCACGTCCAACCCAACTGCTTCGCGACGCCGATGAACCAAGTCCAGCGACAGAAGGGCTCGGCGGCTGTTCTTTTGGGCAGACGTGACTTTATAAAGGAGTCGCGTCCTCAGGTTGGGTCCGTGGCTACGCTGCCCTGCAGGCCCAAGGGCGCCCCTGCCTTCGGGCCGTCACCAGCCGCCTGACTGGAGAAACATCCACAGACTTGGGGACACCCAGCCGTATCGACCCCTGCTGCCAGATTTCTGAACCACTTGCCTGTTTGGAGAGATGTTTTTGGAGATCGAACCCCACAAGCGTATGGAACCCAATTCCATTGAAATCCGCTGCCAGCTAGCCTGGCAGGAATGTCGGGGACACGAGCAAACCTGACCCCAAAGTCTCTGGCCCTTTGGATACACATACTGAACACAGCAGGGGCACCCTGCCAGGCCCTGTCCCCGTGCTCTTGACCATGGCCTCATTGAATCCACACACAACTGGAAAGTGGGGCCATTCACGCTGGTGTTACAGTTGGGGAAGTGGAGGCAGGCGAGCTAAGCCATATGCCCATATGCCCTAGAGCATGCAACCAACAAGTGCCTGCCCCTCAGAGCCCTGGCAGTGGGACCCGGAGACCACAAACCCAAAGCTACAAAGTCCGGCCACGTGGAGTTCTTCTGAACACCAGCCCGTGAACCTCCAGGCGCCTTTCAACCTGCTCCCCGGTAAGGCCACGCGTGACAGACTTAGAATCCCATGATCCTCGCAGAATCACGAGAGCTTCGACGCCCTAGATGCCGTTATAATCCACCGGGAGCTCAAGGGGTGAGGACCAGAAATCAGAATCTGTCCTGGGGAATAAAGCAGCTACGTGAACCCATGTTCCATGGCCAAGGAGAAGGCCACGGGTGCATCCGATGACGTGCTTGACTCTAGCCTAGCCATGCGGCGTGGGAGTGGGTGGACAACAGAACATGCTCCTGTCCATGTGTCAGGTGACCTGCAGGGACACAGCCGAGGGGAGCAGCAGGAGGCGGGGGGGGGGGCACCTGCTTGCCTGCTCGGGGCTGGCCTCCCTCCTGGTCCCCCGAGCCACCGCCTCCACCAAACACCGGCCTCCTCTTGGTCTCAAATGTTCCCGCGTCTGTACAAGGGTGGCTCCGTCGTCACCTGGAGGTGCCTGTCCTGTCCCGCTTGCCAGAGCCCAGGAGACGGAAGGCCATCCCCGTGAAGTCTTCCCCTTGAGTTCCTGCAGCTGGAAGGGTGCATGTCTGAGGGCCGCTGCCACCACCAGGCACAGGCCATAGGAGGACGCCAAATGCAGCCCTGGTCAGTAGTCACGTGCCACCTGGACATGGCCTCTGAGATCGTTTGCTATACATTATGAAGTTTGGCATCTTAAAAGAAAACCTTCCTGGCTGGGGGGAAAGGCCCCTCCTGGACTGGCCGATTCTCAGCCAAGGGCCAGCCCCGGGCACGCCTGCGATGTGCAGACCAGTGCACCCAGAGCCAGACCTCCTCTCTGGCCGTTTGCACACCCAGGACACAGCATTCCTCTCCTTGATCTGCCCCAGGGCCAGAGGCAGGCAGCTGGGGACACTGCGTCATTCGCTCAGAGCCTGCTTGAGATGATCTGTGCTGCCCTGCCCTGCCCACGAAACTGCATGAAGCGATGGCTTCGGCTCTCCTCTGCCTCCTGACCATCCTGGCCCTTCCTGTGGACCCATGTCAGGGCTGTCCCCCCTGTCTCAGGGACATGGGAAGAGACTCGACTGTGTTTTCCTGGGCTGCTTCTGTGTCAGCGCTGGTGGCCGTACCTGACTGACCATCACATAAAAACAAGGAACAGGGGCCTCGTGGGTTTCTATGGAGTTGTAGGAACAACAAAAAGTCTGATCCTTCCGTGATTAACTATGTGGGAAACATTCCTGAAATATTTCCATTAAGTCTTAAGGGGGAAAAGTCTTTGTCACTTTCCCCAGGCTCCAGATCCTGGGTTTGCCGGGAATGGAAGCTCTCTTTCCCGGGAGCTGGGACAGAGGGGGACGACTGGGTTCATTTCTCCTTGTCTGTGGCCAACAAGGACCATGTCTTCAGGCTCCATCTCCCAGCCGGGGACAAGGGTGTTCCCAGGACAAGCAGGGCACCGTGGGATGGGGGTGCACCAAATCACTGGTGTCTGGACCTCTAAAGAGATGAGATCAGAAAAATGTCACTGAAGCGGGGACAAAGGGGATTCTGGCCTACACCACACACTGTGACTTTGGGCATTAGGAAGGTGATTTGGGGTTGTTGTTGTTGATTTTTTTTCTTTTGTTTTGTTAGGATTTTTTTTTTTTGCATGCCTCATGTATTACATTCCTGTGGACTCATTAAAATGCACCCCAGCCTTTAGGCTTTGGTTCTCTCAGATCACAGATAAATCCGGAACTTAGGTGACTGTTTGCCTTACGAGTGACTATGCTCAGGGCATCAGACATTCAGTGCCTGCCCGAGGGTGTGGCACAAGTTCCAGGTTGTAAGGTTTGGCAAGTGCTGGAAAACCCCATCACTCGGACGTCTCATCAGGGCCCGTGTTTTCTTCCGACTTGCGAAGCTGAGAGGTCTTTGATCACAGCACCAAGCAGCTCTCTCCTGACTCCCACTAAGAGAAGGTTTGAAGGACCGGGTGCGAGAAGCCGCCAGGCAGCAGGCTGGGGTGGAGGGGACCTGGGGGCCGATGCTCTGCTCTGATCTGCCTCCCACGAGGCTTTCCCAGGAACACAAGCCTGAGGAAGGGAAGGCAGAACCTACTGCCCGAAGACACACACCGAAGACACACACTTTCCAAAACAGGGATGCACGGCTCTGTCAGCCCTCAAGGTTGTTAGTGACAGAAATGCCTGAGTCCCGGCACCATCTGGGCCGGCGAGGATCAGACACACGTTTCTTTGCCAATAGGACCCTGTGGATCCCTGCGCTGAAGGAGGTTGACAGGAGGAGGTTAGGGTGCACGTGTGAATTCTGCCCCCCGCCACCCCGGCTGCGTGAGGCACGCTTCCATGGGCTGAGGGCCAGACGAGGTCATCCAGGAGCCCGTTGGAGTCTCCTCACATTCACGGTGCCTGGCACGGGCCAAAGGCAGCGTGTCTGTCCCTGTTGCTGTCATCAGTATTCACGACAAAGCTCCCAGAACACATCGTCCTTCAGGACCGAGAGGAGGTTGGACCGATGGACGCACGCGAACTGGTCCTGAATCTAATTATACGATTGGCCCCGAACCACATGGGGGGAGTGGCTCGGGTCCACTTGTATGTGGATTTTTAAAAATAAATGTGGTACGGTCCCGTGAGTGTATCCTCTCTTCTTCATGATCGTCCCAATGACATTTTCCCTTCTCTAGCTTACTTTAGTCTAAGAATATGGCATATGATATATATAACATATGAAATCCGTGTTAATTGACTGTTGATGTTTTTGGTAAGGCTTCCAGTCAACAGGCTATTAGCAGTTATGTTTCTGAGAAATCAAATGTTGTACGTGGGTTTTTAACCGAGTGGAGGGTCAGTGCCCCAAGCCCTGTGTTGTTCAAGGTCAGCTGTCTGTACGTAATCACATACATGTGCCCATGTGCACATACAGACAGAGAGCGTCAGAGACACAGAGAAGGACAGATGTAAAGTCCCGGCAGCCTGTTCTGGCTCCAAACACGACGCACGTTCACATTGACCGTAATCGGATTCGTTTGCAGACATATGGTCCCTAGAAACATATGGTCTCTAGAAAACCACGGGAGAGTGAGCAGACCTGTGTGAGCATGAGCTACCGAGGAGTCCGCTCTCGGATCCTGCGGACATCTTAGTCCTAGTCTCCCGCGCCAAGAGGACGCGGAGGGCGGCTGGGGTGGCCGGTCCCCTCCGGCGCGTGGGTCTGCTGTGCACACGCCCCTCCACGCACGCAGACACACGTGCACGCATCCGGTGGGCCCAGACACTCTTGTCTGAGGTGCACAGATCCTCAGGAAGTCCATGATGAAGCAGAAACGAATTTTCCTCTTTTCCAGTTGAGGAGACTCGGATCCATGTACCAGGACCTGGGTTGTCAGCACGGCCGATGCCAGGCGCTCTTTCCGGAAAGAAGGAAACTGTGTTTCCCTCCTCACCTCGGCAGGGTTTCCCCGCCCTGGCCCCTCGTGTCCAGAGAACCGGGTGCAGATACCCCAAGACGGAGCAGAGCAGAACACTCCCGACAGCAAATGGCTCTCGTGCCTCGTGGCTACGTGGGGTCCCAGCTGGCTCCCCTCCTGATCGTGGGGGGCTGTCCCAGCCAGCTCCCCACTAAGGGCAGCTGAGGTCAGGGGGCCCCTGGAGTACGGAGTCGGGCCACACCCCACACTCCTGCCACTTCCGGGGGTGCGCCTGGTCACCACGCTATTAATAACGACAACCGTAAATTATTATACACACTAACTCTGGAAGACAAGGGACGTGAAATTTAAAAAGCCAAAGGACAAAGCCCTAGGAATAAGCACTCCGTGACTCAATGGGCCTCTCTTCAAAACTGCGTTGAATGTCAGGCAAAGAGCTACAGGGCCGTCAGGGAAAGGAGGTGGGTGGGCAGAGCTGGCCCCGCAGCACACCTGGCCGGGAGAAGCATGGGCAGGGCAGGGTCCGGAGAACCACAGACTCTGGGGTCAGGGACCCCGGGGAGGGGCTGGCCCCGGGCTCCTGCAGGCTCCCACCCAAGTCCTGCAGGAAGGACCTTGCAGGGAAAGAGCCCACCTGCAAGGAAGAGAGAAAAGTCTGGTTCAACCGTTCCTCACTGAACATTGCACTCATCAAACCCCTTGGGCGCCTGGGTGGCTCAGTCGGTTAAGCATCTGCCTTCGGCTCGGGTCAGGATCCCAGAATTCGGGGATCGAGTCTCTCACTGGGCTTCGTGCTCAGCGGGGAGCCTGCTTCTCCGTCTCCGTCTGCTCTCCCCCTGCTCCTGCTCTCTCTCTCTCCGTTAAATAAATAAAATCTTTAAAAATATCGTACCCCTCGTGTGGGCCGCATGCGCACCTGGAGTATTTACTGAGACAAGACGTACCTCCCTTTCCTCACCACAGTCTGCTCATCACAGACGGTCCGTCAGGAGACCTTCTATCCGTATCTACCTGCTTCCACGAAGAGGTGAGAACAGAGCCCTCGGACTGGAGAACAGGAGGGGCCCCCGCGAAGCCCAGGAGCCACTGGTCAGCCTTCGGAGAACGTGTCTGTCAGTCCCTGGGGGCAAAGGTGTCCTCGATGGGAAGGCAGAGCCAGAGGGGGCGCCTGGGGCAGAGGGCAGCGTCCGGGCTCACAAAGACTCTGCAGTGTAGGAGGGCAGCTTGCACACACACACACACGCACACACACGCACACGGACATGCACAGGTCATGAAGAGCCAGCACCCCCAGGACAGGGACAGCTGACCTGTCTTCGTGCCCCTCAACAACCTGAGCCACTTCCCCCGAGATGTAGGAGCTGCTCTTCCCATTCAGAAAAAATAAGTAACTAAGATAAAAGGAGTTCGGTTTGGAGAAGGCACGTAAGACTTCCCAGAGCCACACAGTAGTTCGAGGACTCAACATTGGAATTAGATCCTCCGGGGTCCGGAGCCGGGCTTTCCCGGGCTTGAGTGTCCTTCGAGGCTCACGCAATGCACACAGTGGCCCAGGGCCGCACTGCCCTCAGCTCCCCCATGAGCAAGCCAGCGTGCACCCCCAGGCTCTCCCAGGAATGAGGGGTGCCTTCCGGCAGGACCCCAACCCACAGGTCAGGGCAGCACAGTCCCATAGGCCCGGCTGCCTGGCCCAGTTTCAACACCACGGGGATTCGGGGCTGGGGCTGTGGCCATCTTCTCCCACAGCGAGCATCCAAGTACAAAAAGTAAAGAAATAGAAGTATCAGAAGATCGTCTGCATGGTCCCCCCACGAGGGAGCTCCTCAAGACGGAAAAACGTCTGGAATCAACACGCTCTGCTTTAACCCTTTCACTGTAATACAGAACAGTCCCAGCACACCTGGACATGCGGGACACCCCCTCGAGTCGAGAAGGAAATAGAGAGGAACCCAACAGAGAGTGGACGGGTGGTGTCACCGGGGAGGTCATTACAGAGGAGATGAGACCAGCCGGCAAAGGTCAGGGACGAGGTGCCAGACACTGAAAAACCGGCAGCAACAGCTTTTGACCATAAAACGGGACGGCGCATGACGCGAAGGCCCAGCGCAGCGGCGCTGAGAAGACGGGGCCACTCGTGCTGGTGGGAGCGTCAGCCACGGTCAAGGCGGGCGCCCTGGGGGACCGCGCAGGGGAACGGAGGCCCGCAGGTCCTCGAGGCAGAGCCCTGTCAGCCAAGCCCCCCGGGACTGGACGAGTGACCGGGGACCGGGTCGGCGCTCGGGCTTCGGGACGCGCAGCTGCCACAGGATGAGCGAGACCCAAAGCTCCGGACCTGCCCATGAGGAAGGACACCCGGGAGTGATGAGAGGGTGGGTGCCTGTGTGTGTGTGTGTGTGTGTGCGCGTGCGGGGTGTGTGGGCACGCGTGATACGTGTGTGTGTGATGTGTGCTGTGCGTGTCTGTATGAACGCAGAAAGACGAGCTGCCTGTCCCCGCACCGTGAGCGGGTGTGTAGAACAGGGAGAGACTTTCTCTTTCGTCCTGTATGTCTCCCTTGTACAATTTGTTACAAGAATACCGTTTTAATAACGTTTTTTAAAAGGAAAAATATTTTTAAAATAGAACAAGAAACAAGTCCATATTGTCACGCGCATCATTAAGTCGCTCCGTTCTACTGCCGAGCACATTTATAGCTCGCACAGAGCGGAACCCGCTCCTTCTCTCCCGGCGGGCTGGGGCCCGGCCGCCTCTCCCTCAGGGCCAGGGGACCGCGCTGCTGGGGCGCTGACGTCTGCGGCGTGTTGTCAGGTGCGGCTGTACGCACGCGGAGACTTAGCTTTGGGAGAACCCGACCAGCTGCATCCCACCGGCCCACGGTCACACACGCGACACAGGTGGCCCTCCTGGCGCTGATCTGCTCGAAGTTAGGACGGCCGCGGGCGGCCGTTGGCACAAGGGAAGTGGAGGGGAAGGAAGGTTCTGTCTGCTTTGCGGTGCTTCTATACAATTGCCCACAGTCATCACAGGGCACACGTACACGTCGCTGGATTTTACTTATGAAGTCAGCAGAGACGCTAGGGAAGGTAGAGTCCCATAACAATTTTTTAATGAGGCAAGAAGCATAGCCTACCGTTTGCCCAGCAGGGCACCCCGCGGGCCATGTCCAGGAGAAGCGGGCACACGCGGTCCCCAGAAGACACGTGCAAGAGTGAGCCTGGTCTCGCCCTCCCTGGGTGCCCCCGAGCAGGGAAGAACACGCTAGTGGGGCAGCGAGAGCATGAGTGAGGGTCGCAGACAAAAGGACGAGGGAGAGCGGAAAGGCGGGCCCAGGGTACACCGCAACCCCCGGTTACGAGTAGTTCAAGGCAGGCTTCGGGGGCCGTGGGGTGCACTCGGGACCCGTTCTGGGTCCTGGACTGGCTGACGGCCAGCGGGTGCCGACGCCTGAGAGCCAGGTCTAGTCCGCCGATGCCGGATACGGAGGAGAGGCGCCCTCAGATGAGAACAAGAATTTCGCCAAACGTACAAAACGGTACCCGCTCTTAGTGGGCACGACGTGATTCTTGATTCCCGAGAACCGGGACACCATTACTCGCGTGTGTCCTGGATTTGGGGAGCCGGGAGGAGATCGTGAAGCCGGCTCCACCCCAGCACCCCGAAGCGAGGTCTGCGCTCGACTCGGCCCCCCGACCCCCGATGTGGAGGCCTGAGCTCCTCCGCATCACCACGAGGAGGATCCACGGGGCGGGGTAACCTGGAGTGCACTCGTCCACACCACACGCAGTTCCGTTTCTCTGGGAGCCCGAGTTCTCACGAGGACCTGTGGGCACAAAGGAAGAGCCCGAGGCTCGGCGAAAGCGCTCGTGAAACGTGATGGAAACTGCCCCTTCTCTTTTCGTGTACTTTTGTTTTCTGCCGTGCCTCTAGGGACGATGCGATGTTTGCAATGACACAGAACCGAGTTTGGGGGCATGCAGGTTAGGGGTGTGCCATGGCTTTGGCCTGGAGACACCGGGCAAAGTCAAGACTCTGGTGGTCACAAGGTCGAGGGTGCGTCTAGCGGGTGGAGCTCCGCAGGGGAGCTGCTGGGTGTCCCAAACCGCCCGGGGCAGCCCCCAGCACGGAGCGCGGCCGGGCCCCGATGGCAGGGACGCCGAGGCCGAGGAGCCCCGTCCGGGAGCTCGGGTTTCATCTCTGCCCAGGGCGCTGGCCGCCGGGACTCAGGACCGACAGGACAGTGCGAAGAGGCACCATTCACACCGGTGAAGGGTGTCCCTGGAAGCAAGGCTGCGGGGACAGCCCCACCTTCACCACCAGCTGCTTGTCCTGCAGGTCCCAGGGGTCCACAAGGGCTGTGGTTCCAGCAGCAGGGAGGGTCGGCTGCTACTGTGGGCGCCTCCTCACCGGGGTCCAGAAACCAGATCCCTGGAGCGACCTGCCGGCTCCCTCCCCGCTCACCCAGACAGAGGGACCCGGGCTCTGGACAGAGTGCCTGTGGGACAAGGGGCTGGCAGTCACCTGTGCGAGGCTGGGGCCTGAGGAGGGGAAGAGGCTTTGCCCCACAGAAGAAAGCACCACGAGGACAGTGCACGGGCCGGCGGGGTTCAGGGCAGCCTCCTGGCACAGACCCCCGCCCCAACCCCGGTGGAGTGGGACAGCTAGGGTCAGAAGATCCCCCAGAGGGGGCTCTGCAGAACCGGGGTCCTGAGCAGATGCCCCAGGGCAAGGGCACCTGCCCATCCCTCCGGGCACCTGCAGGCATCCAACAGAGAAGGCTCACTGCCTCAGGACACCAGCCACTGAGCACGACCTCTGAAGGCAGGCCAGACCCACGGCTCAGCAACATGTCTCTCTCTCATTTCAGTGCATTTGAGTAAATGAGAGCGACCTCCAGGTTGGCTCGTGGAACTGTCTCTCCAGCGCTGAAAGGCTTCAGTGCACCAGCGGTTATAAACTGCTGATTCTGACGTGATCCGCGTCTTCACTCTTCCCGGCGGCAAGTGGTGAATAAGGACTTGGAGAGAAAGGACATTGTGCCACCACGGCCCCTCAAAGAAAGCCGTGTTTTCTACCAAAAATGGCCTTCATGCTGCTCACCACAGGCAGCCGCGCTGAGTTTCCCAGAAAAGGCCCCAGGGGCAGAAAGGAAGGAGAAATGATTTAATAACACCTTTCCCACACAGACTGTCTCACTAATCACATCCTCTGGGCCGCCACTATTAACAATCTGCTTTTTCTGATGCTTCGTTTTAGCCATTTCCCCAGACTCCTGCAAGCTTAAGATTTCGACAAACATTGGTTGACCACCGACCATGTGCTGGGCCACGAGCTTCTGGGGTCCCTGCTGGGAGTCCTGTTGCCCCGGCGGGCTCTGACAATGCCGCACCCAGACCTCATCCAGGAAACAAACCCTGTGTTGTTTTTTTTTTTTTTCAGATTTATGTATTTATTCGAGAGAGGGAGAGCCCGTGCACTAGAGCACAGGGGAGAGGGGCGTCGGGAGATGGAGAGAGAAACTCAGGCAGACTCCATGCTGAGCAAGGAGCCGGCCATGGGGCTCGAGCTCCCAACCCTGAGACCACACCTGAGCTGAAAGTAAGGGTCAGACTCTTAACTAGCTGTGCCACCCAGGCACCTCTGCTTTTTATTTGTTTTTAAAGATTTTATTTATTTATTGAGAGAGGAGAGAGAGAGAGACAGAGAGAACATGAGTAGGGGAGGGGCAGAGGGACAAGCAGGCTCCCTGCGGAGTGGGAAGCCCAAACTGGGGCTCGATCCCAGGACCCCAGGTTCATGCCCTGAGCCAAAGTCAGATGCTTAACCAGTTGAGCCACCCAGGCGCCCCAAACCCTGTGTTTAGAAGGCAGTGGGGTTCAATCCCCTGCCCCACCGGATTCAGACACCTTAGACTTTGTTATAATGACCAACAAATATGAATAGATTTTGATGATGGGAAAATGCTTATGATGCTAACGGAGGATCCGTGAATATAAGCTTTTATATACAGTCTGAACATTGTTATATCAAAAATGCATAAGAAAAACACCTTAACTGAACCATGTCAAAAGTGACATCATCGCTACTGAGACAAGGTGACATCATAGGGTGAGAAGGACACAATTTCTATCCTGTCAGAAGTACATGACCCAAAGGCAACAGACAAATTGAAATTGAGGGAAATTCTACAAAAAAGTCCACTTTTTATAAATGTCAAGACAACAGAAGGTTGGGGTTTGTGCCAGTGGAAGGGAGTCCAGAGCCGGGACAACTAGACACAATGGGTGATTCTGGCTGGAGCAGCCTCTTGATATCAAACCAGACAAGGCACTGCGAGAAAATTACAAGCCAGTGTCCCTGGTGAACACAGATGCAAAAGTCCTCAAAGAAACAACAGCAAACCCGACCAGCAGTATGCTAGAAGGATTGTTCACCTGGTCAAATGGGATTTATTCCAGGGACGCAAGGGTGGTCTGCAAATCAAGCACTGTGACGCTCCCCGGCTAATGTAGGACAAAAACCACACAATCATCTCGGTCACTTGAGAAGACTCATTGGACAGAATTCAACATATATTCCTGGCAGGAACTCTCAGCAAACTGGGTGTACAGGAAAGTACCTTAGCATAATTCAGGACATACGGGCCAAGCCTGACATCACACTCAGTGGGGAAGACCTACAGCTTTTCCTCTAAGGTCAGGAGCAAGATGGGGATGTCCACTGCCCCACCTCGATTCAATGTGCTGTTGCTTTTTCAAAACTGTTTTGGCTACTCTAGGTTCTTGACTGTTCTATGTACATTGAAGAACCAGTGTATTCATTTCTACAAAAAGGTTAGTGGGACTTTGATGAAAATTGCATTAAATGTTTAGATCGGGTTTGTTTGTTTTTTTAAAGATTTTATTTATTTATTTGACAGAGATCACAAGCAGGCAGAGAGGCAGGCAGAGAGAGCAGGGGAAGCAGGCTCCCCTCTGAGCAGAGAGCCCGATGCGGGGCTCAATCCTAGCACCCTGGGATCATGACCTGAGCCGAAGGCAGAGGCTTTAACCCACTGAACCACCCAGGCGCCCCTAGATCAGTTTTTAAAGACTACATTTTTACAACGCTGAGTTTTCTAACCTGAAAATACAATATTTAGTAGTTTGTTGTATATAAATCTCACATTTTCTTAAAATTAACACTGAAACAGTGTGGAGGTTCCTCAAAAAATTAAAAATGGAGCTACCCTATGACCTAGCAATTGCACTACTGGATATTTACCCCAAAGATACAGATGTCGTGAAAAGAAGGGGCACGTGCACCCCAATGTTCATAGCAGCAATGGCCACAATAGCCAAACTGTGGAAGGAGCCGAGATGTCCTTCAACAGACGAATGGATAAAGAAGATGTGGTCCACATACACAATGGAATATTACTCAGCCATCAGAAAGGATGAATACCCAGCTTTTATATCAACATGACGGGACTGGAGGAGATGATGCTGAGTGAAGTCAGTCAAGCAGAGAGAGTCAGTTACCATATGGTTTCACTTACTTGTGCAGCATAAGGAAGAGCATAGAGGACATTAGGAGACGGAAGGGAAAATTGAAGCGGGGAATCGGGGCGGGGGACAAACCATGAGAGACTGTGGACTCTGGGAAACAAACTGAGGGTTTCAGAAGGGAGAGGGTAGGGGTGGGTGAGCCTGGTGATGGGTGATTATAAGGAGGGCACGGATTGCATGGAGCACTGGGGGTTCTTTTCTGTTTTTAACATTTTTTTAAAGATTTATTTATTGGACAGAGAGGGATCACAAGTAGGCAGAGAGGCAGGCAGGGGTGGGGGGAAGCAGGGTCCCCGATGACCAGAGAGCCCGATGCGGGACTCGATCCCAGGACCCTGAGATCATGACCCGAGCCGAAGGCAGCGGCTTAACCCACTGAGCCACCCAGGCGCTCCGGAGCACTGGGTGTTCTATGCAAACAATGAATCATGGAACACGACATCAAAAGCTAATGATGTACTCTTTGGTGACTAACAGCACAACTAAAAAAATTAACACTAATTTGTGTTTTTATGCTATTCTATATGGTCCTTTAAAAATTTCATTTTGCAATTGATTTCTGCAACCTCACTTATTAGTTCTAGAAGCTTTTATGTAGATTCTTCAGGATTTTCTGTATAGATGGCCATGTCACATGTAAATAGAGACCATTTCATTTCTTTCTGTCCAATTTGTATGGCTTTTACATTGTTCTTATCTTAGCGCACGAAGATCTCGAGTACGGTATTAACTAAGGGCTGCTAACAATGGTGTTGGCTGTAGGGTTCTGTGGATTCTGCTTATCAGATTACGGGAGTGTCCTTCTACTCCTAGTGTGTTGAGAATTTTCATCATAAACGTATATTGAATTTTGTCAAAACCTTTTCTTCGTACATTAAGATTTCCATATTTTTTCCTTAGTCTGCTGATAAGGAGAATGACATTGATTAAACTGTTAATGTTGAGCCAACCTTGCAGTCTTCAGATAACCCTCCAGCATGTGATGTATTATTATCTTCTTGATAAATTGCTGGTCCAATTTGCTACCGCACTGTCAGGGTTCTCTATTTCACAAGGTGTTTTTTTGTTTTTCTTTTCATGCCTTTGTCTGGTTTTAGTATCAGATAATGCTGGCTTCCTAGAATGAACTGGGAAGTTTCCCTCCCGTTTTCAGGAAAAGACTGTGAAGAGCAGGTGTTATTTCTTCCCAAACGTCTGGTGGATTCCACCAGTGGAACCATGTGGCTCTAGAGCTTCTCCATGGGGAGTTTCGCTTTTTGATTTTAATTTCTTTAATAGACAAAGGTTTATTTAGGTTATTTTTTTCCCTTAAGCCACTCTGGTTGTTCTACCTTTCAAGGAATTTATCCATTTCATCTAAGTTATTCAATTTATTGGCATCAAGTTGTTCATGGGATTTTGTTATTATCCTCCAGAGCAGTAGTATCTGTGGGAATGTCCCCTCCTTCATTCCCTCTGTTGGTGATCCAAACTTTCTCCCTTTCCACGACTCATCTAATAGTTTATCAATTTTAGTGGTTTTTTTTTTTAAACCACCTTTTGGTTTTGAATGTTTTCTCTATTCTTTTTCTGATTCCAATTTCATTGATTTCCAGTGCTCTTGAAATGGCCTAAAGAACAGTGAAACATAGAGAAAACACAGCAATGATTCTGAGTCAAGAAATGGTTCACGATATTCAGACTCTGAGTTGGAAAAACGTTTTAGGGATACCTTTTTCGTATTGCTTATATTTTCCTTTTAACAGATGTACAAGGGTTATGGTGATAGAAATCTGTGCCTTCAGAAATACAAAATCGCCTTTTCAATATATATAGAAATTGATATGATTTTCAATACATATAAAAATTGAAAGCATTGTGTCATATTTTAATAGGCAGTGCTTTTCTTTTAATGCCTTCAAAATAACGAGTGGTTTTTTTCTTTTTACAGGAAGCAGTATTTTGGAGCGGATGGAATGTGGTCATGTCTTCAGATGTCTACTACCATGTCTAGTGAGGTGAGAGCGATTCAGACCATGTGGTCTTACAGCTCAGGGCAAAAGCGGGTGCTCCCGTAGCGGGACGCTTGGCCTGGAGGCAGGCACCAGGGCCAGGAGAATGAGGAGCAGCAGGTCAGCCTTGGTTCTGCAAAGGAAGCCTAATGGGGCATCCTGAGAGGTATATTCGGGAAGGTAGCTGGGGTGGGTCAGGCAGAACGCTGGCTGCGAAATTAAGAATTTTCCATTGTGGGGCACCTGGGGGGCTCAGTCATTAAGAGTCTGCCTTCAGCTCAGGTCATGATCCCAGGGTCCTGGGGTCAAGCCCCGCACAGGGCTCCCTGCTGAGTGGGGAGTCTGCTTCTGGCTCTCGCTCTGCCTTCTGCTCCCCCTACTTGTGCTGTCTGTCAAATAAACAAAATCTTTTAAAAAAATCTTCCATTAGATTCTGCAGGTAATGGATAAACAATGAAGGTTAATGGGGGAGTAGTACGTCCCAGGCAGACTAACCCCTGAGCAGGTGCCCAGGGAACTGAGGGAGGCTGCCCAGGGAGAGCCAGCGGGCACTAGTGTCTGAGCGAGGGAGGAAGGTCAGGTAGAACAGTCCTGGCTTCTACTCTGGGAGAAGACGCTGGCTGTTGTCACCGCAAGTACTCCAGGAGACGTGAGCTGGGCCCAACGGTCCAGGAGACGGTCCTGTTCTCACAGTGGTGGGAGGTGAGAACAGGAGCAGAGAGCCGACCCTTGGGACCTGGAACTGTGCCCAGCAAGACGCAGGTCTGTCTGGCCGCTCTCGGCGCAGGACTCAGAAGATTCAGGGGTGTGGACACAGGTCTGTGGCTTATGCACCCAGATGACTTAAGGCAACGAGACGGCCAACCTGGGCAGAGTATCATGAACGGGAGAGCGTCGATGTCCGCGAACGCGTCCCGAGCTCTTCTGTGCACTAGATGGCGCGTTAGGTGCTTTTCAGATATTAACTCAATCACTTCTCGACCCTTGGAAGGAGGCACCATAATGATTCCCGTCTTAAAGATGGGGAAACAGAGACGCAACATATTTAAGTCACTTCCACAGCTGCCCAGCTGGAGAATGGTTTCGTGCACACGGAAGCCCAGAGCATCTGTCTCCAGAACCTAGAACACGAGACCGTTCTCTTACAAGGGCAAGGAGATCTTTACGGAAGGATACATTGGAGTGGGGTGGGGGGACAAGTGAACTCCGAGAAAGAGACAGAAAAGGAGCAATCGGAGAGGTACTTCCTGACACAAATGTGCTTCTGGCAGGAGGATTATAAATACGCACCAGGCCAGATGGTTCCTGAGGAGAGTACGGAGTGAATGCCATCTACTCCTCTCTATTTAAACCATGCTAAGCCACCAAGTCAACTATGCTCTCCATTTTTAAAATTTCTGGATGAGTGGGATCACTTGAAAAAAAAAAAAAGATAAATGGACTCATTTTCAAAGCTGTGGTTTCATAGATGGGAGTTGCAAATGGTTGGGAAGTTATAGATAGATCTCTGGAGCTCTGCTTCTCCAAGGGCGGTACCTGGCCCGGGGGCAGCAGCAGCCCCTGGAGACTTGTTGCCAATGCAAATTCTCGGCCCCCACTCCAGACCTGCTGACTCGGAAACTCTGGGGGTGGGGCCCAGCCATCTGCCCGAAAATGCCGTCCACGTGACTTCAGCGGAGGCCCACGTTTCAGAAGGAGGGATCCAGAAAAGAAGACGACCTGTGCTGTGCAGCCAGTCTCCGCAGCCCCACCCCGGGTCGAGCACTGATGGAACGCAGACCATCCCTGCGGCCCCTCTGCCTAGCCTGCTGGGCTCTGAAAGGAATCAGACTCCAGGGGCGCCCAGGTCAGGTGGGGGCCCCTCCTCGCGGGGCAATATGGTAGAGGAAACACAAAGTTTCTCCATGCCTGCTGCCTTCACCCAGATCTTAGCAGGGTCGCGGGCACCTGGGTCTCACCCCACCGCGCCACGGCAGAATCCCACGGGAGGGCATCTTGACCATTAAGAAAGCTCCTGTGTCCTCAGCACGCCAAGAGTGACGTGCCTACCATGCAGAAGGTTCTAGCAGGAGCCGGCTTAGTAGGCTGCCAAAGAGGTAAATTAACAAACCAACAAATCCTGAGACTTTGCACGAAGCTCTGTGGAGTCCTCACCTGCTTTGCTGACACACGCAGACACGGCATCTAACCTTTCTGTGCATTCCGGAGACACCGGGGCTCACCCCAGCCACCTGCCCTTCCTTGCCACGCGTCCTGCGAGAGCCTGGCTCACCCTCACGGCCCAGCTGCCCCCCGAGCCTCCCGGCCAACAGCCAGCCTCTGGCCGGATGTGCCCATGCCCGCGGGTGGTGACCACAGCGGAACGTGTGCCCGTGCGCGGTAGCCGCTTACCAGAGTGTTAGGACCGCAAGGCCGGCCTGACGTGCTGTGAGCCAGGCCTCGAGGGGAAAGGGGGACGAGGAAGGACGTCGGGGTTGTCCAGGTGGGGAGGGAGCGAGAGCCAGGCCGGGTTCCGCAGGTCTTCAGGGCAAGCGAGGAAGACCCTGTCCCGGGGCGTCCTGCAGTCTGCGCTGGCGCGGCCCTCCGCCCACCGCCCCCGCCCGCCCCAGCCCGTCCACCCGGCTCGCCCGTCCTCACCTCCTCCGTCCCTGAAGCCCGCCCCAGGCCACCCCACCTCACCCCAGCCCATCCCCCCGTCGCTTCAAATAGCTGCGGGGCTTAGAGCCTCTCTTCTCTAAACCAGCCACATGAAGTTTTCGGTTATGAACACTTTTATTACATTTCCTCCTGTTATTTGGAGAAAGTTCACGGCAGTCGCTGGAGCACAGGACGGACAGCCCCAGGACGGACTGAGGGCGTGGAGCGGGGACAGAGCCCCGTTTGCACGTCCACGCTGCCTCCAGACGGAGCCCCGTACTCACGACTCCGGACCCTGAGCTCCGGCTCCCGGCCCCTGAGCCTGCGCAGGCCATCGTTCCGCGGCGGCCAGTAGGGGCCTTTGGAGCCCGCAGCGCTCCCCTATCCAGTGGCGTCTCGGGGGCTCGCCCCGCAGTCGTGTGCTTCCCCAAAGACGCACCTGTCCCCGTCCCTCGTCCCTCGACGGGGCCGCAGCCCTGTGGCGGCACGCCGTCTGGGGCCGCCGTCTGGGGCCGCCGCTGTGGCTCAGGTCTCCGCGCCACTTGCCAGCTTGTGCGGTCTCAGTCTGGGAGAACTTTCCAGTCCCGTATCCTCACATCTGGGAGCGCACAGCCCGCCCCAGGGCTCCTGAGCAAAGCCTCGCACAAGAGGCCACTCTGAGGTCGCTCACCGACACTTGACAGTGCTCACCCTTTCACTGACAAAAGCAGCAAGGGCTCATCGTGATGACGGGCTCTTCCCGGCGCTTTGTTCTCAAAATCCAAACGGCGGCCAGACACGGGATGTGACTGACACATGGTTGTTGGACGAACGAATGACACACTCATTGCAAGGCCGGAATGCACTAAGTACTTAGTACGAGAGCCGTGATTAGTATTATTACCAATTATTATTAGCAGCTGGCAAAGCAGGGACACGATAAAATATTAGACAATATTGGCTCAAGTGAAAATAAAGACACATTATTAAATATTTCACCCTTTTCAGTAACTTAACAGTTTTCTCTTCAGCTAGAAAAAAATACCCTGGATTGAACTGATATTGATAATTAGTAATAATATCAACGAGCAAACAATGTTACAGACTGATCATTGTATCAATTACAGTTACAATAATTACACTATCAGTGTTACTATCACACAGAAAATCAGAGAGAGGAGCCTGAGCCCAGAGAGATAACAAGTGGATGGGGCCCAGAGCTCGGCTGGTGCCCAGGGTCCCTAGACTCCCCCACGGGATTAGGAGCTTCATTGGGCATATGTAGGTTTCTCCTAGGAGGGGTCAGGACAGCTGCTCAGAGGGGCCACAGCTGAAAAGTCCGATTCAGAATGGACAGGCCAGGAACCGTCATCTTGACGCCCCCGAGCCCACTCTGGGGTCCATGGCCGGTGCCTATGACCCTGTCCAGCTGCCTCAGGGGCCCACTCTGGCACGGGCTGCTCTGACAGAGGCTCCTGCGGCATCCTCAGCCTGGCCAGGGATGGGGAGGGAGGGTTGTGTGCCTCTGTCTCTGCCCAGGACAATCCTCAATTTCACTTAACTTGGTGGGAGGCAGTGGTGGGGAGTGGCACCAGCGTCCCCTCCCTCTGGGAGAAGGAGGCCGGCCGGTGATGGGGCCTCTGTCAGCGACCCTCTTCCCTGCTCATCACCCAGGCCTATGAAAGCAATGGCCTCCCTCCTATGCTTCCTAAAAATCTACTGGCTTAAATGCTCCCTCCTCCGGGAAGCCTTCCCAGACTTGCTCAGGCCCTGGGGATGCTCTCCCAAGTGTCTGTGGTACTTCTGAAGGCTTGCACTGAACACCTGTAGGACTGTCTTGGGACTCTGGGCCTCTCTTGGGGTGTGGCCTGCTAAGCAGCTGTGCCCAGTACTTTCTCACACCCGGAAGCTGATGCGGGAGACATGGGTGTGGAGTTACGGGGGGGGGGGGGGTGAGGGAGAGGGACTCAGCTGTGCTCCAGAGCCGGGGGGTGGGGGTGGCTTGCACACGGGGAGCTGGTGTTGCCAGAGGAACTTCTCAACTGGAAAAACACCAGCTCCCTCCCCACCAGGCCTCACCCCAGGGGCACAGGGCTGCCAGAGGCTGGGTCCATGACACGTGTTCAGAACAAGTAAATTTAGAATGAAGCAGTAAGGCTAGAGTCACAAGGGAGTGGCTCTGAGTTCCCCGAATACGCAGGGACGGGTGGGCAGGCTGTCACACCCGCCGTCGCCTTTCTATTTCTGGCAGTCAGCTCGCCCCGGGCCCGAGCGCTACAGATCTGCTCCTCTTCCACGCGCCGAACTCCAGTCGACAGCAGAGGTGTCTGTTCAGTGGCGAGAAAGGAGCCTAGGAGAGCCACCATCCAGCGTTCTAACTCGGAAGCTGGGGCAGCACCCAGGCGCCCAAGCAGAACCCAGCCTTGCTCACCGTGTCCCACGCCACGTGCCAACGCACTCATCCTAACACCGCTGGTAGAGCGGATTTGCAAACACAGGACCTTCCGAATTACTTCCTCTGGGTTTGCAAAGGGAGAAGCAACAGAAGCAAGCCCCGCCCACTCGGGGCGGCGCATAGCTGTCACACCACCATTCTCAGACTGAGCAGATGTCCAGAGCCTACCACCCCGGGCTCTCCATCGTCCTACCGGAGGTGGGGGGTGATGCGATCAGAGCGTCCGTCCCTGGACCGCAGGCGGCTCCCCCAGTGGCCGGCAGCCCTACGCCTTCCTTCGTGTCCATCTCCGGCCATGGCAGCCGCTCAGAGCCCCATATCACATTAGCAGGTGCAGCCTTGCCCCACACCGCGCAGTACACTTGCTCTGATCCCCGACCGAGCTCGTGAGGAAGTGGCCGCGCCGCGCAGCCACGCTGGAGGCATGATGGGACAGGCTCGGGGCAGGTGGCTTGCAGGGGTTCGGCAGGGGCGCAGTCTCAGGAAGGCCCTCAGGCACACGGATGATGGACGATGGGGGTGGGTTCACCCTGGACTTGGTTCTTTGAGGGCACATAGAGAACGCTGGAGCCGGAAGTGCCTGGAGAAGCCGGCGCTGCCTGGCCTCCCCGGTCGACCGGGAGACGGGGTGGGGGGCGGGGGGACAGCGGGGAGGACAGAGTCTCGAGGCCAGGCTGCAGGCCTCGGGCTTGCCTTTTGGGTCACCACCAATGGGCCCCTCCACGTACAGGGTGGGTGAGACCAGTCCGCAAGCCAAGCGGCATCCTCCACTTTCACAAGCCCCCACGATCAGAGCGCCAGGTCCCCAGGGCCTCTGACCCTAGTCATCAAGTCACCAGGGTGAGTCCACTATTCTGTTCCGACTCAAGCCCCGGCAGCACCGACGGCCTGCCCAGCACGTTCAGACCCAACCACGTGGTCACACTCCCGACCACAGTCCACGCGTGAAACCTCAGATAGAAGAGATGACACCGTCACAGCGTTCCCACCAGCAGGCTGACAGCCAGTCCCGCGTTCACTACCCTCTGCCCTGCGCGGACAGTGTGAGGAGTGCGTGGCCGGCCCACACTCATCCGCTGGAAGAGAACAAAAGGGAATAACTTCCTGAAAGAGAGTTACCCAAAGCTTACCCAAGCTTTGATTTTGATTTTCACACTAAAGGGGCCTTATGCATGTTTCTAGAGAATTGTCCAGAAACGGTGATTCTGGAGCAGAACGGTGGGTGTGCATGCCACGGGGCATGCTAGGGAGCCGGTCACATCCATGCAGTGGTACTGGAGAAGGTCTGGTCCTGACCAGGGTCTTTGGGGCCCATGGAAACTACAGCAGCTCTTAAAATAAAGGAAGCAAAATCACAAAACCAGATTGCACTGCCGACTCCGCAATTCAGAAGAATGAGTTTATTTCAGGACCTAGACGATGCACTGACCGTCCACAGGAGCACACCAGAAAGAGTGGCACAGGCGCACGTGGCTGCCGACGGGACCGTCATCTGGCAAGTCCGAGCAGTGCAGAAGGTCAGCCGGAGTCATTTAAAGCCAACACGGATGGCTGGAGAAGGGCCACCTCGCTGAGAACTCTGGGCTTAAGTGGTATGTCTTTATAGCCTTCCAGGTCCTAAAAATGGCTTAAGATGACTCCCAATAATAGATAAAACTTAACACGATAAATAGCATAAAAATGAGCAGAGGACGAAATCCAAGGAAAGGCGGAAAGACACGCTGGTCCAGCGGCCAGAGGCACGTGGAGAGCCTCGCATCACTGTGCACGGGGCGCCCGAAGGGCAGAGACCACGCTCTCCCCCAGGTCCTCCCCACCTGACGTGGCTCTTCCCGCCATAACCCAGCTCAGCCCTCCACACCTTCCCCCTGCAACAGAGGAGAACCATCTGGAGAGAGGACGTCTCAGGGAGGTGAATGGCGTGGTCCACTCAGGAGGTCATCTGACCCCCGGGTTCAGGCCGGGCAGCTACTCTCGGGAGCACTGTTGGCCACCGTCACCTGGTTTGGAAATCCAGCTCGGTCCTCCCTGCTTGCGACTCTCCCCCCGACCTCCTGCCCGTCTCCCTGGGTGACGGCAGCCGGAGACCCTGCCTCACGCCCCTCCCCCAGGCCGAGCCGCCCACTCTGTGGGCGCCGCCCCGTGGGCGTCAGATCTCCCACGACCACCACCGAGGTGGGCATCGTGCTTGCGTCCTGTTCACGGGGGTGCAAGCTGAGCCCAAGCTTGCACAGGTGGAAAATGGCAGAGCGGGGCCCCACCCGTGGGACGTCCCTCCACGCGTGGGCGGCCTCCGGGCTGCTCCGCCGCCGCGGGTGTCCCGGTGCGAGGTGATTCACCGCGATCACCACAGCTAAGTATACAGTGGCCGGCAGCTTGCGGCCTGCTTGCGGAGTTAGCCGCTCGGAAGCGGCCGGCAGTCCACAGGCGGCTCTGTGGAGAGCATGACAGTCAGCCTAAACTCAGACCCAACACTCAGTTGACCCCCACAGAAGGACACGTGGTTGGCCTCCAAGAGACACTTACATCTACAGCTTGTACCCTCCACCAGAGGAGTAGGGGCTGGTCACTTGCTCACAGAAATACATATTTTTATGAACGGTGTGGCCAGGCAGCCCTTGGAAACACGTCTTCCCAGAGGCTGTTGACAACACCCTGATCACGTCTGTCCCCACCTCCCATTTCCCGGCAGCCTTCAGCATAGACAGCAAGTGCCGCGGGGACGCGGCCAGCACTGGGAGGTGGCCTCGGCCTCAGCCCTCTGCCCGGCGCCCCCCAAGGCTGCGCAGTCTTCTCCTGGAGCTTTGCCAAGGCTTCTCTCTGACCTTGACGAGTCACAACCTTGATGTTTCCTAGGCGTGGACTGCAGCTGTCCCCTAAAATAAGGACCGTGCCACGTGATCGAAACAAGGCAAGAAGCAAAAAGCATCGTGGAGACAACCACAGAGAGTTTTCAAAAAGCCTAACCAAGCCAGAACTCAACACACCAAGTCTCCTGAGCCCCAGAACGGCGCCCCCCTCCCCCCAGCCCATGACACCGCCTGCCTTTGCGGAAGCCTGAATGGACCGGGGCGGGGGGACGCACGCCTAGACCTCCACATCCACCGGGGGCTGCCCCGCAGCTTCCTGCTACGGTGTTACCGCTGCTCCGGGACCCTGATGGGAGGGAGCACCAGGGTAGTTCCCATCCCCCCCACCCCTGCTCCCCAGCCTGTGCCCGTCACACGCCCCTCTGTCGCTGCCTATGCACCTTGCTCCGCGGAGCAGGGGCCCGGCAACGCAGGATGGCGCACGTGGGCCAGCACGTGCCCAGCTGGCACAAACCCTTCGATGGATACACCAGGAGAACTGAATTGGAAGGAAGCCGTCTCAGAAGTGAAAGGAGCTATTAAGGGAATTCAGACGATTCTCTTTCATGAAACCACCAGCACACACGAGATGGCCAACAGTCCCGTGGTCCCCGCACCCAGACACGGGCCCAGCGCTCTGCCCACTGGCGCCACTCTGGTCCTGCCACCACGTCTGGAGGATCAAGCACTGGCTCCGTAACCTCCTGCTTCTCTTCCAAACACTCTGTTCAGAACACCGTTCCTTTGCCTTGGCGACTTCCATAAACCATCCTGTACCGACCCGCGGAGGCAGATTCTTCCCTCAGTGTGGGTTCAAAGGTTGGTGCGTTCCCACCGTGCATGCCTGGAGTTGCTTCGGAGGGGACAGAAACATCACTTCTTCTGAACGTGGAATTCTTCGGTGAGGAGGACATGCCACGGCGGTGTTTACCACAGTCAAAGTATGTACGATATTTAGCCGCTAATGACTACAAATAATGGCTTCCTAAAGTTCGGTCATTAGTTTTTGGCTTGCTAACCCAAAGATATGCACTAGACTGATGGAAGTGCCGTAAGTAGGAGGCGTTTTCTGAGGTCACTATTTAGACCAAGTAATTCCACAAACACCAAAGTGAGCAAAGCTTGTGGCCCAAAGCAATGGGCTCTTTCACAAACCCTCCTAGCTTTCCAGTTCTCCTCTTCCAGGTGACCTGAAATGGGTGTTTTTCTAAAGGTTTAAGCTCTACAAGTCAACGATTTTATTAAAAACAGTGCTTAACTATGGAACTGGCCCTCAAGGAGTTTAGAATCTAGTTGACAGCGGAGGACCTCTGTACACCTGCTCAACGTCACTGACCCCGTAAACAACCGGCTGCTTCTGAAATTACTACCGCTATGAACATCTCTGCCTGGAATCCATGCATTTTATTCTCTGTGTGGCTCTCTCCTGACACCTTCATTTTTCTCTTTAGAAAGAAATAGCACAGTTCAGTACATTTTGAAATATCAATCTGGTTTAAGAGTTTCAAGTATAAAGAAACGTTCACAAGCTCTACATGTGTCTGCAGCTCCATTATAAGGACAGCTTTGGAAGTGGGAACATCCCCAAGGTTCTTAAGCCTGAGGTGCACCTCACAGATGTGGGCAAACACATGGAAATCCTGAATCCACCAGGCTCTGACCCCCTGTCAGGGTCACCAGCACTCAAGGGGCAGACTCTCCTTCTGGAAATTTCTAGGCTGCTAATGCTGCAATCATTCCCTCCTGAAGTAAGATCACAGGAGTGCATGCTCAAGAGGGCTTACCTGGTAATCTGTGTTCTTGTGCTGAAGTCAAGAGACCTCATTGAGCGGAGAACTTCAATGCAGCCCAAGTACTGCAAGGGAAAAAACATAATCATGAGCCTGGGGGGCGAGATGAACAGATAGCTCCTAGCCACATGCAGGGCATTCCTGGAAGCTGCGCATGCTTCTTAAATCACATTTTAACTTTATGTGCCTCTCAAGGCTTTGTTCTCTTTCTGGAAAAGCAATAACTCACATCCATGAGAAAGTATCCTTGAAGCCTACAGGCCGCCAGACTTGACTCTCCCAAGATCCTTGAGTATTTGCATTTTATTCCGGAACATATTTTTCAAAAAACTTCTGTTGAAGTATGACGTGTACCATTAAGTGCAGAAATCTTAAGTGCATAAATCCATTATTGCCTAAACACGTCCCAGAGTGTGACCACCCCAACATCCAGACCTCGTATTTCTAGTCCTTTACAAGGGTCTAGAGGGTTATAATTTCTGAAGAAAGAATGAAAACACTCTAATACCAACATGTTGACCAATATTAGACTTCATTATTGAACCAATATATTTTGGGTTCTGTCAACAAACTATATATCTATGACCCTCCTAGTTGCTTTATTTTGGTTTACCAGAAAGCCCTCTTCTGCATTATATAACACCAACTTTCAGAAGTTTCAATTTACACATCTAAATTTGTAGCTAAATCTTTAATCCGTTTCACACATGTAAGCGTGTGTGCGTATGTAAATGTGCGGACATACCGAGAGCTGTACATAAACAACTAGATGGTGGAGATACAATATTTGTGTGCCAGAGCCCTTGGGAATTCGAAGGACAGATGTTTTATACCAATGCCTTTAAATTTAGACTTCGCAGGAGAGGCCTCATGGGGTAGTACAGAAGAGACTGCATTTGAATTATTCAGAAAACTGGAATTGGAGCCTGACTCTGTCATATCCAGTTATGTAACTTTGAGCAAAGCTTCAAAATTCTCTGAACGGAAGCCTCTGTACCCATACAACGTGACTATGCCTCCAGCCCTCGTGCAGCCACGTGACACCACAACCACCACATCGCACAGTTGCTGGAACACCACCACCACCACCACCACCGCCGCCACAGCCATGTGGATCCAATGAACAACATCATGGAGACACACAAAGCAGATGACCACTGGCACGGCAGAGTCTTGTGACTGCAGTGACCAACATCACAGATTTCTGTGCCTGCCAAGACGAACGTCTCAGGACCATACGGCTCCTAGCACCACTGTCACACAGTTACACAAATCCCACATCCACCGCCAAAGAGTTCCATGAATGACCCACTGATCATCCTCCATGATGCTGCGAGTCCCGTGAGAAGTGGGAACAACGCTGCAGGGTTGGGGGGGCAGGTGCCGCTGCTAGTACGGCTGTGCAGATGCCATCACCACCACGGCAGGGGTATGCGACTACCACTGCCGCTGTCACTTGGATATGTGAAGACCTCAACCCTCTTTGCAGAGTTATGGGATTGCCACATCCATCACCGTCACAGCATGGTGACATCACAGCAATGTCCCAGAGCTACGTGAATACCACCACCACCAACATTACGAAGTGAAGTAATTAGAATGACTGAAGTGGCAGAATGGTGTCAACACCACCACCGCTGCTGCTCAAAGATCCGTGAACACATCACCCCCACCACACAGAGTCACACAATTACTCATCCACAACTATAGACATACAGGACTACCCCACGACCACCATCACAGATGTGACTATGACAAGAACCACTGCAGATACCTGAGGAGTATGCTGCCCATCAGAGAGCTGCTGAATACCACAGCCAGTGTTGTCATTATGTGAACACAACTGCCACTTTGCAGAGAAATGGGAGTACCGTGAACATCATAGGCATGTGAGTCCACCGGCAAGACTGCAGCACTGCTGAAGGGATCACAGCCATCATGCAGAATTGTCTGAATACGACATCCAGTCTCACAGTTGCATGCTACCATGACTGAAGCTGCAGAGCTGTGTGAAGACCAAATCCTCCAGCACCGCAGCGTTACACGAACGCCATGATGAGAATTACCGAGTCTGATGGATAACACTCCTGGCTGTGCGTCTGTGGACGCATCCCCATGTCACCACTGCAGTTATGGAAGCATGGCACCGCCACCACTGTAGACTTATGCGAATACCACCGACACCACAAATACCCCACAAGCACCACTATAGTTAATTAAACACACCACCAAGAGCATCTTGGTTTCGTGGGAAGGTGATCAAAAGAATTGAAGAGGTCTGTGAATACTGTCACTGACTTCAGAGTTATGTGACTATAACCAACAGCCTCGCAATTATGGGGATACCATGACCACCAACAGAGGGTTATGTGAAGGTCACAGCAGCCCTGAAAAATTATGGGAACACCGTGACCACCCTTTCCGAGTTCTGTGAAGACCATGAGTGACTCTGCAGAGGTCTAGGATTGGCACAGCCAATACCATCTTGGAGCTATGTGAAGATCACCACTATGGCCATGTGGAATTTCCAGAATACCATGAGCACCATGGCAGAGCTAGGCGAATACCACCACATGGCCATCCCACAGACACGTGGACACCACAACTATTGTCACAACCACCACCTTGTGAATACCATGACCACCAACCAGGAGACCTATGTGACTGTCCTGACCAAAGTCACAGATCTACACGAATACCACCACCTTGCAGGGATGCACTAATGCCAACACAGCATCATCACAGATTTGTGTAGACACCATACCAAGTCACGGGGTTGTCTGAATTATACCATCAGCATTGTCACAAGATACATGACTGGCACCATCAGTTTTGCTCAATCATGCCAATGCTATGACAAATGCTGCAGGGTGGTAGGAACACATAATGAGCTTCACAGACGATGTGAACACAACCTCCAGCAACATTGCAAGGTCATGGGGAGACAAAATCTCCGTCACATAGTTATTTGACTACCACCTCTGCCACCATCCTGCTGGCATGAGAACACCATGACCAACCACACAGAGTCAGCAGAACCACACCAGCAACAACATCATAGAGTCACAGAAATGCGACTACCACAGTTGAAGATGATGTGCACGGAAACACCAGTACCATGCCAAGGCTATGTGGATCCATGACCGACTCATAGAGCCAGAGCTACATGAATAGAGAACCAACGATGCAATTATGGGAGTACTACCATCAACACAGCCATAGAGTTGTGCAACTACCAGGACCAACAAAATACGGTTATGGAGACACCATGACCAACACGACCAACTATGTGACCGACATGACCAATACCACAATGACATCTGAATGTCATCACCACCACACCACTGCAGGAATGGAATATCAGGACCCCCATAGCAGGCTTATGTGACTACCACGACGAACTTCACAGTCGTGTGGGCACCACCACCCAGAAGGAGAATTACACCACCGGTGCTGCAGAGTTATGTGGATACCACCATGGCATGACACGATGATGTCCACACCATGACAAATGTGCACACCTCCACCACCAGCACAGTCGTGTGGAGGCCACAATGTCAGAGAATTATGTGAACACCAGCGAAACCATCATAGCTACATAGGTATCACCACCAATAATACGGAATTCTGTGAGCACCATGACCGGCACACTTACATGACTACCACAACCACCTCTGCAGTAGTGTGTAAACTGACTTCTCAGAGCTCCGTAGGTACCTCCATCCCCACCAGCCATGTTGTTACCCTCACCGCTGTCAGAGGTGTGTGAATATAGCCACCACCGCCATCCCAGAGTGACACGAAGGCCACGACGAACTCCAGGGAGTCACATGATGACCACCACCACCACTCTGGAGAGTTAGGTGAGTGCCTCCACTAGCCTCACGGACCTGGGTCGTGCCCCCAATGTCTGCCTTAATTTGCCCCCTTACCATCAATGTGTCAGCAAGCTTATTTCTATCCTTCATAACGCTGTATAGCACTGCTCTCTGTATCTTTGACTCTCACGGGCGAAAGTACTTCCTTTCTTTTTTAATTTGGATTTCCCTGATATCTTGAGGATATGTGATTTTTCTCACATGTGTGTTGGCCATTTTCACTCCTTTTTCTGTAAGCTGTTGTTATCGTTGGCCTATTCTTTATGGGTTTCTCTTTTTCTTATCTTTTTCTTGTAGATTAATGGGATGATAATCTCTCATTCAATCATTTTTCTTTTGATGGTTTCTACATTTTACCTGACATAAGTTGTTACTACAGGAACACTGTAGTAATTCCTGTCATCACATGCCTGTCATATTCTCTATGGCTCGGGAGGGAGCCGTGTTGCTCAAGAAGGTCTTGATAGTCTCCTAAATTGTACTTAACAATATTTATTTATCACTTACCTATGCATTCACTTCTTTACATGTTTTTTAAAATTCATTTATTTGAGGGGGACATGCACACATGCAAGGGGGAAGGGGCAGAGGGAGAGAGAATCCTCAAGCAGACTGCCCACTGCGTGGAGAGCCCGATACAGGGCTCAGCCTCACGACCCTTAGATCATAACTTGAGCCAAAGACTTTGTGGTCTTTACGACATATGTCCCGTGCTTTTCTTCTCCAATGTATTCCAAGGCACTTTTTTTTTTTTTTAATTTTAGATACAATTAGGGATAACATTCTGGATTTTTGCCATTGCACGTCTATCTGGCTTTCACCAGAGAGAGAAAGTTATTGATTGAGGGTGTACGTAGAAAATTCAATCAGTAGGCCCAAGAAATGTACAAAGAACTACGGAAACTGGACAATGGGACCCAGAAAACATCCCAGCGGGGCTAGGAGACAGACATACAAAAGAAACTGTAAAGTGTTGGAGCTTGGATCCAAAGGTTCCTGCACCTGCCTCATACGAAGTCCAAGAAAAGGAAAGAAAGAGAGGAGAAGAAATATTCAAGAACAAAGAGAATAGAATGTTGAGTGTTGGACGAAACAGGAGTATCTATATTTTCAAGGCACTCGGAAATATGAAAAGACCCACTTGTGGACATATGGCAGCTCGGTTTCAGGAAAAAAGGACCCAGAGAGAAACATTGTGCAAACGTTCTGGGAGGGGAAGGGAAACAGGTTCCTCACGGAGCAAGTTCTCTTGCACACCCAGTACAAGAAGATGAACACCACCATTGAAGTCTGAAGAACAGCGGTATGCAGCCAAGAATCTTAGATCCACCCAAACTGGCATTCAGGTAGGAGGACAAAGCGAGGACTCAGAACGTTAACCACCCACAGATGCTTCCCCGAAAGAATTATTCCAGAAGAACAATGAATACAAAAAACAGGAGGACGTGGGCTAGGAGAAAAATAAAAAGGAATGAATCAACAGAAGTCACAGGTACGCCTGGTGCTTCATCGTTACTGACACGTAAGTTTAAATATTTTTTTTTACAGTGACAGGGAGCTCCATCTCAGAAGACCCCCAAATCGGCTGGCCAGGGCAGACAGAACACAGATGCTGGAGCTGGGGAAGCATGAGCAGGGGAAACAGGCAGCTCGGAAGGGATTCACGGCCGCAGCGAAAGCAACATACAATTACATGCATGTAAAAAGGCTGTAAACCCGGAAAAAACAAGAATAGGATGACTGAGCTCCAGACTGCTAGAGAATAGAATAGAAGGAGGAAGCAATAAAAGCAGTGAAGCCAGCAGGAAGAAGGGGAGAGCCAGAAGTACACAAAAGACCCGGGGAAACAGAAGTCAAAACAGGAGCGGGTCCAAACATCTCAGTAATCATAATCATCCTGAGTCGATCAAACCCAGCGGTTTAGTCAGAGCTTTCACCCGGGTTAAGAACAAGATATGTTACAGGGAGTGAGTGACGACGACAAGGTTGACAAGAAGGAGCAGATTCTCGACCAGGCAAAGGCCAGCACAAGGACCAGAGATCTAAGGGGGTCACTGTCTTGTTTACAAGTGTAGGAAACACAACATGAATTAAGTTTGAGAACTGTGCAAGATCATCTCTGCTCAGCAGCGAGCCTGCTTCCCCCTCTCTCTCTGCCTCTGCCTACTTGTGGTCTCTCTGTCAAATAAATAAATAAAATTAAAAAAAAAAAAAAACAGTGCAAGATTAAATTGAAGAAAACCTTGAATGAAGGACAAATAAGTCAAAGGAAACCTGCATCTGCGGAAAGATATATTGTGATTTCTGGACTCATGAAAATTGATCATTTTTGCTAGAAAAGACGTGATGAAATACCATGGAGAGACAAGTGAAAGATTGAGAAAAATGCAATCAATTGAACAGGGGAAAAAAATGAATGATCAGGCTACTCCACGAGGTTCTGCGAGTCATTACATGAGCCCATCAGCCCAAGAGAAAACAATGGGAAATCCAGAGGAAGCCAGACAGCCGGCCAGCAGCCCCGTGAAGACCAGTGTCAGCGCAGTTAAAATAACCCCCAACAGAGAGATCGTTTTTCACCCAGCTGAGTGGTCAGCCTGCGTGAGGAAGCAGGAAAAAGGGCTCTCCCTCATGCTCTCCTAATTTGGTGAAAACTTTTTGGAAGGCTGTCTGGAAGTGTCTGTGGAGATGTGACACGTGGTTCCCTTTGACCCAGCGACATCCTTTGTAGAACTTTATTCCTGTGTAAGTGCGTGAAATTGTACGTACAAAACATTCGTTGCTTCACGGCCTGCATTGTGACGATGTGAACCCCCTTCTCGAATGTTCATCCATAAACTCTTGGCTGAACATTTTGGACACATCCAAACCATGATCCCGAATGCGGCCATTTTTAAATGATTGAAGCTGAGAGTCTCCAGGAGACAGTCACTTCCTTCACATTGTACTGCTTGAAGTAAGGCACAGGGTCACCCCAGATTTGAGGGGGAAGGGCTCAGTTCTCAGTTCTCTGGAGACAGGAGAGCAGAGACGAAGAGGGAGCGAGTGCTCCACGAGGGGCCATGGGTAGGAGGCCCTACCTCTGGTGCTTCTGCCTTGTTTGAACTTTTTATAACAAGAACATAACCATCTATTCCTTGTACAATTACAGAATGATGAAAAACTTTAAATACGTTCTTCCCGGAAGAAAAGACCACGCTTATAAACACGGACCTCCATGCTAGGATGCAGACTTGGTCACAAGGCCCCCCTGGACATCTGGACACTCTAACTCCAGGGAGCTGGGACCTCCGTCCACAGCCCTCTGGGGTGTCACCTCGCTCAGGCGTGCTGGAGGAAGGGGGGCACTCAGTGAAACCAGCCACGCCTCTCAGATGGGCCTCCTGAGTTCCATCCCTGGCCTCAGCCACAGTCAAGGACGGGTGTGGGATCCCAGCCAGGCCAACAAGTCACAGTCCCAGGGGTCTGGCAGGAACTGCCTGCACCTTCTACCATCCAGGAGTGACAAGGTCCAACGCAGCTTCTGAGAACCAACAATTAATGGGAACCGCTCCTGAGCCACCAGACCTTCGGAGACTACATTAAGTCTGGGGTTGAGTCTGAACAGGACAGCGATCTGAATCCAAAGCCCCACGTTGGTCCAGCTGGTGGATGGAGCCTGGAGGAGAGAGGGCGGTGATGGTGGGGCACAGGAGGATGGAGCCTCTTGTCTCCTTTGGGCGAGGACACTGATTGCCCACAGCAGAGCTAGCGTTAGAGAAACGCTGGCAGGTCAGGTTGCGCATTTTGTTTCAAGGTAATTTCGAGGGACAGATGCACTGAGGAAAGGTGACTCCTGTCTTCAGCAGCGGGATAAATGCACATGCTGGTCCAAGTGAGGATGGGGGCAAACTCTTGGGGAACTGCGCGGCGTTCTCTCCGTGACGAACGTGTGCCTCCCCGTGACCAGCACCTCCACCGCGAGGGAGATGAGCCATGCGCCCGCCAAACAAGTGTGCGAGCACACGCACGGTAGCTCTGTTCGTGGGACCCAGCCCTGGAGGAACCACCAGGGACCCATCCGTGGTGTGATGAATCAATGAACAGCAAGAGAGTCCCACGAGGCAGTGGTGACACAGCAATGAGGACAGAAGAGCCACCACCACAGGCCACAGCTCTCTCCGGCCGTGTCACTCCCGTGGCAACCTCAGACCGAGCCCCAACGTGTGCCTGGCCCTCGTCCAAGATCCAGTAGGACACCAGCCGACAGGGCCCATGACCAAGGATCCATTCTAGTCAGGAGAGCAGGTGAATCATCGTGAGGAAGCCGCCGGTCTGCTGTTCCCTTGCCATTTGGGCTTCACGTGCCGTATCCCCACCCACGCTCCGGCCCCACCAAGCTTTCCATGCCTCCCACGGTCTGTGTCCACATATGCGGTTTCCCCTGCCTGCAAACTCTTCTCCCTCCCACCCCCCTCCCCTCCTCGAACCCTGCCGATCCCTAATGACCCCCCCGAAGATCAGACACTGAGAATCGCGTTCCTGATCCCGTGAGCACACGGCCCATGTTCTGCGCCCATGGAACCCGGCTGTGACCACAGTGCCTCCTCACCATTTGACCACGTCACAGCGCTCGGTGCAGACAATGTAAGAAAGCCTTGTTGTCGGGACTCAAAACCGAGAAAAGTAAAACCTTTCACCCCACCTTTCTTGTCAGGTCCCTAAGACCACAGCTCACCTCCAGAACGCCCTGTGCCCTGTGCTATGGTCCACAGATCTACTGAGGGCTCCAACACCCACTTACACAGTGTTCCCCAGAGGACTCTGTGGGCTGCATCTTTATCCCTGTCCACTTTCCTAATGCCTCGCGCGTAATGGGTACAAAATAAATGTTTGGTGACTGCATTCATCAAGGGCTAACCAAGTTAGAGTGACTTTCCACACCCCCCCAGTATTCAGAAGCAGATGGCTTACAGCACTTCATGCGCTCATGCAAGAATCTTGTGAACCGTAATTTCCTATTCATTTTTTTTATTTCACCTATTAGCACCAGTCTGGGCTGGTTTGTGGTACGTAATGTATTTGAACCTTCTGTTTCTGGACTTAGGACATCGGACCGTGCTGCGGCCTTCCCCCGAGCCGAATCCGTCGGAGTTACTGCTCGAGGGTGTGCATGGGAGGGTGGGGAGCAGTGACGGAGAAACGGGGGACAGGGCAGCCTCCAGCACCCCAGCCTGCCCAGCAGGAGGGAAGTAAAAGTACATTATGTTTGCAACCAGGAAGTCTGTCATTTTCTCCCAATAAAAAGTTTAAAAAATGTTTTTTCAGGGAAAAGAAACATAGACTCTAACCCTACTTGTATAACGTTCAACATCGGCTCTCAGGTTACCCCGGTGCCCACTTTCCCCTCTAGAGCAGAATCCTGCAAACACTGCAGGGAACCTTCAGCTGGGGCTACCGGCACATTCCCTAAAAAATCAGTAAGTCGACATTTTCCCACTTGAATCACATGCTTCAAGTTTCCCAACGATTCCTTATCATTTTAAGATGAATATACACTCTACGACGTGATCCTAAATCTGAACGTTGACTGGCATGTGGCCTCGGAAGCCAAGTATAAAATAATCACACAATTCAACATGGATTTGGTGTTTTACAGGCCAAGCACGAGACGACAGATGCTGGTCTGGCAAACGGCAAAGCCCCAAAGAACGTATCTGTGCCTGTTGCTGGAAGGTCAGGCGAGAGTGGACTTGGGACACACACAGCCCTGGGTTACAGACCCACTTCAGGGCTGACCACCTGCGTGCGCCTCAGCAAATCCCTGGACGTTTCTGAGTCCCCGTTTCTCCCTCTGCGGATGGGATGACCGTGAGAAATACACACGACGGAATGGGTTTTAAACCAGCAGGATTACGCCTCGGGTCACCAACACAAGCCCTAGACTCCGTCGTCCAAACACTGACTCTTCACCACAGCACGGCTCTGTGATAAGCATCTCCTGTCAGCTTTTCCTAAAACTTGCACCAACGGGCACGTCCACTCTCAGGGCGCGAGGGCGTCTTTCCCCTCCGTCCTTGCCAACTCGGCAGGATGCCGTGGCGGGTGACTGATTCTCATTTTGTTATTTATCTGAATATCATTATTTTTACAATGAACTTTACCGCTTCAGAAATGAGATTTTACTGACAGTTCAATGCCGCGTCTCTTTCGTCTGATCCAGGGCAACGATGAGGGGCACAGTCAGAACACGGACCCTTCCCCCTGGGCCCCTGTCACGTGGGCCACCTTCCTCCCTCTGCATCCAGACAACTGCCACTTGCATTGGGACCTCACATCCTCACCAAATCGCTTACCCCTGGCTTGTTTTATTTAGCATGACTACATTTTTTTGTGATGATGTTTTATTGATATATAATTCACGTGCCATCAGAATTCATCCTTTTGAACTGTTCAATCTTGTCATTTTCAGGAGATTCACAATACGATCCAACCACAACGACTATTTCATTCTGGAACACCATCATCACCCTAAAAAAAAGGCTGGATAGGGCCCATTGGCAGGCATCCCCACCCCCAGCTCCTGGCAACCCCCAACCCACTTCTTGTCTCTGCGGAGTTGGTGGTTCTGGACATCGTAAGCGGAATCACGTGGTATGTGCTTGCCTTTTTGGGTCTGGCCTCCTCACTCGTCACAATGTTGCAAGGTCCAACGTGCTGTAGCAGGTGTCAGCATTTAACTTCTTTTTATAGCTGAATACTAATCCATTATATGGACAGACCACAGTCCGTGTCTCTGTCCCAGCTGGTGGACACCGGAGTTCTTTCCAGGTTGGGCAGTACAAGCGAGGCTACCGGGGACATCCACAGAGGGGTCTTAGTGTGAACATATGTTCTCAGTTGTCTCGGGCACGCCCCCGCGAATGGAATCGTGGGTCACGTGGTAGCTCTGTTTACCCTTTTCAGGAGCAGCTGCAGTGTTCTATATCCCTGTCACCGGTGGAGGAGTGCCAATTACCGACGCCCCTATCATTGCCTGTCATTTTTATTTTAGCTGACCCAGTGGGCGTGAGGTGGGACGTCGCAGTGGTTTCAATTTGCAATTCCCCGATGACGCTGAGCATCTTTCACATGTTCATGGGCCATCTGTGCGTCTTTTGCAGAGAGATGTCTATTCCAGTCCTTTGCTTATTTTTCAATTGGGTTATTTTTGTTTTTATTGTTGAGTTGAAATAGTTCTTTATGTAATCTGGGTGCCCGTTCCTCATCAGACACACGACTTGCAAATATTTTCTCCCATTCTGAGGCTGCCTTTTTACCTTCTTGGTGGTATCCTTGGAGGCACAAAAGTTTTTCATCTTGATGAAGTTCAAGTATCTATTTTTGTTGTTGTTGTCTGTGCTTTCAGGGTCATATTTAAGAAACCACTGCCTGATTGAAAGTCACAAATATTTACCTTTGTGTGTTTTCTATGAGTTTTAAGGTTTTAGCTCTTACAATTAGGCCTTTGATCCATTTGGAAATCGCTTTTTTTTTTTTTTAAGATTTTATTTATTTATTTGACAGAGAGAAATCACAAGTAGATGGAGAGGCAGGCAGAGAGAGAGAGAGAGGGAAGCAGGCTCCCTGCTGAGCAGAGAGCCCGATGCGGGACTCGATCCCAGGACCCTGAGATCATGACCTGAGCCGAAGGCAGTGGCTTAACCCACTGAGCCACCCAGGCGCCCCTGGAAACCACTTTTTTATATGATGTGAGAAAGTTTCCAACTTCATTCTTTTCCATGTACACATCTAGTCGTCCCACACACCCCATCTACTAAAAAGACGGTTCTCTGTTGCGTGGCCTTGGTATGCTTGTCAAACATCAACTGAACAAAAATGTATGAGCTTACTTCTGGTCTCTCAGTTCTGTCTCATTGATCTAGGTGTCTATACTTGGGCCAGTAACATATTTCTTTAAATCAGAAAATATGAGTTCTCTAACTTTGTTCTTCTTCATCAAGTAGGTTTTGTACATTTGGGGCATTGATGCATTTTATAAATTACCTGATTTGTGGCTTCGTTAAGTCTCTATTTGATTAGTTTGTTTCGTCTCTGACTTCTTCACCAGAACATAAGCTGTAGGACAACAGAGACGACATCTCTTTTTTTATTCCCAAATGTGCCTCAGGACCTCTGCGGGGCCTGACATATAATATAAACTCAGTGCAGTCTGTTGACTAAATGAATGAATGATTAAATACTCCATTTTTATAACGATAAGTAGGAACAACGTAAATACTCAAAACTAGGACAATGTCTAAGTAAGTTGTAAAAATCAGTGGGACAGAATGTCATGCAACTATTAAAAGCCATGCCTTCCAATAAGATTAAACGATTTGGAAAATCACTGAGCCTGACCTCAATTTTGCATAAATGAAAATAAAGGACAGGGAAAAGTCATGGGAATTTTAGTAGAAGTCATCATGGAAGACTGGGATTACAGTTGGTTTTAATTTCTTCTTTTGTTTTTCTCTATTTTCAACAATTAGCATGTGTCGCTCCCATAAAAGAAAGCTAAGTACAGGTAACCCGACGCATCCGTGGGCATCCAGCTGTGCACGGATGTCTGGATGGGCCGTCAGAACGATTCCCCTGCTGGGATTTTGCTACTCATGAGGCCGATCCCTAGTGCCTTGAATAGTTTCAGAGTCCATCGTGGAATCAGGGTCGAGGCCATGGGGTATCAAATCAGTGTTGACCTCTGCCCGGGTCCCATCCATGACATGGGGACGCCTCACTCAGCAACCTGTGAGGACCCAAGGCCAGGGCGAACTGTGAACTTCACCTCTTCCAAATTCCCAGTGGGGCCAGTGCGTCTGGGCACGTGCAGGCACTACCGTCCACCCAATCAGAGTTCAAATGTCATCAACTGACAGAGAGCGTGGCAACTTCGGATTCAAGGGAAATTCTGTCCACCATTGCTATTGAATAATCGAGGTTCCAGAGTGACTCAATTTTGGGACACTTATTTGTTTGACTATTTATATATATTTGAGAAGAGGCTAACTCTAGATTTTACTAATTTTCCCAATCTACTTTACATAGGATTATAGCTCATTAAAGGTATATACTTGGAAAATTTCCTCAAAAGTAACCGTCAATTTGCTAAAAAGTTACTATTCACATTAAAGGAATGGCCCTACCTAACAGCCCCAATTTGACCATTATTGTTAAGTATTTTTTTCATTTAACAGGTCAGGGACATAAACTAATCAATGGTAGCAGAGGGCAGGAGACCGGCCCCCACCGTTGACTGGCAGGGAAATGAGGGAGCCCAGCGGGGCCTGGGAATAGTCAGGTGTCTGCGTGGGTGTCACATACGTGTTTATGTGCTCACCGAGCTGAACATTTAAGGTTGCATGGTTTACTACACACGGACCAAAAAAAATTGAAAGAAAAAAAAAGATCATTGCTTTCAAGAGAGCCGTTGAAGTTATTTTACAAAAATAATGCTCATCTTTTTCTGATAAATAATGTGCGTTCATTCTACAAAACTTTGGAAAATACTAACAGCATCAAAAAATAAAAATCGTTTCTCATCTACTCTGCAGAACAACTTGGCATGATGATAGATGCTGTTCAGAGCCCTGTGACAGCTCAGCTCTGCTCGCTGGCTTCTAGGGTGGCCGACAAGCTCTCTACCAACGCCGGTCAGCTTGGACCCCAAGGCTCTGGCTGTGGCCGCACAGACCCGCCCACCCCGACCGTGTCTGGGGCCACCATGCAGGCTGCTTCCTCCCAAAGGCTGCCCGGCAGCTGCGGGTTACTACCAGTCATTCACTCCCCTCCAAGAGAAGCCCGTGCCGGCTGCTGCTGTGGCCCAAGGACCATCTGCAAAGGCTGAGAAGCTGAGAGCCCGAGGCAGGGGCCAGGAAGACCACCGGTGCCCTCTGCCGTCCCCCCAGCTGTATCTCCACACCTGCCCGTGGAGCAGGTTCCCCGGCGTCAGGAGGCAGGCTGACCGGTCGCATGACAGGACAGAACTCTCTCTCCAATGAAGGAGTCACCGACCTCGCTCATGCAAGAAGGCAGAGGTCGGCCCTGACCCCCGGAGCACTGGTGAGCTGAGGCCTGGACTCCAGGACGAAGGCTACGGGGCCAGACAGCCAGCATTCCTGTGCCACTGGCCACACATGCTGCCAGCTGTCCCTCCGCCCTCGGGGCTGTGCCCTGCCCCATGTCACATGAGGGACCAGAGGCTCAGAGGCGCCCTGGGGAAGGAGTAGGCGAAGAGTCAGGCGAAGCCATCCTCCCACCCAATGGCCAGGGGCACCCCGGACCAGACACATGCTCGCATGGCGGGCACAGGGCCCTGTGGGCCGGTGCCGCAGGACAGCCAGAGTGGACACGTGGGCTGGCCATGGAACCAGGGGACGACCGGCCTTCAGCTTGCCCGTCTTCTTCGTGAGGGTTCCGCCCAGAGAGGGAGGAAGCTGGCCACTTGGGTTCAGCCAACCCTGCATCCAAGCTTCCTTCTCTTCCCATCTCTCATCTCATGGAGAAAATGATACGAACACAAGTGCCATCCAGGCTCTCATCAAAGGAGCCAGGAAGCCTTTGTGAGTGCTGGCTGGTGGCGTGTGTCATCCGTCTCACGCATGGCAAGGACGCTGCGTCAGGGGAGGAAGGGCGACCAGGGCTCGGTGAAAAGGAGACCACTGTGCTCCGCTTCATCTGAAAATCACCGCAGTGCCAGAGGCCGCATCCGGTCTTCAAAGTCCGAGGAGGCGAGGGGAGCAGTGCTCCCGCAGCACACACCCGGGCTGCCGCGGGAGCTGCCTCACAGCGGGTGTGCAAAGGACGCAGGGCAGACTGGCCCTCTCCATCCAGGTGTGTCCCCGTTCACCTCCGTGTACCACTGTCGCCCCCATCGGGACACCGAACTAGCTGCTCGGTCTCAGAAAGTGCCATCTGTCCCTTTGAGCACCCCTTTTCCTCACTCCTCCTTCTCCCCAAAACAAGCTGGCCTGGGCCCCAGTCCTGGGCCTCCGTTGGACGGGAACACATGTTGCACCACAGGCCCTTTGCACGGAGCCAGCTGGACGCTCCTCGCCCCGAGGAAGCAGCCACGGGCTGTGCCTGCGCTGGAGAGCCCTGGGGCTGGCCGGAGCCGCGGCGGGACCTGCGAGGCAGCCGCCATCCCGTTCCCGCGGCGGGACCTGCGAGGCAGCCCCCATCCCGTTCCCGCCACGCAGATCTCCGTCTCCTCCTCGCTGTCCGCCTCCCCGGGTTCATCCATCTCATCCATTTCTTCCGATTGATTTTCTGTTCTTCATTTCATTGATTTCTGCCTTTACCTGCGCGATTCCCTTCCTGCTGCGTTCTTGCCGTGTACTTTCTTCTTTTTTGGCGTCTTGAGAAACACGCTTGGGTTGTTGACGGGAGAAATGTCCTCCTCTCCCGGGCGAGCATCCGGTAGCGTGTGCGTCGCTGCCCGCTCCGTTTCCGCGCACCCCGCGCCCTCCGATCTGCGGTGCCTTCCTGTTCATTCAGTTCTGGGTATTTTTAAATTTCCTTTGAAATGTCTCCTTTGTCCTCTGTTATTTATAGGCCTGACGCCTAATTTCCAAGCGTTTGGAGATTTTCCCGTTGTCTTCCTTCATGCATTTCTAATTGGAATCCATGCCGGATCTCGGTCGTTCTGCTCAGGGTCGATCTCCGGCTCCAGCTATGGTCTGCCTCGGCGGCGGCAGCACGGACACCCGATAGCGCGCTTCCTCGGGCGGGCCTCCCCGAGCACTCTCTGCGCGGCCTCCCGCGCCCGCGTTTCAGCGTCTCTCGGTCCTGTATCCCCTGCTGACTCTCGGCGCAGAGCCCGGCAGCGGCTCCGGACGGGCTGCTGGAGGCTCCCGCCGGCCCTGTGCTAGTCCCTGTCTCGAAAATGGGCGGGGGTGACACACGTCATGGCCCGTGCTCTCGCTCGCCGGACTACCCCTCATGGAGACCCCTTCTAGTCAACCACGGCAGGACGCTCCCGTCTGTCTTCAACGGCTGCACGTGGCCATAGGGTACGGACGCATCAGAGCGCACTGCCCTCCCCACCCCCACGCTATCTGTGACGGGACATTCACTTTGCGGGACAGGTGGTCTCATCCCCAGGGACCACCGCACTGGCCTTCTCCGTTGCAGTTCTGAGCCCTGATGGCAGAGGCTATGGCTTGAGGCCCAGCGGAGTCCGACCAGCGGCCTGCAGCGGGCAGTGCGCAGGGAGGGTGGGAGGCAGAGAGGAAGGAGCCCTGAGCCTTTCAATAAAAGGACGAGTGACTCTGAAAATCACGAATAATGCTGCTTGGAGATCACAAGGAACCAGCCGTAAGGAAAACCCTACCCCCCTTTTTTGGATCTCAGGCAAAGACGAACTCACTCTCCATTGTGTCACCGTATGACCCAAGGCCCAGATTATCCTCAGGACAGGGCAAAACTCTAAAAATGGCTTGAACAGCCGTCCCAGCAGGTTCCTTCTATGGGCGGAGTCTGACATGAAATCTACAGCTGGGATGTGAGCAGATCAGGGAAGCCAAGAAACTGAGGTCCGCGGAGGAAGAAATGTTAGAGAATTGGAGGAAGGGGCGCATACCCTCGGGGTCCCTGCCCAATGCGGAGGAGACCCCCCAGCAAACGCCAGCAACCGGCCAAGGGCCAGCAGCGCAAGGGCCTCTCCAGTAGATGGGGAGCTTCCCGGCTCCAAGGCTCCGCAGCCCGAGCCCCAACACATGGCGCTGATGTCTCACTTCCTTCTGACCTGGGCCACCCCAGCGGACCCCGTTCCTGGACAAACGCCAGGCCTGCTCCTGCCTCCAGTGGGTCTCCTGTCCTGCCTCCCCCCGCTGGAACATCCTTCAGCCCCTAACCGCCCAGCCCCGCCAGTCTCCCAGGACAGGCCCCCACCCCTGCGGGAAGCCTTCCTGCCCGCTCCAGGCTTGCTCCGCCCTCCCCAGGCGACAGCAGCTTGCTGGCTCGAACCCGTCTCTGTCTCCCGCTCAGTGGGATCGTGCACTCCTTTGGGAAAATAGTCCTGAACCTCCTTGACATCCCGCAATGCCTTCACAGGGCATTAACGGCCCCTCGAAACAGTTCCTGCATCCACTGCCCCCCGCCCCCGCACCCGTCTTTTTCATAAATCTGGTGCTTTCTTTGGAGGAAGGGGCACCAGGAAGGGTTCAGGAGGTTAGCTTTCTGTGTGGAAACGTCCTGGTGAAATCTGGCTCTACAATATTTGACTTCATAATGACCACTCACGGCTCTCATTAAGGCTGATCCTCTCAACGAAAGCTTCCCATAATTAGCTTCAAAGAGAACTCGTGGGCCTGCTAATTGTGCTTGCCGTCTACGGGACAGCCTGGAAGGACCCTGGCTGGGCCACGCAGACATGCCTGTTCACAGAAAGAGTAATTATCGAGCCATTTTTTTAAATAGAAAAGAGTTCAAAATGTGCCTCTTTGGAGTTACATTCTTAATAGCCAAGTGCATGTAAACAGGCCCCAGGTCAGCCCCTGACCAGTCCCCTCGGCTCTGTCCAGTTCCCCTCTGGCCCTCGGCTGCCTCTCTCCCTCTGTCTCTGCCACTGTCTGCCTACCTGAGGCTCTGTCCCCAGGCGCGTCTGGGGAAGAGCCGACGGACCACCTTCCCCATAGCTCCTGGCCTCATGGAACATGGAACCCACTTAAGGAGTGACGTCCGCCCTGGAGGGCAGGGACCGTTTGATTCCTGTCGGCTTCTCAAGGGTCCCAGTGTCGGCACCTGCCAGGGACGGAGATAAGCAACACGGAGGCCAACACACAGAGCCCGGGACCCCCACGGGGACATCCCCAGCTCACAGAGCTGGATTCGAATGAAGGCCCAGATGGGGAGAATGTGAGCGAAGGCCAGAGGTGCATCTGCTCTGGGGGGTCCAGCTGTTTCCTGTGGCCCCAGTGTTGGGGCTCAGGGGACAAGAGAGAGGGCCAGACCATGAACGTCTGTGTCTCTTGCCAAGCAGCAGGACGGACTTCTGTCTGCACAGCCCAGCAGCAGAGAGGCCGAGACACGTATGTTACAGAGATAAGTGATTCGCCACATTAACAGCAAAAGGTGAAAAATACCTATTTATTTCACTAAATGCTGAAAAAAACCTTGGTAAAATTCAACAACTATTTCAGTTTTGAAAACTAGGATTACAGAAAACTGGGTTACGGAAAATATTTCTTCATGTGAGTTCCACCCATCACGGTGCTGGGAGGTGCAGCCTGGGGACATTGGTGGCAGGTGAAGCCACACAGCCACAGCACAGTTTGTGGGGTTTTGACCTCAACTAAAGATCGGTCCCTGTGTGAGGCCCACCCACCCAGAGACCGCCGCTGCGCTCAGTGCCCCGCCGTGCAGACACGCCATATCCACCCCGTACTGTGTATCTTCTATGCTACAAGTCAAATTTCTCTTTGTTCTTTGCTCCGGAAACATGCCCACCTGGCCATGGCTTTCCACGTCATCTGAAACCATCTCACTTCTGAATTAAGTAATTCTATGTGACTTCATGGGTCCTTGACGATTTCCCTTTAACATGCTGGGTCCTCACCGCACGTCCTCTGAACCCACGAAACATCCCGGGTAGCAGCGCTGTGCACTCTGACACACCCCCCCCCGCAGCACGGTCTGAACACCACAGAGCAGGCCCCTCTCTGCCAGCCCAGGGAGCTCGGGAAGCGGGAGCTGTCCTGCTGTGACACCCGCCCTGACACCTGGCTGCCCCCTTCCGTGACACCCGCTGTGACACCCGCTGTGACACCCGACTACCCACCTGCTGTGCCACCTGCCAGGATACCAGCCGTGACACCCGCCCCCTCCAGAGCCGTGCCACCCTGTGGGGCTGAGGCACTGCATCCACGTGAGGGGCTATGGGCTTTGCACGTGCTTCGGGGCGAGCCTATTGGCTGGAAAGCCCACCTCTCCCCTGGGTTTGCACGTTCACTGCCTACATTCTCCGCTACCAGGACTTTGTTTAAAAAACACGTATTGAGGGGCGCCTGGTGGCTCAGTGGGTTAAAGCCTCTGCCTTCGGCTTGGGTCATGATCTCAGGGTCCTGGGATCGAGCCCCGCATGGGGCTCTCTGCTCAGTGGGGAGCCTGCTTCCCCACCTCTCTCTGTCTGCCTCTCTGCCTACTTGTGATCTCTGTCTATCAAATAAATAAATTAAACAACAACAACAACAACAAAAAACACGTATTGTGCATTCCTCACCAGTAAGACACAATCAAAGATAAGCTTATACTTTTCAGGATTGAAGTATGATCAGTAGCTTATCTTCCCCAGAATAATTTTCTCTTAACACGAATATGAAAAAATGAATGAGATAATCAGGTATTTCTGGAAATATGACATTTAGTATTTTCTAACAAGAAAGAAAATCATCCCTGTCTAAAGTTATCACAAGTTGTCTACCTGTGGAGTGTGTGTGTGTATGTTTGTGTGCATGTGTGTGTATGCACACATGTGTGTCTCTGTGTGTGGTATGTGTGCAGTGTGAGTGTGCTGTATAGGGCACACCCATTTAACACACTTGCTATATTGTGTCACATAAAAATAGAGATGATACACTTTCCAGATCAAGCTAATAATTTTGTCTATTAATCTCAAAAGAATTTCTTAAACTTTTTCAAGCAATTTAGATAATATTTACATGTAAGCCACCCATATTACGAGATTTAAAAAAAAAAATTCTTACTCCACATCAAGGAACAATTTTGTTCATCTAGAACGGAAACAGAATTCAGTCAATCCCACCATGATAACATCTCCCACCGTGATAATGTCTCATGGCTATCCTTGAAACAAGTTTGCGGTGACCTTTGCTTATGGCTTCACAGGAATGCAACACTAAAACACGGAACATTTAAAGTATTCTTTTAAATGATTGTTATTTATTTATTTATTTGACAGAGAGACAGTGAGAGAGAACACAAGCAGGGGGAATGAGAGAGAGAGAAGCAGGCTTCCCACTGAGCAGGAAGCCCGACGTGGGACTCCATCCCAGGACCCCAGGATCATGACCTGAGCCGAAGGCAGAGGCTTAACGACTGAGCCACCCTGGCGCCCCTATTTAAGGTATTTTTAATGACACTGAGGCAAGTGGAAAAAATACCAATTAAGAATAATTTTTAGAGTAAGTGCCGTTTATGAAGGCCATCTATAAAGAGCAATAGAACATTTATAAATAAAATGAATAATTTATACCACCCCAAATATCATCAGATTCACAAATGGGAGAAACAAAATAATCCTTAAAGGAGTTGTTGTAAAAACAAGGCTTCATTCCAGAAGAAAAACAGCCCACAGTATCAGGAGGAAAGTCTGCAGCTCTGCTTGTTAGAGTGTCCTTCAAAGAGCCCCTAACAGAGACCGCGGTGAGAGCAGACGGCAGCCTGCAGACGTGCAAAGGGACCACCACGGTATTTGGCAGCGGGTCACCGTTCCTGTCTGTGTTGAGAGCGACCAGTGAGAACCCCAGCTCACCGCTCCTCACTCAGCTTCCAATTCTTGGGCACTGGAGTCGGCCCTGAATGCGGTCACCTCCTTGCCTATTTCGAGCATGTGGCATAATGTGCTCTAAAAAGGAGCCCTTCTCTTGGCGACCCTGGGCGAGCAGTGTACCCCCAGGCAGCCCCACAGTTACTGCCGCCCACCAGGCGGGTCAGAGTTGAACCTCAAGGCCATGCCAGCCTTCAGATGGCTCTCCTACCTTGGCCAGTGGCCTGCCCATGCCTGCCTCTCCTTCCAAAGCGGTTCACTCTGCAGGCCTGTGCACGGAGCACCCCAACATCACCCTCAGAACCTGTCAAAGACCAGCAGCAGCCACCATGGATGCCCAGCGGTAGTCGGCTTGGACTCTGAGGCCAAGGACGTTAAGGTGGGCAGAGTGGAATCAACACAATTTCTATCCACTTCCATGTCCAGATGTGGTTTCGAGATGGAATTGTCCTGAGAATATTCATCGGGGTTTTTTGCAGCTGTTTTACCAAAAGTGAAAACCAATGGTCAAGCACACCTAGTGTGTAAAGGACAGGCAGACCTGGGTAGGGAGAGATGGGTAGGGGGCTACGGGACCAGGCTCCCAGTAATCCCGGATGTGGAGAAATGCCAGAGACAAGGGAACATAAGGAGACCCCCTTGTTGGTCTTAAATGTCATAGACAAGACGTTTTCATTATAGCTACAAGCTGACCACTGAAAGTAACCAAAAGAGACCGGTCACGGGTGTTACCAGTGGTGACCTCAAGAAGACTTAAGTTCCCTGGTCAATTTGCTATGAAAGACCAGCCCTAAAAGCCCACAGTGGCCACGCATTCCTCACTTGAGAGAGATTTTTTCTTTCCTTCTGGTTCTCACCTTCACTTCATAAACTTTCACTTCACTACCCTTCTACGTCCACGAGATTCAGTCTTGGGCTCCGTGAAATGGGAGCCTGCACCACGCAATGCTAGGAGGGTACAAAAGTCCTGCCAGTGAGGCCTCCTGACGCCCATCCAGCCCTGGAGTCTGCATATGGGGGAGCCGAGGGTCCTGGGGACGTGTCAGCAGCAGACTCGCTGGGGGCACACGGGACGAGTGAGAGCCCCTGAGCTCAGAATTCTGGTGCTCGGGAGCGTCTGGTCTATGAACTTCATACCCTTCATTAATGAAGACGACAACCTGCTGTTGGAACACTGATGTTTCCTAGGTCAGCAGCCCCACCCCCAGACTCCCTCACAGTTTCCACTCCCATCTAAGCAGATGGAGTGGAAATATTTTTCAATAAAAATCGTGCAGACAGCATCCTCGGAGTGCCATAGCAGGTATGTCTACGAGGGGGAAATCCTATAATTACACAGCATATGGGTTTTCCAAAAAATAGGAAAACATGGGGGGGTCCTTAATTTAGAAATAAATTTAAATCCAAGACAATCATGAGTTCTTCCCCAAACCCCCAGCCTTCAGACTGACGGCTGCGGGGCAGGCATGTAATAAACATTGCCTCTTTCTCTCTACCAGTGAGAAAAAAGCCAAGATACTGATAAAATTCTTTGAAGATCGGCAAGCAATACCGAGTTAAGAGTTTTTTTCCCGCTTTTGTGATTTTTCCAGAGAGTAAGCCCATGATGTTCAACTCAACACAGGCAACACAGAAATGTGCCCCAGCAGAGCGCCGTGGGATCATGGGAATCAAGTGTGCGCACGGGACATTCTCCTTAGAGTCCAACCCCCATGCTGTGTGCTTCCAAAGTTCTCTGGGGAAGCCTGAGCTGATGTCCCCGTGACCACGGTTCACCACACTGAGCACTAAGCAGGCACACTAGGTGCCCCCGGGCACTGCCACCATTTACTGGGGGCACGATCGTGTGATTTCCCCCCACCCCCCAAACGCAGAGGCTCAGGCCAACCAGCTTCAGCCCACGGGAGCTCTGCTGTCGCCGGGTTCACAACCTCACACCAGCAGGTTGGCCTCGCAGCCCCGACGCGCTCGCTCGGCTCCAAAGCCAACCACAACTGACCTTTGGAACGAGTCGCTCCTCAAAAAGCAACAGCAAAGCCCTAAGCCAAGGGAATGATTTTATTTTTTTAAAGGAAAACTTTAAAGGCATAAGTTTAAGAATTCCCTCTCCTTTTTGAAAACTACCTCCTATGTTCAACATGACAAGCATAGAGAGAGAGCTTTGCCAAGGTCTGTCTATTTTAAAGGTAGGCTCTCTTTCTGGTGCTTTTTCGTGTTTCTTTTGTTTGTTTGTTTCAGACAGGAGTCCTGCTGGCCCACTGGAAGTCATCTACTCCACCATGGTTTCACCTCAATGTTCTCGGGATTTTTTGCTTGACTTTTTTTCGTTTTTATTTTGGCTCCTGGTTATATAATTTAAAGAAGGACCACAAGGAGAATAGTCACTTTCTTTTATCATAAACTCAAGCAGGCATGCATTTTTCATGCCGATCTCCATCCCTTCTGTAAAGCAAATTGGTCCATTTCAGAAGGGAAGATGAAGACTCCGAAAGCAGCCTCAAACGGGTGGCAAGCCCCGTGCCTGCACCAGGGACCACATTCCTTTGTCAGGTCTATTTAGACAGTTAAAGATAACCCACAGCTAACCTCTTCCTCTAATAATTTGGGCTCCAAATGGCCAAGATGCAACATTTCACCCGAGGCTGGGTCTGCTGAATGTCTGAACGGAGTCCATGGCTGATGTGCGGAGGCTAGACACCCTGGCAGGCTTCTCCGCGCGCTTGACGACACACCGTGGACAGTGTGTGGGTCTCACCGCTTTTTAAACGCATAGCCGTGCCTTGGAGTGACCTGACAAAGAAGAGACTCCCAGCCCTTGCCTCGGTCTGGCAGATGTCTGGCTGGCCACAGGGCACAGGGACAGCTCACGACTACCCATGAGGCAGGAAGACATGACTGAGAAGCAGGCCCGAGGACGGGGGCTGGGTGCTGGCTCTTTAAGCATCCCAAAATATTTGTACAAGGGAGGAATTTTATGGACCACATTGGGCATGATTGTATAATTCTTTGTGTTGGAGGAAAAACCTCCTTTCCAGCCAGCAGCTCCAGTCCCCATGCTTTTAGCCTATTTAAAGGGAAGGCTACAGCCCCAGGGAAAAACAGTCCCAAATTCTCTTCTGCTGCTGTGAACCAAAACCCCTTAGGTATGGAAGGAATGGCAGACACACGTTGCTGGGTAGGAAAGCACTACCCACTTACATAAAGCAAGGCAGCCTTTGGCCTGCACTGCTAGGAGCTGCGGGATCCGAACCACCCACCCTGCCTCCTGGGGCAGACACAGCAAAAGTAGTGACACCCACTGCGTTTCTCAGGACAGGGCTATGAGGTCCTTCCAAGTGTGTTCACTGTATGGGCCTGATGCCCACTTGCCCGGGACAGGGGCCCCTGCCCAGAGGGCCAATGGCCGGACACATGGCACAGCCAGTGGCCAGGGAAGTGGAGCGAAGGAGAAAGCAGGCCAGAGTGAGGTCACCCACGGCAAAGCGTCTCTCCGCGGTGCGCAGCGGGCGCGTTGGCAGAACCCCGGCCCCGCGGCCCCGCGAGCAGGCCAAGAAGGAGCGCTCGCCTCCCAGCCTCCGCGGCCACCCACCCTGCGGCCCGCGCCCGCACCCACCTTGACGACGTAGGTGACTCCGGCCCCCAGCACCTGGTCGCTGGCGTGCGGGGCGCGCGGCGGCGGCTGGTCGCCGGGCCGGCCCTTCCTGGCGGCGCGCATGGCCGGGGCGCCGGGGCCGGGGGCCGCGCTGCCGTCCGGGGCGGCCAGGCTGGGCGCGCTGCAGCTGCCCGAGAGCCGCGCGCCCGCCCGCGCCCTGGCCGCCGAGCGCCCGCGGAGGCCCGAGCTGGAGAGTTTCAGGTGGGACACCTTGTGGAGCAGGTGGCCCAGGCTGCCCGGCCCATCGTCGGGCGCCCGGCGCAGCGCGTCTCCGGACACCAGGTAGGGGGCCGCCGCCGGGGCCGCGCGCGCCGCCGAGACCTTGCCGCCGCCGCTCACCGACAGGTTGTGCAGAAGGTCGTCGACCGATGTCACCGAGTCATTCCTGAAGCGGTTGTACTTGGTGCGTGGAAGCATGCCCCTCCGTGGGCTGGCCGCATCCGCCCGGGCGCTGCAGGGGCGAGCGCGGCGGCCCGGCGGGACGCGGCGGCCGGGACAGCGGGGGACAGCGGCGCCGCCTCCCCGCTAGCGGCCCGCGCCGCCGCGGCCGCGCAGCCCCGGCCCCGCGCTCGGCTGCGGAGGGCGGCCCGCTCGCGCCGCTCCAGGCATCGCTTCGGAAGGGGAGCGCCCGGCGGCTAGGGCTGCGCACGGCGAGAGCGTGACTCACTCCAGAGGAGACCCTTCTCAACAAAGGCCCGGGGAGCACTGCAAATCACTTCCTGTAGCGCACACACGCGCACACACACGCGCGCGCACACACACACACACACACACACACGAAAGAAAGAAAGAAAAAGAAAGAAAAAAAATGCATACACCCACTGACTGCACACTAGAGCCAATCAATTCTCAAACTGCCTTTTCTACCTTCCCAGAGACTCCCTTCCGACCTTTGCTTGCTCGCCTCCCCATCCCCCGACTCAGCATCTGTGCCAGAGGTCAGTCCGGTCCCTTCGGACGGTCAGATGAACTTTCTGAAACCCCTTCTTCTCTGCTAAGGCTTCCTGTCCCCCGCTCAGCCCTCCGTGGGGACCCCTGAGTGTCTGACAGCCATGAGTTAAAATGTGACGAAGCCTTTTTAAGAATAAGATCTTCAGCGGATCCTCATGAATTCTGATTTGGAAAGCACCAGCAATTGGTAAATAGCCAAAAAAGAAAAAAGAACAGAAAAGAGAAGAATATTTACTCCCAGGTGAACATAAAAAACCAATTTCCTGGGTTTTTCTTTTTTCAAGTCAGCAGAGCAGCCATGACAAGTGTCTTTGTAGCAATGCAGCTCCTCCAAAAAAAAAAAAAAAAAAAAAAGAAGAAGAAGAAGAAAAGAAAAAGAAAGAAAGAAAGAAAGGTCTGCACAGAGCCCGTGAGGATGTGTCCCCTGCTAAGGACAACAGCCTTCCTCAGTTAGGGTTGGGTTGAAACCTGCTTCCAGAAAAGAAGAGGACCTCTCTGAGGAATGGTAGCTAGCTCCAGGCATCCATTCCAAAAAGGGGGCTGGGCTCGAAGCTTTATCCCGATTGAATGTGCTCGAGGTCTGGAAAAATGCCTACCAGACGTACAAATACATTTCAATGTCCCTTCTGTTGCTGCCTTGCAACCCTGCATGAAGGAAGGAAAAAAAAAATGCAGCTGCTCTGGTTACACAGAAAATCCGTGTCGGGAGTCAGGCTCCGCTTCGAGGGAGAGGCGAAGGCCTCCTTCCTCTCAGCGAGGACAACGGGGCGTTGGCGGCCCCCAGAAGGTCGGCGGAGACTCAAACCCTCCGAGCCCTTGCACCCGGGGCTCTGCCGGTCTCCGCCATGCTTGGAGATAACCCACCGGACACAGAGAAACCACCCTGTGCAAATTGCCACGCAACTCTGTGTAAGCAAATAAATTTATCTCCGGCACCCTGCCTTCTCCCACCCACGACTAGGCGTGTGCCCCCGGAGGCACCGACCCCAGCAGAACTTTATGGCCCCGGTGCCCGGAGGGCGTCTCCTGGCCGGCAGGTGAGGCCAGCGGCCTGGATGCAGGAGCGCAGGGCCGCGGCGGCTCCCCTCCCCGGGCGCAGGCTCTCATCCTCGCCCTTCCTCTTGCTCGCTTAGCAACAGCAAGTGCACACCCCATCCACGATGGTGATGGTGAGCGGAACTCCCCCCAGATCTGAAGCAAAAACGCCCTATCCTTCCCAAACCCCGCTCTTCATTAGAAGCAGACAAAAACAGCAAAATGTGAATGAGAGGCTGTTTGTGTGAATGGAAGGGCTAGCAGAGAGCCAGCGATTCTGTGAATGAAGCCGGGCCCTGCGAGCCGGTGCCAGGCAATCCCCTGGCTCCAGCGGCCTCAGCCAATGAGCAGCCGCCCTGATGACTCATTGAAGAAGGCTTGCTCAATAGTGGAAGATTCCATTTCAATCAAAGGCGGGATCTTTATTCCAATGGCAGTGTGGGAAAAAAAAAAAAAAAAAAGCCAGCCTGATTACAAAATGCATGGAGGAAGGCAGGACTGTCACGGACAGCAGAAAAACTAGTTTTTCACGAAAATTCAAGAACCGTTGTTCAGCTCCCAGTGTGAACAGGACGGCCTCTGCTGGAGGTGAGCTGTGCCCCAAAACTTCCATTCAGCAGTTCATTTACAAGCAAGAAACAACCATGAATGTGCTCCTCGGTTCAGCATTTATCATGAATGTACAGGAAACGCACATTCAAACCCTAGGCGTCTCGCCCTCCATTCTGTTTGTGAAAGGATCATCCAACACGCGTGCACGTTCTGAGTCTCCAAAGAAGGGGGAAAAAAATCCAAATCTCCATGGTTAACCCTTTAGCCAACAGGAGATTTTTTTTTTTTATTCCTTTTATTATGACGAGCCAAGTGGAGAGAAATTGGCCATTTTAAAAAATATCACAGTAATAGAAATGTACTGCATATGAGAAGATCTGTAATCAAAGAGGCTAGTTAATATTCCAGGGATGCAGTAGAACGGTAAAACCTCACTTTCCGGGAAGACGATGGGGGCGGGGGTGGGGGAGCTGTAAGCCGGGCAGGAAACCCACACTCTACCTGTCAGGCCATGCCCGGCGCCCTCACCCAGGCTGGTCCTGCCTACTCTCAGGCTATCATGGTGTAGAAATCGAAGACCGATGAGATGTTCGTTGTTCGGCAGCACAGAAGCAAAGCAAAGGAAGGAGACCACCATAACACCAGCCTCCAGCCTCAAGCATGCCTGAGGTCATCGACAGTAGCTCTTCCAGAATATTGTGGTTTCCAGAATACTGTGGTTTCCCTTTTTAAAATCTATTCACTTAAAGGTGTCTTGTTTTTCTATTGCTGTCATAATCCCAAGATCAGTGGTTTAAAATGGTGTTTTATCTGCCGGTGCTGCAGGCAGAAATCCAGCATGGGCCACCCGGGGTAGAGTCCAGGGTGGACGGCAGTGAGTTCCTTCTGGAGTTTCTAGGGGAGAACCCCTCTCCTCGCCTTTCCTGTGTCTAGAGGCTGCCTCTACCTGCCTGAAGTTGGCTCATGAGCTGGGCCCTGAGGACGGTGGCTTTGTTCCCGAGAAGCTTTCATTCTACCTGGAGAGGCAGAAAATCTGACATTATCACAATAACCCGGTACACTACGCAACAACTTAAATGTATGGGATACGAACCTTGCGCAATGGAGCCTGCTGACCTTGGCCGCAGGGTGTCAGGGGGGAGCCTGCTGACCTTGGCCGCAGGGTGTCAGGGGAACCTCAGCAGGGGTGAGGGATTTCTGAGATCTTCCAGGGACATGGGGGCAAAGAGACACCTCCGGAAGAGGGGCTGTCTGGGGAACAGCCCAAGGCCTGCACCGCTCAGCGTTTCCCGAACCTACGTAGATGGTCGGATGGGGGCAATGTTGGGAGGCCAGGCCGCTGAGACAGCTGGACGTGGAGGGTGTGGCTATAGCCCGTGTCTCCCTCATGATGTGGGATTGGAGGCTGCATGGTGTGGGCAGGTTTGTATTGTATGTGGACACCTTGAACAGTAACCCAGGGTGCTCTGGGTGGTTGAGAGGGTGGCAGATAACAGCACAGGGGAAACATGATGGGGTCTCGAAGGAACGCAAGGGCGGCGGGATGGAGCGGAGTGGGTGGGCCCAAGATACGGTGAGAAGGTTGAATAAGCAGATGGGGCAAGTGAACAGGTCAAGCTTGTCTGGAGGCGGAGCTGAGGTGGAGTCTGGAGTAGCAGGAGCCCCATGGGAAGCAGGGAAGGCCACAGGACTGGGCCGAGGGAGAGGTGGGCCTGCAGAGCCTCCTCCTGGCTTCCTCAGTCCTCACCCGTCCTCACTCAGCAGCCACCAGAGCGTGGCCGTCCAGCCAAGTCCTTCTGTAGCTGAGCTCCTGAGGGAGGGGGCCATGGAGACCTCCTGTCTCCCCACACCCCTGTGGCAGGGAGGAGGACTGCTGGGGAAGAGTCTGGGCAGAGTCCTCTTCATCTCCCAGGGAGAGGGATAGAGAGCAAAGGCCATGCTTCTGACGGACGGTGAGGCTGAGTGTGTCTCACCCATTGGAACACAGAGTGCAGGTGGAGGAAGGAAGGTGAGCCTGGGTTCTGGGTGCGTGGGAGTGGCACGTCCGTGGACAGCCGCCCCGTGCTGAGGAGTGGAACTTGAAGGCCATTGGCCTGCAGGTGATGCTGAGCTCTTTGGTTACTGGTGCACACTTAGGAAGGAGGAGGGACGAAGGGGATCCCAAGGAAAGGACAGGCTGCCCGGGTGGGAGCTGCGAAAACGTGACCAGGAGTCGGAGGCATGTGTGGAAGCCTGGTTGGATGGACACCCATCCAGCCAACCATTCTTAGCTCGGCTGCTGTGACAAAATGCCATAGACCGGGCAGCCCTAACAGCCTGTATTCCTCCCAGTTCTGGGGGCTGGAGGTCCAAGATGAAGGCTCCAGCAGGTTGGGTGTCCGAGAGAGCCCGCTCCTGGCTCCTAGAGGGCTTCTCAGATGTCCTCACACGTGGCTGATGGGGCAGGGGGCCCTCAGAGGTCCTTTTATAAAGGCACTAATCCCATTCTGGGACTCCACCCTCAAGACCCACTCACCTGCCAAAGACCCCATTGCCTCACACCATCATATTGGGGGCTAGGTTTCAATACGAATTGGGGGGTGGAGGGAGCCACACTGGTTTCAGGAGATGATCAGTGGTGGTTATCATGAGCGCTGTCGCAGCCATAAGTACTTAGAGCATCCCGTACCGGGCCATGAACACCTGTCGTGCCCCTCAGCTCCCATGGTCCGTGAGATTGTACTTAGATCCTCTTCTGCACAGAGAGAATCCAGGGATCAGAGGGGTTTATGAAGTAAGCCAGGGCCACACAGGGTTAGGAACTGGCCCAGCTGCCTGACTCCAAATCCACACTTATGGCCAGAACCTCACCCAGTTCAGAGAGCTCAGGTCAGGTATGTATTGAGAACCATGACACTTCAGCAAGGAGAATGAAGGGGCTACCACTTAGGTCACAGGATGGTGTCAAACACATGAGAGATGAGAAAATAGATGGAAAAAAAAAATCGTGCTTTCCAGAAGGCAGAGTGAAATACAAGGGAAGATCTGAGGCCATGGCTAGAGGTGTAGCATGGAGTGTAGAGCGAGTGATGGAAGAAGGAGAGGTGCATTTAGGGGGAGACCAGAATGGGAAAGATGAACATTTAGGGAAGGGGGAAGGCCAGGAGAATGGGCAGAACTATCACCCCAGAGGGGAGAGGTTAGAGAGGGGGGAACTGGGGATCTGCATTGGGGTTGAGTAGGAGTCAGGGATTCTAAGGAAGAGACCTGGGTAAGCAGGCACTTCCAGGGGTGGGGTTGAGGGAGTCCAAAGGGCGGTGACACCCCAGGGATTCCTTACATCCACCTTACGTCTCACTAAGGGTTCTTACCCCTCGCACCTATGGTGCTGGTGGAGGACAGTGACATCTCCGGAGCCGGTGGAATGCCAGCTGGGATTTTGGAGGAGAGCTGACGGGAAGGCAGAACCAGGGATGGGAGGGAGTGGAGAGGAAACGCCCCCTCTTGTCTCTCCCCCATCCACGCTAGGTGCCTTCTCTTCGCCAAACCCGCAGGAAGCCAGAGTGCAGGAGCCCGGCCATGGCAAGCTGGGCGGGGCAAGGAGAGCTGGATCCCAGATAACTCTCTCCGCGGCCCTGGTAAGCAGTCAGAAGTTCTTTATGCCTGACTTCGATGCTGTACCTGGTTTTCTGTACAACATGAGAAAGTGAAGTTTGTACTGAAAACGTGAGAAGGGTTCATTCCGGTTGAGGGGGATTTGAGTTGAGTGGTAACAGAGGATGCCACCAGCCATGAGGAAGAGGACCGTGTTGCTGCAGTATGTGCCCCCCCCCAACTCTGCGGTGCCCCTCAGGGCAGAGGGCTGGTCTTCTCTGATAGCGTACATCCGCCTACACATCAGCTGGGAACAAAGTGAATTGTTGGCTGGAGACTCATCCAAGGACGCAGGTGGGGGAGGGAGGGAGGAGGACCGCAGGCCGACAGGGTGGGCAGGAGGCCGGAGGGAGGAAGGACAGAGATGCACGTGGCCACCGAAGGAGAAGCAAGTGCAAGCCCAGGGGTCTTGGAGGCCTGGGGAGGCCGCAGCCCGGCTTCTTGGGGATGCACATCCCAGGGAAGCGGATGGAAGCAGAAAGTCCCTGGTGGTGCCCCTGAGGCATAGGTGGGGAGAGGAAGCAGCCACAGCAGAGGGCCTGCGTGGGGTGTGTCTCAGCTTCACTAAAGCCAGAGGATGGGGGTCGTCCTGTGAGGAGGCTGGAAACAGGAGGGAGGTTATTGCTGATGACACTGTGGGAAGGGGTGGACAGCTGGACACTAGGGAGAGGGAGAACAGGGCACAGAAGCCTCAGAGGGGAAGAAAAGCAAACCACATCTAGAACTAACTCGTGGACGCATTGGGCGTCAGAGCCGGGGGAGGGCCCCCAAGGTGGCAGATGTGCTCTCTGCAGGGACCCTCAGGGGCACACCCTTCACCTGCTGGGTATAGGAATGTTTGGGTGGGAGATTACTCTGTAACAGGTCCCGCAGGTGGAAACCCAGTGCCCAAATCGTTGAGCCCCACAGTTCAGCACGACGGACAGTTCCCCGAGCACGACGGACAGTTCCCCGAGCACGGCCGGAGCTCCCATTCCAGAGGCTGTGGCCGCTCCAGGGAGGTCTCTCTCCAGTGCTCTCTCTTCACTTCTAAGCCCAAATGTTGTCCCTCCCTCCAGAGGCTGATCCAGCCGCCCACACCCATGTGAGCAGTGGGAGGAGGGCCGCTCGCTGCATCCTCAGTGGACACGACTCCACTGCCCCTTGCCCAGTAAGCCTTGGGCTGAGAACCCTTTATGTAGAGGTCTATCCAGTCCTGATGAGCCTGTCCTGTAGATTCTACTCGTGCCCCATTTGACAGGTGAGGACCGTGAAACCGGGAGAGGTTGAGTGACTTCACAGGGTGACCCAGCTAGTGGGAGGCAAGCAGGGAAGCCAGCCTGACCTCAACACTCAGAAACACAACCCCACAACAAGACGGGGGTTCCTCATTCCAGCCCTGCCACTGCTCAGTCCCTCTCTGTGGGAGGAGCGCAGGAAGACAACTGCCACCTCCGTGCACTGTTGCCATGGTGACCAGGCAGCAAACCACAAGTCCGTGCAGGGCCAGCACGAGGTGTTTTATTACTGGCGAGGTAAGGCAGGTCACCGTCGACTGCACACACAGAGAGGGGAAGAAGCAAACTTGTCCTTTGGTGGGAAAGTGGTGGAAGTGCTGGCCCAGTGGGGGAAGATGGAGCAGGGAGGGGATGGCGTCCGTGCACGCTGAGGACAGACCCAGCAGAAAACAAACTGGTCCTCACTTCCCAGAGAGGAGTCTGAGGGCCGAGCCTCAGGGAAAGAGGGAGAGAGAGGACTGCCGGGACTGGCCCTCGAGGGGCTGGCTGGGCAGGCTCCACTAAAATATGCGAGAGCCTCACTTCCCTTGGAGAATAAACCGTGGCTTTTCCTGAAGAATTAATTCATTCAGAAGAATTTCAGCGGATTCTGTATTCCCATCAACTCCTCGACCCATGTGCATGTCAAGTTTTACGTAGGAATTATTTTGTGCTTGTGTTTCCTCAAAAGAATGTATTCTTACTTTTATTCTTTTGAGATTTTATTTATTTATTTATTTATTTGAGAGAGAGAGAGAGAGAAAGAGGGAGCAAAAGCGGGATTAGATGCAGAGGGAGAGGGAGTGGACTGCCCCCTGAGCTGGGGTGCCCGACATGGGACTGGATCCCAGGACCTGAGCTGAAGGCAGACGCTTAACGGACTAAGCCACTCAGGTGCCCCCAAAGAATGTATTTTTTAGAGACGTCTCGTTTTATTGTATGATCTCCACATCTCATGGTTGAATGATGTTCCATGAAGTTGAGATGTGATTCCCTCGGGCTCCCCATCGGTGGACCCTGGTGTTTCCGGTGTATGAACGTTGTGGCCGCGCCATGACGGAAGCCTTTGGCCCTCCAGCTCCCTCTGTTTCCCTGAATTGGTTCCCAGTAGAAGTCACAAGGGAATGCAGACTTCTGAGCTCTTGACTGGTGCGGCCCGACCTCCTGGGGACCCCCGATGGGTTTTCACTGCCGGCCGCTGTCAGTTGGAGCACAGCAGGCTCACGGCAGCCTCGCCAGACTTGGGCTTCGGTACTCTGTAAATGGCTCCTTGAGCATTGGGACCGAGGTGGGTGGAGAGTGTGCCAGACGTCGGCCTTCAGTCTGACTGGCTGCTCCCCACCCAGGTGGTGAGATTTGCACAGCCCTTGATGGGGGTGGTCTGCCTGTGCCCGGAGCCTGAGCACACAGGGCCCACACCTCTCCCTCAGCGGCTCACTTGGGGCCTCAGACTCATCCTTCGCGGCTCACATGATCATTTTGGCTATTTGTTTTTGAAGATTTTATTTATTGATTTGAGAGAGACAGAGTGAGAGAACATGAGAGGGCAAGTCAGAGAGAGAGGCAGACTCCCCACGGAGCTGCGAGCCTGACGTGGGTGGGACTCGATCCCAGGATCCCAGGACCATGAACTGAGCCGAAGGCAGTCGCTCAACCAACTGAGCCACCAGGCGCCCCTCATTTTGGCTATTTTTAACTTGGGTTTTTTTTTTTTTTCTGCCAGTCTCTGTGTGTGTTTACCATCTTAGCTGTTTTAAAAAATATTTGAGCAGATATAAACTTAAGTACAATATTAGTTACATTGTGTTATGTAATTATTTACGTACTATCTGCTATATTAAGCGTTGTGATTTACACATAATCATGTTACTAACATACTTAGATGGCCATCATTGCTGTAACATCGGTGTGGATTAGTTATAAGCGCTGATCCCTTGCCATGGACACGTGCTGTTTACACATAACTACAAACCCGTACTTGTAGAACGTTTGTGTATCTTCATTATATGTGTTACTGCTCTTTCACAGGGATGCGTTATGTCGTGATTTGTACATAATTAGATATACTGACAACACATCCAGTCTGTGTCGGTGCCGTATTTTTGCATATAGATTCTATGTATTGTTTCTTCTTCATGTGGAGACACAGTGACCACACATGGACATCGATATGAAGACAGCTAGAACCCCAGATGGCCTCCACTGTCTCAAGGCTGAGAAGGAAATGGACACCAGTGGCCACAGCGTGTCGGTCTAGGAGTCTCAGACTTGAGGATACTCTGGCAGACTTGTCACCACACAGAGAGCTGGTGTCACCACCCAGAGTTTCTGCTCCGGTGAGTGAGGGACAGCTCCCAGGGGACCTCAGTGCTGCCCAGTCAGGAGAGAGCTGTGTCACAGGAAGGGACCGATGAGGGAGAGCATGTTCGTGGGGTAGGTGGGGTGGTAGTCTAGCTGGGCCCCAGCATGATGGAGATGCTGGTGGAGGCAGCCGTGGGTGTGAGTCTGGGTATGGAAAGGTTTGGAAAGAACGAGTGGAGGTAAGACAGGATGCTTCGATGCCATTAAAGCCACAATACCAATGAGGTCAACATGGGGATGAGATGCCTAAGGAAGGAAAGTGGTTTCACAATCAAATCGTGGGTCAAAACTAATGCTGGGTGGTTTGAGAGACAAACAGAGCAGGAGAGGCCAGTGGGACCAGAAGAGTACACACAGCAGCAAGAACAGAGTCCCACGGGGCGCCTGGGTGGCTCAGGGGGTTAAGCCGCTGCCTTCGGCTCAGGTCATGATCTTAGGGTCCTGGGATCGAGCCCCACATCGGGCTCTCTGCTCAGCGGGGAGCCTGCTTCCTCCTCTCTCTCTGCTTGTCTCTCTGCCTACTTGTGATCTCTGTCTGTGAATAAATAAATAAAATCTTAAAAAAAAAAAAAAAAGGAACAGAATCCCACAATTGTAAACACAATGGAATGCACCGCTCTGGAAACAAAGGGAGGGACAGATTTCAAAGAGAAACGGGCAGACCTTGTCCAACGGAGCCCATGCAGGAAAGACGCAGGGATCTCCTCATTGCAACAGAATTGTTTCAACAGGGGATTGTGACTGAGACACGACTCTGCACAAAGGAAAGGATCAAAGAATGTTTACTAAGTACATGCACTGACGACATAAATTCTACCTCAAGAACTCAGTCTCAAAATAAAAGAGAATTCAGCATATTTCCACCACGACACCCACCCCCCGGATATTCTTTTCCTGGGGCAAATGAAGACAGACTTATTTATAAAAAAAAAAAAAGACACGAGCATAAATTTTGGCAATATCTTCATTCATATAGAATACTAGAACAAACACAAATGTCCGTTATAAAGAGAATGGATATTTTGTGATATGCTCTTACAAGGACAAATTACTCAGCTCTAAAAAACAGGATGAACCACTCATTCATCTAAAACCATGTGGGTCTCTAAAACATTTCTTCGAGCAAGAGACAGACATCGAAGCTCACAGTGTGACTTACCTCATTGTCAGAACATTCAACCGCCGCAAACTAGAGGTGTTTCATCAACACTAAAACAGGCTGCCAAAGTCCTCAACAGCCAAACTATGGAAAGAGCCCAGATGTCCTTTAACAGATGAATGGATAAAGAAGATGTGTTATAGACATACAATGGAATATTATTCAGCCATCAAAAGGAATGAAATCTTGCCAGTTGCAGTGGCGTGTTTGGACCTAGAGGATACTATGCTTAGCGAAATAAGTCAATCAGAGAAAGACAAATACCATATGACCTCACTCATATGTGGAATTACAGAAACAAAACAGACGAACATAGGGGGAGGGAAGGAAAAATAAAATAAGATGAAATCAGAGAGAGAGGCAAACCGTAAGAGACTCTTAACTCCAGAAAACAAACAGGGCTACTGGAGGGGAGGTGGGTGGGGGATGGGGTAACGGAGCGATGGGCCTTAAGGAGGGGACATGATCGAACGAGTACTGGGCGTTACATGCAACTGATGAATCACTAAGTTCTTCCACAAGACGAAAAACAAAAGCAAAAACAAACAAAAAGCAGGTTGCCGGTGCCCAGGTTGGTAGCACTTTAACTGAAATCCTACCGAGGGCTCTTTTCTGGGTTAATGAATCTAGTTTGTATATTGATAGAGCTTTTGGAAAATGTAGAGAGTCACACATTTCAAAAATTGGTCAAGCCATACCCTTAAGCGCAGGTTTTCACTATACTTTCATTTTGTGTTGATGCGCAGACATAGACGAAGAGGTGAGGAAGAATGCTCTCCACGCGGTGATGGGAGGAACACATTTTATTTCTAGATCTCTGCACACCGCCAGCCAGATGACTGACCTATCGGTGATGCCAGTTGCCGATTGGATTCCGGATGGATGTTGGGTGTCTTGTGGGGTTCCACGACGACCGTGCAGAGCCTGTGCCGGGCAGTGCCATGGAGGGGCTGCCTTCCTCCGTGGAGCATGGCTTTGGGATGTCCCGTGGGCAGCTGGGAGAGGAGGCAGGGGAGTTGCTGCCCAGTGACTGCCTCTACAGCTCACTTTGCACAGTCTCCCATGGGAGCCTGGGGAGTGTCTGCCTGTCACGGGCTTATTGATGGGTCTTTTATTTATGCTCAGACTCATTCAGTCCGTTAGAAGTGAGCTTTATGTAAGATGTGAAAAGCAGCTTGCGAAACCCTGGATGCAAGGGTCACGGAGAGATGCCAACTCATCGACAAGCTTTGTGCAGCCAAGAAGGAGCACGCCACGGCTGAGATGTCTCTAAGGAATGCCCGGAAAGGGCCACTCAATGCACCCAGCCTTGCAGATGCTTACAGAAGGGAGGTGAGGGCCGCCTCGTTGCTGCAGAAATTAACTTCTGTGGCTCGAGAACAGAACGAAGAGGGAGTTCAACGCTCCCAGCCAGAGATGGTGAAAGATGCCAGAAGTGTGAAGTCCCTGGAAGAAGAGGCTCTGAGAACGGCCACACCACAGGGAGCTTTTCCTAACCTGCCTGGAGGCCAGGAGCCAAGCCCTGGCAGTCCCTTCCCTGGAGCAGCCCTGGTCCCTCCCCTCCACTCTGGCCTCCCAGCTGCCAGGCTGCCTTGGCCACGCCCACCCCCACCTGACCTTCCCGGAGCCGGTGGGTACAGGGGAGCCCCTCCCTGAGCGGACATTCCTGGAGCTCCGCGTGCTGGGCTTGACCATCAGCTCCTTTGTGGACCGCTTCTCCAGATCTAAAGAATAGTAGACGTCAGGACACGCCAAGAAATGGGAGACCTTCTTTGTATTCACAGAATGTTCGGATCCTCTCCTATTTGCAACGAGAGAAAAGTACGGAAGCGTCGAATCGTTTACGGAACTTGAGTCATTGAACCACATTTCTCAAAGCAGTTTTGGTAAATATTATTTCTATATTAATCTTACAAGTGAACCATTTACATTTTGTTCTCCATGTAAATATTGCATGATAATTTGGGAATATACACAGCTTATCGATAAGGACGTTTAGCTGGCAATAGCAGTATTTTCTCTAGAATGGAATTCTCCCCAGTCGTGAGCTGCTACTCAAAGCAACTTTTTGCCTGAGTGTGTATCACTGAAAAAGAAAATATAATTGATCTCTTTTGAGGTGGCGTTAGGTGGTACACTCTGAAAGAAAATTTTATATTTTAATATTTATACTCTAATGCAACAATGGCAAATTTTTAAAAATAAGTTGGATACTTTACAGAGAGATGGCTTGCTTTCCCCGCAAGAATCCTGCAGAAAGGTTCTCTGGTCAAGAAGAAACCCAGGTGGACAATTTTGGGGAACCTGCATTTTGCTGCCTCTCACTGCTCTCTCCCTCACCAGCTAACGCTGCCCTGGAAAGCCAGGGGGAAAACTTCTCCCATGCAGATAAGCCTGAGCCCTACGGTTAGTGTCATCATTACCATCATGATCCCAGGGTAAGGATCTGAGCCGCCATAGAGTCTAAGAAGCCCCAGCAGCTTTTCCTTGTGTAAGATTGTCCTGGAATCTGGGTCCTCACTGACCCTGAGGCTGGGGGTCAGGAGTGGTGCCTGGAAGCCAGACAAGGGCCAGGGCAGAGATGCTGAGGTCAGGGACTGAACCACATGCCCGCTACTGGTCACAGGTCAGGGACAGGAGGCCACATCCCTTCCGAGCCCAAGAGTTCAGGGTGGGAGCCTGCAGCAGGGCCCGGGGGGGGGGGGGCGATCCGCAGAGGGGAGGTCCCAACTCCACAAGCCCCAGAGCAAGAGTGGAATGCTTCTGGCAAGGACAGGACTCTTTGTTCCAGGCTCAAGGGTGAAAGGCGGCTGCCTTCCAAGATCTCCGTCTCGGTACCAGACCAGGAGCTGGTGGGGAGCAAGAGAAGAGGCTCTGCTCAGCTTCGTCGTGGAGACAGGATCCGTCCAAGAGGCCGGGGCGAAGAAACGGCTTGGAGGGTCAGGCTCTGCAGAGAGAAGAAAACGTTACCCCCCAAAATCTATTAAAAATATCCTCCAAAGGATAAGGTTTGCATCTGTGAAATAAGACAAGATCCCAAGAAAGGAAGGGAAGAAGGGGGTGGAGGGGACCCCCACTGCTGCCGAGGTGTGGGACTTAGGCAGAGGAGAGTGGGCTGCCGTGTCTCCCCATGCGCCTTCCACAGCTGTGTGCCCACGGAAATTCTGCCCACAGGTTTGTAGATCGAGTGTCAGAATCAGAAACCCCACCAGAAAAAAGGTGTATGCTCTCCGAGGCCTCTGATTTTGAGACTTTTGTGACCCCATGGTCCTGCCAAGAGGACCCGGCTGCAATAGTGGGCCTCCAGGGATGGGTGCAAGTGGCCCACAGGGGGAAATTTCCCAGGACTGTCTGTCTGCCCCGTGGGTGTCCAGCAGGGTGGATGGCTGGTTTCAGAGTACCCGGTACGAAGTGGTTCTGCCAGTCACCAGCTTGGCTCATCGTTGGGCCACTCCTGGGGCAGCCTGCGTGGTGCCGGCCCATCCTCAGGGCCTGTCCATTGTCGCTGGCTGGGGCAGCAGGGCACACAGCACGCTCGCAGGGAAGTGCTAGCTGGCGGGATTGCAAGCCGGTGCAGCCTGCACTGGTTGGTTTCCGACAAGGTTACCCGTGGCTTCCATGCCCACCCAGCAAGCCCACTCCCCGAAATCCAGCCCAGAGAAATGAAGCTGTACATTCACAGATGTTCACAGCATCGTTATTCACAACAACCAAGCAGCGGATATTTAGCAAAGGAAAGGATCTGCAGATTTCGCAGAAGAGAGAAATACTGCCAGGTTTCCAAATGGGGCACACTGTGCGTTGAGCTTCCTCCGAAGAGTCGTGCGCATGACATTAAGTTTTGCAATGAAAGCTTAGGGCAGTTGCCAATAAGGAAGGTCAGTCAAGGGCAGTGACCCTGAGAATCATCGGGACGGGGTGCTGGAGCCCACCAGTGTGGAGTGACGTTCACGAAGGTATGAAGTTGACAGAAGTGATTCGCTGCACAATGAGCACTGCTGCGATATACCAATATACTATGACCTACCATAAAGTCACTTTTAAGAATCTGTTAAAAACCTGTATCGTGGGGACCTGGATGGCTCGGTGGGTTAAGCCTCTGCCTTCGGCTCAGGTCATGATCCCAGGGTCCTGGGATCAAGCCCGTGAGTGTAAACATCTCAGAATTACAGACCGATTCTCTTCGTCTTTCCTCACGTGTTTCATGAAACCAGCAAAGCTTGTTTCGGGAAGGTGGTGAGCCCTCCCCAAAGGGGCCGAGGGTGGGACCGGCGGGGAGGGGCCCCCTCAGAAGAGCGAATGTCGGCGGCTCTTCGCCCCTCACCCCTGCCCCCGCTGGGGAGCACGGTTTCCAGCAGAAGCGAGCGGGTCCCATGACTGAAGGCACCCTGCTGTTTGGTTCTCTGCTCCAATGACCCAGTAGGTAATTCACACCCATTAGGACAGCCATTATCAAAAAAAATATTTAAAGAGGAAAATTACAAGGTGGGTGAGGACGCCGAGCACTGGGAACCCTCATGCGTTGCTGGGGAGCCGTAAGTTGGTTCCTCAAAAATTAAGTTCCTCAAAAAATTAAGCAGAATTTACCGTGATGGTCCCACAACTGCCCCGCTGGGTGTATACACCCCAAAGACTAGCACGGATGTCTGTAGGCCCCTCTTCAGAGCAGCATGGTTCTCTCTAGCCAGAGGGTCGAAGCAGCCCCCGTGTGCGTCAGGGGAGAGACGGGCAAAGAGAACTGGCGTACCCGTATGATGGAAGATGATTCAGCTCAAAAAGGAGGGGTGCTCTGGCACCTGCTGGACGCGGATGGGGCTTGTGGGCACTGCACAAAGTGAAGGAAGCCACCACACGATGGCAAATCCTCCCTAACTCCGCCTGCGTGCGGTCCCTAGAGGAGTCACATGCCTAGAGACAGAGAGTGGAGCGGTGGGTGCCAGGGGCTAGGGCGAGAGCGGGGTGAGGACCTCGTTTTAATGGGCGAGGAGCTATGTTTGGGACGGTAAGAATGTTCTGGACATGGATGGTGCCAACGGACGCACGCGGTAAGTGTGGGGCAAGAGGAGATGCGGCCAGAGCACTCTGTTGCTGGCAGGCAGTGGCTCAGGTGGTTTCCGCCATAAGACGTCCACGGCCACGCGGCCTGCTGCCGGCAAGTGTTCAAAGAAAAAGGAACCCAGGCTCTTATTAGTGCAGGGACGGCTCGTCCCTACCTGATCTGCGGGGCTCTCTCGCAGGCCTTGGTCTCCTTATTTTGTATTCGGAGGTCTGTATTCTGATGACAGGGCCCGTGGAAGTTCCCGGAAACCCGGGGACATGGCACCCTCAGCCTCCCGTGGGCCTACGACTCAGGACCCGCCGCCAGTCAGCTGCGCGCTGGTTAATGCCGTGAGCAAAAACCCCACACCCCAGACCCCTGGAAGAGGGAAGACGTTGATCCAGTTGTGTTTTCTGCACAGACGGTAAATGAAGCCATTATTACAGGGGTTTACCTTGTAGCTGCTTTACTCACGACGGTCTTCATAGAAGGTATTGGTCCTAAGGTCCTCTGCCTTAGAAAAATCTGGACATTTGTACATCAAAATAGATGAAAACCACAAGTCAGTAAAGAAGCAGTGCAGACCCCGGCGTGGCAGAAGCAAGGAACCCGCCTCCCCGGGGCAGGGCCTTCGGAAGTTAACACGGCAGCCGGTGTCGGTTTTAGAACAGTGTTTCCTACTGAAGGCGCTCATTAGTTTCTCCATGGAGACCCGTCTTCTTCCAGTCAAGAGCTGACCTCTCTGTGTGTCAGGTAGCCTGCACGGTTTCTGCTGGGGTGCACATCTCAGCGGAGGGGCTGAGCGTGTTTTGCTCTGTAGGTTGGATGCCCGTGTCCTGAACACTGTCCCGACCACAGTCACTAGACCGAAAAACAACGCAAACGCCTAAAAATAAAGACTTCAAGGAAGAATGCCAAACCTTGGTGATGAGTCTTTCTCAGAGGCGAGATTTCTGGGGAATCTATTTGTCTCTGTGCTTTTCTGTAATTTTGTTCCTATAATTTCTAACAGTTTTATGAGGAACACAGATCTATCTTGCACCAGAATAAAAGGCTACTTTTTAAAACAAAAGTCAGGTCCTCACTACGAAGAATTGTAGAGAATGATTTAGTAGTTCTGATTCAGAGAAGCACATAATGTCTTCTAAATAGAAACAACATCTCTCACGGCAGCCCTAGAAATTTCCCCAAAATCAGACATGCAGAAGGCTCAGTACTGGTTACACTGGCAATACGCTCCAACCCAAATAAATGGTAATTCATTATAAATAGTGTTGGACAAAAGCATGAATGGCTCATGAACATTCCGTTAACATGAATTCAGGTCAAATTTGTAATGACCCTGTTATTAAAACAGGTTGCGTCCATACCCTTTCTGCCTCTCACGTACACAAGCCCCTCCGTAGTATTTTCACGTGTGGACAAATATCTAAATGCATATGAAACTCCGTATCCTAAAACAAATAATTGACCACCAAGTGCCTCCCAAACACGGCTTTAAAAAATGCAATATTATTCCAATTTAATATAGCAAACATTTATGCTGAATTCTTTGGATGCAAGACTTGTCACAAACATGCTTTGAAAAGGAAAATGAAAAAAAAAAAAAGTCGTGGCGCATTCATTTCTTAAACACACTGAGAACTACTGTCATTATTTCAATGAGAAATTCCTGCAAACTCCTCCGGCTCCTGCTTGCCTCGCTCCTCAAGTTACAATGTGTTTCCATAGCAACTCAGTTGCTAAGGGGGACCCGTGAGCATCAGTGAGCTATCTGCACTTTGAGATGCTGTTAGCCTGAGCAGTGGGGCTGGCTGGAATATTGAGATTTAATTTAGGGTCTTTCCCTCCTCTCCTCACAACGAATTCCGTAGAAACTGTTGGCAATCTTCCCTATGGGAGGGAAAACGGCAGATCCTTCCTAGGGTCGCCTCCGAGCTCCTGTGCCCTCGGGATCGCACTGGCCTTCCTTTTCACCACCCTCCTGTGACTTAAACCACAGAATTCTAAGGAAAAACAATAATAGCAATTACCAGCATTACCAAATGCCACACGAGACTGGTTTTGTGGAGTGTTTATAAATGCCCAATATAAACCAAACAGAAGTTGTAGGAAATAAACATCATTTTGAATCAATAATCTGAAGGGCTTTAAACATTAAATATTTAGAAAGCCCCAAATGAAGCAAATCAAAATATTTTTGAAGTTTCCTTTTCCATGTCTGCGAAATCATATTCTGGCAGATTGTAACATTTCATCAGAATCCTGATTGGAATCCAGAATCTTCCATCAAGCCAATTTGGATGGACTGTTTTCTTTGTGGGGGATACGTTTTATTGTTGCAAGTGATAATGCCTCGGAGGGGTCCAAGTCTCTCGATTCCCTTTTCTTTGCTCTTGAGCTCTGCATGTGGAAGGAGGCCCTTTCTGAGGGCACACGGAGGCTGTCTTTGGCTGAAACGGGGCTTAAGAACCTCACGCAGCTCGGGGCCCCGCCAGGGCTGGGTCCCTTGTTGCACTCGGACGTCGCCTCAGGACACACGCTGGACCTGAGAAACTCATCCTTCACAAAGGAAGGGAACCAGGTACACATGACACCGAACAGCCTGTTCCCTTCTCATTCACAGCCTGTTCCCTTCTAATTCCAGCCCCCCATTTCCCAGCTGAGGACACCCGGCTCAGCGCGGCAGAGGACCCGTCCACACGCGGAGCCGCCACGCACGGGGCAGGCGCGGAACCTCGGTCCTCTGGCTCCAGCTGGCACTTGAAGAGAGGCAAGTGACACAGACACTGGTTAGCAGGTTAAGACGCGCCGGTCATTCTACAGTTCCTTGTTCGTTATTCTGTTTCCAAACTTCCTTTTATTTTACTTAAACATAATAATCGTAGTGACTGTATCCTGTGTCTAAAAATTCCAGTGTCTGAAGACTTTGGGGACCTATTTCTGTCCACTGTTGCTGCCGGTTCCCGCCCAAGGTAGCTTCTTTCTCTCCGTGCACTCTGGCTGAGGGCTGCCCCCTTCTTTCCCTAACTTCAAGCAGGAGAGTGTTCCGATGTTCAGGATAGGGTTTAGGTTTCTCCAGAGAGGATGTAAGTTTTTTCCCACAAGTTTCCCGGGCGCGCCGTCAGAGTCCTTGTCAAAAAGAAATTCCATGCGTTTTAGGTCATCCCAGTTTGACTTCAAGCTGAATGTCGATGCGGACACTGGCTTGTGGTTCAAATGCCTGGGGAGGTTTTTTCCTCGTCGAAGGGAATGCAGGCCATTCTCTTTGTATTCGCCAAGTGCTAGCCAGGCTTTGCTCCCACGCAGCCCCTGCATGGATGGGGATCGAGCAGGCTTTCAGGATCCCAGCTCCCCGTGGGAGGCGCTCTTACTAGCCCCTACACCTGGTCCAGCAAACGCCCGCAAGAAGAGAGCTGGGTTCAGTAACCAGCTTCCCTCACAGAGTCCTCATTTCAACTCCCTCTTGTCCTTACAATTCCTGGCTTTGTGTTGTCAACCAGAGACTCCAGAACAACAGAGCCAAGAGGTATGCATATACCGTATATATACAGATGTGCAACAGACCTAGCTAGGCAGGTACAGAGAAACGCCCTGTAAGGAAGGCGCCATGCAGTCCTGGGGGCTGGCGATCTGAAGGCTGTAGGAAATGCTGGAGACTCAGAGGAAGCTGGTGCGGCAGTCTTGAAGCAGAATTCTTCTTTTGCAGGAAACATGTTTCTGCTCGTAAGGCCGTCAACTAATTGGAGGAGGTACACCCATGTCATCAAAGGTCCATTACTCAAAGTCAACCGACTGTAAATGTTGATCGTATGTGCAAAATGCCTTCATAGCAGCTTCTAGAGGAGGGGTCACCAAACATCTGTGCGCCACAGCTTCATCAGGCTGAGGTAAAATTAGTCACACTTTGTTTCCAGATCATTGGTTGATTTAAGAATATGTTATTATTAATCATTACTTTAAGTTGTTTGCACTGACAAAGTCAGGAGGACTTTGCAGTCTACCATGTTATCAGAGCAGTCCGTCTTCCTCCAGGGGTTGACAAGTTATCCTTCTCAGGCCCCAAGCGGCTCGCCTCTGTTCATGTATATCCATAAGCTGAAAGTACCGTGTCGTCGTCACAAGGCGCAAACCAACTCGCTCGATTATTTCTCACGACCGAATGTTGTGACGGTGCTTAACTGGCTGAGGGCTTCATGCAGGGGGTCAGAGTGGACCCGCCCTGCCTGGGTCTGCCACCCTCCCTGTCACATCATCTGTCCCAGGCTTGCCCACCTGCTGCCTCCGGCTGAGAGCAAAGACAGCCGGCCGCACGTCTCGGCTGGCGCTGTTTACAGTAACGGCGTCCAGGGACAAGACTGGAGCCCCGTCCCACCCCCCGTCCCTGAGAAGAAGCCGTGTGTCCCCTGCAGTCTCTGGCTGCTCCCTGGCGGGGAGCACGGGGCTGGCCACAGACGCCCCCTGCCCTCTATCACCGCTTTCAGAAGGAAGGTGCACCCACCCCAGTTAGGACACGAAATCCGTGACATTGAAAACGCACTCCGCTACGGCACCTTCATCGCCAAGGACGTCTCCCAGAGCAGACAAACCCTGGAGCACCCAGACACCGGCGAAACTACTGACTTGTACGATGCTTTAGTGACTGCAGAATGACTTGGATTATGTGGCATTAGGATCATACACTATGAGGAGAGTGAGAACTATAATCAACGGAGGTTAAGAAGGTGTCCTGCAATTGGAAAGAAAAGCTTCCCTTGCTTTAATAGCACACATTTCTGCTGCGCTTGGGCAAGAGGCTTCGTTTCTATTAAGAGTCTCCCTGTAGTTTTTCTAGAAGGCCTCCCTGGAACAGTCTGCAGGGATGGATGGGCTGGGACACGGACGCGTGGCGGAATGCCCCACCCACTTTGCAAGTGCAGCGAAAGGTCCCTCTCTTGCCCAGAAAGGACCCCGTGTGGAGCCAACACTCAGGGGCCTACGTTCGAGCGCAGCGGCAGAAACATGGCATGGGGCGCGCCGTCCTCAGCCCACTCGGTTACCAGGGGCCCCCGTGGCTCGCACTTTGCCCTCTGTCCCTCTCCAGAGTGTGGATGTGGCCGCATGTCTGGGGAGGCGCCCAGGCAGTTTGGGGGTGCACCCTGGTACTGAGGACCTCAGGAGGGCCTGCGACCTTCGGGGCTTCTCTGGGCCGTGCTGTTCTGTGCTGTGTGGCGGCAGGCCCACCGTTCTCCCTAGAACTCTGCCAGGTACCCTGAATTACACTGGCCCTGTGGCTTCCTTGTCTGCAAGAACTAATACCCCTTCGAGGGGCTGGTTCATGGCCTGGTTGCAAGAAGGCAGCGGAGGGAGAATGGCCCCAGGGGCGAATGTCACTGTGGCCACCGTTAGACGAACAGACGGACAGATCGGTGGGTAGGTGAGCTCTTTGCTTCCCCAGCTGGGATGCTGCCCATCCTGGTACAGAGGGCGCTGGTGCCTCCCGGGTTTCCCGGGTACCTGGGAGGATCAGGGACAGTCGCCACAGTCCCCGCCAGCATATTGGACCTGATGACACGCCGTGACCCACCAACCTGCAGCCCCCACAGTGAATGTCCTGTTGCGGTTCAGGTTTAGAAAAGATGTCATCTGGAGGGACCGGGAAGGCACCCTGAAGAGGTGATGTGGGAGTTGAGATCTGAAGCACCTGACCGGGGAGGAGTGTTCCTGGAAGACGAAGCTGCATGTACAAAGGCCCTGAGGCCAGAGAGGCCGTGAGCATGGGAAGAACGGAAAGAGGCCAGGTGGCTGGAGAGGAGGGGAGAGTCGGCCAGCAGGGCAAGCCATGGCAAGGCTTTCTTGGACACAGAAGTTCCTGGGCCTTGTTCCTTGGTGAAGCCTCTGGAGACAGATCAGAGAGACAGAGAGGACTGGAGGACCTGGCAGGAGGGGAGTGCCTCAGGCTGTGGAACAGGATGTGACCCAGAAATGGAGGAAGGAGTGGGCTCAGTGGGAGGCAGGAGGCGGGATTGGGGGTGGATCTCAGCCAGAGCGGTGCCTGATTTCCAGCTCACCTCGGGGGAGCAGCAGTGCCACGGAGGGCCGGCGCTGGACGCCCTGCCCTTGTTCTGGGATGCTTGAAGCTCACCTCCAGCGCAGCATCGAAACAGAGGTTCTGCGGGGTCACAGAATAAGGTGGGACGCGCAGGGGTTTCTTCTAAATGGTCGTTCCTGACCCCAAACACAGCTACGTGAAACAGGAGCTCGCCGCTTCTCACAGGCTCTTGGTGCCTCACCCCAAATCTCCATCCCGGGGTCTCGGGAAGGCAGGAGGACAGAAGAAGACCGTGCCACCTGAGTGTCCTGAGTGTCCGTGGTGAGGGGAATGTATGTGTCTGTGGGAACATCTGGGGCCCACCAGCTGCTCCTTTCACACCTCAGACCTACATCTGTGGAGAAGACCCGTCTCTGGGATTGGGTTCCTCACAAGCAACAGACTCCAGACGCCTCCCCCACACCTCCCAGGGAGAGGCTGGTTTCGCTCACGCTTGAATCCACCCATGCTCCAGAAAGCAAGAAGGAGCCATGACTGAAGACAGCACGGCATGTACGCTGCTGCCTCCTAAGGAAGCCTCCGAGACGCTGAATGGAGCTGGGGCCGTGGGACACCCAGGGTTGCAAGGGATGCTGGGAAATGTGGTCTTCACTCTGAGCCACAAGCCCCCCTCACGGTCTCCTCCCGCAAGAACGGACCGCCGGTCGTGACAAACCCTGACTTCGTATGGCACCTTGTCAGGTCCCAGGGTTTCAGATTCTCCACATCGCTTAAATTCCAGTGATGATTTTGATGCTCTCCATGGGTTCATTTCAACATTTCCAAAACACTCCAATGGTTGATGACCACCCACGGTGGATTCTAATTCTGTGTTTCATCTACCTCTGTCCAATGTTCTACAAGTTTAAAAATATTATATTTTTAAATTTTTTTTAAAATATTGTAAACTAAACGTTGGTACTGAATTTGCTCATCTGCACGATACCTATCTCAATCAAGAATGTTTAACACAACAGTTAATGGACCGCCGTACGGTTGGCCGTCATTCACGGTCATTCTAAATGGCAGGCATTTTTGAAATGTGTTTATTTTAGCCTGAATGCTGCTCCAAATTTCTACACCAGGAAGACACTTCCCTCTCAGTAGCCCCATCTGCTAATTGAAATTTTGTTTTAAGAAACCATGGTAACACAAGCTTTGCCATAGCACAGAGTGCAGGAATGAATTCCAGGTTCTTTGGGTAAAATCGAGCTTTCTGTGGAACACGAATGACATAACGTTATTGGGAGAGAGATGTCGTGCAACGCCTCCACTCAGATGCTTTGTGCTAAGCAGACCACCGTCAAGCAACAAGTCACAGGCTAGTGGACCTTGGCTAAATGCTGGTTTTCAACTTACGTCGAGGGAGTTGAGTTGATCACCCACTCTCGTTTGTAGACTGTACTCAGCATCAGTCTGCGTGTGCGAGGAGCCCTTCTTGTCTGCAGTCCCCGCCGGGCCCCTCGCCCCCCGTCCCCACCCGTCAGGGTCCCGTGAGGTCCTCCATGGCGCTGTGGTGCAGCGCGTGTGTTGGAGGGCGGCATAAATGGTTCTGTGCCTTCTCCCTCGGGCCTCCCCGCTCCGGCAGCATGTTTCAGTGCTCCCCGCGCATTTCTGAGCACGCCCTGACTCCTTTGTCATGATCCACCCTCCGCCCGGTCAGCGTGCCGCCTGCCGGACTCCCCACCACCTCCCGCCACCAGGAGACTGGGCCGTGTGTCCTCGTGTCAGCCCGCACGGGGGTTCTCCAGGGATGGGGACGGAGGCCTCTCGGAGACAAAGCCCAGCGTGATCCCACTCGTGTGACGTGCCTAGAGGAGTCAAATTCCTAGAGACTGAAAGTAGAATTGCAGCGTCCAGGGGCGGGGGGAGGCCCTAAGGATCATCGTCACTTCGTGGTCTTTAATGTGAGAAAGTTCTGGGAATGGACGGTGGCGGCGGTGGTGGTAGCAGAACGCAAAGATTATTGATGCCACAGAACTAGACGCTTAAAATGGTGAAACGGTACATTTTATGACCTGTACCTGTTACTGCCCCCACAAGAACAGAAGGAAAGGCAGCAAGCCACAAAGGGAGGCTCCAGCCTGCTGCCGTCCCAGCGGCATCACGGCCCCGCGCTGCCCGAAACACCCCTTTCTCCAGTCGGTTTCTGTTGCTTGCAGCCAGCCGGATGCTAAGATTCCCCCGACTGTGGTCACAGAGGAGGTGGTCCCCATTCACGGTGGAAACGAGACGATTGCGGATGAAAAATAAGTGATATGCAGGCCAGAGCACAGAAGGACCGTCATTCCTGGGCTCTCGCGCTGGACGCACGGCGGCCCCATGGTGGCTGCGAGAGCGCCCTTGCACCGGGGGAGAGGCGGCGGGAAGCCGAGGCTGTGCGGCAACACATTAAGAGCTCCCCAAATTCATCAAGGTGAGGAAAAACTGCTTTCCCTGGAAACTAGTTCCTGCGATGGGGAAGTAAGCACGAGACCGAGCAGGGGGAACAGAGCACATCTGCAAGCTGGCTACCTGGACCCTTCTCAGTCACCATGGTAACTCCTCATGTGGGTAAAAATGAAACAAAAAGGCATTAACTTTTAATGCCTGTGTAGCTAGTTTAATCAGTCTTTGCCTGAGCGCCAGCCATTCCTACCAAAAAAAAAAAAAAAAAAAAGGAAGGAAGGACTGAATCATAGAATTTTCATGAGGACATTATGAATTACCGCAAAAATTAGAAGCTGTGGGTAATTAAAACTCGTATGTTCCAGCCTCAAAACTAGCCAGTCATGCGGACTGTGAAGTTGACAAAAATGAGATGTTTTTAAGGAGCTGACTCATCCGGAGCGTTTTGGAGACTAAGGAGCCTGGACGGGAGAACACAGACAGGAAGTCATATGTTGCGTTAAAGTTACGGGGCCTCCTGGGGCACCTGGGTGGCTCAGTGGGTTAAAGCCTCTGCCTTTGGCTCAGGTCATGATCCTGGGGTCCCGGGGTCCTGGGGTCCTGGGGTCCTGGGATCAAGCCCCGCATCGGGCTCTCTCTGCTCAGCAGGGAGCCTGCTTCCTCCTCTCTCTCTGCCTGCCTCTGCCTACTTGTGATCTCTGACTGTCAAATAAATAAATAAAATCTTTTTAAAAATAAATAAATAAAGTTACGGGGCCTCCTGGAGAGGGTCTAACTAATCCTACGGACCCTAAAGCAGCTGAAACCGAGCAGACATGTAAAACCCCCACGGCCCCCATGCCCCTGCCCCCTGGCCTCTGTCCCAGAATCCAGACGCTGGCAATGTCCTCGTTCCTGATCGGGGTCTGGTTTCATCTCTCACCTTTTAATGTCACACATGTGTTGAGTACTGTCTTTTACAATTTCATTTATTTCGTAATGAAATTTTATGTTAGAAAAAAACAGTGGGGGTGGGGGTTGCCTGGGCTGCTCAGTCAGGAAGCGTCTGCCTTCTGCTCAGGTGATGGTCCCAGGGTCCTGAGCCCCGCGTCGGGCTCCCTGCTCAGCGGGAAGCCTGCTTCTCTCCCTCCCACTCCCCCCTGCTCGTGTTCCCTCTCTCACTGTCTCCCTCTCTTTGTCAAATGAATAAATAAAATCAAAACAAAAACAAAAACAATGGGTGGGAGAAGTCTGCACCGGGCCTGGGGCTCAGGCCAAGCTGGAGTATGGAGAGCACAGGTGACCACTCAGACGGGAAGGAAACAAACCTTGTTGAAACACAGAAGCCCTGGAATTTCTAATCCCAGGGGTCCAGGGTGGGCCTGAGAATCTGCATTTCTAGCCAGTTCCAGGGGCTGCGGCCCCTCCTTGCTCTGGGCCACTTCTGGGGACCCCGCTGGCTTCCCAGCGTTTTTCTGCAAACGACGAAATTCACTCCGTCTTCCTCTTGCTCCAACTTCTTCCCTTCATCTTCATTTTGTTCTTGTTTTAACTTTTGCCTAACCCAGTTAGCGGGCTCACACCGCTGGAAAGTCCAGGAATTACAGGATTTTCCTTTCCCCCTGGGGTCCAGGAGACATGGTCTTTATCCCGCAATAAGAAATATACGCAACATACCACACTTAAACAGGCATTCCAGCCTCTGGCCCTGTGCCGTGGTTTCAGCAATGCATGGAACCAGTAACACAAAGTCCACGGCAAACGTCATTATGACCAGCTAAAGCAGCGTTGTATTTCCGTAGAAGTCTGCATTCAGCGCCGCGATCCGAGTTTTCAGTGTCCTTCCTTCCTAGGAAGGACGCATCCTCTCCCGGGCAGGAGATGTGAACCTGGATTCAAGAAAGGCCTTCTCCTGTCTTCTGCTTTCCTGCTGCCTGTTATTTATTTTTTTCTATTTATTTGCTAGTTTAAGAGATGCTCATGAGAGAAGCCCACACTTCAGGAGAAGCCCACACTTCAGGACAACCTTTCCCAGCTACGAGCCCTGCGCCGTGGAGGCTCTGTCCCGGGAGAGGCCAGTCTCCTCCCGGAGCCCAGCCTCCCCGTGGCCAGCGCGGCCCCGCTCCCTCTGCCCTCCTGACTTAGCCCTAGGAGAAACGGGGACGAGACCCGGTCACAAGCCGCCTCGTGGCTGTCGCCGGAATTACAGAGGAGACCGTGGTCACGGGACAGGGAAGGCTTTAGAAGGACTGGCTGTGGGGATCACTCAGGTCAAGGTCTCCCGCTTCGCCCCGGGAGCGCCCCTTGAACATATAACAGTGGGAAATGGCTTCTTAGAAGGGTAGGCTCGCCCTAGATGCGTACAGAAGTACAACCTGACTTCTGGATTTCTCTAAGAATGTGCGTTTTCTGTGGGTTAGTGTGGGCACGTGGGCAAGGCAGTGTGCCCGGGCGTTCCTTGTGCCCCTTCGCGGTCCGGCGGGCCCCAGTGAGAAGTGCAGACCAGGCACCACCGCCCCATCAGGCCACCCCGCTCCCTATCACCCCCACCCAATGGTCTCCCACAGTATCTGCAATAAAACCCAGCTCCTCTCTGAGCCCCACGCCCTTGGGGACCTAGGTCCCGCGGTTCCCACGCTCTGCTCTGCCCCCTCTCCCCCAAGGTCCCCTTTCTGCCGTCAGTGCTCAGAGCTATGGCCGCTGCCCAGTGGGGCCTCTCTTGGGGACCTGCTCTAAGCCGACGCCCACCCAGCCACCCACACATCCATCAGGCACGTCACCAGCCCGGGGCTCCTGCCAACCACTTACCTCTGCCCGGAATCACCCCCACTGTCTCTACGTTTGCCGTCTGACAGCTCCGTGGGAACAAGGTCCACGTCCTCTTTCCTCTTGCTCACGTTTCCCCCAGCGCAGGCCCCTGGCACGACTCATCGGGAAGGCTACAGACATCCACAGATGAGAGAGCCGGGCCCCTGTGAGCCCCCGCGGGGGTGTAGGGTGACCTCGCCGTCTGCCTCCCTGGGGCTGTCCCTGTCTGAAGCATCGAATGTCGCCATCCTGGAACCCTGGTCCACTCGCTGATACAGTTATTTGGAGTGACTGGGAAAATAAGTGACGTCCCGATAATGTTTATGTACGTAACTGGCAGATTACCCTGCTTGAAGAGAACAGGCGCTTGAATTAGCGGAATTAGCCACCTCAGCTTCTCCGTTTGTTTCTGTCTTCCCACTGAAAATACATCCGCAACATATTGTTAAAAACAGGATCGCATTGCGCTTCACAGGTAGTGTTTTTAGTCTGAAATGTCACAGTCGAAATAAAGTGTTGCAAACACTGCCTGCGTGACTCACTGCCAGCGAGGCCCGAGACGTCCCACTTGAAGTCATTTCGGTTCCTAAAATAAGTGTATTCATGTGCTCCGAGTTCATTCCATCTTCCTGGAGAAGAACTCCAAATATTGAGGTTTTCTTGTTTTCTTTTCAAAAGGCATCTTCTCCGGCATTTCGATTCCTCCTTGACGTTGGAGGGGGGACCACTGTCTGGGGACGTCACGGCGGTGACGGTGCTGGGCCGGCCGCCGGCGTCACCGGAGCCGAAGCCCAGGAGGGACTGGGTAGCCTGTTTACATGGCTCAGCGTGACTCACTGAAGGCGCCGCGCCTTTCCGAAGATCCATCTCACATCTCCATTTGGTGAATCTGGAGGCAGCCACGTGCACTCTGAAACCACCCACCGTGTGCCCAAGAGCCTGTGACTCCTCTCCCGTGGCTGGACACGTGTTAGAAGCCGGCCAAGGTGTCTGACCATTGTTTGACCGGTCCTGTGGGCGCCACGGCGGCGGGGCAGGTGGGAGGGCCCCGGAACGGACGTGCCCCGGGGGTGAGCCTCAGATCGTGGCGAATTCCCCCAGAAGATGTCGGTCGCCGGCAGGCAGCCTTCCTTGAGGTCCCCGTGAGGAGGGCCCTCCCGACCTTCCTCTGGATGGAAAACGATCGTGGGTCCTAAGGATGCAGGATTAAACACACACAGAGTGCTACCCCGCACTCCTCTCCTAGAAAGCACAGCGTAGCCCATCTGCCTGGGGCAGCTACAGCCTTACACCAGGCTCCCTGCTGTCTTTCTGTCCGTCCGGGTCAGCCCGTCACAAGGCTGTCCTCACGTGGCTCTGCACAAGGAGAGGCAGAGGGAGGGGCCACGGGGCTGCTCCAGCATCCCGGGACTCACGGGTGCTTCCTGTGGTTCTTGGGGGTCGGCAGGCCCAGTTCCCCACTGACCACTGCCACGTGATGTGGCCGTGCCCCAGGCACAACACCACACCCCACCCAATACCACGTGCGTCCCACACTCATACCCATACCACGCGCACACTGCACACACACACACACACACACACACACACACACACACACTTGAGGCAGGCTACGTGCTCTAAGTGATGTGGGAACAAAGGCAGAAGAGAAATTATTAAATGTCCTTACCACCTACAGCCCACGACAGTCCTTGAAACAGGCGGCGTGACCTTGCTCTAGGGACTCAACTGCCCCGATACTGACACGTTGCTGAAGGCAAAAGTCCATTTCAGCCTGACCTATAGGAACCTGTAAGTCTACTTTAACACAGAAAAAATCTTTTAGAAACTTCCTTCATCTGTAGCCACCCCCAAGATATGTGTTGGCAATCACCCCTAAGCATATGGCCCAACGGTATACATCTGAAGGGTCTCCTGACTAAGGTAGTAAATGACCTTCTCCCAACAACAGCCCCTCAAAGTCCTGGAAATCTCACTTCCAAGTTCTTTAGAGACTTGGGCTCTCCCTAACCCCCTTCCGCCTTGAAAGTATATAATTGATGAAGTCCCAGAACCTAAGTCAGGTTCGGTGGGGTGAGGTTCGGAGCTGACGACTAAAGGAAGAATTCTTAAGACATCTTTGGTGCAAAATGGTTTTATGGCAGTCCGGGGTGCCTGAGGAATGCTACACATATGGAGGGGAGCGGGTGAAGAGGGGGTGCAAGGCGCCAGCTTTTGCTCTGTCCTCAGTCAGCCTCCTGTTCCCTCATCATAATGGGCCTTTCTTCGCGACCCCAGTGCAGCCCTTTCTGGCCACCGGTCCCGTCCTGTGCATTAATGAAAACACCTTTTTGCATCAAAGACATCTCAAGAATTCTTTCTTGACCATCAGCTTCCAACCCGGACATCTTTCCTCTATCACTTAGCCAAGTATCAACATCCAGGCAGCTGGGCTCCCAGAGGAAGGTCAGTCTGTCTGTTCCAAGGACTTGTCACTGGGCTGTGAATTGTAAGGAAAGCTAATAGTTGTCCTTCTGTCTTTGTTTCCCGCGTCACGGGTGACGTGCATTTTGAGCACTTGGTGAAGGCGTGGCCCAGTTTTCCTTTTATCATTATGATTTTCCTCTTTTGTAATTAATATTTGTGTGGGACATTGTCACACATCCTACCAAACCATCAGAACAGGGTGAAAACACTTCCCTCGGATCCGAGGCGGCGACGTCACAGCACTCTACAGGTGAGGGACAGGGTCTGCTGCTCACGGAGGCCCCAGGTTGGTTCAGTCTTAGTTTTTGATCCAGACTTTCCTTCCTGTTTGGCAGATTCCCTCCCTTCCCTTGAGAAGCTCCAGGTACCCAAGCACCCGCTCCAAGGGCTTATCTCCGGACAGGCCTCCTTCTCCTCCGCCGAAATTAATTTACTCCCTACTCCCACGTAAAAATCTAAACCCACGGAGCAGTGCATTTTAGCGGTGAGCTCGTAGTGATGTGGTTTACCCTAGGGGCCGTGAGCCAACCACCCAGAATTCTTTCTTGAGATGTTTTTCGGTGCAAAAACGGTGGTTTTATTAAAGCACCGGGACAGGATCTGTTGGCAGAAAGAGCCACCCCGGGGTCACTTCAGATTTTCTGGAGAAAATCCCATGCAGGGACCCACGGAGGCTGGGGTCTCCAGGAAATTGATTCTACAGATTTCTGGAGATTGCTTTTTTCTCGTAAATCCTTAAGACAGTTGCAAACTTATGGACCTGTGATCTTTATCAGTTGGCATTTTGTTTTTCCCCTTTCCTTTGTTTTAGGGCCACCTGGAGCGCCTGAGGAATGTCACACTTATCCCACCATGGGGGATGGGGCGGTTTCTAGGGTCAGCTTCTGCTTTGTCCTCAGCTCGCCTCCTGCTCCCTCACAAGGGAGCAGAATGATTAAATCGAGTCCGTTCCTCAACCCTCCAGCATTTGCGTTCTTCTAGAACTTGACTCTTCACCATGGACATCTCTGATCATTAGGACTCTGGGTGGAATGTTTCCCCTTTGGAGAAAGGTTTGTGTGGTGTGCAGCGGAGGCAGCCCGCGCCCCTGCCGACAGAGAGCCTGGCATCCGCCCCCCTCCTGCCTGTGGACGGAAACCTGCCTGGTGGCTAGTGGGGGGCTGACCCCCATGGTGTAGTGGGCTTCGGGCCCAGAAGAGTAAGATGGCTTGTAAATCTCCCAGGTCCCCTGTGTTCACTGGACATCCATAATAGTGGGAAAAAAATCCCCACATTTTCATTATAATGTTCCTTAAATGGAGACAAAATCAGAGTAAGGTTTATATCTCTTAAACAATTAAAAACAGAAGCATTGATTAGATTCAAAATACAGGACCTTCAGCTTATACACAAACTAAGCTGACCTACATTTCATGTGACGGGTGATGTTGTTCTGCTGAAACCGATCTGACTGTCAACACAGAGCTGGTGAAGAGGCCCACGGATGGGCTTTCGGAGGCTGGCGTGACTTACTGGCACCACGGGTCTCTCTGATGCTTCAAATTGTGACACTGTGATTTACAATTAAAAAAAAAAAATACGTATTTGGTCTTTTAACCTAGTCCTGGCACCGAGCTCCTAAAATTCTAGGAATTTCCAAAGTGAGGAGAGTGCCAAAGGCGTCTTTTGTTTTGTTAATGGGACTCTTGGAACGCCCAAAGGTCGCCCAAGTGCAGGCGTGGGGGTGGTTGCCAGGAGGACCAACAGGTGTCCACAGGGTGGGGACTTTGAGCCCCACCCCCGGATGTCTAGGGCGGGGAGAGGAATTGGAGGTCAGTGACTTAATCAGTGGAACCGGAGTAACGAAGCCTCCGTAAGACCCTTGAGAACCAGGTTCGGAGAGCTTCCGGCTTGGGGAACTGGTCCGGGGAGATTCCCGGAGAGGGAGGGAAGCCCTGCTCCCGGCCGCGCTGCTGGCCCCGTGCGTCTCTTCAGCGGGCTGCTCCCGGGTTGTGTCCTTCTTGGATAAACTGGTGACCTAGTAAGTACCACGTTCCCCTGAGTTCGGTGAGCCGCGCCAGCAAGGGAAGGGACCCAAGGAGCGGTGTTGGGAGCCTGGGACCCGTCGCCCCCGGCCGGGAGCGCAGGGCACGAGGGGGCTGTGATTGCCCTCCGGAGCTGGAGGAGGCTGTTGGGACCCGCGTGTGAAATGTGGGGCGCGCGGTGGCCTGGTGGGAGCCGACGCTGCGCCATCTCCTGGCGGGTGGCACTGGAACCGAGCCGCCTCGTCCGATGCCCCGCGGACCTCCTCCCGGCAACTTCATGCTGGAAAGATGGGAAACAAAGACACCCCTCGTGCAGCTTTTCCTGACAGCCGCCAGCCTGCCCTCGGCACCTGTTGTGTTCGCTGGACACTCTCTAACTCGGTGGGGTTCTGAGTGGCCAACACCGTTCAGGAGCCGCCGCGCAGTCCTCCGGACGGTGCCGAGGCATTCTGTGGCCCCGCCTCAAATGTGAGCGGCCCTGGGGGGATCCCGCGGACCCCGCAGAACGGTGGAGCCTGATTTGAGGAACACTTCTCTTCCATGGCTGCTTCTGCTCACACACGTCAGGGACTTTTATTAGAAGGATTCCACAGTCCTGTGGAATTACTTTATTATGTAATTAATAAAAATCCTTAGCAGAATTCTGCTTCTCACCTACAAAAAACTAACAGAGCGTTCACAGAGAATGTTACAGTAAGAATAGTCGTAACTTGGTCATGTAGCCAGACCTTCAGTTTACAGAGGCGGGGAATGTGTCTGGACCACACGGGACGAGAACTGAATTCATCGCGGGTAGAAAACGGAAGTCATCACGCTCCTCAGGGGGTGGGGCAGTGTTCTCCTCGCCCGTGTCATTCCTGGATTGTGTTCTCCGATCGCCCTCTGTGTTCGCAGGTCACTCTCCCGTGTAGGGACCCGCGATCGTGGGTCACAAATAGGACCTGGGGATATAAATACAAATCACATTTGTAAAATACAGAGTGTTTTCTGTACGGATAAAAAAGTGCTGGTTTGCATTTACATAAACGATGTTGAGGTTTGATTCTATCCTGTTCCATTTCTTTAAAAACTATTTTTGCTTAATGTTGTCTAGATCTAATTGGGTTGGCCCGGAGGAGGACAGGTGGTAGATACATAGCTATCGACACCTGAACCTTACGAATCTGGGCAAGCTGTGTTCTGGGGTGTAGAATGCATGGTGGGGTGCTGTGTCAGAGGGAACACACATCCGTAATTTCACTAAATACTGCCAGCCTGTTTCCAGGAGGGATGTATGAGCTTAATACTCCACTGGTAGACCGTGTTCCCGTGCCCTCATGCCCTTGTGACCACCACTTCCCTAACATTGGACTAGTTGACTTTTGCCAATATGATGGATATAAGGAAGCAGCTATGGTTGTTTTAATTTGTATTTCTCCTATGACAAATGAGTTTTGTCGTATCTTCATACACCATTAGTCTTCCAGATGTTTCCCTTTTGTGAAATGCCTATTTATACTTTGGACAACTTTCTGTTGGATTTGTTTTTTGTTTCTTTTTTCTTGTCCTTCTGTAGATGTTCTTAGTAAAATCTTGTGTCAAGCCCCTGATAGAGTTAATTGTAAACATATCTTGTCTCCCATCGGATACTGTAGTCCGATCTAGGTGTCTCTGCCGAGCAGAAGTCATCACTCTTCGCATAGTCAAATCCATCCATGGCTTGCCCATGGTTACATCATGTTGCATAAATATTCTGCCCATTGTGGGCCCAAGGTCATAAAGACCTCTTCCCACACTTTTTATCTTTAGTCTCATAGTTTGATTTTTTCCCCCACATTTTCTCCCGTACATTGGGGCTGTTCTCTCAGCTGTGCACTTCCCTATGGATCTACGGCGCCACGATTATCAAAATATCCACTCCCGTTATACAGAGATTTTGTTTTCTGCCCCATTGTTTTATTTGTCCCAGGTCCCCTTATCATTTCCCAAACTTATTTAGCTATTTGTGCATCTTCATTCCTCCGTATGAGTTTTAGAAAAAGTTTTTCAACTTCCTTAAAAAACCCTGCTTTTATCAGGATTGTGTTGAGTGTGCGCATTTACTTGGGGAGCCCTGACGTTGCCCTGTGTTACATGGGCAGCCCCTCGGTCGTGGTACTGTCCATTGCTGTAGCTCTTGCATTTGTATACACCTTCGGTTGCCCCCATAAAGGCCCCGTGCGCATTCGTTGTCAGGCTAAGGCTTAGCTACTTGGGTCAGGTACCCCCATCACGGTACCCCTCCGAAATGATCCGCTGGTGGTGATGGTAGGTGTGTCTTTGTGCTCTTCCCACTCTTAAAGGGGACATCTCTAAAGTTTCTCCATTAAATATGTGTTTTGGTATGTAGCTTCCATCGGGTAAGAAAGTTGTCCTCTGTGCTGATAAGGACGATTCTAAATCAGAGCTCGACTTTATCGGATTTTTTCCTGCATCGATGGAGGTCCATTTTGTCCATCGTGTGAGGATTCCGTTGTCGGGTCGGCTCCCTGCCATTACACTCGTTGCTGTTTTGTTTTGGGGACAAATTCTCCTTGATGCCGGAGAGGAGGTTCACTCAGCTAAATCCACGTCCGCGTTGAAAATGGAACGACTTTTGCTTTCCTTGTTCTCTTATCACCCTTCCCTGATTCTGGCATAAAGATTGCAAAATGAGACTGTTTTCCTTCTCTTCTGGACCAACGTGCTTAAAGATCCATCTTGCTAGGCTGTCAGGTTAGTGTGTAGTTCGGGACTGAGTCGCGCTCGTGCTGAGCCCAACGTCCTCCCGGCGCGGCCGAGGCTGGAGAACAGCAGGCGCGTGCCGGAGCTCAGGGCGGCTGTGATGCTGTATGCAGCCTCCTCTTCCCTGGTCAGACGTCCTGATGTGTGACATGTTCATCTAAGACAAGACGGGGAGCCTGTCAGTTGACCGTCTTTGCAAAGTAAACTCCCCCCGCCCCCAAATTAGTGACTGGGGACAGTGACTTATTTTTTCTCACGATTCTGAGGGCTCCTTGGCAGTTCCCTTCCTCGTTTTTGTTGGTCTTACTCAGATGCTGCATTCGGCACCTCAGGTACATGTTTGGTGGCTGGTGCCTATGGCTGGCTGGTTGGCTAGACAGATGGGTGGACGGCTGGATGGAAGGATAGACTGATGCCTGGATAGCTGGCTGGCTGGGCCCACCTCGTTCTCTCCCTGGCCTGTGGACCCAAAGATCCAGGGCAGCATTCTAAGAGGGAAAAAGCAAAAACTGCAATGCCTCTTAAGAACTAGCCTGAGAAGTCTCATAATGTCCACATTTTGCTTGTGGAAGCAAGTCGTCACCAGGCCAGACCGAGGGTGGGGAAGAGGACTCCACCTGTTGACGTGAGTGTCGAGCCACACTGTGAACCAAGGGCATGTGTCCTGTGATGGGAGGTATTTCTGTTTGTAAGGTAAGTTTTATGGGGTGGCGTGCAAGCATCTAATTTTGCTACTGCCGATGGTAGCAAGAGCAAAGCGATCGTAGCAGACTGCTCTGGTGATGGGTTCTTAATCTCCTTTAACAGCCTAAATTTACCAACAGCTGCGAGGATTCAGTACCCTGGTGTGTGCTTACTTCCCTCTGGTCCTCCTACTCCAGTCGTGCTGGCCGCGGAACGGGTTAAGCCTGGCACCTCCTCCATCGATGTACTAAGTTACTTGCTTTGCTTTACAAACTACACTGTGAATTTCCTCCTGCCTCGATTTCTCGTTCCTCCCGTCAACACTTCGTGCAGCAACGCGTGCGCTCCCTGAACCCGGCGGCCCTTCTGGGACAGCCGCTGTCCACCTCCTGTTGCTCCGAAAGTGCTGTCTGATTTCTCCCTGGAAGCTCCCAGAACTTTGCTCTGTTCTGGTGTTCGTGAATCACGCTGGAATCTCTCTGTGGTTGTATTTCCCGACATACACGTCAGACGGGGCCGGCGCGGAGGGCTCACAGGCACGTTTTCTGCTCATCTTTCTTCCTCTCCTCTGTGTGTTTTTTCTCTCCCCTTGGGACCTCTCGTCAGTGACAGTCGTCACTTGCCTTCCTAGCCTGAGTGTCTCCTCACTCACGTCTTCTTATCTCTCTGTCCCCTGCTGGCGTTGCCCGAACTACGGCTCAGGCCTAGCTCTGAGCTCGCAGGTCAGTCCGTCCTTAGCGCTCACGATGCTTCCAGTTTATCACAGTTACTACGTGGCGCGTCCTGGCCACTGCAGCTCCTGATACCTTTTCGTCTCTTACGACATTTACGACTTAGGTTCATAGTTCAAACAAAATCAAACGTAGGTGCAATTAAAACCTTTGATGAGGTGCAGTGTTTGACGAAGTACTGTACTATTTATGACGAACGTTTAGCGAGCTGGGAGGGAGAGGGCACGTCCTTGCACGGAGAAGGGCCCCTGGGACAGCCACAGAGCCACGGCGAGCGCTACGCTGGCCCGGCTGCCACCTCCTGGGGGCAGCTAGCCCGTTTCCTGCCGCCTTATCTCAGCTTCTACAAGCCCCTGCCACAGTCTTCATTAGGACCGTTTCTTCACGAATCATGATCTCTGAGCAGATGACAGAAAAACTCTCGAAGGGCATCAAAGACAAGGAAAGCCGTTTTAGGTTTTCCAAGTCAGCATGACTGTACATAAACTTTGTTTAAACCCAAAGCCCGATTTATGGCCCATCAAGCGTGCATCGTCCATTTGCTTTAGGAACGAGGAGCCTGAAGGAAAACATCTTGTCCTTAAGAAACCAATCCATGGGGCACCTGGGTGGCTCAGTGGGTTAGAGCCTCTGCCTTCGGCTCAGGTCATGATCCCAGGGTCCTGGGATGGAGCCCCAGGTTGGGCTCTCTGCTCGGTGGGGAGCCTGCTTCCTCCTCTCTCTGCCTGCCTCTCTGCCTGCTTGTGATCTCTGCCTGTCAAATGAATAAATAAAATCTTTAAAAAAAAAAAAAAAAAAAACCAATCCATGCTCCTGCTTTCCATGACGTTAAAACACGTGATTCCTGCCTAGGTGTTCATCTACGGTCTTTTGAACTTTTACAAGAATGGACTTCTGACATATTGATTTATGGCTCCTTATGTAAAAAGGCGATAACCCTGTAAAAACCGTTCGTGCTCCGGAGCACTTTGGTCCCTGTAAGGATCGCATTTCCCAGACAGCTGCCCTAACCGGGGCTCAGAGAAAACAGTTTGCTTCTTGGAGCGCTTTCTGGCCAGTTCGCGATGACACAGTCCAGGGAAGTGTCTGTTCTGTTCCAGGCCCTTTTCTCATCAAAGGCACTTATTCCTCAAATGTGGTGTTTTATTGCAATTGGACTGACATTATGATCAGTTTGGAGAGAATTTGTATCTTTTTTTAAAAATTTTTTTTTTAAATTTATTTTCAGCATAACAGTATTCATTATTTTTGCACCACACCCAGTGCTCCACGCAATCCGTGCCCTCTCGAATACCCACCACCCGGTTTCCCCAACCTCCCCCCACCCCCCGCTGCTTCAAACCCCTCAGATTGTTTTTCAGAGTCCACAGTCTCTCACGGTTCACCTCCCGAGAATTTGTATCTTAACCGTGTCACGGCTTCCCGAGCACGAACACAGTACGTCTCTCCATTCGTGCAAGTCTATGCCTCTTTAAGGTTGACGGCTTTGCTGTTCAGGACTTGGTGTATTTTTTCTTGGGCTTATCCCCCGTTATGTGACATGTGGTGCTGATGTAATCATATTTCTTTTTGCATACTTTTTCTAGTTATTTGTTCCCAGTACGTCATAATGCAACTGATTGGTACATTGATCTTATGTCCGGAGGTGAAGATTGCAAAGGAGCTTTATTTCTTCCTTTCCAGTTATTATGTCTTTAGTTTCTTCTTTATTGTGTTGGCTCTGACTTCCAGCAGATTGTTCAATATAATTGGAGATAATAGGAAATTTTAAAGAGAATACTTCTGGGGTGCCTGGGTGGCTCAGTGGGTTAAGCCGCTGCCTTCGGCTCAGGTCATGATCTCAGGGTCCTGGGATCGAGTCTCGCGTCGGGCTCTCAGCTCAGCAGGGAGCCTGCTTCCTTCTCTCTCTCTCTGCCTGCCTCTCAGTGTACTTGTAATTTCTCTGTCAAATAAATAAATAAAATCTTTAAAAATAAATAAATAAAGAGAATACTTCCGATGTTTCTGCGTAAGAATTGTTAATTTTTTTTTAGCTGTCTTGATGAGGTTAACAAAGCTTCCTCCTACTCCTATCACGAAGTGTGCTATCATCAGTGAGTGGCGGGTTTACAGTGTTCCGTATTCTAAAAGAATTTATCAATGCTTTTTTTCTGCTCTTCATCTTTTTTTCTTCTTTATGCTGTTCATGTGGTGTATTACTTTAACAGATTTTCTCATATTACACCATATTTGCATTTATAGGATGGCATGCCGTATTTTTAAAAAACACAATGGATGGGGCACCTGGGTGGCTCTGTGGGTGAAGCCTCTGCCTTCGTCTCAGGTCATAATCCCGGGGTCCTGGGATCGAGCCCCGCATCAGGCTCCCTGCTCAGTGAGGAGTCTGCTTCCCCCCCTCTATCTGCCTGCCTCTCTGCCTACTTGTGGTCTCTCTGTCAAATAAATAAAATCTTAATGAAGAAAAACCACAATGAGATGCAGCTGGCCAGCATTTTACTCGGGTGTTTGCGTGTTATCTGCATGCATGGGAGGGGCATTCCTTTTCTTTCTCCTATTGACCATGTTCGGTTTTTGAATCAACATTATTCTTGCCTAATAAACTCTTCTGCTTTTGGTAGAAGTCTTCCACAAGGCCTTTAGGTCTAGTGTTTTCTTTAGAATACTTCTGATTACTGCTTCGATTTAATGGATATAGGAATCTTCAGTTTTCTACTGGCTTCTGGAGCCCCGTACAAGAAGACAGTAAAGGGGAAGCCGAAGTTAAAACAGAGACTGAGCAGAAACATAAAAAAATGCCAGATTTAAAACCGAACATCAATAATTATAGTCAGTGTAAAAGGCCTTAAATACCAATGAAAAGATAAAGATGGAAAATAGATAAAACTAGTTTACCTAACCCTGCGGTGTCTATAAGAAATTCACTTCAAATATAAAGATCGAGGTGGGTTAGAGGTAAATGTATGGAAAAAGCTGTGGGATACAAACTAATGAAAAGAGAGCCTCCGTGGCTACGTGTCTATCAGACAGTGCTGGCTTCAGAGCAAAGAGAATTCCCAAGACAAGGACAGACATTCCGTAACAAAATGTTCTGCTCCCAAGAAGACGGCCTTCTTACGTGTGCCAGGGTAACAGCAGTAGAACCACAAGAAGCCGTCTGAGGGCTGAGCCCGGCGGAGCGCCCACGTGAAGAAGAACCAACAGGGACCCGGAGAGGCCAGTACAGTTGGAAGGAGACCATCGCAAACGGCCTTGCAGGAGAACACTGATGGCCTCGGTAAGATCCCCGGCAAGAGCGTTCATGTTATTGGGGTCCCAGGAAGAGAGTGAAAAAAGCAAGCTGTAGATTGTCTTATGAAGTAAGGAAGTACTTAGGAATCCCTAGTTCTGACAGTGATGCGTCTGTATTAAACACACACAAAAAGTCCAAGTGGATAATGCACCATAGTGGTTGATTCTGATTTGGGATTGTTGAGAAAGGGAATGAGCAAGCATCTTACTTCTTTTAACAAAGATTTTTTATTTCTGTAATTTTCAGACCTAAGTTGAATAAAATGTACTAGAAAGGGTGCTAGGAGTTTGGTGGGAATTAAACTTTTAAAAGAAGAATTATATACAGAAGTACATGAAACTGGCCAGCGTGGGCACGCTCACTGACAATGGCATACACAATCTGATTCTTCCTTGGGCACAATTAGTAGCACAACCTCAAGAGGAGAGTAAGCCTCTGGAACTCTAACTCGAGCTCTGTTCTGTGTGCTCTTGGTTCCAAATGAGTTCATGACCTCGTGCTCATTTTAGCAAAGCAGAAACTTCTATTTTAAGTTACATGCTTATTCATACTTCTTACACATGGGATGGACTGTCAGAAATCTCTTCCACTGACCCAGTGAACACATGCTTTTCGTACAATAGGCACATTCAGAACTGTAACTTGTCCGCAGTAGGAACTGTTGGTCAAGGAGGGCTTTGTAGCTGAACTGCTTTGATCTGCCCTGCCTTCTTCACAGGATTGACGTGGGAGCCCGGAAGGGACCATGAAGAAATGTTTATGCCAAACTTAAAGTGCCTCCTAGACAGGCAAGATTATCACGGGAGTGGGAGAATCAGTGCTGCCCCCAGGGGTAAGGCTCTCCTAGCCCACTGCCGGTCTCAGTGACTGAATATGGACCAAGAAGGGCTACTCTTACCAGTGGCCTCTTTTGTCGTGGGCCACTGGCAGGGCAGAGCAGTTCCCCTCATTCTATCAAGGGCCACGTCTTCCTAAAAGGGAACCCCCGGGAAGGTGATGCCTCCGTCACCTCTGTCAGCTCTCATCTGACCTTGCTGAGAACATCTGCAGTCTCACGCGCATCAGAATGATGAACCGCTCAGAAAGGAGTCCGAATCCCTGCCCAGTCCGGCCTGATCCCCCCTTAGCTTCCTACTGCTGTTTTTACAAATTACAACAAACTTAGTGCCTGAAGACAACACAGGTTTTTATTATCTGACCGTCTCAGCGCTCAGAAGTCTGAAATACTAAGCTTTACCGGGGTAAAGTCACTGTGCAGTAGAGCTAGCTGTTTCTTCTGGGGGCTTGGGGGAGAACCCACCCATTCCCTTCCCAGGATCAAGGACCACCTGTGTTCACGGCACTCGGACCTCTGCTTCTGTTACAGCTGCTTCCCTGACCCTCCTTATGAGGGTCTCATAAGGACCCTCGTGATGACGCTGGACCCACCCTATCATCCAGGACCATCTCCCCACCTCAGATCCTTGGCTTTGCCACATCTGCGGAGTCCATTTTGCCAAGTAAGGTAACATATCCCCAGGGCCCAGGGATCAGGACCCGGACAACTCTGGGGGCTCTTTCTCGGTCCATGACACCGACCCACCCGGCTTCCCTTCCCACAACTTTCCTTTCCAACCCACTGTAAATCCCCAGCATAGGCCAGGTTCCTTGTGCCTTCACATACGCAGGTTCCTCTGCCGTAGGGTCCTCGACAGGACACAGCCGTGGAGAAGACACCTAACTCTGAAGCCACACTGCCCGGCTCAAGTCCGAATCTACCACTTACTTGCTAACTGGATTCGGACAAACAGATTACAAGGAAAAACAGTAAATGACACAAGGCAGCATTACCCAAATGCAGACTGCAGGGCGTCCCACCGGCAGCAAGCCTGGCTTCTCGGAGAAATCCCTATTTTAAAGGGTAGTGTGTCAGGGAGAGGGGACTGTTTTGAAAGAATAAAAGAGGCAATGACCAAATGCGAGGTGTAGGCCCAGGTTTGGATGTGGATTTGCTAACCATGAAAAGGCTTCTGTGAGACCGGGAAGTCTGAATGCAAACCGGCTCAGGATCAGAGGGACTGTAAGTGTAATAATAGCATGTGCTAAATATTTCTGAAGTTTTCCGGAGACCCAAGCCATCAATGCAGCGATGTACGCAAAGGTGCCCTTTCGCAGCAAAATGACGCTGTATTGGGGATCTCTTTAAAGATGTGCTGGGGAACAAGGCAGGGGGGCGTAGAGCAAACAAGATGGCCAAAACATGAACTGCTGAAGCCTGTGACTGGCACCTGGGAGGTGACATTACTCTACTTTTCCACTTGAAATTTTCCTCAATACGTCTGCGTAAAAATAAGTCTCCGAGGAAGCGTTTCTTTCCCAGGCTCAGCTAGAAAGTCAGCGGCCCCCCCTTCCCACCGCCCCCCGCGACGGTTATCCCATCCTTCGCCACCGCGGCTCGTCATGCCGCCCAGTGACTCTGGCCACCAAGCAGGTGCGGGGCGGGCAGGTGGCGGCGGCAGGTAGGCTGGGGGGGCGGCCAGGGGCGGGGCCCGACAGGTGTAGGACGGGGTGGGTGCGAGGGGCGGCCAGCAAGCGGCGGTGGCAGGTACATGGGGGTCAGGTGCGGGGCCGGGCAGGCGGCGGCTGCGGGTAGGTGCGGGGTCAGGGGCGGGGTCAGGGGCGGGCCCGGCAGGTGCGGGGCCGGGCAGGCGGCAGGTGCGGGGCCGGGTGGTGCGCCGCGGCGGCCGGCAGGTGCGGGGTCAGGGGCGGGGCCGGGCAGGCGGCGGCGGCGGCTGGGAGCAGACGCTGCGGGAGGGGCTCCCGGCCCGCGCCCGCCGATGCACCTGTCCCAGCGGCCAGCCCGGCTCCCGCACGTGGCACTCGCGGCCGGAGCGCGGGGCTCGCAGCCGGAGCGCGGGGACACACCGCCCAGGCGCTGCGGGCCCGCACCGGAAGGCAGCCGGCTCCGGGCCGGTGTGCTTCTTCCTCCGGCCACCTCGGCTGCTGGACGTGGGCTCCGGCCGCGCCCCGGGGCCTTTCCACGCCGTCTCTCCCGCCGCGGGCGCCGTCGCCTCCCGGACCTCGGGCCCGCGGCCCGCGGCGGGTGGGAAGCCGGGCCCGCTCCCGCCGCCCACCCGCGACGTCTCGCGACCCGCACCCTCCACGCTCCTTCCCGGCCGCCGAGATTGCGCCTGCGCGGGGGCGGTCGCACAGCATGCAGCCCCGCCCGCGCCTCGCCAAACCTCGCGATATTTCATCTCCCCCCTCCACCCCCCCGCAGGTCCACCCACCCCAACTGCCCGGCCGACCTGGAAAGTTCTAAACCCCTGCGCACGCTCTCTGGGGCGCGTAACGTCCGGGCTCCGCCCTCTTCTGACTACGCCCCTTTCCGTCCGTCTTGCCAATCATCCACTTCTTCCCTCGAGCAACCCCGCAACAGCCCTCTCATTGGCTAGTCTTGAGAGCGGGCGCCGAGGAAGGTCGGTGACGATAGGCTGGGAGCCGGTCCCGCCTACCGGCCGTTTGCGCGGGCGGCAATTGGCTGACGTCTCCGTCCAATCGGCGGTAGGCTGTCGGATTCAAACCGGGATCGTTGGGCCTGCGGTCGGTTGGTCGCAGTCGAGTCGTTGCCCTGGGGAGAGGCGGCCGTGCGGCCCGACGCTCCGCCCGCCCGCAGCATGGCCCACAAGCAGATCTACTACTCGGACAAGTACTTCGACGAGCACTACGAGTACCGGTCAGTGCGGCCGGCGGGGCGGGCTCCGCCGCGGAACGGGACCCGGGGTCGGCGTCGGGTCGGGGTCGGGTCGGGTCGCCGCGCGTCGGCCGGGGGCCGGGCCAGGGCCGGGGGTCGGAGGTCGAGCCGGGGGGCGGCCGGCGGCGGGAGCGCCGGGGCCTGCGGCCTTCCGTTCCCCGCCCTTTGTTCGCCGCGGCCGAGCGGGGCGGGGGTTGCGGGGCCGGGCGGGGGCGGCGGGGGACCCGGGCGGGGGCGGGGATCCGGGCTGCGGCCGCGGACCTGGCTTTTGTGCGGCTGCGCCGCGCGCCCGGGGCGGGACGGGGCGGGGAGGAGCGGGCGCTGGTGCCGACCGCGCTGGGCCGCCGCAGCCCGGACCCCGGACGCAGCGCGTGCCGAGGCGGCTCGGGGGGCGCGGGCTCCAGCCCCCGCTCGGGGCGGCTGGGCCGCGGTGGCGCCGCAGGCTCTGCCTCGGTGCGCGCCGGCACGTTGGGCCCCGGGGCAGTCGGTAGAGGACGCTGTGGACTGGGGTCGCAGAAGCCCTGGAGGAGCCTTTCCCAGGCCGCTCCTCCGGGAGCCGTGCGCCCTCGGGGGCGCGGTCCTGCGGTCCCCAGCAGCTCGGGTGGGCTCGGCCTCGCCGGTGGCTGCGGAGGCAGCGGCCGGCTTTGTGCTGCGCTGCTGGTTGGCCCGGAGGCGCGCGCTGGGGGTGCGGGTGCGTTCCTCGCCGGGCCGGGACGCGGAGCGAGCAGAGCTGGGGCCTGTGGGCGCGCCCCTTTGGAGTCCGACTTGGTGCAGGCGGGCCTGTTGGCACGATTGCGGGCGAGGAAGGGGTTGTGAGCCCGGGGGAACACGGGGGCACGTTTATGTGGCTGTAGGTGATCGGTTCGGAGGCCAGGGACGAATCGGTGTAGACGCTGGAGCAGCAGTTCAGGGTGACAGCGAGTTCGCGTTGAGGGGCTGTGGGCGCGGTCAGCAGGCTTTGGTCAGAGGTTGGCGATCGGTCGCTGAGTTTGGGGGAGGCAGACGTCACCTGTGGGGCTTCATGTGCAGGGGGTGGGCGGCCTGTCGCAGTGTTGTGGGAGGTCAGCGGCAGCTCCTGCAGTTAGTAGGAACAGCGTGGTGCCCTTGAGTGGCCTCCGGGCAGACCTAGCAACGTGGCACCGCTCTGGGGCGAACACAGGCTGACCTCCTTTGTGTAAATACCACCAGCTGGCTGTGTAACTCGCCAGCCGCAGGGCAGAGTTGACGGTGATGACCGTTTAGGGCTCGGTTTGGGTTATGGGTTCCGTTTCGGATTAGCAGTATTCGCGCCCCGGATGAAGCTCATTGGCTGCGATCCTGCCACTGTGCAAAGCTTGGGTCCCGTTCTCTTTGGTGCCAGAAAGTGGGCCTGACCAGAACGCGCATGTCTCATCCCCGCAGCCAGCGGACCGTCAGATAGAGGTTTTCTAGCAGTCCCGAAACTGGGTTCGTGCCTGTGGATGCGGTGCAGTTGACTGCTACCGGAAATGGTAAAATGGGTCTGTGAATCGTGATTGATAAAGAACTTTTTACTGCAGTTAAGAGGGCTGCAGACTTGTCTTTTAGAATTTTACAAAGCTACAATTGTATATATTCTTGATGTTTTTGACATTGAAGAGTATTACATATCTTCCTAAAAATAGCTTAGTGAAGTTTTGGATAGAAGTCATTCGGATGGAAGTCAGTAACTTACTGGAAACTGAAGGTCTTTGTGCAAGGTTGCCACGTACACGTACATACGTGACACTTGGGTTTGTTTTTTTGCTTTTTAATTTGAACAAAGCAACTTGTAGAGTATACAAGAACTCATCCACAGATCTAGAATGTTGAGTAATGGGAAACCCAAATTAAATTATTTTTCCTCTTATACAGAGTCTCCGTGGGTCTGGGATGTCAGATTTACAGTGAGGGTTCAGCCTCACTTTAGGCTTCGGTGGTCTTAGATGGCTTCTCTGGCTGCCTGATCACAGTAGTCGGCTTCATAACCCATCAGGAAAGACTTAGGAAAAGAGTTGGGCATGTTCTTTCCTTTTGAAGACAGTTTCCATAAGTTGTGTATTTTTTGCTTATATCCTATTTGCCAGGATTTAAGTCACCAGAGGTTAGCTGTGGGGAGGCTGGGATGTTTTGGACAGCTGTGAGCCTGCCTTGCATTTGGGGGATTCTATTCCTGAAGAACATTGAGACAGCAAGCAGTCTCAGAGAAGAAGAGGCAAATTCTAAACAAAATACTTTCTGCTTTTGGACTGTACATTCTTCCTGTTTTGAACATTAGGCCATAAAAAATCAGAATTAGAGGTAGTAGACAGTCCTCGAGATGGATGCCAACAGTAATGTAACAAGGGTTGCTTTAAAGATCTTTATTTTGAACTCAAATGTCACGTGTCCAAAAATGCATCTCTAAAGTGACCATATTTGTAGGAAAGGTGTATTTGCTAATACTTGGCTATATCTTTTTAACAGGCATGTCATGTTACCTAGAGAACTTTCCAAACAAGTCCCGAAAACCCATCTGATGTCGGAAGAGGAGTGGAGGAGACTTGGCGTCCAACAGAGTCTAGGCTGGGTTCACTACATGATTCACGAGCCAGGTAGGGGTTGCCGTTTAGGAAGCATCCATGAAACCAAAGAAGTAGTGGTTGTGGTTGTTGAAGATTGAGTAATACTGACATTCAGTGGTATTCCCAAAGCAACCCTGGTAAGTCTGACCCTTCTTGAATGGCTGATTCCTTTCCTCTCTAGGAAGAATTTACATTTTGTAGTAAATAATACCACACGAGTGAAAGGAATGCATTATTCCACCTGCGGAAAGATTAGGAGTTAAAAAAAAGGTCAATTCTTTCATTTTAAAATGTGCCATTGATAAAGTATTTTACTGTAAGTATAAGTAATTCTGGTGACCTAGGTCTTTAAAAACTAAGGGCTTTAAGACACTTAAGTGTCCCTAAGTTCTTTGCTGCAGTAGAAGTTAACGCAATTTGGAATGATTTGTTTTTGCCTTTAGTATTCTATTAAAGGATGATTGGGATTTGCTACACCAAGGTGAGATAAGGTAACCTAGTGAGTGAACCCTGAACAATAGAACGAGTGTTCTATTGTGTGGATTTTACCAGAGTTTCCTGGATATGAAATGTTAAACTCAAATTCACAGGGTTCAATTCTGCTTTTGTGGTATCCTTAATTAAATCGAACTGAACAATTATAATGCTTTGAGCAAATTTGGGGGGCATGATATAGAAACCGAATTAGGTGGAACAGAGCTTGTTTTCTGCTCTTAAAGAAAAGCAGCAATAGCATCAGAAACTGACTTTGGGGGGGGGGATTGGGGGCATTTAATTGTACCGGCGTTCAAAACTCTAGAACCCAGGGCTCCCACCCAGTGAAAGAGATCCCAGGAATGGGCCCCTGGGATCTGCACTTTTTACAGTTTGGTGGTTTTTGAATTTGGTGTTAGGTGTCTTTCCTTTTCACTGGAATTGAGATCCTAAAGGTAGAAACTGTTTTCTTCGAAGTGGCTTCTCCACTTGACATCTCTTTTCCCCAGGGTAGGTAAAACATTGTGGGGAATGTTCTCCATCAGGTGGTTTTCTAATGTTTATAGTTGACAGTGACTTTTTTCTTCTATTTTTTTTTAGGATTTTATTTATTTATTTGTCAGAGAGATCACAAGTAGGCAGAGAGGCAGGCAGAGAGAGTGGGGGAAGCAGGCTTCCTGCTGAGCAAAGACCCCCCCCCCCCAACCAATTCGGGGCTCGATTCCAGAACTCTGGGATCCTGACCTGAGCTGAAGGCAGAGGCTTTAACTCACGGAGCCTCTCAGGGGCCCCGACAGTGACTTTTGAAGCAAAGTTTATTTCTGATATTTCGATAAGTGACAGTTGTTAATAGATTTATTTTGGTTTGAGAATTTCAAATTTTGGTTGAATGAATATTAGCCATATTTTAAAATTATATATTTTGTTTCCACAGAACCACATATTCTTCTCTTTCGACGACCTCTTCCAAAAGAGCAACAAAAATGAAGTCTACCTGGGGATTGTCAATTAAGTCTTTTTCAAATTTAATGTATATGTGTATATAAGGGTAGTATTCAGTGAATACTTGAAAAATGTACAAATTGTTGATCCATACCTGTGCATGAGCTGTATTCTTCACAGCAACAGAGCTCAGTTAAATGCAACGGCAAGTAGGTTACTAGAAGGTGTTTAAGATAAAATTTCTAGTTGGTTTTTCTCTTTAATGTAAGTGCCTGTTTGACTTAACCTGTTACTTTTGTTAAATAAAGTTTGTATGTTGCATTTATCATTGAAGTTATTGGGGTTTATCTTCTGAGGTTGACTTGTGTCTGTCAAGGATAGAGGGTTTCAGTTCTGCGGTTTTGGTGTGGAGGAAGTAGATGTAAAGAAGTGGGATTAAATGGGTTTACGGTCAGGTGGTTTGGGGAGGGCGTGACTTAGTTCACTTGGGAAGAAACAGCTCATCGCTCTGTGACCGGGGCCGGTCCAAGGATGCCACGTCTGCTGGCCGTGAGGGGCCTGACCCTGCTCTGTCTCGGTCCGTGCGCCGAGTCGCGGTAGTGCTCCCTCTACCGCAGCGGCGCATTTTAAAACGTAAAACGCCATTCCACACGGTTGGCGTCTGTAAGTCGCCCTTTTAGCTGCTGCAGAATAGTCCTGAGCTAATTGGCTGTGCGGGCGACCCTCTGAAACGGGAGCCCCGAGGCTGTGGTCCTCCGTGGGCTCCTCTCCGGAGAAAGGGGCGTCTGGTGCAGGAACAGGACGGGAACCGCTACCGGTGGTGCTGCGCAGCCGCCCACATCCTGCCTGTGCCCCAGGGACCGCTCGTGTAGCCAGCCCGGGAGACTCGGGGACTGCCCAGGAAAGGGAGCAGCGGCCCGCGGCAGCCCCCGGCAGCCCCCGGCAGCCGCCCGCAAGGGAAACCGCGGCACAGCAGGCCTGGGTTTCCTGCACCTGCGGCTGCCCGGGAGACCGGCGGGGCCCGCGTTAGCCGCCCGGCGGTAGTGCATGCACCCAGGCCCCTGCGGGCAGCCGCAGAGGGCAGCGCCGGAGCCCTCCCCTAGCCCCGCGCGGCTGCTCGCAGTGCTTGGGCGGCTGCGCCGTCTGGGAATTCTCGTCCTTGCGCGCCGCCCAGTGCTCCTGCCCCGGGCGCTAACCTGCGCCAAGGCCTCCTGGGCCTGGAGTCCACGTCCTCCGCTTCCGGTGCCCCCGGCCAGGCGGCGTCCGGGGACGACCCAGGTCTCTTCCGGAGGGCGGCCGCCGCAACGCGGGACCAGGGCCGCGCGCGCGCCCACTTCCGGTCGGAAGCAGGGGTCGGGGGCGGGCCTGGGTGCGTTTCTGTGACGCACTTCCTGGCGCCCGCTCGGAAGGCGGAAAAGCGGGGAGTCCGAGCGCCGCGCGTCCGAGCCGCCGGCCGACGGGGCGGCTGCTGGCCTCCGGGGCCGGGCGTCCTCCGAGCCGCGCGCCATGGCGTCGGAGGGGCCTCGGGAGCCCGTGGGCGAGGTGAGCACGGCGCCCCGGAGTGGGGGCGGGCGTCGGGGCGGGCGCGGCCGGGGTCAGCGCGGGGCGTCGGGCGGCCGCGGTTGGCCGGGCACGACCGGGAGTGCGCCCCGCCCCGGGTCGCCGCGCTCGCGCCGGGGCGCCCCGCAGACGTTGGCGGCCGCGCGGGCGTCCGCTCGGCCTGCCCGGCCGCACCGCTAGACGGAGCCCTGGCGGCCGCCGCGACCGGCGCTCGGACGGACCGGAAGGCGCCGAGGTCAGCCTCGCGGGGCGGCCGCGGCCGCGGGAAGAGCCGCTGCTGCGGTCCCGTCCCGGGCTTGGTGACCCGCGGCGTCCTGGCGGGGCTGGCTTTGGCTCCTGAGCCGAACGGCGCCTGGCGCTTCGCCGACGGACGGGACAGGGTCTGCCGTGGGCATAAGGCTCCGCACCGCGGTGGAGTGTTGGCGGCCGCCGGTCAGCGGCCGGGCCTGCCCCGCGGTGCGCGGTGCGCGGTGCTCGGTGCTCCGTGGCCGCGGCGGGGACGCGACAGCGCGCGCAGGCCGAGGCTGTCGCAGCCCCGTCGGCCGGCGCGGACTCTGTGTCCCGTCTCCCCGCTGGCCCTCGGCCTCCCGCACCCGTCCTCACTGGTTCGCAGGGCGCGGCCTGGGCGGCACCGGCAGCGGCACCGGCACCGGCAGCGGCACCGGCACCGGCAGCGGCACCGGGGAGGTGGTTCGCCGCCCGATTCTTGCTTCCGCGGGACGCAGCGTTTGAGCCGCAGACACTCCCGGGACAGGCCGCTCGGCGGCCGCAGGAACCCAGCGCCGCTCCGTGGGTTTTGGGCTCACGTCTGCTTCACACCCAGATGCACGTCGTCAGCGCCACCCCCGTTTTTCCTCAGGGCGTCAAGTTGTCCGCGGATGTGAAACCGTTCGTCCCCAGATTGGCCGGGCTCAGCGCGGCGTGGCCGGAGTCCTCCGAAGCTCGCGCCTTCCCCGGCCGTGCGGCCGCCTACCACCCGCCTGTTCCGGAGCGCCCGGGGCCTGGGTACGTATCCGTCTCCTGTCCGCCCTCCGCGGGCACTGGGCGGGGATTCCAGGGCGAGGGGCTGCACCTGACGTGGCCAGCGTTCTCAGAACCACGCTGCTCCTCGGCCAAGAAGGGCCTGAGGCAGTGGCGCAGCTCACTGCGTCCAACCCCCAAAACACCAGCTTCAGCTCTCCGCACTCACGCTGTTTTGGGCAAAGGACGTGTGGAGGTTGCCTTGCATTCCCTAGTGGGAAATGCAGTTTTCAGGTTCCTTTGTGCATGGGGTCGGGGGAGATGCGTGGCTGGGGGCGCAGAGAGGAGGGGGCAAAGGCGAGCCCAGAGAAATCCGGGCTGCGGTTGTGGGCTGTGACACCGGGAAATCGTGCTGGGGCGGAGTGCGGCTCGCAAGGTGGCCGCTCCTTCTGTGGGAAGTTGTTTGGGAATTGCTGAGTTTTGCTTTTTACCGCTTTTCTTTGTAAATGTCCTGGGCAGCGTCTAGAAGCTTGGGTTATAAAATTCTCCTAAATCTGTATTGAAAGAAGGCTTATGTTGGCTTGGCGATTTTCCTTTTTCTTCTCAAGTTTCGTTCTTTAGGTATCTATACAATGGTTTCCATTAATAGCTGAATTTAGAAAGCCGTGCCTTCAACCCTGCATGTAATTGTGTAGAATACCTGATTTTTAACGGTCTGCATCACCTTTGTGATGTCAGAGTCCTCGTCTGTATGTGCCTTTGCTGGGGGTCGTACATGTTTCTTTTTCATGCCTGCATAGTGTCGATTGTGCACTTCGTACAAATTCTAGGCTTGTGTTCACAGGGACAACGTTTGGAATGAATAATAAAACCATCGAGCAGTTTGGTATATATAGGTTGTATTTTTTGACCAACTTGAAATTCTGCCTCTGTGCTTTGCTAGGAACACTCAGGTCTTCCCCTGTGATTTCATCCTTTGTTAGAGGAAGGTTGGCATGGGTCTCATCTGAGCTGTTCCCTACCTTGGGTGGTTCACAAAGTAAAGTATAAAATCTATTTCATTCAGTGAGAAGGATTCGAAGCCGTTTGTTTCGGGTGGGATTCCAGTTAGCCAAAGTAAAGGTGGAAAACGTTCCTACAGCTGAAGTAATGTTCTGGAAGTAGCATGAATCCAGAAGAATCAGAAGCTTAAGGGTGTGCACTGTTGAATTTAAAAATTAGGATTTTTTTTTTTTTTAAAGATTGTATTTATTTATTTGACAGAGCATGAGAGTGGAGAAGGTCAGAGGGAGAAGCAGACTCCCTGCTGAGCAGGGAGCCCGATGCGGGACTCGATCCCAATCCCAGGACTCCGGGGTCATGACCCGAACCGAAGGCAGTCGCTTAACTGACTGAGCCTCTCAGGCGCCCTAAAAATGGGGTTTTTTATACTCTTTTTTTGGCTTTAATTTTTTTTCTTTTAATTACATATAACCTAGGAAAAGATTGGCTGACAGTATTCCTGCCTGATGAGAAAACAGTTAAGGACAAAAGAGGTGTGAAAGCAGAGGGGCAGGGTTAGGAAGGACAGGAGCCTTTGAAGGGGACAGAATGGGGATGCGTATTTGAGAACCGATGACCTCATCCACTCTGATGGAGGCTGAGACACCTGCCCGAGCCGGGTTTCCTGTGAATGAGGCTCGCCCCTGCGGGGAAAGAGCCGCGTGCGTTTTTCCGTAGGGAGCAGCGTGGTCTTTCCTGCCTTTCCCTTGCCTGTGCTAGGCCACGAGGTGGGCAGGCAGCGTCGTGTTACTTGACACCTGAGAAGCTGGGGCCAGAAACGTGTGGTCATTCAGGTGGGCAGTGCCCGAAGCAGAATGAGCGTCTGTGCCTCTGGCCTGCACCCCTCGAGCTCCCCAGAGCTGCCACTGCCGCGGGGACGAGTGTTTGCTGAGCACTTCAGCCTGCTGCAGTCCGTGGCCCGCTCTGGGCACTGCTGAGGGAGTCTCGGCTGTGAGAACTAGTCGCCCTGCAGGGAGTGTGGCTGGAGGAGCTGCTGGGGCTGAGCCCTGCGTGACGGCGGGGGAGCAGCCCCCGTGCTCCAAGCAGGCCCCGGGTCGGCCGCAGGGACCCGGTGTGCTGGGCAGGAGGTGGGGCACGGGCCGCTCACTCCTGGATTCTTTCCGCTTGAAGACGCGGCCTGGGTTCCAGGCACTGAAGCTAGGGAAGAAGTACACGGAGCCCTGCGGCCTGGGAAGGCCTCTGGGGGTCTGGGTGGTGTTGGGGGGAGAGAGGCTGTGGCGGTTGCTGGCTGAGTACATGCAGGGTTGGGGGTGGGAAGAGGGGCCGTTTGGGGTCCAGCAGCACAGCCTGGACTCCAGTGCCCATTAGGGGACAGGGAACTGGTGAGTGGGGCCACCTGGGGGCTGAGTGAGGCCTGGAGCTGGCCGAGGTGTCCGTATGTGAAGTCTGAGCAGACCGAGGAGGGGTCTGGGCTCCGTCTGACTGGAGAGGAAGGGGACGTGGAGGAGGGTCCTCCAGGCCGAGCCTTTGGAGTCCAGGCTGGCGGGGCTTTCCCTGGGGTGTGACAGAAGGGCCAGCCCTGCGGATGCCGGTGAGGAAGGGGTGGCGGGGCTTGCAGGGGGGGATGGTCCTGGAGACCCGGTAGCGGTTGGGAGGGGTGGGGCGGGGGGTGGAGTAGTGGGGACGTGGGAGGGGGGAAGGCGGAGGGATGAGCTGCGGGGGAAGCTGCTGTTGTAAAGGGAGGCGCGGGCGGGCGGGGGGGGGGTGCATGTTGGTGCTGGGGTCCGGCTACGCCGTTTGTGGCAACTGGCATTTTACACGCAAGCTGCCGCGAGCCCCGGGGGTGCTGGGTCGTTGCCGTGAGATTTTACTGCGTGTGGTTTCTGCCTGTCGTTGGTTTGGCCTTGTTGGGAAAGCAAAACGCCAGCTTCCCAGAGGAAGAGAGACCAGTGAGCACTTGTCCAAAGTCGGAGACTAGATTTTGCATCGAGCCAGGATGCACGCCCAGGGCTCTGGGGTCGCGGACGTAGGGTCGCTGGAGGACGCAGCCTTCACAGCCGCTGGACCCTGCCTCCCTTTCCTCCTTTAGCTAAACTTCATGGGTCTGTTCATGTGTCTGGTGTCTGCAGTTGGACTAGCGCTTCTCTGCCGCGTTTTGCTCTCAGCCCGTGTTTGCCCGCCGCCCCCATGAGGAACAGACCCCTCCCACACCCCTCACGCCCCCCACCCCGCCCTCAGATCTTCTGAGCTTCAGATAAAGTGAAACAGGGACTCGCATCTGGGAGCAGGACGATGCTTTAAATCGTTTGCTTTTCTGCAAAGAGCAGCGCTAGGGCAGGTGTGCTGAGACAGGTACAGTGTACGGGGTTTTTCTTGGGTTTTCATTAGGAAGAGTTCATTACTGGAGTTCGTGAATGGTCTTCCTGGGTGTGAACTTCCTGTAAAATGTCGCGGATTCAGAGACTGTGACAGCAGGCCGCCCAGTTAGGAACTGCATGTGCGTGGATGCAGGGAACCTTCTGGTGAGGGTGTCTCAGGGGTGGGTGGTGACTCCTTTGCCCTGTAGTGCAGGCCCTTCCTTGCCCCGGGACAGGACCCTGACTGTGCACTGGAGGGGGCTGCCTGTGCCTGTGCCTGCGCCTGCCGGCGGCCCCGCTGGGAGAGGGTCGTCCGGGTGCCTCGTCAGCAGCTCTGGTTTTCCTACCTTTCTGTGGGCCAGCACGCTTTGGGATTCTGTTGATTTTCTACAGGAAGATGTTCAGCTCTGGGAAGTCCCAGAAACACTGGCTGGAGCTCATTTGTGTCTCGGCTCATCTGCTCCGTGTCGGGCCATTGTATCGTCTCTCGTTGCTGGAGGATTGAAGCCTCTCGCTGGATACCAGATTTGCTCACAAAATCAGTGTTAAATTATATTTTGGCCTCGCCTAGCGGTTTGAGCAAACGGGGGGCACGGCGGTGTGCACAGACGGCGCCCGTCTGGCCGGTGCGCTGCAGCTCCCAGGCCAACGGACACAGTGTCCCCTTCGCAGCTCTGGCCCTGCGAGGCCGGAAAGCACAGGATGGGTTGGTCGGGCTGGAGGTCGGATGGGGCGGCGGGGGCTCTGTGAAAGCCCCTCTGCAGGGAGAGTGGTCTGGGTGGCCCTCTGGGCCCCGGTGGCTGCCGGACGCTTCTCAGACGTCTGACAGTGCGGCGGTGCGGAGCTGCGGAGGCGTCCCTGGGCTTCGCTGCTGCCTGTCGCGCTGCCGTCCTGCCGTCCTGCCGAGGGCGTCAGCCCAGCAGTGAGCGCGCGGCACCGGTGAGGAGGAGGCCGGAGCCTCTGTTCCACTCTCCGAGGCGTCTCCGTGCCAGAGCGAGCGACCTCAGAAGCACTCGAGGGTTTAACTGTGCTTCTTACGGAAGAGCTCCTGGATTGGTGATGTGAAATCCTCAACTAAAACCTACCTCCTTGTGTAGGCAGAAGCTCTGTACTGAAGATGTGGCCTTCGGAGCTTCCACCTTTCCTCCTCAGTATCTGTCTTCGGAGCTCGCTCTGCATCCCGGCAGCTACTCTCCCTACCCTGCCGAGTGTTCGCAGAGCGTCTGCCCGGTGCCCGGCTCGCCCTATGCTTACGGCCACCCCGGCGCCTACCGAGCTTTCCAGACCGTGAAGCCGCGAGCCGAGCAGACGTGCCCTCTCCCACAAGACCCAAGAGCCCCGTTCAAGGTTCGCTTACCGCCCTGGTGGGGGGTACCGTAGCGTTTAAGATAGAAAGAGCTGGTTGGTTCTCACGTGGTAGTTAAGTATTGTTTATCTTTTTTGTATATTTAGGAACTGATTTGTCTTTATCCAGTTTTGAAACAGTTGTTGTGGATACTTAGTAGGGATTTTCTGCTTTAAGCCTTTTTTCATGGTGCTGGTTTGCTTAATTTACGGGGCTTTTTAATTCTCCCCACAGAAAAAAACGTATGACGAGCAAAAGTTTGACAGCAAGAAGGCGGACGGCTCTCTGTCATCTGATACAAAATCAGTTAGAGGTTCACATCCTGCATCCATTCACGCGGACGCGACCTTGAAACCAGGTGAAAAAGACATACTATCTGATGTTCTGTTGTCCTCCCCAGCCCGCCCCAGAAGTGGCTCTGTTCTTTGTACACCTGTTTCTACGGATCGACTCTGGTTGATCCTGGAGACCTCTCCGCCCAGGGAAGGGCCTGTCGGGGAGGGCGGGGCTCTGTGGTGTGCCCTAGTGTGGCAGGACCTGGCTCAAAGCCACATGGCGAGTAAGTGGCACCCACAGGCCTCGAGACATGTCCTTAAGTAAATCGCAGGCACATCCCTTGGACTGTATTTGATGATATTTGTTCCTGAAATAGCTTCTCTGGTGTTCTGTTGGGACACTTTTTTTTTTTTTTTAAAGATTTTATTTATTTATTTGACAGACAGGGATCACAAGTAGGCAGAGAGGCAGGCAGAGAGAGAGGAGGAAGCAGGCTCCCCACGGAGCAGAGAGCCCAGTGCGGGGTTTGATCCCAGGATCCTGGGATCATGACCTGAGCCGAAGGCAGAGGCTTAACCCACTGAGCCACCCAGGCGCCCCCGTTGGGACACTTTTTAACAGGTGAGAGAGTTTGCATTTTGAATCCCATCCTGAGCAACAGCCAGCCTGGGGCAGTGTAGTTCCTCAGGGACGTGTCTGCTCCGGCCTTGGAAACTGCTGTTCCAGGCTGTGGCTGAAAGCTAGTGGCTGCAGGGTGGCCGGTATGGACTAGTGCCGTTTGATGGCTTATGAAGAGAGCTACACCTTCTGTAATAGTGTAGTTACTAGGAATGGCCATTTTATTTACATGTATAACTTACATTACTTGGTATATAAGTTTTTCTCTTTGTGTTGACTTCACTCAGAAACCATTTGGCGCAGGGCAGTTTACAAGGAAAGGTGTACAGTTAACCGTAGTGACTGGCTTCATGGCCTTACAGTCCGCATCAGGATTCCAAGTTGACTTCTGCCTGCTTTCTTCCAAAGTTCCTCTCACGTGCGGGAGAGGTATCACTGAGAAGAAATTCGTCGGCGTCGCTGTCAATCTGCGGAACCCTGCAGCGCGTGTGGAGGGTAGTTAGGTCAGGCTGCAGTAGCTAGTTCGCGAGCTGTAGAATTCCGCCTCAGAGCCGCAGTGCGCTTTGCTTCCTCCCGCCCGCGGCCCGACCCCAGCAGCCGGCGCTTCCGGCCCGCGCTGCGGCCCGTCGCTCCGCAGGCCGCATCGCCGGCAGATGGCGGAGGGCCTCGGACAGGCCCGTGTCGGTGTGTCGGCAGCGAGAGGCGTCCCGCCCTGCGGTTGCGGTGTGCGTCCGGGTCTTCACACAACAGCTACGTTTTCACCCCTTTTGTTTGTGTTCCTACAGACGGTTACCAGAAACGGACAGACAGGAAATCCAGAATTGTTGAGAAAAGTGTGTCTGCCTCCAGACCCGGCTTTGAGTTTACCAGGTTGGACTTCCCTGAACTGCAGGGTGCAGAGACCAGTGAGGTCGCAGAGACGCAGAAGCAGCACAAGTGGGGCCCTCTGCGCCCCGCCTCGGCCGACCTTCCTCTTCTCCGCGAGGTGGTGCGGCCTGCCGAGGTGCGTGCGGGGCCCCCGCTCTGTGTCCCTCCTCCCCTTCTCCTTCCTTCCTTCTCCCCACGCGCCTTGGTAGGTGCCTCTCGGTACGTTCCGTCTTGCCGTGGGGGCCTTGCCGTGCACACAGAGGACCGTCTGCTTGGACTCTTTCCAGCCTGGGGTGGGCCCTAGTACAGCAGATTCTAAAAGAATCGCCGAATGCGCTTCCTGGTGCCTGCTAGCTGCGGGGGACGGGGTTCGGGCTCCGGCACGGTCCCGCTGCGTAGACCGCCCCCGGTGGTCCCCTCACTCCCAGCACTGCATTCCCACAGCACGTTTGCAGTAGAGACAAACGGATTCTTTCAGTCCAGCAGTAGTGTGTCCGACTGTGCGGGGTAGCCTCCGGTTCTTCCAGGCTCTCTGTCCGCACCGCGCTCTTGGTGCCATCACCGGCTCCGCAGAAGCATAGTCACGGTGTGGTTTGCTTGCCATTTGACGATTTCTAAAACACCCCGTGCTCCGCATTTGGTCTTGCAGTTTCAGTCCCTCCAGCTTCTAGAAAAAGACGTCCTGAGGTTAGTAGTTCCTGAGGTGGCTTCTCTCCAGTTTCTGCCGAGAGAGGGTGGGAGGGCGAGCAGGAGGAGGATGAGCGGGAGGAGCCCCCCGGCCACCTGTCTGCGGAATGGTGGGGGCTCTGCTTCCTCGAATGCTTGGGTGCCAGGCCACTGACACCCAGCGGGGGGCAGGGCGGCTGCCTTGTGCAGAAGGTACCGCGTCCCCCACGCATTGACCTTGACGCTGTGCGCTGCGACGCGCTTCCCTGTGGCTTAGCCGTGATGAGGGAGGCAGGCAGCCAGCTGGGTAGAGGACTCTGGTTTGGCAGCCGTGTGACCCCTTTGGTCCGGCTGCGTGTGTGGAGTAGCTGAGGCTCGAGGGGCTGCCTGTCTGCGTCCCTGGTGGTCAGTGCGTTAACCCAAGCCTGTGAGCCTCTGGGGAAGTAGGACAGGCCGCCAGGGAGCTGTTGTGTCGTGGTCACCGGCTACACACCTGTCTGGACACGAAGTGAGGCACGTGGCACCGGGTGGAGGGGTCCGTCTGGACTCCTTGCCTGAGGATGCGTTCACACTCTTGAGTAACACGGGGACTTCTAACTTTTTCTTGTAGAACAGACTTTTCTCCCTATTTTAGGGGTATCTTTGAACATGAGAAATTTTTAAAACAGTTGACCCTGAACAGCAGGGGTTTGAGCTGCATTAGACATGGGTGTTTTTGATAAACACAGGGTAGTACTGTAAACATTTTGTCTTCCTCGTCATTCTCTTAGTGATGTTCTCTTTAGCTTACTGTGCTGTTAGGGTACAGGATGTGACGCAGGTTACGTGTGCTGTGCGTGTTAACTCTTTATGTGGTCGGTCGGGGTTCTGGTCAGTAGTAGGCTGTTAGTCGTTTTGGGGGGTCAGAAGTTCCATGTGGAGTTTCGTGTCTCCAGGGGTCAGTACCCCAACCCCCATGTTGCTCAAGGCTCACCTCTGTCTGAAGTTGTTCAAGAGAAAACCGTGTTAATCACCTAAATCTTTTTTTAAAGGTGTGTTGTGGGGCCCGAGGTGATCCCCTCAGTTTGAAGATAGGCACATGTAGGACTTTGTGTTTGCGTTTTTAAGACTTTTGGCATTTTTCCATGTCATTAAGTAGTTTTTGAAAACCTGTTGCACTGACCCTTGATGGATGTGTGTAGTTACTGTAATGCTCTCGGACAGGTGAGCCATGGTGAGCAGGTAAGTTGTATTCAGAGAACGGGCTGTTTCAGTAATTTTACTTTTTGTTACTGGGCTCCGATTTAGTGCATCAGACAAGGGGGACACGTTTGGAAGGCTCTGAGCTTTACAGTGTGAGCCCGTTCAGATCTGAATGCATCCTGAGTGCTGTGCTCACCCCGAGCGCACCCTGACGTCTGTCTGCGTGTGCTCACCCGCCCGTGTCTCATTTGCTGCCTCGTGTTTTTGTACATTTGTCGTCTCTGTGGACCTTCTCAGGGATTTTTTGGGACTTCGGTGCGTGGGCATGGTGCACAGTGCCCCCCTGCCAACCCCAGGCAGGGGCCCTGCAGCCTCACGTGGTGGGGGCACACTTGTGCTGATGCAGAACTTGTCTGTCGTGTAGTTAGGAAGCTGTGTGGTGCGCGCGCTCTGATCCCCTCCGGGGGGCCTGTTCTCCCCCTGGCAGAGAAGTAGGGGACACTGCGGGCTCAGCTGAACACTGTGGGTGGCTTCTCCTACAAGGAGTGAAATTTGATGTTAGGTATGTTTTTACTTATCTGGGATTTTTTTTTTTAAGAGCTTGAGAGCTGGGTGGGGGGCGTGGTGGGACGGGCAGAAGGAGAAGGAGAGGGAGAATCCTCAGTAGACTCCACACCCACTGCCGCGCCCGACCTGGGGCTCAGTCTCACAGCCCTGAGATCCTGACTTGAGCTGAAACCAGGAGTCGGAGGCTCAACAGACTGCGACACCCTGGCAACCTGGAATTTTTAATTAGCATTTATTTTGGAGATTTTACAAATGGCAGGGGAAGCTGTATTTAAAAATTAAGTGATTACTTTCAGTTTGAAGTGGTAAGAAGATGCTGGTTTGCCTTTTAGGGTGAAGGGGCGGTGAGAAGCACGGGCGCAGCGGAGTCCGTGGCCAGCCGCGCTGTGGCCGGGCCCTCCTCCTGCACCAGAGGTAAGAGGGGCTGCCGTGGCCTTAAGATAGCAGCACACCGTTGTGCAGGCCCAGTGCCTCAGAAGGGGTTTTGTTCTGAAGCCTTCTCTAAGACAGCTGGGTGCGGACAAGGTGGTCTCACCGTGAGAAGCTGTGAGGATACACGAGATCCCACATCGTTGGGCGGGGGGCGCAGACTGGGGGCGCAGACTGAAGGCAGTGAATTCCGCGTGAAACGTCTGCTTTGTTCAGTTAAGGAGGAATTTGATGAACTCAGAAATGACTGTTTCCCGACGTGTAGTCTGCACCAGTGGTTCCATAGTTCTAGGTGCAGGACCCCTCAGCACCCTTTAAAAAGCCCCAGAGAGCTTCTGTTTATTTGCACGATAGTGATTCGTAGTCGCAGTATTCAAAGTTAGAACTGAGAAATTCTTAATATTACTTCATTATTCTCTTATAAGTAACAATAATAAACCATTACCTGTTAATGTAGCTTTTTTTTTTTTTTTTAACGATTGATTTATTTATTGTAGAGAGATGGGGAGAGAGGCAGGGAGAGAATCTCAAGCAGACTCCCTGCCAAGCACAGAGCCCAGCATGGGGCTCGATCCCAGGACACCGAGACTGTGACCTGAGTGGAAGTCAAGGGTCAAATGCTCTACTGACTGAGCCGCCCCGGTGTCCCAACATAGCATATTGTTATGAAAAGTAGCTTTTCCAAAGTTAGACCGTAGCCAAGAGAGCAGCGTTTGTCCTGTGTGCAACTCTGCAGCCGGCCCAGGGCGGCCTCGGCCATGGTGGTTTCACTGTCCCGTGTTGCGCGGCATCCTGGAAACCCCACTGGACACTCAGGAGCAGGAGCGTGGGGGTGGTGCAGGGCCTGTTCCTCCCGTCAGGGAAATGGTTTTGACCTCGGACCCCTGGAAGGCTCTTGAGGGCCTCAGAGCGTACTTAGAGATCTGGCCGGGCTGCTCCAGGGTGACGTATCAGAGCGCGTTCAGTTATTCTGCCTTTAATCTTTCTGAGTAGCTTGTCCTAACGAGACATTTTTACAGAATTATTCATGATGTGTCCACAAGTGTGTGTTCTTTTCCGTTCTCACGTGTGGTATGTGTGTGCTTTGGTAGAAACCTTCATGTAAAAGGGGACTTGAACGGTCTGTAGCTCGAAAGCGTTCCATCTCGTCCACTGGAGGGTCGCCCCTGGCTGCCCAGGGTCGGCCCGGGCCCTCTTCTGTCTGGGCTGCCTGGGGAGAAGCGTGGCTGTACTTGGGCCTGAGGTTGAAAAAGAAATTACCACTTGTTCTGGTAGCTGAGGACCATGATCTTTGACTTTGGGTGTTATTGGTACACAGCAAGCTTAGTAGGGCCAAAACTTGATCTTTGCCCTATTAATTTTTGTGTGTTTGTCATGTGGACCTAATTGTTACTTTTTAACCAGAACTATGGTTTGTCTACCCACCCGCACCTCCGAATTAAAGAGCCAGTTGCTAGGAAAATCACGAAGCCTACAAGTTAACTCAGTATGCGTGTTCCCAGAAGAAAGCTTAGCAAATGCTCTAGTTTCCAAGAGAATGTTTGGAGCACCAGTCTGAATTTAATTATGCTCTGAGTAATGACCTCACATAATGTGTGTTTAGAATTTCTGAGCAGTTTTATTTTACCGTTGGGATGGCTCATGCACTTTGGTTATCTTTGAGCAGAGCTCTCTTGGACACCAATGGGTTATGTCGTTCGGCAGACGTTATCTACAGAACGGTCTGCAGCCCCTAAAAACGTTACTTCCGTGATAAACCGAGAGACGCTCGCTTCGTCCGCAGACCCTCGGAGCGTCAGTATGTCACCGCCTGAAGTTTTCTCTTCGGATCCTTCCTACAAAGAGAAACACGTCCACTCCGCTAAGAAGGTATGTGTTGTGCTGGCTTATGTTGGTCTTCTGTGCCCCTGTATAGTCTGTTTTCTCAGATCCTAACAAAGTGTTGCATTCTGTGCTGTAGTCGCTAATGTGAGTTGGTTGTACTCGTATCTTGAGAAAAGCAGAACCCCAGTCAGGGAGCACAAGTGGTAGCTTTCCGAGTACGGGGCGGCGTTGGTTTTACACCCGTGCTCTTAAAGCATCTGTGACCCTGTTCTGGAAGATCAGCATCCAGAGATGCTGCAGAACTTCATACTCTGGTATATGGAGTCCTGCTCTCCTGCCTCCTAGTCTTTTATCTCTTGTATTTAAATTGCTTTTACCTACTAGGGTGAGGCCAGCAAGACAGCTGAATTCCACCTTTTGTGGTCGCCTGGGGTAGGTTACTGATTTCTGGTTGATGGCAGCTGTAGTAAGACAGCATCGCAGAATCCTTTTTCCATTTCAGTTCAGATGTTAAGCTGTCATTTTCATCGGTCCCTGGATTTATTTCTCCACGAGCCTTTCTTTCTGGTCTAGATTTTGTTCTTTTTTTTTTTTTTTTTTAAAGATTTTATTTATTTATTTGACACAGAGACAGAGATAACAAGTAGGCAGAGAGGCAGGCAGAGAGAGGAGGAGGCAGGCTCCCCACTGAGCAGAGAGCCCGATGCGGGACTCAATCCCAGGACCCTGAGATCATGACCTGAGCTGAAGGCAGCGGCTTAACCCACTGAGCCACCCAGGCGCCCCTAGATTTTGTTCTTGATTTTCATGGTGTGTTGGTACATTACTTTAGGTGGGGATGTGGCCATGTTTGCTGATGTGCAGTGACGCCCTTTCTAAGAGAACAGTTTCTGTTCCCCACAGTGTCACAGATCACCCCGTACAAACGGGAGCTGTGCTGACGGAGGGGAGGTGTGCTGCTGACAGTTAGAGCGAAGTCAGACCTGGGAGCCTGTCCTCACCGCTTATGAACAGCGTGAAGGACCTGGGAGCCGCAGGCCAGACCCTCTCTGAGCACACGTGGCGCCGCCAGCCGTGGGCATGTGGGCGTAGGCGGCGCGGCAGGGCTCAGGCTGGGGCCGCCACTTGGCTGCCGTCTCGCTCTCTGAACCAGGCTTCCTCATGCACAGTTCAGATTCTTAGAGTTAATAGTAATGATTTTGTTTTATTTTCCCATAAACTTTTTTTTTTTTTTTTTTTTTTAAGATTACATTTAAGAGAGAGCGAGAGCAGGAGCAGGGAGAAGCAGGCTCCCCGCTGAGCACGGGGTCCGATGCGGGGCTTGATCCCAGGGCCCTGGGATCATGACCTGAGCTGAAGACACTTTTAACCGACTGAGCCACGTAGGCGCCCCTAAAATTGGTTTTCTAATTATAAGTGTGAGGAAAGTTTATTTTAGGAAAGTTCTAAGATAAAAATTGAGATCACCTGTAGTCTTACAACCTAGGGGTGTGGTCTCCTGCATAACGGGGGTCGCAGGGTCGGGACGGTGTTTTCCTCTGAAACTCTGTTGTGAGCTCTTATTACTGAAATAGCGAACGTAAGCCACAAAGAGCGACTTAGGACCGAGACGTCTTCCCTTTGTTGCCCGCTCCTCGGAAGCCTGCGTTAACAACAGGATATATATTCTACCTCAGGCTTCTCAGAACATCGGCACAGAGAGCTTTGTTTTTTAAGTTTTTTTTTTTTTTTTCTTTTAAACAAAAATGAGGCCATATGAGACCATTCTACACTCTCCTCTTTCAGAGTTGACCTTTTCACTTCACAAGATGTCAGGGGCAGGTCCTCTAGGTCAGGAGGTGAACGTTCTTAGGGACAGTCCCCGCCGGGGATAAAGCGGGGCCCCCGACGAGGAAAGGCCCTGCTCTCTGGTAGACGGGCGTGGCGCAGACTGGTCGCGATGGGTGCTCCAGAAGGCCTGGCGGGGGACATGGAGACGGGCCGGCTCTTGAGCTGGAATGACCGCGCAGGCCTGGCCTGGATCCTGGTGTGAGGCTGAGGTGTGTTTGAGCTGACAGGGAGGGAGGGTGGGAGCTGTGGGGTCACATTCAGCAGCTGTGGGATGGGCGCAGACGTTTGTGTGATTTGAAGGCTCCACAGGGGATTCAGATGTGTGATTGGGTTTAAGGACCACCAGGCTGCTAGGAATGGCCCCGTCCGGGTTTATTTTATTTACTTTAGTTTTAAAGACTGTTTATTAAAGAGCACTCACAAGTGCACATAAGCAGGGGGAGTGCAGAGGGAGAGGGAGAAGCAGACTCCCTGCTGAACAGGGAGCCTGATGTGGGACTTGATCCCAGGACACTGGGATCATGACCTGAGCCGAAGGCAGCCACGGAACCCTCTGAGCCACCCAGGCGCCCCCAGCACACCTGGATTTATGAAAAGACTTTGGGTTGGTATTAAGAGATGGTAAAATGATCTCTTCCGGCCCAGAAGTAGGGATACCAAGTCTGCCAGTTTCAAAGTAATTGGATAGGACAGCTTTTTCAGCAGATTTCTTTTCCTTGAGAAGTACCGTCCTGAGTGCTCGTCTTCGGAAAACAGAGGTGAGGAGCCCAGCTCTGAACAGAGCCGCCTTCTGGCTGAGCGACTTGGTATCTCCAGTTTGCTCCAGTTCGTGGAAGGACACATTCTAGCAAGTGTCTTATAAACTCATGACTTTGCTGTGTTTTTTCTCTCTAGTCCAGAGCATCCCATGGCGGTGATCCTGACCAGAATGAAGGCTCAAGAAAGCACAAGAAAAAGAAAGAGAAGTCTAAATCAGAGTACGAAGTCCTGACGACGGTTCAGGAGCCGCCAAAGATTGAAGTACGTTTCTCTTTATTATGCTTTTCCTGGTCTAAGACGTGGGCCCGCCCCAGCAGACGTACAGACCCGCACGGGCTTCCGAAGGGAGACTCCCCAGCACTTCCTTCCGTACTCTTCGCCCCGTGCTACAGGGAATAGGTGCCCCCCGTGTTCTCCCCTTGGGCGGCCCCGCGCAGCGGCAGGGCGCGTGCGGAGTCGAGAGCCGGGTGCCTGCGGGGGGAGCTGGTCTGCGGGTGCCGTGGTGCTCACGCTGGCTCCTCGGCGTCTTGGTTCCCGTTTCCCCTTGCTTTGGCGTGCTGGCGCCTGCAGGGTCTTCTTTTCTGTCCAGACATGTGACTGTGATGTGCTTCACTCGGGGGGAAAATGAGACTCCCATAACCCCATCGTGTGCCCTGGCCGAGAGAATTCCACAGACCTGCAGAATCCCTCTGGGCCCTGTTCTCCGGCGGTGCCACAGGGCAGTCTCTGTGCTGCGGGGAGTCGCCCTGGGTTCACACTCTGTGCCAGGCTCAGCCTGACTCCCGGTGCTCGGCTCTGCTGCCTGCCCTCCGGCTTAGGGCCAAACCTGAGACTTTCCCACAAACCTGGGGGCTCCCAGAGCTCTTGGCGCACTCCCTTGAGGACACTGGGGTCGCGTGTGTGAAGACCTGTGATCCTGACAGAGTGTTAATGATTTGGGCCAACAAATAATTCACGGAGTTCTGCTCCCCTGACCCGCGTCACTTCTCTGAGTCATGTAAAATGCTAACGAAAGCATCTAAGGTGTTTTTAAATGACTTCACCGTTGTCTTTAGAGGCCTGTTGCCCTATTTTCTATTTCATTTCTATTGTCTAGTCTGGGAGCAGCGCACGGGACTAGAGCAGTACTCCCGAGACTAGACCGACGGGTACTCTAACGGAAGCGCAGTTGAAGGCTGGGTGCTGGAACACTGTCCACAGCCTTGGGGCCCCCGCCCACTTGCTCTCTAGGGCAGTGGGATCAGAACTGTGGTCTTTAAATCAATTTCTAAGAGTAAAACGGTTTGGGGCGGTTTGAGGTCTCCTTGTGAGCTCTGTGGGAGCTGGTGACAGAGATCCCGGGCAAGGAACATCTCGCACGTGGGCACACTCGGTTCTCGTGATCCGCCAAGAGCTCAAGGGTATGTGGTTTACTTAGGATGCCGAGGAGTTCCCAAATCTGGCTGTTGCGTCTGAAAGAAGAGAGAGAGTAGCGTCTCCGAGATGTCAGGCCAGACAGCAGGCCCAGGTAAGTTTTAGATTGACGCGGTCATTGCTTTAGGCTTAACTCTTCCTGCTTAACTAAACTCTTGAGAAAAAAGTGTCTTCCAGACTTCTATATGTACGAGAAAGGTGGTTTTGTTTTGATTTCTTTCTTCATTGGAGAATCACACATGGGTGTCGACGCTCTAAGTGCCCATGTTGTGTCACCGTCGTGAGAAGACGGCGGTGTGCCACTGCTGCATCAGGAGGCGGTCTCCGACGGAGAGTGGGAAAAGTTGGCTGTTTATTTGGAAACAGGAATTGTGTTGTGAGGCGGCAGAGTCTGACAAAACAAAAAGGAGCCCCCCCCCTGCAAATTCAACCCTGAGTGCTCAGTACAAGGTGAAGAGGGGGCTCTCCTCCAGCCCCTGCCCTGCGGTGGATCTGCGGATGAACTTGTGTTTCGTCATCCGGGTGGAGAACTCGTACACTTGGCCCCATTTCTCCACGAGTCTCCAGCACTTTCACTGCCATTTGGCCTTCGGAAGTGGGGGCGGTATTTTCACATTTGTGAGCAGTAAGACTCTGAACGTTGTGCAGATTCCCTGGGATTCCTGTGGTCCAGTTTGGTCCTCTCCTGTCCCTGCCCGCAGAGTCTCTGTAGCCACCTGTGTGGCACGTCGCGCTTGCCTGGTGACGTGGGCCCACGGCTGGGCAGGAGAGGACGTGCCGAGGGCAGGTGTGCTGCGGCTGCCCGTGTCCGAGGACCCCAGATCACAGCCCTTTCAGAGTAGCATGTGTTTCAAGTAGAGCACAGCTCGTGCCTGAATTGCACGCCTGCCACATGCATTTTGACTTGTGTAAATTCTTGGTCCCAGCCCGCTGACTTCATGGCATCCGGTTGGCTCTCCGAGGCAGTCGGAAGTTGCGTGGTGCCCGTGAGACAGTTGCACCCATCAGTTGGCCTCAAACACGGACTCCCGCTGCCACAGACTCCGCACACGTCCTCGTGTCCTACCTGGGGGTGTGCGCCTGCACCGTGTGGGTGCAGACGGAGCCCCGGGGCTGGAAGGGGAGGGGAAGAAACCGCCGCAGTCCCCTTGAAAGATGATGTAGCATTATCTGGATTTTTCTTTAAAATTTTTAGATTTTTAATGGTTGCTATATAGAGGTTTCATTTTATCTTTTATGACTTTTTGTTGTGAAGTGAAAAGCACGGTTTGTAAAATACGCCACCCTAAGAAAACTTCTGACTCTAATTCTTTAGAACAGTTATAAAAGTAGTGGAAGGAAGAGCCAGATTCCAGTGCAGTTGGATTTGGGGGACATGCTGGCGGCCCTGGAGAAGAAGCAGCACTCCCAGAGCGCGAAGCCGTCCTCCAGACCTGTGGTGTTCTCGGGTAAGTGCAGCTTTTGGTCTCCGAGGGATGGCCGGGCGTCTGTCGGGCAGGCCGCTCTGCGCCGGTCTCTGCAGTGGGAAGCGTGTGTGGGGTCCGAGGGCATGGCACTGGGGTAGGGAGAGAGATACTAGTGGGATAGCTCGGGAGTCCAGAAATAAACCCACATGACCGTGGCCAGTGAGATTTTGACCAAAATATGTTCGTTAAAAGAACAAGGAACAGTTTTGAAAAATGGTGACGGGACAGCTGGATTTCCACCTGCTGGAGAAAGCCAGGCTCCCGCCTCACCCCGTGTGTGGCAGTTCGCGAGGAGCGATGACCTGAAGCAAGCACAAGGCCCGCAGAGGCCTTAGAAGAACACGGAGGTGGGGCGCCTGGGCGGCTCCGTTGGTGAAGCGTCCAGTCTCGGTTTTGGCTCAGGTCGTGATCTCAGCTCGGGCTCCGTGCGGGGGAGTCTCTCTCATAACAACAAAAAGTAAATTTCACGACCTGTGCTTAGGCAGTGGATTTTTAGCTAGGACACCAAAAGCACAGGCCACAAAAGCAAAAATAGATAAACAGGATTTCATCAAAAACAAGAACTTTTGCGTAGTAAGGGACATTATCAAAAAACGAGAAGAATTTCTTTACAGAAAGTGAGAAAATGTTTGCAAATCATATACCTGATAAGGATTTGCTGTCCAGAGACCTACAGAATCCTCCCAAAGCTCCACATTAAACACCCACTAAAAAACAGGCAAAGGACTTGGCGGCGCTCCACAAGAAGACACTCGCGTGGCCGGTAACACGAGAAGCTGCCCGACGCCCTCAATCTAGACGCGTCGAGCCAGCGCCGCAGGGAGCTGGTTCTTCGTGCCTGCCGCGGTAGCGGTCGTCGGAAATTTGGAGAAACGGGGGAGGACGAGACCGCTCTGGGAGGCCGTCCGGCAGCTCCTCAGGATGCTGGACCCGGCCCCTTGCAGGCCCCTGCTCACAGCAGCAGCGTCCCGAAGAGCTGAAAAGGAAACAGCCCCTGGTGTGTATCGGGTGACCAGGGTGTGGCCCGGCCTTCGTGCCGGCTGCCGCGACCTGCGTGGCTGCTCGCGTTCTCCGAGATGAGCCTGCGCTGACGGGCCCGCGCTCCGGGAGAGATCCGGAGTGGACAGTCCCCGAGAGGCCTGGAGGGTTCCTGAGCTGGAGGCTGTGGGGAGCTACTGCTCCGTGGGGACAGACTTGCAGTGTGGGGCCCGGGAGCCGTTGGGGAAGAGGAGGGCGTGGTGGTCGCACAGCACTGAATGGAGTTGGCGCCCCTGGACCGGGTGCTCAGGGCCGGTTACAGTCCAGATTCTTGCCGGCTCCTCACTGTGATGGTTTGAGACCGGGCAGGGGAGTGTGGCACACTCACGTGCTCACGAGCCTGGAGTACGTACCATGTGGCGCCTCAGGGAAGAGCTGGCTGACCCTGACCTGTCCAGCCACGAGTGTTTGATTGTTCCGCTGCGTTTCGGAGTTGCAGACCTGGGTCAATGCCACCGCTCGCTGCTCCGCGGGCGTCCCACCAACCCGACTGTTTATTTCTCGGGCGTGCTTTTCAGTAACTGGTAGATGTTAACGTGGTTTTCCCGCGCAGGTACCTCGGTTAGCCCGTCTGACCGGCCCTGGCTGCGTGTTGCCCAGACCCCGCGGCCATCTTCTGTCGCTCTTAGGGCGCGTTTCTCACTGGTTTCCACTGTCCAGTCTGTATTTGATTTTCCCTGGTTGTCTCCGTGACGTTGGTCGCTTTATTCCTGGCAGGACCCGCCGCTGGGTACCTGCGAGTCTGAGTGCCCGCACGCGCCGGAGCTCGGGGCCGCGGCTGCTCTCGGGCCTTCCCTGCGTGTTGCTTTTCTCCGCTGCTCTGGGGAAGGCCCGTAGGGCACCGACCGCACACGGGGTGGTTTTCAGACCAGTCCAGCTGCCTTGGCGGGCGTGGGTAACTCCTGGGTTACCTGTTGGCAGAGGCAGCTTTCCTCGGCAGTGAGCAGGGGCCTCGTTCCGTGTGCTCTGATGAGGGGCGAGGCAGGTGTGGCCACAAGAGACAAGAGTCGTGCAGGCTTGGTCCTCAGGTGGGCGCAGCCGGCGGGTAAGCGCCAGTGCAGGCAGCAGGCCGAGGTCAGGCGTGGGGTGGGGGGACTGTGTAGGGCTGGCCCGCTTGGTACTTGCCATGAGCTCTGGGTTGGAGGCATCCGGCACTGCCTGGCCCCCAGGCACAGAGGGTCTGGCTCGGGGGGTGGGGGGAGGCTGGCTTGCGTGGCACAGGCATGTTCCAGGCTGGACCCTTAGGTACCTCTAAGAACTGGCCGGCCCAGGAGGGCCACTGTTTCCTTTGCTGAAAGCCGTGAAGATGTCAAAGCAGCATGGTGAACAGAGAACGCACGAACCTGGTGCGGGGCCTCGCTTATGGGTCAGGGCAGGAGTCCCCCAAGCCTCCTGTTTCTCAGAGCAGTTCCCTGAGTAGCCTGCAGTGGCTTGGAGAAGTCTGGAAGACTTTCAGCCACTCTCTGGTTCTGCGGGGTATAGCCTCCGGGGAGCCCGCAGGGGGCTGTGGGAACTGTGGACTGAGCTTTCCAGACCTTCCGCAGAAGGAGAAAGCCGGAAGGCAGAGGAAGGGTCCTGTGAGGGGTCCGGGGTGGCTCTTTTGGGACTAGGTTCAAGCTGGACCTTTTAGGTGGGGTCATGTGTGAAACAGCAGTTGAGCAGAAGCAGGAGCCCTCCGTCAGATCAGAGTTCTTTTAAAGAAGCGTTTTCTGGTTTGGTTTACAGACCCCACTGAGGTGGAGGAGAAATAGAAACTTTAAAATTGGCCAGTCAGGGGCGCCTGGGTGGCTCAGTGGGTTAAAGCCTCTGCCTTCAGCTCAGGTCATGATCTCAGGGTCCTGGGATCAAGCCCCGCATCGGGCTCTCTGCTCGGCGGGGAGCCTGCTTCCTCCTCTCTCTCTGCCTGCTTATCTGACTGCTTGTGATCTCTGTCTGTCAAATAAATAAAATATTAGTTAAAAAACTCAATAAAAAAATTGTTCAGTCAGAAACTAAGAAGATAGTTCTGTAATTACATGTGACTAAAAATACATAATACAGATGGTCAAATCATTCTAAAAGATTTTTAAGAGGCAAATTTTATGTTTTCCAGTTCAGGTCACCTTTTTTTTTTTTTTTTTTAATTGTGTTACGTTGGCCACCGTACAGTACATTATTAGTTTCTGATGTGTTCCGTGTTTCCTTGTTTGCATAGAACACCCAGTGCTCCATGAATCCATGCCCTCCTTAATACTCCCTGCCGGGCCAACCCATCCCCCCTTCCCTGCCCCTCCAAAACCCTTAGGTTGTTTACTGGAGGCCATAGTCTCTCATGGCTTGTCTCCCTCCCCCTCCAGTTTCCTCCCCTTCACTTTTCCCTTCTTTCTCCTAATGTTCTCTATGGTTTTCCTTGTGCTCCACAAGTAAGTAAAGCCATATGATAACTGACTGACTGCTTGACTTATTTTACTCAGCGCAATCTCCTCCAGTCCCATCCATGTTGAGGCAGAAGTTGGGTATTCATCCTTTCTGACGGCTAAGTAATACCTTATTGTATATATATGGACCACATCATCTTTATCCATTTGTCTGTTGAAGGGCATCTTGGCTCTTCCCACAGTTTGGCGACCATGGCCATTGCTGCTATGAACATTGGGGTGCACGTGGCCCTTCTTTTCAGTACATCTGAATCTTTGGTGTAAATAAACAGTAGTGCAATTGCAGGGTCATTGGGTAGCTTTATTTTTAATTTCTTAAGGAATCTCCACACTTTTCCAAAGTGGCTGCACCAACTTGCATTCCCACCAACAGTATAAGAGGGTTCCCCTTTCTCCACATCCTCTCCAACACTTGTTTCCTGTCTTGTTGATTTTGGCCATTCTAACTGGTATAAGGTGGCATCTCAGTGTGGTTTTGATTTGAATCTGCCTGATGGCCAGTGATGATGAACATTTTTTCATGTGTCTGATAGCCATTTCTGTGTCTTCTTTGGAGAAGTGTCTGTTCATGTCTTCTGCCCATTTTTTGACATGGTTATCTGTTTTGTGTGTGTTGAGTTTGAGGAGTTTTTATAGATCTTGGATGTCAGCCCTTTGTACTGTCATTTGTGAATACCTTCTTCCATCTCAGGTCACATTTTTAAGTAGTTTCAGGTTGTTGCATTGTGAGGCTGGGATTTTGATAATATTGAAACGATGTTTTGGCCAGAGTCCCAGGATTGCCCAGACCCTGATGTGCCTGTCGCCTGTCCTTTTGACATGATTAATGGAGCCATCTCTCCCATGAAAAGTAAAAACCAGTTAAGAGGAATTCAGGGTTTCTCTTCATTCTTAGCTGAGCCAGTGCTGAATAGCTCTTTGCAGAGCTTGCTGGCTAGAACACAGCTCAGAGGGCTTTGGGCTTGAGTCTGTTCTTGACCCCAACTCAGGGCTGCCCACCTGGTTGCCATGGTGATGAGGAGAGTCGTGCTTTTAGCAGTGGCACAGGGAGGACTAGCCCTGGTTACTTAGCAGATGGTGCCTTGAAATCTACAGTGTGTTTCTTTTAGATAGCAGATGGCCACACTGTTCTTCCTTACGCAGTCTGACAGTCTCTGCTCGAGTGGAATGGCTCCTTCATTCACATTTAATGTAATTGTTACTGTGGTTGGATTTACATCTGCTGTTTTGCTGTTTTTTTCTTTTTATTCTTGGTTCCTCTTTAAACTGTCTTCTTTTATGTTAAGTGAATAGTTTTATTTATTTATATTACTTATGTATTTATTTTTAGCAGGGAGAGGCAGACGGAGAGGGAGAGAGAGAGAATCCTAGGCAGGCTTCATGCCTGGGGCTGGATCCCCCAATCCTGAGATCATGACCTGAGCTGAAATCAACAGTCTGACTTTTAACCGACTGAGCCACCTGGGTGCCCCAAGTAAATATTTTTAGAGTACCATTTTGAATTCTTCATTTATTTTTTCTTTACTTAGAAAAAATAATTTTCTTAAAAATAGGTAAGCAAGCAGCTGCTCATGAATAAGGAAAGTGATTGATTGCTCTAGGAATTACAGTATACGTCTGAGTTTCTGCATTGGAGAAGCTTTACACCAGTGTAATTCTTTTTTTTTTTTTTTAAGATTTTATTTATTTATTTGAGAGAGAGACAGGGAGAGAGAGCATGAGTGAGGAGACGGGCAGAGCGAGAAGCAGACTCCCTGTGGAGCTGGGAGCCTGATGCGGGACTCGATCCCAGGACTCCGGGATCATGACCTGAGCAGAAGGCAGTCGTCCAACCAACTGAGCCACCCAGGCGTCCCAACACCAGTGTAATTCTTGTCTCCCTCTCTCTCTCTGCGCTGTAGTTGGCGTCTGTGTCATGCCTGTGTATGTCATCAACAAGATGGTACAGTGTTGTAAGCATTGCTCGATGCTTTCATGTCTTTTGAAGAAACTAAGACAAGCACTGAGAAAAGAATTTTACGTTTTCCAGCTTTATTCACGATTGTTAGTGTTCAGGATCTGTCCCTCTAGGGTCAGATACCGCCCAGTGGCACTTCTTCAGCATTTCTCCAGTAGTCCTTCCTCTCGAATCATACAGGAGTTCCGCTGAGCAGCAAGTTCTCTCGTGCTTTGTCTGTCTAGGAACATCTCTATTTTGCATTTAGTTTTGGATGGATAGTTTTGCTGGTTATAGAATTGCTTCTTGGCAGTTTTTTCTCCCTCACTACAGGCATTCCTTGGAGATACCACGGGTGTGGTTCCAGACCACTGCTATAAAGTGAATATCACAGTAAAGCAAGTCAAGTGAATTTTTGGTTTCCTAGGGCATATAAAAGTCATGTTGACACTGAACTGTAGTCCACTAAGTGTAACAGTAGTGTGTCTAAAAAACAATATACATATCTTATTTTTAAAAAATTTCTAAAAAATGCTAACCATCATCTGAGCTTTCAGGAGCCATAATCTTTTTGCTGGTAGAGGGTCTCGTCTGCTGTTTAAGGCTGCCGGCCCATCTGGGTGGTGGCAGCTGTGGCCGTTTCCGAAAGTAAGACAACCCTGGAGTTTGCTGCATGGACAGACTCTTCTTCCAGGAGCAGTTTCTCTGTAGCCCGTGATGCTGTATGGTAGTGTTGTACCCACAGCAAAACTTCTTTCACAACTGGAGTGCGGGATGCCTGGGGGGCTTAGTCGGTAAAGCATTTCCTGTGGCTCTGGGTTCTGGTATCGAGCCCTGAGTTGGGCTCCCTGCTTGTCTCTCTCCCTCTGCTCCCCCACCCCAAGCTTGTACTCTCTCTCTCTCTCTCAAATAAATAAAACCTTACAAAAACCTGAAAAACTGGGGTCCATCCTCTCCAACCCTGCTGCTGTGTTATAGCTACATTCGTGTGATATTCTAAATCCTTTGCTGTCACTTCAGCAGTCTTCACGGCATCTTCACTGGTGTAGATTCCATCTCAACCACTTTCTTTGCTCATCCGTAAGAAGCGAGTCCTCATCTGTTCAAGTCTGATCACGGGATTCTAGCAGTTCAGTCCCGTCTTCAGGCTGCACTTCTGATCCTGCTTCTCCTGCTGTTTCCCCCTCATTTGCAGTGACTTCCTCCACCGCAGTCTTGAACCCCTCAAAGCCACCCATGAGGGCTGGAATCAGCTTCTTCCAAATTCCTGTTGATGTTGATAGTTTGACCTCTTCCAGATAGTGAATCATTTCCAGGATGTTTTCGGTTCGCTGTTCCCTAACCCATCAGAGCAATCACTGTCTGTGGTAGCCACAGCATTATGAAATGTATTTCTTTAAAAATAAGACTCGAAAGTCACGATAACTTCTTGATCCATGGGCCGCAGAATAGATGTGTTACCAGCGTGAGAACGGTGTTAATCTTGTTAATCTTCCCAGAGCTCTTGAGTGACAAGTTGCACTGTTAATGAGCAGTTCTCTTTTGAGTGGAATCTTTCTTCTGAGCCATAGGTCTCAACAGTGGGCATGGAACTGTGAGCCATGTTGTAAACAGACGTGCTGGCCCCAGGCTCTCTTCTTCCACGTAAAGATGAAGGGCAAAGTAGATGTAGCATAATTTATTCCCCCTCAATTCCAGTGTCCTTCACGTAGAGCGACACAACAGTTGTTTCAGGTGTGCGGTGCAGAGATTGAGCAGTCCGGTGCCTTACTCGGTGCATCACGATCCATACGTGTGCTTGTAAACCCCATCGCCCGTTTCACCTGTTCCCCTACCCAGCTCTCCTCTGGTAACCATCCGTTGGTTTTGTATAATTAAGAGTTTGTGTTTTTTCTTTTCCTTTGGCTCTTAAATTTCACATGAGGTGAGTGAAATCACGTTATTTGTCTTTGTTTGCCTTATTTCGCTTATTGTTATACTGTCTGGATCCATCCTCTTGTTGCAAATGGCAAGATTTCCTTTATTTTCTTTCTGTGGTTAAGTAACATTCCAGCGTATGTATGATACACCACGTCCTTCTTCATCTGTCCGTGGACACTTGGGTTGCTTCTGTATTGGCTATTGTAAATAATGCTGCAGTAAACATAGTGGTGTAGATATCTTTTTGAATTAAGTGTTTTGTCTTCTTTCAGGAGCTACCCAGCAGTAGAATTATTGGATCACAGGGTAGCTCTATTTTCAACTTTCTGAGAAGCCTCCGTCCTGGTTCCCTGGGCAGCGGCACCAGCGTGCATTCCCAGCACCAGTGCACGAGGGCTCCCTTTCTCCACAGTGTATTCAACACTCGTTTCTTGTGTTTTCGGTTGGCGCCATTCTCAGGTGTGAGGGGCTCTCTGTGGATTCGATCTGTATTCCCCTGGTGAGGAGTGATGTCGAGCATCTTTTCCTGTCTGTTGGCCATCTGGGTGTCTTTTTTAGAGAAATGTCTGTTCATGTCTTCTGCCTATTTTAAAATGGATTATTTGTTTTTTTAGGTATAAGTTGTGTAAGTTCTTTTTATAGATTTTTGGATGCTAACCCCTTATTTGATAATGTCATTTGCAAATATTTTCAGCCTGCTCAGTAGATTTTTAGTTTTGTTGGTGGTTCATTTAATTGTGCAGAAGTTCAGTATTTCACTGTCGTCCCGGTAGCATGATTTTGCTTTTGTTTCCCTTGTCTCAGGAGACATCAAAAAAATGTTGCTGTGACTGATGGCAGAGAAATTACTGCCTGTGCTCTCTTCTAGGATTTTTCATGGTTTCAGGGCTCAAATTTAGGTCTATTCCATTTCAAATTTATTTTTGTGTGTGATGGAAGAAATTACTTGTTTCATTCGTATGCGTGTAGCTGTCCAGTTTGCCCCATTTGTTAAAGAGACCAGCTTTTCCCCATTGAATATTCTTGCCCCTTTGTTGAAGATTAATTAGCCATATAATTTTGGTTTTATTTCTGGGCTTTCTATTCTGTTCTATTGATGTTTTTCTGTTTTTTTGTTTTGTTTTGTATGTGTGTATGTGTGTGCTAGTACTGTACTGGTTTTTTAATTTTTTTTAAAGCTTTCTTTATTTTAAAGAGAGGGAGAGGGAAAGAGAATCGGAAGCAGGCTGTGCACTCATGTGACCCTCAGATCATGACCTGAGCTGGAACCATGGCTGGACACCTGACTGGGCCACCCAGGCACCTCAGGACCATACTCTTGGTGACTGTGGCTTTGTAGTATAACTTGAAGCCTGGGGTTGTGATACCTTCAGTTTGTTGTTCTTTTTTAAGCTTACTTTGACTATTTAGTGTCTTTTGTGATTCTATAAAAATTTTAGAAGTATTTGTTCTCGTTCTGTGAAAAATGCTATTGGTATTTTGAGAGGGATTGCATTAGATCTGCAGATGGTTTGGGTAACATGGACATTTTAACGGTCTTCGTCTCCCCTATCCATGAGCATGGAGCATCTTTTTTTTTTTTAGGATTTTATTTACTTGACAGAGAGCGCACACACACGCAGGCGGGGAGTGGCAGGCAGAGGGCGAGGGAGAAGCAGGTTCCCTGCTCGTGGGGCTCCATCCCAGGACACTGCGGTCATGACGGGTTCAGGACCTGGGCCGAAAACAGGCTCAGCTGATGGAGCCCCCCAGGCGCCCCGACACGGAGTAGCTTTCCATTTGTGTTGTCCTCAGTTTCTTTTGTCAGCATGTTCCAGTTTTCACAGTACACACATCTTTTACCTTCTTGGTTAAGTTTATTCCTGGGTATTTTATTGGTTTTGGTGTAATTGTAAGTGGGTCTGTTGTCTTCATTTTTCTTCATGGTATTTCATTATTGGTACTTAGAAATGCCGCGGATTTATATATATTGATTTTGTATCCTGCGACTTTAGTTTTTGGTGGAGTCTAGGGTTTTCGGTGTAGTACTGTATCGTCTGCTGGTAGTGAAGGTTTGACTTCTTTACCAGCTTGGAAGTCTTCTGTTTCTTTTTGTTTTCTGACTGCTGTGGCTCGGACTTTGGCTACTGTGTTGAATAAAAGCGGTAACCTACTCGTCTTGTTCCTGATTTTAGGGTAAAACCCATAGTTTTTCACCACTGAGTGTGAGGCTAGCTGCAGGTTTGTCATATATGGCTTTTATTACATTGAGATACAGTCCCTCGAAGCTACTTTGTTGAGGGTTCTTATCAGCAATGGGTATTGTACTTTGTCAGGTGCTTTTCCTGCATGTCGAAATGAGTGAGTGATTTTTATCCTTTCTCTTATTGTTGTATGTGTCATGTTGATTTGTGAATATTGAACCATGCTTGTATCCCAGGAGAAAATCCCACTTGATTGTGGTGAATGATTTTTTTTCATGTATTGCTCGGTTCAATTTGTCTTTTTGAGGAGTTTTGCATCTGTCTTCATCAGAGATTCTGGCCTGTAGTTTTCTTTTATTGTTGTGTCTTTATCTGGTTTTGGTATCAGGGTAATGCTGGCCTCATGGAATGAATTTGGAAGCTTTCCTTCCTCTTTTATTTTTTGGAATAGCTTGAAAAGAGTAAGTATTAACTCTTCTTTAAATGTTTGGTAGAATTCACCTGTGAAGCCATCTGGTCCTGGACTTTTGTTTGTTCGGAGTTTTTTGATGAGTGATTCCGTTTCGTTGTGGGTAATTGGTTTATTCAAATTTTCCATTTCTTTCTGATTCAGTTTAGGGAAGTTATATGTTTGTAGGAATCTACCCAGTTCTGCTCTATGTCAGTTTGTTAACATACAATTTTTCATAATGTTTTCTTACAGTCCTTGGTGTTTCTGTGGTTTTGATTCTTTTTCATTTCTCATTTTGCTGATTTCAGTCATCTTTTTCCCATGAGTCTGGCTAAGAATTTATCGGTTTTTTTGATCTTTTCAAAGAACCAGCTCCTGGTTTCATTGATCTGTTCTGTTGTGGTTTTTTTGCTTTTGTTAGTCTCCCTATTATTTATTTCTGCTGTGATATAAATGATTTCCTTCCTTCTACTGGCTTGGGGTTTTAGTTCCTTTAGATATAAAGTTAGGTTGTTTATTTGAGATTTCTCTTGCTTCCTAAGGTAGGCCTCTGTTGCTACAAACATCCCTCTTAGAACCGTTTTCGCTGCGTTCCCCCAATTTTGGACCGTTGTGTTTTCATTCACATTTGTTTCCATGTACTTTTTGATTTCTAAGTTGACCCGTTCATTGTTAATAACATGTCATCAATCTCCATGTGTTTGTGGTCTTTCCAGATTCTCCCTTCTGGTTGATTGCTAGTTTCATAGCGTTGTGGTCAGAAAAGATGCACGGTAGGACTTTAAGCTTCTTGAATTTGCTGAGACTTGTGGGCTAATATGTGATCTGTTCTGGAGAATGTTCCATGTGCACTTGAAAAGACTGTACATTCTGCTGTTCTGGGAGCATTTGGAATGTGTCGTTAGATGCATGCGGTCCTGTGTGGCATTCAAAGCCACTGGTTCCTTGTTGATTTTCTGTGTGGCTGACCTACCCGTTGATGTCAGTAGGGTTAAAGTCCCCTCCTGCGGGGTGCGCTACTGTTGATGACGTTGTTTGTTATTAAATGTGTTATGCCTTGCAGCGCTCCTACTTTGGGGGCACAGATATTTACAATTGTTATGTCTTATTGTTGGATTGTCCTCTTTTTAAATTTGTTTTTTTCAAGATTTTATTTATGTGTCAGAGGTAGAGAGAGAGAACGTCAGCAGGGGGAGAGGCAGAGAGAGAAGCAGGCTTTCTGCTGAGCAGGGAGCCTGATGCGGGGCTTGATTCCAGCACCCTGGGGTCATGACCTGAGCTGAAGGCCCGAGGCTCCGGGCGTCCGGCCTGCCGTCTTGGTGATGGTGTAGGGTCCTTCTGTCTTTCCGGTCTCTGTCTTGAAGTCTGGTTTTTCTCCTGCAGCACTGCTGCCCCAGCTTTCTTTTCACTTCCTTTTGCACAGAAATTCTCTTCCGTCCCTGCACTCTCAGTCCGCGTGCGCCTTTAGGTCTGAAGTGAGTCTCCGGGAGGCCGGTGTGTGGATGGTGTTGACTTCCGTATCCGCTGTCACCTGTGTCTTCTCTTCGGAGCCCTTAGTCCCTTAGGTCATGGAGGAGGACGCACTTACGGCCACTTTGTTACTTGTTTCACGATGGTTTCTGCAGGTCTTCCCTGTTCTTTCTCTTCTCGCGGTCTGCTGGCCATCTTGAATGATCTACGGGGAATCCTTTCTCTTTATTTTGGAATATCTGTTACAAGTTTGTGATTTGTGTGACGCTTGGTTGGCGTCTCACGTCTCACGCTCCAAGCCGGCTGTGTGGGATGTTGACGGTCGCCTACGTCTCACCCGTTCCAAAAGCACCGCATTTTACTGCTCCCCGCCGCGTTGTAGGGACACGGTGTCCTACTTTACATCTTTGTTTTGTGAATCCCTGGACTGATTTTTAGAGATAGACTTAGTTTGACTGCTTTTATGCTTCTAACATTTCTCACTCCTGCTTATGGTCTTCCAGAAGATACCCCTTCGGTGTTTCTGGTAGGGCTGGTTTAGTGCTCATGAATTCCTATAACTTTTGTTTGGGAAGCTGTTTCTCTGTCCTCCTAGTCTGAATGACAGCCTGGCTGGATGGAGTTTTCTCTGGCACATTTTTTCCTTTCAGCACCATGACCCCATCACGCTGCTGTGAAGCGTCTGCTGGAAGACCTGCTCGCAGCCTTAGGGGGACTCCCCTGGATGACTGTCTCTCGCGGGTGCCTTTTTTTTTTTTTTTTTTTTTTGGGAGAAGGAGGGCGGGGAGGGAGGGGAGGCGGCAGAGGGCGGGAGAGGGGGAATTGTAAGCAGGCTGCATGCCCTGCATAGAGCCTGGTGTGGGGCTCCGTCCCGCGACCCCGAGATCACGGGGAGCCGAAATCAAGAGTTGGATGCTTACCTGACTGAGCCACCCAGGCGCTCTTTTCCTACTGGTTTTAAAATTCTCCCTTTATCAGTATTTTCTGCCATGTTAATTCTAAGTATTTTGGGGTGGGCCTCCTTTGGTTTATTTTGCAGGGGACGCTATACCTCCGGCATCTGGATTTCTGTTTCCCTCCTCAGATTTAGGAGCTTTCTTTCTCCAGATACATTTTCTGCCCCATTTTCTCTCTCTGCGCCTTCCGAGAACCTGTAATGCAGATGGTACTGCTCTTGGTGCCGACGGTGAGTTTCCGAGATGCGTTCTCGGCTTTTCTCCCTCCTCCTCTCTGCTGCTCAGCGAGCTTGTCTCCCGTCCCTGGCGTCCGGGCCGTGGGCCGCGCTCGCGTCTCGTCGGGTTGACCGTCCAGCGCGCGTAGCGTATTTCTAGTTCCAGTCACTGAGTTCTTCGTCTCCGGTGGTTTTGTGTTTTCTGTCTCTCGTCAGGGGCCTCACTGACACGAGTGAGGCGTCCTCCGCTCTTCTCTCCAGCCGGCAAGTGTGTTGGCGACCTGTACGTGACACTGTCCGCCGGGCGGGTTTCTTAGGCCGAGTCTTAGGCCGCTTATCTCGCTGGGGTTGTTCCCCGGTCTCCGATGTGCACGTGCTCTTCTGTACTCTGCTTTCGTCGAACTCTGTGCGTCTGCCTCCCTGCTTTGGGAAAGTCAGCCGTGTCTCCCGCTCTGGAGAGCCGTGGCCCCAGGAAGAGGGGCTCCGGTCATGTCCAGCGGTGCAGTGTCCTCTGCTGCCCAGGGCCTGGCACTTCAGGGACTGTTGCCTGTGTGGTGTGTGTGCCCTGCTGCTGTGGCCCGGCCCCTTCCTCCTTAGTCCGCTCCTCTGCAGAGCCGCACTCTGCCTGGTGAGGGCAGGGTTTGGCCCGGGGGTTGGTAGCCGGCCAGGCTGGGGCCACCTTAGCCTAACTTGAGTCGGACCAGCTGTTTGTCGGAACTGCACTGTCACCGGACCCCACCGGAGAAGCTTTTGTCATTGGGCGGGCCCTGCAGTCTCACCAGATGTCTGACGCCAGCCCGCTGCTGGGGCCGCAGTCAGACTGGTGTGTGTGGTTGTCTTCCCCTCTCCTGGGGGCAGGAGTCACCGTGGAGAGGTGCAGGCCTCTCTCGGGGCTGCTGGCACCACTGGGGATGGGCTCGGGCCTAAGGCATATTGGAGGGCTTAGATTCGCAGGAGAAGGCAGGGACGGGGTTCCAGGAGCCAGCAAGGTGCGTGCTGGTCCACTGCCAGCAGGGACCCGCAGTGCCCAGGGACAGCTCCTGGGGGACCGGGCCATGCCGGAGGGGACGGGGCCGCAGGAGGTGTGTGGGAGTGAGGTGCCCGGTGTGGGCTGGGCCCCTGTGGGAAGGGCGTTGTAACTGCCCCCGAAAACCCTCCGGAAAACCCTGCAGAGGCTGGGCGGGTGGTGGCGGGTGCATGCTCTTAGCGCCGCGCTGCTCCTGCGGGTTTCTGCGTGTCTGGGCTGGGGGTGTGCGGAGGGAGATGGCACCTGCCGGCTCGTCGTTCTCGGAGGGGTCTCCCGGGGATCCCCGCCCTCCCGGCCCCGGCTCTGAGGTTCGCACACAGCCGTCCCGCCTGTATGCGCTGGGCCTCCTCCAGCCTGCGGCCGCTTCGCCGTGACTCGGTGAGCCTGCCGTGCCGCCCCCGGTCCCCCTCCGGCTCCCCAGGGCAGAGCTGCGGGTTTGGAGTTTTAGGTGCTCAGCCCCACTGGTTGTAAGAACCCGCAAGGTTCGTCCAGTCTGGTTTTCAAAGCCCAGTGTCATGGGGGCTCGTCTTCCCACTGTGGGCCCCGGGGGCCTGGAGTGGGGTCTGCGCTCCCCCCCTCCGCACCGGGTGCGCTTCTCCCTCCTGCAGACGGCCTTCGGGTTCGGCAGGCTCCAGACCATGCTCGCCCTTTCTGTCCCTCTTGGGTGTGCCTGTTCTCTACCTTGAGCTCTGGAGAGTCTGTTCTGCCCGACTTTGGGTCCTTTTCTGGCTTGTTTACAGTCATGTCAGTGTTCTGTTAGTGTAGCCGTGGGATGAGGTGAGCCTGGGAGCGTCCCCCTTGGCTCTTGTTCCCAGAAGTAAGATTTGACATCATTTTTTTTTTTAAGATTTTATTTATTTATTTGACAGAGAGAGGTCACAAGTAGGCAGAAAGGCAGGCAGAGAGAGGGGGAAGCAGGCTCCCTGCTGGGCAGAGCCCGATGCGGGGCTCCATCCCAGGACCCTGAGACCATGACCTGAGCCGAAGGCAGCGGCTTAACCCACCCAGACACGCCCCCTCCCCCCTTTTTAGATATGCCCCCGGGGCCTTTATTTCTTCTGAAGACGTTTTGGTTCCCCGTGTCCAGGCTGCCCCCTTTCCCGTGTGGTCTGCTCGCTGACGCCCTGCTGGTCTCCTGGGCTCAGTTCACTTTCCTTCGTCTCTTTAAGTGTTTTCTTGGAACCGAGTATTTGTATTTTTTTCCGGCTTCATCGGTTTCTGTCCGGAGCTGCAGCTGCCCGGGCCCCCCGGGCTTGGCCTGTGTCCTCAGGCTGCCCCGGAGTCGTGGCGGCCGTGCCCCCAGCCTGTACCGCCGACGCGGTTTCTCTGAACTTCTGTTCCCTGAGTGTGGGTCACGTCTCCTAGTTTCTTTGAAAGGCTCGGAATTTGTCGTTGAATACGCCGTATTTCAATTAATACATCGTAGCAGCTCTGGTTTCGGGGTGGTGTTTTCTCCCTGAGAGTAGCGACGGTGATGGTTTCCCTCGGTGATGGCCTGGGCCTGGCTCTGCAGGCTGTCCCGCACCTGCCGGCGGCTCTGTGCCCGGGCTGCTTGCTCTGGCTCTTGGCGGCTCCCGGGCGCGGTCGGCGCCTCCGCTGTCTGCGCACAGGCGTGTGTGGGCTTGGGGTGCCCTGGCCCGCGGGCCGTGCCGGGGCCTGCGCTGGTCCACGTCCCGGGCCCCGTGGATGCCTGCACTCGCACCCGGGCCCAGTCTCTGCAGGGATGTGGGGCGGAGGTCCCCTGGCCCTGGGCCCACAGAGGGCTATGGCTGGGCTGGCCCGTTGCCGGATCCCCTCTCTGAAGGGCATGCGCGCCATCCTGCAGCCCTTCTGGTGGAAGGCGAGAGCTGCAGGTTATGGCGGCGTGTCCGCCGTGCTCCAGGCAGCCAGGAGCAGGGAGAGGGCAGGCGCAGCCTGGAGAGGACGGCCGGGCTTGGGTGGGCGCACTGGCTGCGGTCCACAGTTCGTTGGAAGCCCGGGGTCACTTTCTGGAGGGCTGCCGTGATCGGCGAGTGTCTCATCCCGCACGGTAGCTGCTTTTCGGGACGGAGCGGGCCGATCTCCCTGTGTGTGTGCCAGGGCCCCGGTCGCACCGCTGATGCGGTGTGGAGAGTCGCCTGGCCTGGGGCAGCTGGGCGGGGCCCAGGCAGCAGGAGTCCCAGGTGCCCAGCTGAGGTCTGGCCCTGGGAGGTGGCATCGGGGACGGAGCGAGCAGGTGGGAGCAGGGTCTGCGTGGGCTGCTTCCTCAAGACGAGCTCATCCCACGTCCGCTCACACGGATCCCCTGGGTGCACAGGTCCCACCATGCGGGCCGCCGTGCGGGGCTGTGGCTGGAAGCGGCCCCGCACGCCCAGCTGCGAAAACACCCATAGCTCCGCGTCGGTCAGAGCCCGTGAGGGCCGGTCAGCTAGCGGCAGAACACCGGTGTCGTGGAAGCCGGGTGGGGGGGACATGGGGCCTGTCGGACGTTCTCTTTCCTTGGGCGTGCGTTGGGAAATGGTCCTAATGAGAGGGCAGGGAGAGGCGGCGGCGAGACAGGCTGTTTCCCTGGGGCGGGAAGAAGGCGGGAAGCAGCCAGAGGGAATTGCTGGGCCGCGACCGTGATCTGCGACGGCGGCGGAGGCTCGTCCCCGTGGCGGGGGACTGGAGCTAGGCCAGTGTCTTTCCACCTGGAGACGCAGAGAATCCTACGGGCTAGTGAGAGAGACCATGCGAGTTTGGAAACCAGTAGCCTCCCCCTGAGAGACGGTGTCGAAAATGGGGGGGAGGGACCGGACCCCGTCACAAGGGCTGTCGTAGGTGTGCGCCGCCTGGAAATAACTCCCTTGCAGAGGGTGGGGGTCCCCCACCTCACGCTTTGCTGAGCCACATGGAGGCTGGATCATGGGGAGGGACCCTGGTTGTGTCTAGCTAAGTGATGGTGTTTTGGGATCTCTGCTGGAAGGTTTGAACTTCATGGGGTTGTCAGCGAGCAGACTGTGTAACGGTCAGTCCGAGGGGGATGAGGGAAGTCACGGGCTGGGCGGCTCGGGGTGCCCTGGTGCGCCTGATGCCCCGTGTCCCCCCGTGTTGCAGTCGGGGCAGTGCCGGTCCTCTCCAGAGACAGCGCGTCGGGGAAGAAGGGCCGCCTGAGCCAGGCGAGGACGCCGCACAACCCCCTGGACTCCAGCGGCCCGCTGATGAAGAAGGGGAAGCAGAGAGAGGGCCCCAAGGCCAAGAAGCCAACCTCGCTGAAGAAGGTACGCGGGGGAGGCCGGAGCTCGGAGACGCCGCTCTGCCGGCCTGTGTCACGTCTAGAGCTCGGAGACGCCGCTCTGCCGGCCTGTGTCACGTCTAACCGCTGTAGCATCTGCAGACCTGATGTTCGTCCTGCCGGAGCGTGCGCTCTCGGCGTGTGTGTGGTTCTCTGGCAACGACCCCCTCCGTGCATCGGGCGGCAGAGGGCACGCAGCAGAGCGCCTCCGCTCCTGGAGACGGGCTCCTTTGCTTGTAATGCTCGGCAGGTGTTGTGGGCAGAGAACCAGGAACGGGGGCTACTGCCCGCACCCACCCTGGGGTGATCTGGCTGGTGTGCAGATTCTGGAATATGGGTTCTGTTGGGGCTGGCGCGGCGGCGCTGTCTGGCCTGGGTCCTGCGTGCCCGCCTCTGCACATCTGGGGGGCGTGGGCCTGGCCCCTGGGGACGGAGGGCATGTCGCTGCCGTGAGGGTGCAGGAAGGTGCCGTGCCCACCTGCTGAGGTGGGGTGGCTTGTTTAGCAGAAGGGCTTATTCGTAAGGACGAGTACTTAGGTGTTTGAATTGCTTGTTTCATCTTAAAGATCATTTTGAAAGAACGGCAGGAGAGAAAGCAGCAGCGTCTCCAAGAAAACACCGGGGGTCCTGCTCCCGCCAGTGACACCGCGCTGGATGGCGAGAGCGGTGGTGACGACGGGGCCCCGGAGCAGGCTGTCCCCTCAGGTACCGCTGTTCCGGTGGCCGTGCACCGCGCCAGCTCAGGGCGGCAGCTGTCGGGGTGCTGGCTGGCCAGGCGGTGTTCTGTGGGCCGGCAGCGCTCCTGCCCCTGCGCCTCTTGGGCGGCGGGCCGAAGGACAGGGCGGGGCCGAGGGTGTGCTGTGTGGCATCGGATGCTCCCCGTGAGAATGAAAAGCACGAACCACGTAGCTGCCTGCCCAGCAGCGTGAGGGTCATGGGTCGCAGGGGGCATGTGTCAGTACGCCGCTGCCCGAGCTGTGCCTTCAGAACAGCCCGCAGAGCGTCGGTGCGTGGCTGGAGCACTTGTCACCTTTGTCCTTCTGCGGGGAGGGGCTGTCCCAGAGATGCCACCCTGTGAGATGTGCTCGGGCCTTCCCCGCCCTCGGCCCGTGCGCCCAGCGTGGCCCGGGCTGTGTGCTGACTTGCTTCTCTGTGACGTTGCAGAGGGGTCCGACGTGTCGTCGTCCTCTGCGCCTGCGCTGGAGGGCGAGTCGGAAGGGCTGCTGAGAGCTGAGCTCCAGAAGGAGGTGGAGGGCTGCCACCTGGTCCCCAGCAGCGCAGGTTGCCCCAAGATCCACAGCAGGAGGTTCCGGGAGTGAGTGACCGCGGGCCCCGGGGCGGGCTGGGCTCACTTTGTTACGGAGTGTGGGGCTGTTGTGCCCCGACGTCCTCAGGGCACCAGGCTGGACCCTGGCTCTCCTCGTCAGAACAGACATGGCAGGGCTGCCCGTTCTGCTTCTGCGAGGTCCTTGTCGTCCTCACGTGCTGTCACAGTGGGCCAGGTGGAGAGGTGATGTCTCCCTTTCGCGGTCTGGCGTCTCTGGGGACGTCGGAGGGAGTGCCACCTGCTCCCATGCCGCCGCTCTCCGGCTCCGGCTGTGGCTGTCTGTGGCTGGTGCCGCCCCAGGGCCCAGGCCGGGCAGAAGGAGGCTTTGCCCCTCGTAGTTGGGAGCTGGGAGGACGTGCGGTCCGTCGGCCAGGAGCCCGGGTCGGCGCGGGCCGCTCCCCGCGGGGACCCCCGACAGGGCCGCCGCCAGTGGGCACCTCCCTCAGTTACTGCAGCCAGATGCTGAGCAAGGAGGTGGACGCCTGCGTCTCGGAGCTGCTGAGGGAGCTGGTGCGCTTCCAAGACCGCACGTACCAGAAGGACCCGGTCAAGGCGAAGACCAAACGCCGGCTGGTGCTGGGGCTGCGGGAGGTGCTCAAGCATCTGAGGCTCAGGAAGCTCAAGTGCGTCATCATCTCCCCCAACTGCGAGAAGATCCAGTCGAAAGGTAACGCGCGCCGGGCGGGCTCCCGCTCCCATCACCGAGGCCCGCGTCTGCCGCTCACCTGGCTGCCCGGCGGCCGCTCTCTGATGCAGCCGGGCCTGGGCCGTTCTGGCTGGCAGTCTGGCCGGTCCATCAGGCCTCCGGGGAGGTGGGGGGCTCCCGGGGCTCCTGCCGTGGGGCTTCTGTGACCGGCTGCATGGCCGTCCAGCTGGTGTGTCCTTGCTCGGTCCGGGAGCACGGGCGGCTTGTCCCGGGGCTCGGCTGTCTCACCGGCCCCGGCAGGTCGGCTGTGTTTTGTGGCACAGTGGCTGGGCTGGATGACAGACAGGCACGGGCTGTGTGTTGGGGGGACGGGTCGTGGGGAACCCGTGTCCTGTGTCTTTGTCCGCCGGGGGCCGAGGGAGCCTTCGGAGCACGTGTGCCTGTCGCGTACGTGTGTCGGGTCACCTTGCAGGGAGCCGGTTGGCGCCTACGCGGAGCTTCCCTGGCGGCCGTTGCCGGAGCCGGGAGGTTTCCTGCCTTGTGTGGGGTCCCGAGGGCCCGAGAGCAGTGGCTCAGGGCAGGCCCTGGCCCCGGACTGGGACAGCAGGGGGCTTCGGGCCCCTGTCCTCTGGCTGTGTGGTCGCCGCGTCCCATCCTTGGATCCCCGCACAGCACTGGGTTTGAACACGAGTCCACCCCCTCCCTCCCTGCCCGCGGCCTGAGCCTCCCCCGAGATTGTCGGTGCCCGGCATGTTCCGCAGCTTTGCCTGGGCTCCTCGAGGCTCTCTGCACCCGCCCCGTGGCCGTCCGCAGGGACGGCCCGCCGGCTCCTGCTGGGCAGCGGCTGGGCTGATGCCAGCAGCAGTGGGAGGCAGGTGCGAGCGTGCGTCTGGCTGATGGGGCTCGGAGCCCGGTCCCCCGGCGCCACCCGTGCTCCGTCCTCCTTCCTCTTCTCTGGGAGTGGGTGGGCGCTGCCCGTGTGCGGGGCTCTCTGAGCAGCAGGGTGGGCAGCGCCTGGGCCCTGCTGGGGGCGCTCTGCGCGGGGCCGTCCGCGCCGCTGTCCTCGGCCGCTGTCCTCGCGGCGTCCCTCGGCTCTGGGTGCCGCCGGCCTCCCGTGCCTCCTCCTCTGGCTTCCGGGAGCTGTCTCTGCTGTCCTGAAGTCTCTGTGTCTGCTGCCGCCCTGCTGCTGTGGGGCTGATCAGTAAGTACCCTGAGCTGCGCGCAGAGAGGATGTGGCACCCCCACCCCAAGTGCCTCTCTTGCCGCTGCTTGGTTGTTTGGGTCTCAGGCCGCAGGCTTGCACGGATGCCGCCGGCCGTCATGGTCTGCTTGTTCTCAGCTGGTGTGGCTGGCGCATGGTGGCCGGGAACTGCATCGCAGGCCCGTGCTTGCCCACCTATTGCGCGCCAGCATCACCCCGACCCCTGCCAGAGCGAGGCCACTGGACCCCAGAGATGCGGTTCTAGCATGTTCTTCAGTGATGCTGCTGCTGCGGGGCCACGCTGGGCCGGCTGGCTGGGCCACTGCTGTGCTGGGGAACCCCCCCCAAGGGGATGTCTTGATGCCCCTGGGTGAGACACTCAGCTTGGTGCGGGGCCGCCTCTGTCCTCAAATCCCTTCTAGAAATCGGGGCCTGGCGTTGCCCAGGGGAGCCCACCAAGCCGCCCTCACCTCCCCTGAACCTCCCCCGGGCGGAAGGTGCCCACAGTGCACGCGGCCACCGGGCCCCGGGAGACTGGAACGAAGCCGTGGAGGGCGGGCTGTGGGCTCCCCCCACTCGCCCCGCTGTCAGGTTGGCGGGCTCAGCCTCTGCTGGCGCTCCAGCTTCCTGCCCTTGACTTGTGCGTGCGACTGTAACAAGCACACTGAGAAACAGGTGTGAGTGTGCAGTGGGCACTTCTGGGTGCTTTTCCCCCGACCCAGGGAGGGTGAGCCTGGCCGGCAGGTGGCTCCACCACTGGCACGTCCAGGTCCGCTGTTCGCCGTCCGTGCCCACGTGCTTCTGCTTTGAGGCTGAGGGAACTTGCCACTACGTCTTGTACGTGCTTTGCAAGGAGCAGCTAGCCGAGGGCTTGCAGTATTTTGCGGGGAGGCCTCGGCGTCCCGGCCTTGAGCCGTGGGGGAGGACCGTGTCTGCGTAGGTGGTGTTTGGTCTGGTAACTCTGAACCTGAACTTTACATGGTGCTTGTTTTGAGCGTTTAACTTGTTCTAAGTTGTGTTGTCCGAATCCTGGAACTGGGCCTGTGGAGGTGCTTGTGGCTCTCACTGAGACTGTGGGCTGGGCGCTGGGCAGGGCAGAACCGTCTAGACTTGCCGCTGTGTTACACAGACAGGTGCAGCCACCCAGTCTCTCCCAGGGGAGTCCCCCGGAGGCACATGTGGGGTGTCGTCTGCAGGGACCTGACCAGCAGAAGAGGCGCTCGGCGTGAACCTCCTCATTCCTGCCCTGCTGTCCCTCTTCCCAGTTAGCGTGGCGGGCGCCCTCCAGAAACCCCAGTCCTGGCACCAGCAGGGCCGCCTGGAAAGGAGCCTTCGATGGGCCGGCGGCGGCTCAGACAGCATTTGTGATGGGCCCTGGGGATGGGGGACACGAGGCAGAGCGTGACCGCGTGGCTGGCACCCAGGGCCACGGGAGTGCCCGGCGGGCGGTGGGGAAGGACCGTGGCTCCAGCTGAGGATGGCGCGCCCCTCCTCGGCCCGCTGCCCTCGCGCTCTCCCTGCTGGCTGGGGACGCAGTCCTTCGGCTGGGAACGGAGGCCTTTATTGAGTGTCTTTGTCCGCAGAGCTTGCTTCCTCCTCTGTGCTCAGATTTTAGGTGGGTCTGGGCCAGGGCCTGGGCAGAACTGAGCGTTAGTCTCTGAGCAAACCGGCCACCGTGACGCCCCAGTTCCCAGAGCAGCGGGATGTACTTTTGTTTTCTCGTGAACGAGCATTGGCTGCTCCTCTAAGTGGTGGCAGGTGATGGGGCCATGGCAGACGTTTTCTTCTCTGGCAGATGTCGTGGGCCCTGTCTGTGAGTCCGTCCGCCTGCTGATTGGGTGGGGCGGGGCCATGACATGGGCAGGTGCTGAGTTTCCCTTTCAGGAGTCGGCCCCCCAGGTGCCTGCAGCCCCCCAGAGGCAAGTGGCAGTGCCCCATTTGATGGGTCCTTGGTAATCAGGGTGTGACTGGGAGAGAGACGGAGACCTGGCATCCGGCGCTGTGGGCCCCGAGCGGGTAGCCGTCGGGCTGGGGGCCCAGCTGCGAGCACCCACGGCATGGACCGCCCCTGGGTCTTTCCGGGCATCTCCAGTTGAGAACAAGGACTCCCCGAGCTTGCTGTCCTTCCTACTTGTGGGAGCGTCTCTGTGGGCCCCGCCGCCCTGTGCGGCCGCGGGTCCTGTGGGTCACACCGCTGCTTGCCCGAGGCCGCCGCTGCACCCCCAGTGGCTCGGCTCCGGGGGGCGTGGGCGTGGGGCCCCCATTTGTCTGGGGGGAGGCGGTGAGTAGCTGCTTTCTTGTTGAAGAGCTTGGGGGTTTCAGTGAATTCATGGTTTATGTTCTTTCCCCGTTTGTGTTTTGGGTTTGCTGATCTTTTCAGTAGTGACCTGGGCCTTTTTATATAGTAAGTCAGCCTTCTGGGCGAGAGTGGTGAATGTTGTTTTGGTTTGTCTTTGTCTTTTGCCTGTTCTTTAAACGTTTTCTGGCCGGGCAGGGATTTTGGGTGTTGTTAGTATACTGAGGTTTTTTGTTTTGGTGTTTTCATTTCCTTTAGATTTTATGCCATCGTCCACCTTAATGCTCTAAGCCCATTATTAGGTTTTTAAATACTGGTTTTTCTGGTACTTCCACGTTTCTGCTTTTGTGTCGGTAGACTGTATTCTTCTCAGCCGGATCTTTGCAGAGGCCGACCCAGTGGCCCTCTCCCCGCCGCCTGCCAGCGCTCCCTCTGCTGGGGTACCCGCGCTCCGCGCCGCTGGGTCACGGCCGGGGCGCCCGCCCTGCACCCGCACGTGTGCTCTCGGACCCGGATATGTGGGCCTCATCATCTTCTTTATTCTTCAGAGAAAATCCCCATTGTAGGAAGAGTGTTTCAGGGTTTTGGGTTGACACAGAATTGGTCTGCTGTCCTCGGGATGAGTGTGGCCGAGGGCACAGGTGCCTTCCTGTCGCTGTTCTGTTGTGTTCCCGCGCACCTTGAAGCCGTTCTGTGCATCTTCTGTGCCGGGCGAGGGGTCCGGTCCGTCTGCGGTGATCTGCACGCCTGTCCCTACACGTCCTTGCTGCTCCACTTGCCTGCGCGACTTGTGCACACACACACACACACACACACACCCCTCTCTTGTAGTAAGACTCGGGACTGCTGGGCCCCCCGTGTGGCGGCACGTCACCCACACGCAGCCCTCCTCAGCCCTTCTCAGCGTGCCTCTCCTGCACCGCCCCCCGCCCCCGCGCCCAGACCCTGCAGGGCGGGTGGTGGAGGGTGGGGTCTGCCGCGGGGGGCCCTGGCCTGTAGTGTACTCGGTGACCTTTCCGTGCCCCAGGGTCCCATCTCTGTGGGCACGCAGGAGCTCCTGCTCCCAGGCCGTTAGCCGGGGGCCTGGGGCACAGTGCGGGTCCGGATTATTCCCTGGAGCCGTCCCGTCCTTTGCAGCAAACACCCGTGAAGCCGGTCCGTGACCGAAGTAAGAGTTCTTCCTGCTGGGTTTTTGTGCTTGGTTTGTGGCTCACACCTTGGAATAGTCCTGATAACTCCCCAGAGGTGTTATATAAACAAAGGTGACCTCCGGAGCGGCCCAGAGGCAGGGGCTGGCTGCCAGGAGGGTCGGCCAAGTAACTGGGGTCCCGCCGGAGCTTGGTTCCCTCCACGGCCTGGGCCTCCAGGGAGGGGAGGGGCCGGAGGTGGAGTCCGCAGTGGCTTGTGGGGCGCCTGCTGGTGGGTGCACGGGGTGGGGGGGGGCGGGCGGGCTTCCCCCCCCCCCCTCCCCGGCCCCCTCTGCTCTGGCTGGGGATGGCGGTTCTGGGTCATGGCCGTGAGGGACTAGGCAGACACGGGCAGTGCTTCCCTGCGTTGCGTCCTGGGAGCCTCCAGCAAACGAAAGGCGCGTGGGGAGAGCGCGTGGGCGGTGGCAGCGCAGAGCCCTCTGGTTGGAGCTTGTGTCACTGAGACTTGGGGGCACCTGACCTGGAGATGGGGAGGCCTGGCCCCTGCCGGTGTCTGAGCTTTGCCGGGTGTTCTGTGTACCCCCATGCTGGGATCCGGAGCGGGGACCCTGCTAGAAGGCGAAGACCTCCCTTCCCGTGTCCCACGTAAGGCCAGGTGTTTCCTTGGCGGAGGACGCGTCTATGCGTCTCTTCCGAGAGCGCGTCCCCTGGCTGGGAGGAACACTGCGCCTGCGGGATGGGGGGGGCAGCCTTGTCCTGGTTGCAGGCGCGGCCCACGGGGCTGTGGCCTGTGAAGGTGGAATCCCTTTGTGGCTAGGACCGCGCCAGGCTGCGTGTGACGCGTCTCCTGGTCGCTGCCCTGTCCCTGACCAGGCGGGCTGGATGACACGCTGCACACCATCATCGACTACGCCTGCGAGCAGAGCATCCCGTTCGTGTTTGCGCTCAACCGCAAAGCGCTGGGGCGCAGTCTGAACAAGGCCGTGCCCGTCAGCGCTGTGGGCATCTTCAGCTACGACGGGGCCCAGGTGAGTTCGGGGCCGGGCTGGGAGCCGTGGGCGCGCATGCAGTGTCCCCCGCAGGGCACCGCAGGGCCACTCGGAGGCAGCTCTGTGCTTGCCGCTGGCAGGCAGCATCCTTGCTGGGGGTCCCCTGCTTCACCCCTGCTGCCCGGCAGGCGGAGACCCGTGTCCTCTGGGGTCAGGGCTGTCATCCACGCGCTCCCTTCTGCCCCAGGACCAGTTCCACAGGATGGTTGAGCTGACGATGGCCGCCCGGCTGGCGTACAAGACCATGCTGGAGAGCGTGCGCCAGGAGCTGGCTGGGGAGCCCGGCCCCCCGGCTCCCGGCGGCTCGGCGCAGGACAGCCCCCCGGCTCCCGTGGCCGGGAGAGAAGAGCCGCACTACAGTGAGTGCTGGGCGGGGCGGGGGGACTGTGCGTCCTCGGGCTCCGCGTCCCCCTGGACTGACAGGTGGCCGGGGGGGTCCCAGCTGGGCTCAGACCTCAGGTCACATGGCGCCTGCAGAGCGTGGCCTTGAGCCCCGTGGGGTCCTTGGCAGGAGGCTCTCAGATACTAACAGCGGGGGTGAGGGGGGAGGTCCTCTCCAGGCTCCTGTAGGGACCTGAGCCCCCCTGGGCAGTCGCCCCCCCCCCCCCGGACAGCAGAGACGGCCCCAGCTGTCCCTGGGTGTCCCTCAGCTGTGCCCCTTTGTCGTCTGTAGTGGAAATCTGGAGGAGACACCTGGAGGCGTACCGTCGCTGCGCGCTGGAGCTGGAGGCTTCAACCTCGCAGATGCTGAACCTGAGTTTGTAGCGCGCTGTTGTGTGTGCTGCGTGCGGTAAGCAAGGGAGGCACGAGAGACTCGGGGGCCCCTCTCTTCTCAGGTCTCCGCAGACCTGCTGTGCTGTGTGGCTTTTGAGTCGGGAGGTGAATCCAGGAGCCATGTCCCGGGCCCCTGGACCCCTGGGCGTGCTAGGGGAGCCTTGCCCGGGAGCCCCGAGAGGCAGCTTTGGGTCTGAGCTACGGAATCTGGGAACGGCTGGAAGGTGTGGCGCCCCGAGTTCTCTGCTGTGAAGAACCCCCCAACCCCCGCAGAAGAGCTGAACTGTGTCCGTGGGGGGGGGGCGTCGCGGGCCGGGTGTGGGCTTGGGGGCGGCTCTCTTGGGAGCTGGCTTTTTGACTGGAAGATGGGGGGTATTTAGAGGGTCTGCTAAAATGAGCCTCGAGGAAAATCACTTCTCTAACCTGTGACCTTTTGACATGAATTATTCCTTTTTGCTTTTATTTTTCAAAGAAGCAATGTATATTGAAGTTTCGGGATTTGTTTTGCTGATCTGCAGATGTTTTCTTTTTGTAAACGAATGTATTCTGAATGTGGTTTCTGTCTTGGAGGCCGGTGGGATAGACGTTTGCTTTCATATTTTGCTGTAGGTAAGAGGGTTTATTTATTTTGAATAAAGAGCAATGATTTGATCCGCCCGCCGTCTTAGGCTCGTGGGCACGTCCTAAGTCCGGGGGCGGCCCCTCAGGCACGGCGTTTAAGGGGAAGGGGCTTGCCGGGAGGTCTGCTGCCTCAGCCCCACGCGTCCCGGTGTCCTGACGGGACGGAGCTTTGCCGCCCAGTGCGCATGGCATGAGCCGTGGGGCTCGTTGGCCTTGAGCGCACTGTTAGGGGACCTTGGTGGCGCCGGGCATGTTTAGTCTGAGGCGAGTGGCCTGCGGGAGCACGTGACGCCGCAGCTTCTCCCCCAAGGGCAGGGCTCTCTCGCCTTCCTGCGTCTGCAGGTGCCCCATGCCCCATGGGAGGTTTGAGAGAGACGACAGGAAAGTCCTCAAGTTCATCTACAAGGAGAGCAGGACGTTTTGAACTGGCAGCAGGGCCCAGGGGAGCACGTGGAGCCCAGCGGGGCGGTGCGAGTGCCGTGTTGGCACCGCCTGGTGCTTCTCGGGGGACTTGCTATGGGGGGTTGGCCTGGCCACAGCGTCCCTCTGGTGGCAGAGGCTGCAGCTGCTGGGGACACAGCGGCCTGTGCCCTTGGGGCCACGCCTCCGAAGCACATGCTCCGCTCACTGCAATTATTCCTGTTTATTTTCTCAACAGTGCAGACAACCCCGCCTCCTAAGCTCGGGTCCCACCAGACCCCCACCCCCACCGTGCTAGGCTGGGGGCACGCGTCTCATTGCGGTCTTGGCATGAGACACTCCCCCACATCCAGACCTGGGGCGAGTCTCCCGGCCGCGGAGAGCTGCCCCTGGAAGGGCCCAGGCCTCTGAGCCCGTCCCGTGGGAGCCCGGACGCGCGCACCCCCCGCTGAGTGGACGGCACCCTGCATGCGGGCCCGGAAGCCGGGGCGGGCGGGCAACCCCGCTGCAAGCCGGGGGAGACAGACGCGCTCTCAGAGGTCCTCAGCCTCCGAATCGGGGGCGGGGGGTCCGGACACAGGTTGTCCGTGTGCGGGGGTTGCAGGGAGGTTCTGGGAGGGTGGGCTGGCTGGGGGTTACTGTCATTTCATTAGGAGAAGGTGACCGGGGTCTGGGCTGCGCAGCGTCAGGCCTTTGGGTCCCGCAGAGGGTGTAGCCCCGTCAGCAGAGGCTCCGGCATGGGGCACGCCAGCTCAGGGCACGCACAGAGCACACTTGGAGCCGCGTGCCGAAGCCCATGGAGCCCTTAGAGCCTGGAGCTCCTGGGGGGAGAGGGGGGTACCTCCTGTCACTCGAGGTGTCCGGCCAGTTGCTTCCATTGGTCTCGCTGGGCCTGTCCCTGGCGCGTGGGAGCTCAGTGAAGGTGGGAGCAGCGGCAGGCTGGGGACGGGGCTGTCGTGTGGGCGGGAGGAACAGCTGGGGAGCACAGCAGCGGCGATTCTGGGAGAGGAGCCGTCACGCTCGCCGCTGTCTGGCATCAAATCTGTAGCTTAACGGTCCTGGTGTCCCGTGTCCGCCAGGTAGGCTCTCCTGTCCCCTGCGAGCAACTAAGTCTTTAAAGTTTTGGCTGCTGTCTTGGCGGTTGAGGTGAACCCTGTCTTGGCAGGCCAGGTGACTGCTCACGGTCCTGGGGCCTCTCCGGGGGCGGCTTGGGAGGGGGCAGCGCCTCAGCTGAGGTCTATAAGTTGTCCTTGTCACAGCTTTCCTGAAAGAACAATGCAGGCTCCTTTGAATTCCTGGCAGAACAGAGACCTCCCCCCAAGACGCAGGAGGTGGCCTTCGGGGAGGGTGTCCTGTGCAAGCTGAGCTCGAATGCATCGGTCAGAGACCCTGAGTCCGTGTCGGCAGCAAGGAGAGGCTGTAGGTGGCCACGGCGGCCAGGACGGTGGAAGCCTGCCGGGGAGCTCTGGGGCACCTGCCCGGCCGACACCTGGGCCTGGGGGCCGCCTGTCCTGCCACCCGTGGGCGCCGGGACGGGACTCCCTGCGGGCTCAGCGAGAGCCTGTGGCCCTGCCGCCACACGTGCCCCCCATCTGGAGTCTCCACGAGAGGCCCTCCTCTTCTCACTGCGCTGACACTCCCCGGGGATTTGCCTAGAGTTCAGAGCCCGAAGGTTCCTGAAGGCAGAATGGCTCTGCGGGCCCGCCCTGCCAGCCCCCGCCCGCTGTCCGTCTGGCCACGTACCCACGCCTTCCTCCAGCTCCGCATCACGCGGTCATGCTCCCCGGCCACAGCCCTCCAGGCGGCCAGCTCTCTGGTCCACTGCTCCTGGTGGGTCGCCTCTGCAAGACAAGGGGTGGGCGGGGCCGGGTGTCAGCCTTCTGGCCCTGGTGGCGCCTGGGTCTGTCTGTCCGCTGAGGCCCTCCGACGGCCAGGTTTCGGGCGAGGCGTTCGAGCCTCCAAGCCTGCCTTCCTGGCTGTGGGGGCTTCCTCAGGCCACTGGCCCCGGGAGCGGCTGGTCCCCATGGTCACACCGGCCCTATCCTCAACTCACTTGAATTTCCTACACAGGCAAGAGACGGGCTAGTGTCCCCCGTCTTGGGGCTGGTGCCACCTCTCCTGGGAGGCCTGTCCCGACTGAGGCCGGGGAGTCCGCGGCTCAGCAGGCCGGCGCCGTGGCGTGCTCCGCTGCTCCCTGCTCCGCGTGGCTGCCGCGGCAGCTTGAGCTGAGGGTTCGGAAGTCAGTTCCGCGCGGCGCTGTCGGGGCGGCACGAGCCCAGGCGCCGCAGTTACCAGACCGCAACCCTGTCGCTAGTTTCAGAAACGGGTGCCAGGGACCTGCACCCCGAGATACAAAGTAGAGCTTCTTCTGTGAACAGAACTGGGCAGGGCTGGGGCCAGCGCTGAGGAGGCGTGTTTGGGGTTCTTCACCCCAAGGGGGTCAGGAGGACGTCCGGCTCCCACCCTGCAGGAGCGCTGCGTTCTCCAGGCTCCACAGCTTCCGGAGACACAGCAGGCCCGGCAGCCAGGCCGAGACCGGGCTGTCCTGGCCGGCGTCCTTGCTCCCGTGGCGTGTGTGCGGCAGGTACACCTGCCCGCGATCCGTGTTAGGGCCTGCTGCTCCCACGCCGGTGCGCTGGGTGACCGCGGGGCAGGGGTGGGGGGAGCAGGACCACCGCGGGGGCCCTCCCGACTGTGCCGCCAGTGCCGTTCTTGTGGTTTCTGCGGGACACCTCGTGGCTTGTGAGTCAGGCTCACGTGAGGAGTCCGCGTGCCCTGATGGTGGCGGGGCGGGGGCTACTTGACAGAAATGGGAGGACCAGGTTCTGGGCGGGGCAGAAGTTTGCAGTTTTCTCTCCCCAAACTCTCACCAGAAGGATGGGGGCCTTCCCAGCATCTCCTAAGCATCGATGGAAACTGTTGAGGACGGACCGGAAACAGGAGGGGAGCACAGAACCTGGAAGCTGGAAGCGGAGGTGCCGGTGGGGACAGAGCAGACCCGGGAATGCTGAGCCCTAGGCCGGTAGCAGGGAAGCAGGCACTGCCTCCCCGAGATGCTCGGCCTCCAAGGCTGGCTGGAAGCAGCATGTGGCCCCGGGGCCCCTCCTTGCCCCACACCATGCCAGGCGGTCTCACGTGTGGCAGGAGAGTTCCAGAAAGAGCCCAGGACATGAAGTGGAGCAGGGTCTCTCGGAGGAAAGGGAAGGGAAGGCTTCCCGGTGCCCTGGGCCTGGCCAGGCCTGGAGACACTGTGGCATGAGTGTGGACCATGTGGACGGGGGTCTGGGAAGGCCATGCACAGAGCCCGCAGAGACTGAGGCAAACGTCCGGGGGGCAGGGGAGACCTTTCGGGCCAGCCCTGTGCACCCCGCCCGGTCCTCTCCGTGCGAAGCCAGAGCTGGGGCCTTCGGGGCTCTCAGAACGCGGCCTTCCCAGCACCGCCCAACGGAAACCCGCAGTGCAACCTGGCAGGCGTGTGCACGGGGTGGGTGTGTGACTGGGGGTGTGGACGCGGAGGGACCCCACTCACCGTGTCTCATGACGGTGACCCGCACGCGGGAGGTCCTGTTGCCCGCGGAGGAGCCGACGGAGCAGCGGTACTCGGCGCTCGCGCCCACGGCGTCCCGCAGCCAGCTGAGCGCGTGGGTCCTGCCGTCGAGCAGCGCCAGGGTCTGCGTGGGGACGCACGTTTCCAGCTCGCGGCCGTTCTTCTCCCAGATGAAGTGAATGTCTGCGGGACCTGCGGACACGGACACATCTGACCGGGCCCTGCCACCACCACCTGTGACCAAAGGCTCTGCCTCTGTGGGGCCACCCCTGCTCTCCCCAGCACTGAAGGGGGGGTCCAGCCAACCCGGGGGACAGGATGGGCGCCGGGGGGCCGAGCGAGACTGAAGGCCCCTCTCTGCTCTCCCCCAAACTTGTGCCGGGCGTGGTGGCACCAGCAGCCGCGCTGGGTGCCAACCCAGATCCCGTCCTGCCTGGGGATCCGTTCCGTGAAGCAGGAGTCTACCCAGCCGCTCCCCCAGGCTGGGGCGACATACGCCGCCGTGTCGTGGAGGACACCGGGCTGAGGAGGGTCGCCGTCTGTGGCCGTAGTTCCCCGAGCCCGGCAGGAACCTGCAGCCCAGCGGCCGCACGCAGGACGCAAAGCTGTGGCGCGGGAGCGGGTTGGGGCGGTGTTGGCCACGGCTGCTTGAGGAGGAGGAACACCAGGACGGCCTTCCCGGGATTCCTGTGTCGCTGGCATGGCCCCGCCCCGCTCTGGTCTCTCGTCCGTGAGGCACTGCTTTCGGCATGTCCAAAGAGCCTTCCTCCCAAGGGAAAGTCAGACGCGGACCACACAGTCCCAGGAATGAGCCCCGAGGCCAGCAGAGCTGTGTCCGTAAGAAGTTGGAGACAAACAACCAGGAGTCAGAGACCTGATGTGACGGCCAGCTGTGTTGTCATTTGTGAGTCACGTTTGAGACTGTAACCCAGGGAAATGCCGTCGTGTCACAGGAGATATTTAAGCATCAGTGTGTGTCCACGTGTACACAGACGTGTAGACGCCGGAGGAAAGGCCTCCACTAGCCGTCGCGCTGGGGGCAGCTGCCTGTAGGTGGCGGACAGCGAGGAGCTGCGATCCCGCTCTTGGCGCTTTCCCAGAATCCCAGACCCACAACAGCAAATACTGGTTTTGCCGTGAGAACAAGGCACTTCGAGGAAAGAAACGTGCCAAGGCCGTCAAGGAAATTCTGGAAGGCTTTGCTCAGAAGTGGTTCACACAGCAGCTGTCTGGCCACGTCGGCCACAGGGACACAGTGGCTTTTCTCGTTTTCTGTGTGGGCTTCCCGGGACTTCAGTCCCTCGCTGTAACTTGTTTTCCCACAGCGTTCTGTCCTCCGTCGAGGACTCCAGATGCGTAGCACCCGTGGCACGCCCGTGCCGGCGCCCCTGCCGTGGCTGCTGGGCCCCGCCCACCGGCCCGCCTGGCTGCGGGTGCAGGTCTGGACAGGGATTTTCATGAGGCACCGTGATCGGGAAGTGAGGCGGCCTGTGTCCGTTCCCAAGAGCCCGGGCTCCGCTCGCCCCCGACTGCCCCATGATGCTGTGTGCGGAGACCCGCCCAGGGCTGGAGCCACTAGATGCGTCCACAGGAGCTTCCGGAAGGTCCTCACGGCCAACTTGGACAAAGAACTGGGGGCCTGAGCTGGCGCCGATTCCTCACCCTGAGCCAGGACCCGAAGGAGCGACGCGCTCGGCTGACCACACTGCGGGGGCCTGGGCTGAGCACAGACTACGTGCCACTCGGTCCTGAAAAGCTTTGTCATTAAATCTTCAAGCGCGCGCTTAGCCCCAAGAAAGCTTTAAAAACGTTAAAGGGGAGCTTTCGTTTTACTTACTCTGCTTAAAGCTCCGCAGCTCCTTCCGAATGCAGGGAAGACAAGGAGGCAAAGGGACTGTTAAACCGTCAGCAGGGCCTGCACCCCACCATCAGGCCCAGACAGCAGGCCGTACCCCCCTACCCCGGGGGCCTCGTGCAACCCCGCAGGGCCACGCCTTCATGCCCTGGGCATGCGGCATCTCTTCTGGGCCCTAGGACGGTTCCCCTGGCCTCAGGTTCCAGTACCTACCCCGGGGTCCGCGAGGTGCAGGGGCCATTGGCTCCAGCCTGCCCCCCAGCCCAGCCTGCGTGAGAAAACCAGAGCCCCTCAGAGCAGTGGCTATTCACCAAGGGAGGACACCCGATTTTGGAAGCGGGGCCTGAGAGCCCTAAGTTGGAGCGGAGTGTGATGGGGGGGATGGGGTCTACTCCCAGTTCTCGGGCCACATTTGTGACCGGTGTCCCCTCTTGGCATCCCCATGCCTGTGGTCTGCCCTGACCCTGGGCCAGCCTACCCCGTGGCCTCCCACCAGCTCCTGGCCGCACCTGGGGGCGGTGCTCACACCGGGCTTCCGGGGGCCGGACGGTGTCCGGACCATGTCCGGCATGGCCCAGTTCACAACTGCACAGAAGTCGGGACCCTGCCGGGGTGGGGGGGCCCTTCACCACCCCAGTTGTGTCAGCCTTCCTCCTCGAAGCGGCTGGTGCCCTGTGGTCAGCTGAACAGTGACCCCAGAACATGCAGGTCCTAATTCCCGGAGGCGCGTGTGGCTAAATGCGCTTTCCAGACCCCGTTGTTGGCGGGGGAAGGGCGGGGGTCGCCGGCTCGGGTGCACAGCCTCATGGGGTGTCAGGTGCTTGGGACCAACGACCGCACATGAGGACGAGCCCAGCAGAAGGGAGACCCAGCTTTGGCAAAAGCGCCCTGCGAAACCCGCTGAGGATTGAGACCCCAGCAAAGAGACCGGTCCGCCTTGCCCATCCATGGAGGGGTTTCCGCCCTCCTGGGAAACGACCCGCTCGCGAGTCGGCTACCCTGCAGCCCGGCCTTGGCCTTTCTCGAGCCCCTGCCCTGAATCACGCCAGCACCAACGGCCACCGCGGGCGCTCACAGGACATTTCAGCCGTGCACCTTCCGTGGCCCCTGCGGCGCCCAGGGGCTGCAGGGACTCCGGTGTCCAACGTCACGGTTAAAACATACAAGGCTATCAAAACCCTGAACAGCCGACCATCACCTATAGTACAGGGGTTCCGTTCTTCGCTTTAGAGGTGACGCAGTGTAAATGAGCGGGAAGCACAGTCCCGTCGGATGTGGGGGCCCCTGGGGCATACAGCTCGGCTTTCCTTGGGAAGGAGAGCTCGGAGTTCTGGCCTGTGGGCGCAGAGGTTTGGTCTGCACGCGCAGGAACACGGACACATACGGGTCCCTTGCTCCGACCCTGTGCCCGTCTGTACGCGCCCTAACGTAGCTACGGACGACTGTTTGTCCCGACATCTGGCACGAGGGGCACGGTGTCATCATTCTCGAAAAGTCTGGAACACGGCCACACGCCGACTTGCATTCCCCCGGCCCAGGACCCCTCTTCCCGACTGCGGACGCACGCCCACGGCTCACCACGGGGCAGGCAGCAGCTTGGGCGGTCCTGGAATCCGGACTCCCCCCCTCCGCATGCTCGGGCTGGGGACGGAGGCGCAGCCGCTGAGCACAACCCACAGCCCACCTCGAGCCGTGAGAAGAAGCACCGGGGTGTGGCGTACGCACCCGGACACGCGCGCACACCCGCGGGGCAGATCAGGAGCCGAGGGAAGAGGGTGAGCACAGAAGCCCTGAAAATCACTGGGTGACGAGCCACGCCTGTCACAAGCCGGCCACCTGGCCTGGGTCGGGTCATGGCCCCAGGCTCTGTGAAGTGGTTTAATAGGGACAGCCCTGTGGTGGCCCTGAGCCTGCGGCCAGAGCGGCAGCTTGAAAAGGCCTTAACCTGTGGTACCATCTGTGACTGCCAAGACGCTGTCCTTTAGAACACCACATACTTGGACCAGCACTTGCACGGTGGGCCTGCCCTGGCTCATGGCCAGGGCTTTGGGCAGAGAAACCCAGATGTCCACGTGTAGTGAGTGAGCCTGGCAGGCTGGCCTCGGGGCGAGGACTGCGCGGGGCCTCCGCCTGCTGGGCTGCTGCGGCAGCAGTGGTCTCCTAGCGTGGACGCGAGCGCCTCCACGTTGGCTGGGGCCTCCCCCGAGGGCCGCCTCCTGGCTTTGCCTGCTGAGCGCTCAGGTGAGGGCTCTGGAGGGTGGGTGGGGGCACGGGGATGTGGCCGCTCCCCGCCAGTGCCCACTCCTCGGTCACCGCTGCGCGGCGGGGCGGCCCTCCCTCGGGCCACGGCACTCGGGCCTGCCTCCGGGAGCCCGGCTGTGGCGCGTGTGCACCGTGCGCGGGGCGTGTACCGAGCCCGCTCTGGGCAAACGCGGGGCCCTCTGCCTTGGGTGGAACGGCACATTCGGCTCCTTGGGAAAGACCGGTCCTTCCTGCGCCACCTCCCGGCCTCAGGTGGAGCCGCACTGGAACAATGGGAGGTTCTAGATGGGCCAGTGTTCCTGGGAATTGAGGAGCATGGGAGGAGGAGGGCGGGGCCCATGGGCCCTCCGCTCAGTCCACCCTGAGTGCTGCCCCTCCACGCTGCCCACTTCCGCCCCGGGCCACAAGGCCACCAGCCCCGGTCCCCATCCTGCTGGCGCGGATCCCACCCCTCCTCCCCGACCGCCTGCAGCGCCGCGACTCATGGCCCGTGCTGGGCCCCTGTTGAAGCCCGGCGTGGTTCCTGCTCTGGCTGACGGTGGTCTCCATCCCCCACTCGCAGGGACAGCACCGCTACACGCGCCCTCCTGCGAACGGGTGCCCGAGAAGCCACATGTGAGAGTGTTGGACTCCCGGACACATGGCCCGCCTGCCCCTGCGGGTTGTATGACCACACGCTCTCCCTGCGACAGGGTCGATGTCCTGCCCGGGTAGGCCCCAAGGGACATCGCCAGGCCCCAGAGCCACGGGGGGCCCAGCACAAACCAAGGCCAGGCATGGAGCAGGCGACCCAGGACCACACAGACCTGATCCCAGAGGTTTCTCCACAGCGTGCCACGCACAGGGCACTTCCCCTGCAGCCACGCAGGCAGCCCGCGGCCCCCACGGGGCGCGCCACAGCCCGAGTGGCTTCTTGCAGTTTAAAATCTCCAACAGAAACTACCTGTGCTTGTCCTCCTGCGCTCTAGTCGTCCGCTCTGGGCACGGAGGAAGGGGTCCTGGTCAGCGGCTTGGCCAGACCACAGCCGTGCAGCAGCCCCTCCCAACACCTCCTGGGCCACCAGGCTCTCAAGCTGTCCTGTGTCAACATCACCACCGAGTCACAACGTCCCTTCTGCAGGCTCTGGAGCGAATTTCTCAGATGCCACAGAGACCCACCCCTGAACAGTCCGCGCGCGCACAGTCTGCGAACGGCTGAGCAACTAACCGAGGTCTCCGGGCCCAGCCCAGCCCGCCTGTGGGTGGCCTGGAGGCTCGGAGGCAGAGGTGAGCACTCACGACTGAATCCATGGCCATGAAGCCCCTGGCAGGAAACACTGGCCCTCAAAGAAGCCGTTACCCCCCCGTTGGCAGGAGGGGCTCCGGGCCGGCACTGCCCGCCCCCACCCAGCCCGGTGCCTCGCTTACCTGTGGCCTGGCAGAAGAGGTGGAAGGTCCCCAGGGCGCGCACGTGCTGGGCCTGGTCGCTGAGGAAGGGCGGCAGCAAGGCGACAGGCGGGCCGCTGTCAGACCCCGAACCCGAGGCCGGCCGGGGGCTTCGGGGCGAGGAAGCTGCGCCAGGGCCCCGACAGGACAGGGAGGAGGACCCCGGAGGAGGGAAGGGCACAGACGAGGCTGTGAGACAGGACAGAAGAGAGAGAGGCCGCTGAGGAGGGCGCCGTCCGGTCCCACGGCCCCAGAGGAAGCAAGCAGAGCACCGGGGAGGGAAGGGCCCGGCGGTCCTGAGACCTGCCCCAGTTCGCGCCCCACAGGAGGGAGGGACGGGGGGGCCTCCCGGCAGCCGCGGCAAGTCACAGGCCCACGTCAAGGATGTAAGGTTCTCGTTTATTCGGTTATTTTTCAAATGTATACAATTCAAAGTAGAAAAATAAAAACAAAGTAAATCTTATAAAACACAAATGTTTACACCAAAACGGTTGAGTCTCATGCTGAAGAGGACACTGTCCACGCAGGCACAGAAATCTGTGTTGCTCCCCGTCATGACAAGCGCGCCGCCACCTCCAGCGCACGCAGTAGCAGGTACGCGTGACAGCGCCGCGGCCACACCGTCCTTCCCGTGCGCGCTGAGAGAGACCGCGCCAGCCGCGTGGGCCACCCTGCGGCTCCGTGGCGTGTGTGGAGAGACGGCCTGTGTGGCTGCCGCCGCCCAGCTCGCGCGCAGGTGGGGCCGGCTCTGGCCGGTGGAGCGGGGCGTCCCGTGGACAGCGGCCGCGCGGGAGCGACAGTTACAGAAGCCGCGCGGATGGCGGAAGGTGCCCCGGTGGACGTCCGTCTGTCCGTCTGCACAGGAGTTTTCGAGCAGCGGCTGTGAGCATCCGATGGCAACACATGCGCCCCCTCGGCCCTGGGCCAGGCGGCTCCTCTGATCCTGGGGACCCCGCCGGGCTCATAGAACAGCCACCCACTGGCCTCTCTTCTTCGAAAGAATTAAAACAGAAAAAGTACAGAAAGGAAATCTCTCTGAGGATGACACTTCCCTCAAGGAATACAATTAAAGAAAAAAAAATACCGGTGTGCTCGAGAGATGGTTTTGTCCATGTTTCTGGAAGCAGGAGGAACGCATGTGGCCAAAATAGGTTTATCCCTGAGAATCATAAGCAACGTAAGAAGCTGGAGCCTGTCCTCGCAACAGAAACCGGATGTGCGACTTCTAAACTTGAAAACATCTGCTTTAGTGACTTAAAACCAAACGACCCAACACAAAAAAAGTAAAACCCTACAGAATAATCCCGTGGGAGGAAAGGTTCGTGCCAATCTGGACAACAGGCGCTAAGTTACCAATCTGATAAACACGAGTGTCACTTCCAATCTGGAACGAAACAATCTTTCAGTGGCTGCTGCTCTGGGGCGGGGGGCTGGGGGGCACCGGAGGCGCGAGGGGCGTCGGGGGAGCTGGGGCAGAGGGGAGCCGCCACCGTAGCCCGCAGGCCTGTCCCCGCCCGTGGCCCACCACAGGAGGCCGGCGCAATGCTCGCCGCTTTCCAAAAGGACAAAGAAACCAACTCACAAGCTCGACCCGAGGGAAGAGACACAGAAGCAGGTGCACAGACACGGGCTCCCCACACCGCCCCGGGGCCGGGCACGCGACGCCGGCTGGGGGCCTCCGTGCGGCCGCCTCAGTCCACGTCCGCGTCCGAGTCGGCATACTTGAGCTCACACTTGACATCAAAGGGCCTGTCCCGGCCCGGGAGGTCATCGAGCCGCTGCGAGTCCTCCCTGTCGGTGGGCGCCCTGCTGGCCGTGGTGTCCTGCTCCGTCTCGTAGCCCGTGTCCAGGGCTGGCCGCGGCTGCGCCCCATTCTGCTGGGAGAAGCTGCCTTGCTCCACCAGCGTCTCCTTCACGCTCTGCTCGAACTCAGAGAAGTCGGCCGCAGGCTGCTTCTTCGCTAGCAGCACGGCAGACCGGAACTTGAGGCACTGGCCGGGCAGGTAGCCCTTGTAACAGTTGTAGGACAGGAGGCCGAGGCAGAGCACAAAGCAGAGCAGGAAGAGGACCATGAGCGGGCGGTTGTCGCTGGACTTGAGATACACGGTCTTCTCCGAGTGCACCTGCGGCACCGTGTTCACCACGGTCTTGGGTTTGCACGGCGTGCTGCTGGGCGTGGGGCTGGGCGGCGGGGCCATGGCCCCCAGTGCAGGGCCCAGCACCACCGGCGTCTGGGCTGGGGGGCCCGGGGTGGGCTCCGCTGACACTCTGAGGGGGGTCCTGTCCCCTTCGGCGTGGGCGGCTGGCGTGGTGGGGGCCGCGGGGGTCCGCGGGGGCACCCTGACCTCCAGAACGTGCCTGGCCGCCACATGCAGCACCGTCCTGTTGCGGAGCCTCTCCTCCAACAGGCACCGGTACACCCCGCTGTCTCCCTCCGACAGGTTGAAGACGAGCAAGTCCTTCCTGCCCACCAGGCCGTACTTGGGGCCCTCGGCCTTGAGCTCGTTGTTCTGGAATGTCCACACCACCCGGGCCAGGTTGGACTTCGGGGAGCATTTCAGTTCTGCCGTGCCGCCGTGCTTGAAAAAATGCTGCCGGAAACTTTCTTTAGTTTTATCTGGAACATCAAAATAAACGTGCACAGCGTCAACGACCCGCTCGCTGCCTCCCTCCTTTTACAGACAGGTTAACACGCACGAGAACACAAGCTTTCCACCCACTGGAGCAACACGGACTCTTCCAGGACGACTAAGGAGATAAAGACACGCGTGACAGAACGGCAGAGACGGGCCCCGATGCAGCCCAGCGGGACACGGCACCCGGAGGCCACCGGGCGGCCGGATGATGTCTGGAGCCCTGGCTTCCTGGGAGGCCGAGTGGCCGCGCTCCGAGTTGCGCACCACGCGCGTCTGCTGGCGGCTGCCGGGCTCGCGGCCTCTCGGTGCCCTCGGTGCCCCCGGTGCCCCGTCCTGAAGCTGCCCGAGCGGATGACCGCCGTTGGGTCAGGGACAGGAGCGCGACTGCCTTCCAGGGGACAGAGGTATGAGCCTGACCCGGCGGTGGCCTCGCAGAGGGCTGAGGACTCCTCTCTCGCCACCCTCCCTTCCACTGCCAGGCTGTCTGGGTCGTTGAAGCAACCCCAAGGTACGCGGAGAGCGTCTCGAGGGTGGACGTCCTGGGTTGGACAACAAGTGCCTTTCCAGGAAACAGACCCGCTATGTGGCTTCAAACACCCTTTTCTGCAACTCAAAGGGAAGGCGGGCCAGCCCCAGTATCCTCAGGGATGCTCGCCCTCTGTTCTGGGGACAGGAGGGGGAACACAAGGTACAGGACGCCCCAGCAGCGGAGCACCGCGGCTCAGTGACGCCCAGGAGCAGCGCAGCGACAGGGACCCACTTACTGGGGCAGCCGGCCGTGTCTCCGCTCATCCGCTGGATCAGGTCCCTGCAACACAAGCGGGCACGGTCACGCGACGCCGCCTACCCCGCGGGCGGGTGAGCCGGCTTGCCGCGTCCCCCGGTACCTGCTGTGGCTGTCCGGCAGGTGCAGGGCCACGCAGGCCTGGCTGGCCGGGCTCCAGGCGCAGTACGGGTCGCGGGCCAGCACGCAGTCCTCACAAGTGGCGTGCTTCTCGCAGAAGGCCACGGGGGCCTGCACCACGCCCGAGCTGGAGCCCGCGTAGACGAACTTCCTGCCCTGTGGGGTGAGATGGGGCAGGCAGGTGAGGGGGCGGCCATCGCGGACCTGGCGCCAGGACTTCTTGGCGCGCGTGTGCATGCGTCTGCTCATCCGGGAGCTTCCAGAGCCATGAGCAGGTGGGCACCATGGGGTCTCCAGCCCAGTCCATGCATGGGCTCCGCCCTCCAGGCCCCCACGCCCTCTTCCTCTCCTCCAGGGACCTGCGTGGATACGGGTCTCCCTCCGCGTGCACAGAGCCCCTCCAGCCACGCACTCCCAGCCCCGCCACCCGCCAGAGATCAAGCGGCACAAGGCGGAGCCCCACGTCAGGCCTGCCCAGCCTGAGCAGCCGTGCGCAGACGGCTAGGGCGGGTCTGAACCCGGCGGGGCCAGGAAAGGTGCCCAGTGGCAGGGAAGCGTGCAGGATTCCAGCACGTGGGACCAAGGACGTGCCAGGCGCTGTCCTGTCCAGGTTTGCGAGGGAGGAGCACGCGGACCGGGAGACCAGCAGACCGCGCGGCAGAGAGCCCGGCACACAGCAAGGCTGCCCGCGCGGCACACGGCAAGGCTGACCGCGCTCTACGCGGCGGGGATGGGGCTCCCGCAAGGGCCGCTGCCCGACAGGCAGCCACGGCCGCGGGACTGCAATTCCGCACTTGTGTCTACACTCCCTTCCCCGCGACCCCCACCTACCGCCCCATCTTTTGGTTAACCCTGAGATTTCCGAGCTTAACAGAACTCAGTTTCGGACCCAGATAGGGCACAGCCTTCCCCTGGGGAGACCGAGTCTGGCTGGTGCCCCAGTTCCTGAGGCCAGCCTGTTTCCTAGCCTGTGACCCCTCCCCACCCCCCTGCTCTGCACAGGCACAGCTGAAAGGAGGCCCCCTCTGCAGCAGACTGTCCGGTGAGAACAAGCTGTGGACAGCTGGCCCAGGCAGCCCCTCCCTATTGGCAGGGACCGGGCAGAGGAAGCCACACTAGGTCACGGTCCAGGGGTCACGTGGCTTACAGAGCTGAAGGCTTCTGGGAGGGCCGGGCGGGCGACTTTGAGGGACCCTGGGGGCCACGGGCTCCCCTCTCTGCATACACCTCCTCCTTAGGGCTGGGCTCCCATAAGGCACAGCCACCAAGAACCTGATCCTAGAGAAGGGGCAGTAAACCCCTGCTGGGGCCGCGGTCGCTGGCAGCTGCACAAGTCTGGGGGTCGGAGGAACAACACAGCAGCCTTGAGGTCTCCCACAAGCAAGCATCAGGCACCACAGGCTGGACATTCGCCCACGCGCTCCAGCCAGCAGGGCCCCAGACCGTCAGCCCCGTCCAAGCACGAGGAGACCGCAGTGTTCTGCAGAACGCGGGCAGTTCTCTGCAGTTAACCGTGCCACCAAGACAAAGACCAATGAGGACTGGCCCCGGCCACAGGGGCTGAGGAGTAAGACGTCTCAGGCCAAGTGAGTCTCCGGAAGTGGAGCAGATGGTTGTTCGGATAGGGGTGGGGGTGGGAGTGATGACCAGACGTCTGGGGTCCCGTGGGCGCTGGGCCCGTGGAGCTCCTCCACGCGGAAAGAAGGCCCAGGGTCCCTGCCCCTCGTCCCAATGCCTCTGTGGACCTCACACGACTGCATAATGAAAAGTGTTTAAAAGGACAGAGAAACCACCTGACCAGACGTGAGATTTGGTGCACGCGCTTGTGCCCTGGTCCTCACGGGTCCCCATGGCCCTGGGAGCCCAGGGCTCAGGCCCTCCCGGCTAAGTCACTGTGTGGACAGCCACATCCGACCCGTGCTGGGGCCTGGAGCTGAAGGAGTTCTGCAAAGAACGCCCCCACCAACACGCGGCTGCAGCCCGCCGCCTGGCTCGGAGGGGACCAGACAGCACGTCGGCCACCTATTTCCATAGGACCTGAAAGCAGGACTCCGAAGTCCGAGCACCGTGCTCAGGGCAGCCCAGGCTGGAGGCGGACTGCGCGCGCCCGCAGATGGCGGGGACACAGGATGTGCGTGTGCGAACGGAGGAGTGTTCGGGCTGGAAGAGGAAGGAAATCCTGTCACAGGCCACACAGCTGACCCTCGAGGACCTGTGCGCAGTGAGATAGGCCAGTCACCAGACAACAAATCCCGCTCCCACTTACATGCGGTCCCTGGACCTCAAATCCCAGACACAGAACGTGGATGGTGGGCGCCAGGGGCTGGGTTAGTGCTCAGTGGGGAAAGGGTTTCCCTTCGGGAGGCGGAGAAGGTTCTGGAAATGGTACGGCTGCTGAGCTGTGCACGTGTGAACGGTCGAAACGGTAACTGATCCACACGTGTTCACCACGTCAGTAACCACAGAAGAACGCGCGTGTCCTCGGGCAGCATGGCCCAGCCTCTCTGTTCCCACAGCGGGGGCTGCCCGCTGGCTTCCTACTGCCGAGACCCACGTGACTGCCTGCAAGAGCCTCAACTCGGCTGGTGGGGGGGGGGGTCTTTTTCTGCCTGACATCCACTTCCTGCTGCCGTGGCTGCACACCCACCGTTCCAAGCCCCCCGAGCCCACCCACCCTGAGAGAAGGCGTGGGGGTCCGGGCATGCACGCTGCCTCCTGCTGGTCTAGGCGGCGCAGTGCAGGGGCCCCCGTGAGGACAGACAGACGGCCCCCAACGGCTCCCTGTGTGGCCTGCCCCCTGGGCACGGACACATGACCAAGACCTGGCCACAGGCAGGTGAGCACGTGCTGAGCCATAACCTCCTTCCCCACCCCTCCTCCCTCCCACGGGACGGCTGGCCTCGCGCCCAGAAGCCTGAGTGTCTGCACGCCACTGCGGAGAGGAGCTGTGGTCTCCCCGCCTCCGCCCGCGGGGGCCCAGCCTTTGCCCTGACACTTCTGACAACCCGGATGCATCAGGGTCCGGACCTCGGCCTGCGAGCAACGCGCCTGGGGCGGGCGGGAGGGCTGCCCGCTTCCTGGTCCCACAGCAAAGCCGGGGGTGGGGTGGGGGCAGGGGAGGCACCTGCCGCTGGAAGCTCGCCTAGGCTCTAGGGTCGTCTTCCCTCACACGCCGGGACAAGGTGCACACAGCAGTGGCTTGGAGGGGGCGTGACCCTGTGACGGAGTCTGGACACCAGATCCAAGGACGTTAAGCTCACCACAAAGGGGACCCGTGGGTGCCCGAGAAGTTGGCTGCTTCCCTCGTCCCCTGCCTGGCTGCCAGGCCCCTTGCTTCCTGCTGTCCCCACCAGAGCGCAGGCTGCGGGGACGCGCAGAAGGGCTGTCGGACCCCGTTCTGCAGTGGCACGCTCGGTCCGCATGCAGGGAGGAGGCTCGGGAGCATTCTGGGTCAAAATGCACTCTGGGTCACCCAGCAGGTGAGCAACGCCCTGCAGAGCAGGCCCCGCCGAGCAGGGCTGCGCATGGTGGGGCCGGGCCGAGCCCCGCTCTGCAGCTACGGGAACAGGCGTGCGGCTGCCCCTCGGGCTTGGGCTCACAGCATGGGGATGCCCACACGGAGAGGTGAGGCCTTTGGCCACAGGGCTGGGCCGGACCACTCACAGGGTCCGCTGTCCCCCAGGTACACGAAGAGACTAAGGCCTGCACTCACGGTCCTGGGCCAGGCCTGCTCTGCCCCTCCTGCTCCTGCACCCCCCACCCCTGTGGGAAAGAGGGAGGCCTGTGTCCCAGGCCGTGGGGACAGGGAGCCAGTCCAGCCCCTTGGCTATTTCTGTGCTACCCCCTAGCTCATACCAGATTTCACACTGTTAATGGTGGAGAAAAAAAGTCAAAAGCATGCTATCCTGTGACCCTCGGAAGTTGCGGGAGCTCCGGAGCTTGGGGCCTGTAATGAAGGCACTGCCAGAGTGCGGCCGGCGCACGGACACTGCAGCCCCAGAGCCTCAAGCACCCAGTCCTAGCTCCTGCGGGAGGGCCAAACCAGATCCGGATCCGGACCCGGACCCGGACCCCGACCCAACGCAGGAGAAGGGGCCTGACGGGGGCCACGTGGGCCTCATCACCATGGCTCAGAGCCGGCTCTCCTGCACCAACAGCTCAACTGCCGACAGGTGCTGACCCGGACAAGCTCGGGGCGCAGGAGTGTTTCCCTGAGCCAGCATGCCCCCACGGCCACACTGGGGGCCCCCAGAGACACGGTGAGGCTCCGCCAACCCGCGGTGACCATTCCATCACTCAGCCTTCCATCCACCCAAAGCCCAGGGTTCCCAGGACCTTCTGTAAGAGCCTGGAGGTCAGGCCCTCTGGACCAGACGGGTGAGTGCCGGCCCAGCCTGCTGGTGACACGGACACGCGAGGCTGCCCACCCAGCCACTCTACCTTCTGAGAATTCAGCAGCAGTGTCTGGACCGGCTCGAGGTCCTGGAAGAGCCGTGTCTCCTCGATGATGTGGGCCTCGTTCTCCAGGCTGACCGCTTTGTGCAGGGTGCCCTGGTCTGCAAGGGCAAAGCTAGAGGTCAGAGACGTGCCTGGGAGGGCAGGACAGAGCCAGCCCTGCCATCGGCCATGGAGCAAATGGCCCCTGTCCTAACTCTCAACTCTGCCTCGACAGGACATGTAGAAGCCGGTGCTCTTTGCACTCTGGAAGTGGGAAAGGAAAAACCAGTGGTTAATGCACCTCGGCCTCGTGTGGCCTGGGTCAGCTTCAGGGTTTTCTGGAAAACCATCGCTGACTCCAGTGGACGTCAGTGCGGCGAGATGGTGCCGGCCGGTAGGAGCAGAGGTGGCTCCCAGGCTCCGCCGGCCCTCTGGGGTGCCGTCCCTTGCGGGGCCCCAGCAGGCGAGGGCAGGACCTCCCCCCAGCCTGGCTCGGAGCATGCTGGAAAGTCCCCAGGGCCGACTGTGGGGCCCCGCCGGCTGCCGCTGGGCCCGGCCACTAGCCCTCTCCCTGAATGGGCTCTCACGGAAGGTCGGGACAGGTTCAGCTGGCCCCACGGGCAGCACTTGGACTCCTTGTGCGAGCCTCAACCTACCACACGTGAACCCCCAGACAGGGACCAGGACTTGGGTGGTCGCAGACCTTAGAGGCCAGGGCTGGAGACTCTCCCGTAAAGCCCTGTGAGCACCGTGGGCCTGTGGGGAGCGGCAGGGCCCCGCAGCGCGGAGGAGCCGGATCTGCTGGGGTCCTGACCCTGGGGGCGGGACCCACCTGTGCCCACAAACATGACGTCGTAGGGGGTCCCATCCAGAGCCCAGGTCCGGTCCACCACGACCTGCGTGTAGTTCACGTCGCTTCGGATGAGCCTGGGCCTGTTGTCTATCGGGGTCACGGAGCTGTCCATCAGGGGGTGGTCCTTGACGAACTGCAGGGTCTTGTCGGGCAGGCTGAGCGAGCTGGACAAGTTGGCGGCCCGCGCCTCGCGCGTGATGCACTGCGGGGAGCAAAGCGGCTGGTCGCACGCACTGGCCCGCGGGCTCCCGGCCCAGCGGAGGGGCAGGCGGCCGGCCCCCAGCGGTCGGCAGGCCCAGCTCTACGGCCCGCAGGCAAGGCCACCAGGCGCGGCTCTGCCGGCGACACGCAACTGTGCGTCGTCTGTCCCTGGTCCTCAGTCAGAAACGCGTCGCGGTCCCGGAACCCGACACGGCAGGGATCCCAGCCCGGGGCCCAGCGCGGCGGGGCTCCTCCATGCACGGCCGGTGCCACCCTCTGACCCAGGTCTGCGGGCGAGGAGGGAGGAGGCCCGAGCCGGCGGGGCGGGGCGGTCCATGCAGCCGGCCCAGCAGCCACACCGGCTTCTACACAGATTCACTCGTTTTAGGAAAAAACAAAACCAAACCAAAAACATGACTCCGGTCCACGGGTGGGGCGCACAGGTCCCTGACGGACACCGCGTTTCGGCGGGACGCACGAGATCAAACAGCCCGACCTCGGGGGCTCTGAGGGGGCGCCTGCTCGCCCGGCCCCTGCGGCCCCGCCCCTGCCCGCTTGGGCACGCCCCCGGCCCCGCCCCTGCCCCGCGGCCCCGCCCCACTCACCGCGCCGGGCCTGGGCGTGGGCACCGCGCCGTTGTAGCGCACCCACTTGGTGTGCGACTGCTCCACCGTGGTGCTCTGCATGTACTTCCCGCGCGAGAAGACCTCCTCGGCCGTGGACAGGTGGTAGGCGCACACGGCCGACAGCCCCACGTTGTTCCTGGGGAGCAGGGCACGGCGTGACCACGCGGGCGGTGGGCCCGCAGCTGGGCCCGCAGACGGCCCCCCCCCCCCCCCGGCCCGGGCCCGCGCACTCACAGCTGTGGGGTGAAGACCCCGTAGATGACCGGCTCCTTCAGGCCCTCCGCCCGGAGCACGAAGACGTCCTGCAGCACGTTGAAGACCAGGTTGCTGTCCGGCCGCGAGCAGATCAGCCGGGCCTTGAGGAAGGACGTCCACTTCTTCTGCAAGGTCCGCAGGCCGCCCTGGTCCCCCTGAAACCGGAAGGACGTGCGTGGTGGGGAGGGGCAGCTCCAACCGGAGGGACCGAGGCCGCGCTGACCCCGGGCCGCATAGAGCGGGCAGCCACCGCGCCGTCCTCTCCCATCCAGCACGAAACCCAGAGAGGCCTGTCTGCAGTGGCCTCGCCGCAGGGGGACCCACAGGTGGTCCCCACGCACGTGCCTCACAGCGGCCGACGCCCTGCCGGCCTCGCACCGCGGGCCCCTGGAGCAGGCTGCCGACCAGGGCTCCTGGGGACCACCTACTTGTACAGGACCAGGTCATCTCCAAGGGCTTTGCGGGATCGCCCATAAGCCTGTGTTAGTGAGCTGGGCCCAGGGGACAACGCGGACACGCTTCACGTGACCTGCTGGGGTGACAGCCCTGAAACACAGCGATCTGGACGCCCAAGACTGGAGTGGAGCGCGCTTACGCCGGGGGCAGGAGAAACAGCCCCACCGCGAGCCGGCTCGCCGACATCCCAGCTCCAAAGGGCTCAAGCTCACAGTGAACAAAACCAACTTCCTAGAACCTGGGACGTCTGGGGACGGGACGTCAGACTCAGGCCTGCTGACACTCCTGGGGTCTGCAGGGGGACCCCCAGGCTTCCCCAGGGCAGGCTGAGCATGGGGCGGCCCGTCCACACCCGTCTGCGGCACGGAAGGCAAGTGGTGGGCAGACCGACATTCCAAAGGAAGCTTCGAGCCTGGCCAGGTGGCGAGGCCTCCAGACACGGGAGCACCCTGGGGTTGGGGAGCCGGCGGGGGCACAGGGCCTGGGCTCACCTTGCACACTCGTGCCACCCGCGGGATCATCAGCTTGAACACAAACTCGTACTCCACAGACACCTCGGTGAAGAAGAAGTAGACGCGGTCATCCCCGCTGTCCAGGCCGTCCGGACGCTCTCGCATCACGTCCGCGAAGACGAAGCTCGGTTCTGCAAGCGACAGACATGCGGTCGCTCCTCTGCTGAGCAGGGCCTGGGCACTGCCCCCAAGGGACGCAGGAGGGGGCGTGTGCCGTGTCCCTCCCGCGGGGCATGTGAAAACGGACACCACCCCAGCCCCGGAGTCCCACTGAGGACGTGCATGTGCTCAGACCCCCGGCCGGCAGATCCACGGGCCTAGTGCCCCCCCGCCCACAGCAGCGGAGCAGCCCGTGGTCCCAGCTCCCCCAGACTCCCCGCGTCCGGGAGCCCAGGGGACTTCCAAGCCCACAGCCCGCGGGTCAGTGCCCACAGGAGCTGTGGGAACCCGCTGGACACATGTCTTCCCAAGGGGAGTGGCCCGGTCAGCCTGGGTCACCAGGGACCATCAGGCCTTCATCCGTCTTCAGGGAGGGGAAGGGGGCCTCAAAGCAGCACGGGCTCCACGGGGAGGGACTGAGCTGGGAGTCCCTGTGGCTCCAGAATCTCCCCGTGTGGGAGCTACCACAAGCCTGCGGGGGAGGCAGGGAACCAAGTGCCCTCGGGGAGGCTCAGAGCCTCCCAGAAACCCCGCGGCAGGGGCACCTGCGTCTTACCGTTCAGCCACGGTATTGCATACTCCGTCCTCAGAGGGCTGTGGGACGAGTTTCGGGAGATGATGGGCTCACTTCCCAGAAAGTTGTAAGAGGTCCCGGAATACAGCTCCCCGTCTTGAGTGGCGCCGGACGGAAGAGGAAGGGGTCAGCGGCAGCGCTCCTGTCACAGCTGGGCTCGGGCACCCCACCCCCCAGGGAGGGGACAGACCATGGCCCTGCTCCTGGGCGCGTGGGGCTGCTGCTTCTGGAGCCTTCCCTTGCATTTCCAAGACCAGGACAATCGTGCGCTCCATGTGAAAGGTCTTTTTGGGGGTTGGGGCGCTAACACCAGGTGACCCTGCCCCCGGGGAAGTGACAGACATAGTGGTGGGCGCACAGGACTCCTGGCCTGAGACTGTGGCACCTCAGGGACCTCCCTCAACAGGGGCGTGCACGCCGTGAACTAGAGATGCAGGACTTGCATCTCATGAGCCACCTAAACCCCCTCCTGCAAACCTGACTTGTGGCCCTGGGCGGTGGCCGGTCACCCTTTCGCACGATGAGTTCAAACACTCACGTGGGGGTCTGCAGAGAGGCCCGGTGCCTTCCGCGAGGACAGGGGACGCGGAGGCAGACGGAGGGAGCCGCGCCCACCGGGGAAAGGACTCACCAACCATGACGGACGTGTAGCTCTGCGCGGGGTCAAAGGGGCACCTGCCCTTGCCGTCCTCGCGTCTCCCCAGGAATCTAAAGGACGTTAAATCCTGCAATCAGACAGGAGTGTCAGGACACGTCTGAATTTCCACGCTTGCAGCAGCTGCCTGGTGAACCATCGCCCAGACACGCTGTCGGGGGCGGGGGGCCGCGAGGAGCAGGTCCCAGGGCCGGCCGCCGGCGCCACGAGAGCCTCGTGGGATTGAGGAGCCTCGGTCCGCGCGGCTGTGAGGTGCCCACGGCTCTGTGGTCACAGGGCAGACCCGGGGCAGGAGGCCATCTGAGTGGCCGAAAGCCACGTGTGGGATTTCAGCATCAAAATAATGGCCATTCCGCACTCGCACCAGGCCGGGTGACCTCAGGCTTGGGCATCCGTCCTGACCCAACCAGGGATCCCAAAACCCCAAAGAGTAAAGAACAGGAAAGCTTTGTGCAGGGACGCTGACACGGAGTCTGACGGCACGATGGGGAAGGGCCCGCCCGAGGAGGCCGAGGTGCTTCCGTGCCTGCGCGCACCCCGGGAGGACGTCAGATTCCCGACGCGTCCGCGGGGAGGCCCGGCAGGGGAAGGACCGGTGAGCGGCCGGAAGGGCGGCGGGCGTCCCTCCCGCGCTCCGGCTGCCCGTCGGGGGGTGGGCGAGAACGGACGCGGGCTGCCGGGGGCTCACGGGCCTGGGGAGGCTGTGGCCCACCTTCAGCACGCAGACTCCCCGTCAAGCCAGGGAGCATGAGCGGGGCTGCAAATGGCCCGCAGGTCTAGGGGTGGACGGGGGGACGCGTGAGCGAGGGTCGGCCCGGAGGAGAGCCGTCGGGGGGGATGAGGCATCTTCCCAGGGGACGACAGGCTTGGCGTTGGCCACGTACGGAAGTGTGGCTGTTCCTAGGCCTCTGGGGGCCGCGGGTTGCAGGGTCGCCCCCCCGCCCCACGGCTCCCACCTGTGCGATCAGCCTGTCAGCGTCCATGTTTTTATTAAAAATACTGGGAAAAATGATAGGTCCGGATTTCAGGGGGAAGCCTGACTCCCTTCCCTAACAACGGACAGGCCCGTGGGGGCGGAGCCAACATCCTGGAGCCAGAAGCTCCGGACAGACCAGCGCGCAGCCGGCAGACCCCTGGGTGTGCAGACGCGTCTTAACACGCTGTCCCCTCGCACGGGAAGAGGCCCAGCCTCTCTGAGGACGGAGGTCCAGCCCTTAGCACACCGCTCCCACCACGACCAGCGTGTGTGGGCCCAGACCGCCAGCTGAGCAGGCCGCATGCCCGCCCCGGGGGTCTGTGCGCACACAGTCTCCGCGCGTGTCCTTCGCTGGCCCCTGCTTTGTGCCACCATTCAGCTCGGACTCAGGCTGGAGACTCTTGTCTAAATTCTCATTGCTTCGGGGCGCCGGCAAAGGACGCTCTCCATGGCAGGGCCCTTCCTTCCGGCCGGTACTAAGTCGGGGACGTCACTGGAGGACGGAACTGGCCACCCACACGTGCGTTTCAAATACTTCCCTCCGCTCTCCGTGGTGGTCCTCCAGAGCTCAGCTGAGCCTGAGTGAGAGGGGCTGCTGCCCCCGCCCCGTGCTCTGTCCTTCCGGCTCCCGGTCAGCGGGGGGCTGGGGAGCCAGGGTGGGGGCCCTCGGCAAAGCCCCTCAGGCAGCACGAGGCAGGCCAGGGCCAGGAGGACTGCGGTGGGCTGGAGCAGGAGCCGCGCACACACCCAGGCTGTTGCCCCCTGAGGGCATGCGGTCCAGCACCCTCGTCAGCGGGCTCGGTGTCCGCAGCAGACAGCACGGGGCAAGGCCCCAGAGCAGAGTGGCCGCCGCACCCTCTCCCTCCAGCTCTGGAGGTTGGAGCGCCAGCTGGTTGGCACGGTAAGGATCTGCTGCCCCCACCGCATCCCATGGGGTGCAGAGAGGGCTCTGGAGGCTCCCAGGTCCCCTCTCCGAACGCCCTCACATCGGGGGATTAGGGGGACACATTCAGCCTGTAGCACAGGCGAGCCCACACCACACCCACCAGGAGCAGAGTCCTGACCCGTCCAGAACACCAGCACGCAGGTCACAGCAGGCCTCCCCACAGGTACAGAACGTGGCCAAGAAGGTCGCAGGAGGCCTGACCACGGCGTGCCGGTGCTGTGCGGGTCGACAACTCACTTTCCAGGGGGCCTCCCACTGCCAGCTCCGTGCCCCCAGCCACTGGTCCTGTGAGTCCTGCCCTGCGGTGCCCCCGGGGCCAGTGGGCTCCCGGGAGCCTGGCGAGTGGGCCGCAGCTACCCGAGGCGCCCCCACTGCTGGCCGTCAGAAAAGCCTACTGCTCTGTAGAGCGGGGACCCCGCTGCTGCGCCGGGAGGGGGCGCCCAGGCTTACCAGGTGGTCGCAGGCCGGCTGGAACGCGTTGGTCCCACACACGTACAGGGCGCCGGGGCCAAGCGGCTGCAGCACTCGGATGTAGTTGAGGCATTCCGTCTGTGAGGGGACACACGCACGCATCAGTCACCCGCCAGCCCCACTGCCGCCCGGATCTCAGGGCACCGCTGGCCATGACCAGCACCCCCGCCGTCCCCCGCCCGGCACCTCGGCTGGCCCCCACCTCAGTGCTCACTCGGCCCTGCCTAGGCGGTGGGGACGGTCCCAGACGCGGCCCCTGGACAAACCCGTCTGCGGTGCCCCCAGGCCGGCCATCAGGGGCCGGGACCCTTCACTCCATCACTGATTGACCCTTTGCCGAGACGCCCACCACCGGAGAGACCCGTTGACTCTCACTCGACACGTGCCTGGTGCAGCCCGAACGGTGGGTGTGCGGCATCCTGCCCGCCATCCCCGTCCCCGGAGACCCCAGCCCCCTGCCCCAGTGCGCGGGGCCAGAAACGGAGTGTCTCTGGGGACAGGCTGGGTGAGGGAGGGGCCTGAGGCTGTGCCCACATGAGAAAACCAGACGCCATAGAAGAACACGCTATTTTAGGCTGAAATGAACGTACTGGGATTATATGTGCTATTGTCTGAAATTATCTCTGCTCGGGGAAGATTTTCTGGGTTTTTGTGTGCTTGCCTGCAGGATCATTTCTAACTGGTTGGCAGTAAGTCACCCTCCCCACGGAAGCCAGGAGAGACCGCTGTCCCTGAGCGGCCTCCACATCGGGCTGGGCGGGCACTGGGCCTGACTCAGTTCCCGGACCACTGCCTGCGACAGCAGCGACCACCGCGCCACGCCTGCGCTTTCCCCATTTCCTAAAGCAGCTTGGGATCTGGTGGTTTCAGCAAGAAAACAGTACAGCAGAAACATTTTTTTCCCATCTGTAATGATTTTAAAGTCAGCCGACCACTGAGATCTACCGTAACTCAGCTGCCCTGCCCAGCTACCGAGGAAGACAGAGGTCCCCACGCTCAGAGACTCAGGCATGGGCCCGGCCCCAGATGCGGGCAGGAGGCCCAGCCGGTGGTGGGCTAACCCGGAGCCTTGAGGGAGGTAGACCCTTGGGCCAGTGCGCCGAGGTGCCCGGTATCTCCTGGGGAAGGGGCAGATTCTCAAGGGATGGTCCCTGCCCCCAATCCAGAAATCCTACGGCACCCCTGCAGGCTGCTGGGATGGTCCGGACCCTGCATCTCACACTGTAGTCAACAGGTACGGGAAAGGGTGGTCTCTGTCAAGTTTGAGACCATCTGAGTCAGCGTAACTACGCTAACCTTTACCAAACGGTTTCCCAAGTGCCCGCCCTGTGGGCTTCTGCGTTGAGAGACCCGCCTCAGCTTCTGGGCACAGAGAGGACCCAGGCTGGGTTGCGGCCACACCACCCAAGGGTCCTGAGACCCAAATTACCTGTCTTGATTTCCCCTTCTCGGCACATTTTGCTTTTTTATCTTCTGAGACCTTCCAGTATGCCTGTTAGGAGAAAGGAGAGTCCGTCCCCGCGCACAGGCCCCGTTCCAGAGGGGGTGCCGGCGTTAGAAGGCACGGTTTGCCGAGCGCGCTGCCGCGCCGGCCTCGGGTGCTCCCCGATGGCGGAATCGACTGCGCAGCCAGGCCTGGCCGGCAGACGCAAAACCGAGGTCCCGAGCGACCGGGGCTTCGAGGAACCCCCCCGAGACCCTCCCCCAGAAGCCGGCGGTGCCTGGCCCCCCGGATTCTTGTTGGTTGCTAGAAACAGCAGCAAAGGTCAAGTGCGGACAGTGAGGTTTTTATGGTTTATCAACTGGCTACACCACAGGTGTTTTCAAGCAGCAAAGTGGGTTCCTGGGACGGTCTGCGGACAGTGGACCCGGCTCCTTCCCGTCTTCTGTACCCGCAGGCGTGGCGAGAGCAGCTCCGCCCCCCACCCCCCCGCGGCCCCCCGCGGCCTGTGCTCCTGCTCCCTTCACGCCTGGGGAGTGTGAGGAGAACAGGGCAGCCCGCGAGCGCCTCCCCCCCTGCCCTCCAGAGGACCGGCAGCCGCAGGCCCACCCGCAAATGGCTCCCCCGTTCCTGCCTTGCTTTCCCCGGGGTCTTTGGTCTCCCCCTGTGACAACCCACGACGGACACCCAGAGAGCCGCAGCCCCCCGGGCGGTGCTCAGCCCTTAGGAAGAGCCTAGAGCTGCAGCAGCGGGCGAGTCCCCGTGCACGTGGTCCCCACTAAGTGTCCCGCATGAACCCGCCTCCCGGAAGGCCCGGCCAGCACACGCGTCAGAGCGGTGCGTTTCCAGGGAGACAGAGGTCGTCATCAGAACACGTGAAAGCAGAACCAAGTCCGCGGCTGATGGCGGCGTCCCTCAGAAGGTAAAGTGCCTATGATTTTGTCGATAAAAATGCTGAAGGACACAGGAGCATGAAGGCGGATGGGCCCCGGCCGTGCTCGCCAGGCCCCAGAGGGATAGAGGACGCAGTGAGAGAGCTGGAAACCAAGCCCGAGTGCCGGGCTCGGGTGTGAGGGCCCAGCGGTTAAGGAGAAGTTGCCACTGGCTGCGAAGGGACAGTCTGAGCTCCGGGCAGGGCTCGGGGGCGGCGAGGGAAGGAGCCACATCCCACAGGCTCAGACCCGTCTCTCCAAAGCCGTTCTGCAAACCCAAAAGGCGCCAACGCCGCTACCTCCCTTCAGAGAGAAGGAGCTCATCAAAAACAGGCTCGTGGAGGCCACCACTTCGGGTGCTGATCTAACTATTTCCACAGGAACTGGCCCCAGGGAAGGTGACCCCGTTGTGGACGCCTTCCTGCTCCCACGTGGAGGAGAGGCCAAGTCGGGAAGTCGTGGGACGCAGCTCTGAGATGCACCGAGGGCCGCAGCAGGGGCCTGCCTGTCACCGAGGACGTGGGAGCGGTGGCTCTCCCAGAGACGGGCCAGGCCAGCAGTGGGACGCGGACACTTGCTGGGCAGAGTGGCCCACCCCACAGACGGTCCAATTTCAACTAGAATCAAACGTCATGACTGTGGAATCTGAATACAATGATTTGGTGACATTTTTGGGATAAGACTGTGGTATTTTCCTAATTCTGACAAAAAGGAGTCCTTTCCTTTAGGAAGGGGACACCTTGGGAACCCCTCGTGGATGAAAAGTGTGTCTGGGAATTTGCTTCAAGTAGAGGGAGCAGAGCCCCGGGACGTGGGTGGAGGAGGGTGACCCCGGGGCCAAGCGGGACAGGCGGCCTTGGGCCCACCTTCTCCACTCCTGTGTGGGCCGGAGATTTTCCATAAAGAAAAGGTAAAAAGTCCAAGAGGGCAGGACAGAGGCCCCTGGGTGAGTGGCCGGCCCAGGGAGGACAGAGGCTGCTGGGAGGCAGGGTGAGGAGGCGGCTTCGTGGGGACGGGCCCCTTGCGGGCTGGAGGGCAGGGAGGCTGCGTGGCCAGGAAAGGGCCTGACGCCCCAGGAGAGGCCCAGGGCAGAGTCGGGGAGAAAATGCCGGGCAGGTCTGCGGCCACGCCCTACCTCCTGCTGCTTCTCGGAGACATTGTGCGCACTCAGGGCAAACACGGCTTCCCGGGCCCCCACGTACAGGGTGGTCTTATCCTCGCTGAGCAGCAACACCGAGTAGTTGAAGATGCCCGGCTCGTGAAACTTCTCCAGGTGCACCTCTGGGGGGGAAGAGAACATCAGACATTCCCGAGCCGGGACACGGCGGGCATTCCGTCCCGCTTGAGCGCAGGCGCACCACCACGTCGCCAGCGCTGCAGGTGCACCCACTCGCCGAGGCGGCCCCTGCCCGAGGCCGGCACTCAGACCCGCTAAGACAGTCCCACCACCACGCAACCCTGCAAGGCCCCGAGCCACTGTGCTTGACCAGTGCTGCGGCCCAGCGTCCGTTCCGGCTCCCTCCAGTGGGGTTCCAAACCCTGCCCTCAGATGGCCTCCCAGGAGCGTGACCTCTGAGGGCTGTGACCGTCAAGCACGTGACCTCCCCGGCCATCTCAGGCCGCTGACCACGATGCTGTCCACGCTCTCGTGTGTGTGTGTTTAATCTTAACACAGATTAAGTATATGAGAATGTAAAGTATTTAAGCTTTTCTTATTCAGGAAAAAAATGTGATTTAACTCAAAAGCTTAAAAAGTTCCAATCCAGTAAATATATTCCTTGACTCAAGCAGATTTCGGAGTTAAGCACCACGAAGTTAGAAACAAGTGACGTTTCCTCTCTCAAGAGGCTATTGCACGGTCAAGCAGGATGAGAATCGGGCGGCCTGGCAGGGACAGAAGTCGTGTCGGGCGTTTTCCCAAGGGGCACTTGCTTCGGTCTGACCGACCCGGCGTCCACATGAGTGCCGTGAGCCCGGGTTTGGCGGACCGCTGGCTCCACATGAGTGCCGTGAGCCCGGGTTTTGTGGACCGCTGGCTCCACATGAGTGCCGTGAGCCCGGGTTTTGTGGACCGCTGGCTCCACATGAGGACCAGGCGTCCCCGCGCTCTGCTGTCTGGAGACAGCCGCGCGGAGACAGGCTGACCCGGCGCGCCCAGGGCCCGGGGCAGCCCGCGAGACGGCTCAGCCCTGCCTGCAGCCCTTGCTCTTCTCGCCGGGAGGCCGGGAGGCCGGGGCTCTCAGGATGCAGATCCCAGGAGAAGAAGCAGAGAGAGACTCTGGGCAGCAAAGGAAAGCAGCTGGCGGAAGCTGGGCCCCATTCGTCCCCAGACAAGCGTGCGGAGCGGCTGCGCCCGCGGAGCGCACAGCACCTCTTCAGGCTGTCAGGGCCCCGGGTTCGGAGACCTGAGCGGCAGTCCCCAGACGCGCCCGACAACAGTCCCACCTGCCCTAGGCTCCTGCCCGCCTGCAGGGGCCGGCCCGTACCTCTGTGCTCCCAGGTGATCCGGGGCTTGGGTGCAAAGGCCACCGCCATTCCCAACACCATGGCCAGGGCGGCAAGCAGCCCCCCGACGGGGGCACACATCCTTGCGCACCGCAGAGCGGGCCTGGGCAGCAAACGCTTGTGGGCCGGGGCGCTGCCGTGGGGGTCCCGGCGGATGCTGCTCAGGGCCTAGCGGCTGTGAGGCACGGCACAGCCCGGAGCTGGTGGACACTGTAAACCCCAAGGACCCGCATTTCCCACGTGTCGGGCGAGGTCACCACTGCCAGTGTTGAAGGCTGCCCGGATCTTAAGCGGTGTGCTGCTTTTTGGCCTCACGAAAAGATTCTGGAAGGGAGAACAAAGGTCAGAGGTCAGGATGCCCGTAGTAACACAGCTTCTATTCCCCACTGCGCCCAGGGCTCTGTCCACGCCAGGGCAGGGGTGGTCAGGGCGCAGGCTCACACGGACGCTGCGACCCCGTCACCAGGAGCGGAGCTCCAGGGCAGCTGCCGGGACCCAGACCGGGACGAGCGCCCACCCCGCTCCCCGGCCGCCCCCGTGTGCAGATGTGGCGCATGCCCTGCCGGTGACGTCATGCAAAGGTGCGAACCAGGCAACGGGTGTCCCCTCGGACCCTGGCCTCCCAGCCCCCGTAGCGCCCGCCGGGGAGGTCAGCTGGGCGGAAGGCCGGGAGCACCGAGCGGAGGCTGAGCCGTGTGCGCACAGGCCACTTCGCACGCGCAGGAGCACACACGCACACGTGACCGTGCCGTGCGGGACAGCGGCCTCCAGCCACACCAGAGACGTCCCCGAGCCACAGAACGCACGGCTAGGGGGTCTCGGGGTCCTTGGGAAGCCACTCGCTGGAGGGCAGAGGCTGCAGGCTGGGGGTGGGCTGGGTGGTGCCCCGGCCCCCACACCCTGCCCCACGTGCCATCCCCAAGGTGCCCTGCGGTGGGGGGCAGGGTGGCCTTGCTGTGGACCACTGAGGCACGGCAAACGCTGGGGTTCGCCCTGACCCGGGCGGGGCCTCTTGCCAGGACGCCAGTGGGACCGTGACCTGATTCTTTCTGACTTCTCAGGACGCACTGCAACCAAAAGCTGTTGGAACAGAGGCAGGACCCCCGTCCCTCCCAGATGTGCTGCCCCAAGAGGCCCCACAGGAGAGCCACTGGTACACACCACAGGGTTTCCTCTTCTGTGAGACAGCGGAGCAGCCTGCCTCCCTCCCCGGAGGGGGCCCTGCAAGGCTCAAGCCAATGGGCCTGAGCCCCTCTCTGGAGCCTTCCATTCACCCCCACCATCACCACCACTCGGGGATGGCCAAGAGGCAGCCAGCGCCACACCGCCCTCCACAGTCCCCCTGCTCAGCCTCCCCAGGGCCCCCGCAAGCTACATGTACCAACTCGGGCTGCTTCCTGACACCACAGCCAAACCGAACCTCCCAAGAGGGCATGAGGGGAAGTTCTCACTTCTGTTCAACTAGCCAAGCCACCACCTCCGGGAAGCCCTCCTGGACTGCCTCCTCGTCCTTCCCAGAGGTCACCTCTCATGCGGCTGGAATCCTATCACGCGGCAGGGCTTGCCCTTGGTGTCACTGTGGACTTCACGGCATCTTCCCTGCACCTTTGTCTGTTTCTCATGCCTGTGCCCTGGGCGCCACTGCCCCACTCCACTCAGTAAGGAGGACTCGTGGGGGGCCTTGGGGGAGGACTGACAGTGGGCACAGCCAGGCCGCAGCTGCCCGCTCCCCTTTCTTGTTGGGGCACTACTCTGCCTTTCCCTTTCCTGCCGAAGGCGTGCCGGCCAGGCCTGTCCTCACCCCGCTGCCGCTACAAGGCCACGAAGCCAGGGCAGGGCGCGCGCTGTCCGCGGGATGGGCTCGCCCTGCGTGGGGGCCGGCACCCTGTCCCACCGATGCCGCAGGTTTGGGCTGTGTGGTCTCTGCCTCGGGTACTCCGGGCCCCGGGGCCGCGCAGAAGCAGCCCCGACGTGTCACGGGCCACACACGGCCAGGCGCTGGTCTGCGGCTGAAACCCCGTCTGGGGTGCACGGGAAGGGCCAGCCCTGACGCCCCACAGCGAGGGGGGGACTGACGCTAAATCCAGAAGCAGACGGGCCACTCAGTGCTGGAGGGACAGGGGGTGCAGAGACCAGAGGACGGACAGAGAATAGGGACGGGGGGGGGGGGGGCGGAGAGAGGGGCGTGGGGAGGGACGGGGGAGCCAGGGATGGGGGGGCGAAGGACGGGGCACTGGGGGACGGCGAGGGGAGGGGGAGGGGGACAGGGATGGAGGGGGGAGGGAGAGGGGGGGAGGGGGGGAAGGGGGGAGGGACAGAGGAGGGACAGGGGAGGGACAGGGGAGGGACACGCACCTGCCACAGCTGCCCCTTTCTTGCCTGCCCCCCAGGCTGACCCCTGGCCCATCTTCGTTCTCTCGGCTACCCCCAGGCTGCCCGCCCCCCACGCCCATCCCTGTTCCCCGCGGGCCCACAGCCCCCTGGCTGCCCTCGTCCCCAGACTGACCTCCCACTCCACAGCCCCACCTCCCTCGCCTGCCCCCAGGCTGGCAGCCGCCCTGGGCTCCTTCCCCTGATGCTGGCTGTGGGGTCGGCAGCACCTTGCAAACAGCCCCCTCCCACTCAGGACGGGCTCCAGGAGCTCCCAGTGTCACATGTCACGTGCCTGATCAACGGTTCGCTGTGTGGACGTCAGTTCCCCCAGAACTCAGAATACTCCCCTGGAGTGACGCCCCCGCTCCACCGTGATTCGTGTGCTCAGCCCTGGAGATGGATGGCGGGACAGGGGGACAGTGGCCAGGTCACCTGCTTACCCTCCACCACCTTGCAGAGACAACCAAGCCGTCAGGGCGTGGGGGCTTCCTGACATGCCTCAACCTCATTCCCGCACCCGAACGTGGGCACGTGTGTGCCATGCGTGCGCTGACGGGACCCAAGATGCGGAGAGCAGCGGGGTGATGCCGTCAGACCACCAGCCTGATGACCGGCAGGTGCACGGGGCAGCAGCGAGGGGCCAGCCATGGCTGCCCCAGCAGGGAGGCCCACAGATGGAGTCCGAGTGCCTGTGCAGCACCACCAGACCCCGCGCACGTGGCCATCAACAACGCTGTCTCCTTCTGGGGAGGAGGGCTGTGTGTACCTGCACACGCCCCTGACCCCCTGCTTAGCGCCATCCTGGCATTTCCAGGGCAACCACTGCACTGTCCAGGCTGGATGCTGCTCCTGGGGGACGGCGGGGCCACCCTAGAATGGCTGTCCTGTCATCACAGGGAGCTTGGCCTCAGACGCCGGAGACCCAGGCAGCCCCAGGAGACGCGCTCGTGAGCATAGAGCACCACACGCTCGCGGCCACTTGGTAGCAGGTGGGACGACCCACATTGTGTCCAGGGAGGGGGCCACCCCCCAGCCCCCACGGACACACGTGGAAGCATATGCGGACGCACACCCAGCTATGAACGGTGGTCACTGCTGCGGAGGGGGACGAAGAGCCAGGGAGCGCTGCTGGTGTCTGTCGCGTGCACAGTGAGCTCACACCGCCCTGTGCCGGACGGACCGGTGTCTGTCGCGTGCACAGTGAGCTCACACCGCCCTGTGCCGACGGACCGGTGTCTGTCGCGTGCACAGTGAGCTCACGCCGCCCTGTGCCGGACGGACCGGTGTCTGTCGCGTGCACAGTGAGCTCACACCGCCCTGCGCCGGACGGACCGGTGTCTGTCGCGTGCACAGTGAGCTCACACCGCCCTGTGCCGGACGGACCGGTGTCTGTCGCGTGCACAGTGAGCTCACACCGCCCTGTGCCGACGGACCGGTGTCTGTCGCGTGCACAGTGAGCTCACACCGCCCTGCGCCGGACGGACCGGTGTCTGTCGCGTGCACAGTGAGCTCACACCGCCCTGCGCCGGACGGACCGGTGTCTGTCGCGTGCACAGTGAGCTCACACCGCCCTGCGCCGGACGGACCGGTGTCTGTCGCGTGCACAGTGAGCTCACACCGCCCTGCGCCGGACGGACCGGTGTCTGTCGCGTGCACAGTGAGCTCACACCGCCCTGCGCCGGACGGACCGGTGTCTGTCGCGTGCACAGTGAGCTCACACCGCCCTGTGCCGGACGGACCGGTGTCTGTCGCGTGCACAGTGAGCTCACACCGCCCTGTGCCGGACGGACTGACAGCTCTCGCCTCAGGGAACCCAGGCCCTGTGCACACGCTCCACCCAGTCCGCCCGGGGGCGGAGCGGCACGTCCCAAGGCCGTCTGTGCGCCGGCCCCTCCCCCAGGGCCACCGGGTGTTCAGGACCTGTCTCTCCCATCCGCATGGACATGAAGGAGGGGACGGGGCCTCGTCTGCTCTCTAGGCTGCGCGCCTGTTAGCACAAGGCAGGCGGGAGGCGGGCCCGTCCCCGGGGCGTTACCTCAGGGACCTCCACGCTGCTCACCCAGCCTCAGTGCACGGACCTGGTCGTCCCAACTCCCCCAAGATCCCCAACGACTTTTTTGTTTTACATAAGGAGATCAACAAACAAAATCAAAGATCAATGGCCTGAAGGGAAAATACTGGTAAGTGTCGGGGCTTGGAATTCCGACCGTGCGTCACCCCCACGGGCCAGCAGCCCGGCCCAACGGGGCAGGGAACGGAAAGCACACACGTGTGAGCCCACGCGTAAACACGGACAGTGCCAAGAGCTCTAGAGGTAGAGCTGCATCTGCTAACAGGGCCCCAGCAAGCCGGCCAGGCAGGTCCCGCACAGCACGGCGGCTGCGGAGCCCCTGGGGCTGCTGGAGGCCGGCCCGAGCCACATCCGCGCAGGACAGGAATGACCGCAAAGAGAAGGGGGGAGGGTGCGGGCTTTCCTTCTGCTTTTACGTGAAACAGACATTTCTCTTTCCTTTCCAGCTGGGACTACGCGGCCGGCGTGAAGATCCGCCACAGAACGGCCCGATCCAGAGCCAGGGGGACGCGGAGACCCTCCCCGCACCTTGGACCCCGCTGACCAGCCCCTGCAGCCCAGAGACCCGGAACAGAAACAGAAACACAGGGCGGGTAGGGCAGGCGTGGGACGGGGAGAGGCAGGCTGTGCGCGGGACTCAGGCGCCCAGCACGGACAGAAGCCTGCGTGGCAGCAGCCGCGTCCCGACCCCGGCCCTGCGGAGCACACAGGCAGCTGGCACCAGCCGTGTGCCGGACCCCACTGAGGCTTCTACGAGGTGTCGGCTCTGCTAGACTGGGACGCATGTGGAGAAACCATGTTTTTACCTGTATCTTGCGCCTCCAGAAACGTCCCTCAGTCGTTTCCAGGACGGAGTCTTCAGAAATCTGGGCTCTGAAAGGAACAGGAAAGGAGACCATTTCAGCATGTAAGTTCTCCGTGCATGTACCCACAGCATCACGACTACAGATGCACTGAAAAGAAACTCTTGCATTTTTTTTTTTAACCTCCAGACCCCGGGATGGGCGTGGCACTCATGCACTTGTGCAAACGGGAGGGAGGAATGAGTGTGCAATCGCGCCCGTGAAGGAGATGTAACCTGGTGGGTCCCCAACTGACCAGTCCCTTCCCTGCAGAGTAAGCCCGCCAATACGCCCCACGGTCTTGGTTCGCTATTTGCCGAAAAAGAACCAGGCCGTTAGTCTCAGATCTGTAACCTCGAGAACTTATCCTCCCTGAAATCCAGCAGTCGGGGGGCGCCCCCAGAAGGGAAGCGCGACTCCAGAGGGATGGCGCACGACACGGAGAATGGGAGCGACCGCCCCAGCAGGCACCGCGCAGGTGCGCGAAGGTGTCGAGGACTTCCGTGCCAGTCCCCGTGGTTGTGAGTGATCCACCAGTTTCTAAACCTCAGAATCAAACGCAGCATTTTTTGGTGGTTGGGATATAGTTTTGATTTCTTTTGCTTTAAGAGCTGGTACAACGCGTGCCATTTTCTGGAAGACTGCTGAGAAGTAGGAGGTGCTCGCTAGAAGCCAACACTCTGTCTCTCCCACACAGCACCCCCGGAGTGGGACCCGTCACGCCCGCAGCACAGAGACAGCCGGCACCCCACCCCATACCTAGGACTCCCAGAGTCATGACTCCCAGGGTCTCCCAGGGCCCCTTGTGGCCCAAGACATGTCCCAGGAACCCGAGCAAATGTGACCCCTGAGCACCGGCAGAAATGGTTTTGGATTCCTCCATCTCACCGTCTGATTCTGGGTCAGGTACTGGACGGCGCAGCGCATAGGAGCATGCCAGGGAGCGCCCCCCGACGAGACCGTGCCCTCCCAGCACCCAGGACCCACATCTTCTGTTTGAACGCTGGGGGAGGTGTTGCCACAATCGATGGACAGGCGACGGGCAAGTGTGACCAACCGTGGGGCTTACCTGTTCGCACGGGCAGGCCACCTGTGCGCTCCCCAAAACACGGGGAAATAAAGTGATGCACGCGTTGCAAGAGAACTGCACAAACAACCTGAATGCCAAGAAATCTGAAACTGAAAAACTTCTCTCTTCTGGAAATTCAGTTAAGCCTTTGTCACACCCAGAGCTGCTTGCTCTGGGGTCGGACAAGGCGCGTCTCGCGTTTCTCCGAATTTCACGGCGCTGAGCACTGAGGGCAGGTTGTGTGTCTGTGAGCCCCGTCTCACCGCACCTCGCCTCTGCCCTCCGCCAAACAGCTCTGAGCCCCATGGTTCCTGACTAAAAAAGAAAAAGACACTTCCGGCCCCGCTGACAGCCGGTCCCGGGCCCCAGCTCTCTACACGGGTCTACGCTCGCTTCTCGACAGAGAACCCCCCGCGCTGTAATTCGGCACCGCCACAGCGCAGGGCAGGGGACGTCCTCACACACCTGCTGGCGTCCTGCCGGACTCCGCGGCTCCCTGCACGGTGCCTCTCTCCGACCGCACAGGAAGAGCCCAGCAGTCCTCGTGTGAAACCGGGGGAGTTAGTCAGGAGCGAGGAGCGCTTCCCTCTCCCTCCCGCCAGCTTGGCCTTGGCCTCCGCTCCCCACGGTGAAGGCGAGCGTGGGAGGCGCAGCCCACGCCGAAGGCAGCGGTCCCGTGGCCGCTCTGACCACAGCAGAGAGCGAAGGCCAGGCTCGTCCTGCACGCGTCCGGTCTCTGTTCTGCAGATGTGACCTCAGCTCCCAAAAGCCCCTGACCCCGACTGCGGGTTTGCGCATCAAAGCAAGAGGCTCCTCCCCACCTCTGAGGAGGGCAGCCAGGAGGCCAGCTGCTCTAGGGCGCAGTGGCGAGGGCCCGCAGGGCAGCACGGGCCCAGAATCCTGCCCCGGTTCCCCACCAGGAATTCGGACGGCTGCACCCAGCCATGTGAGGTGCCCACGCAGGGGACCACTCGGACTCTGGAAACGGTGGACGACCGCACTGCTGGGGAAAGAAGCACGAAGTGAACGGCGCGCTCACGCCCTCCTGGTGGGAGTGTGAACGCGTGTGGTCACGTGGAGCACAGGACGCAGGCTCCTCAGAAAAATCAACAGAACTACTCCGCGATCCAGCAGTTCGACGGGGGGTATCCACCCAATGACAACAGACACGAATCCGAAAAGACCCGTGTATGCGTGCGCTCGCGGGCGCTACGGACAATGGGAAGACACGGAATTAGCCCGAGTGTCCTTTGATAGATGAATGGATAAGGAAGGGGTGTGTGTGTGTCCGCACGCGTGCACGTGTACACACACACACACCCCGCACGCGTGCACGTGTAAACACACACACCCCGCACGCACACACGTGTACACACACACCGCACGCGTACACACACACACCGCATGCGCACACGTGTACACACACACCCCCGCACGCACGCAAGTGTACACACACACCGCACGTGTACACACACACACACCGCATGCGCACACGTGTACACAACACGCACCACACGCACGCAGTGCACGCACACACACCACATGTGCACAAGTGCACACATACACACACTGCATGTGCACAGGTGCACACACCACACGCGCGCAGGTGCACACACACACACCGCACGCGCACACGTGTACAGACACACACACACCAGACTCACACAGGTGCACACACACCCCGCACACGTGCACGTGTACACACACACACCGCACGCATGCAAGTGCACACACAGACTGCACGCGTGCACGTGTACACACACACCGCACGCATGCAAGTGCACACACACTGCACGCGTGCACGTGTACACACACACACAAACACACAGAGCGTGGAATATTATGCAGACATCAAAAAGAATAACATTTTGAAATTTGCAAGAACGTGGAGGGACCTAGAAACTCACGCTAAGTAAGTCAGAGAAACGCAGTTTACTTACTCGGGTATCTAAAAAACAAAACAAATGAACAAACAAAAAAACCAGACTCTTAAACAGAGAGCAAACTGGGGTCACGGGGGCAGGCAGTGGGAGGAGGGAGGGAGGGGGATTCAGAGGTACAAAGTCCCAGTGACAACGGAAGGAAGTCTCAGGGACAGGAGTAGGGCACAGGGAACATCGCCAGTAACCCTCCCAACGCCGCGTGGTGACAGACGGGGACACCTAACGGTGACAAGCGCCGAGTAATTCAGACTTGCCGAATCGCTGCGTAGTGCGCTACTCACATATGGCTCCCACCTGGAAGCTTACTCAACGACTCCACCAAAATACAAGTCTCCATGAACAGCAGACAGACTTCCCATCATGTCTGACTGATCGGGCCTCTGCCGGACCTCCATCTAAGGGATCTGACACAGAGCACAGAGTCCAGCGGCCGTGAGTGCAGAGAAATCCCAGCTCAGTGCCCCAGGACAGGAGGGGCAGGCTTGCAGCCACCGAGACCAGGAAGTCCAGGAAGTGGGGGTGTCCCTTGTGGGCTGGCCAGAGGGGAGGGCAGGACCTCTGAGTGCACTGTGGGTCTCCTGCACGGCGCTCACCCGTGGGCGCCACCCAGCACTCCCAAGCCTCCTCCAACCCCACAACCCTATAATTTACAACCCTGTAATTAAATAGGATAATACTGGACATTCAGATCTTTGCCAATTTCTCACTTAAAATTCATTTTTAAAAAAGCAGGCTCCACACTCATCAGAGAGCTGGAACACACCACCCCGAGATCAGGAGTCCCACACTCTACTGACTGAGCCGGCCAGGCACCCCTTACCATTTCCTTTTAAAGAGTGATTTTAACTACCAGCAAACTCCACCCAGGAGCTCTTCTAACCACAGCCTATCTGCAGAAGCTACTTCCTTCCGGCCCCTGCTGAAGGCTTCTGTTGCTCGAGGTGCACATTTTTGCAATGAAAGAGCTGGTGTCCCCTGCCCTTCCTATACTTGTTTCCAAAACAGTCCATCACCCTGGGACTGGAGCGGGCCACAGCTCAGCAGGCAGGGATGGAAACCACCCTCTGTGGAAGCGTCTGGCTCCACGGTGAACGGAGGCTTCTCGAGGAGCTCAGGGCAGAGATAAGGGGCACCCCAAGCCCACAGCAGGCATCTCCTCCTCTCTGTGTTGGTCAGGGCATGAAGGTCTCACAGAATTGTCTGGAGCCGTGCCCACCCCGGGGGCTGGCTGAGACTATGCTCCAGGCCACCTGGGGCAGTGTCCTGCCTGCCAAGTGCCCGCAGGGGGAGTGTGCACAGTCTCACCAGGGGACCCGACTCCTGCCCCTTGCACAGGCCTAGCCCAGCTGCAGAGCGACCAGCAACCCTCTCCGCTCAGCCACAGTGGGAGGACGGGCCTTGGAGCCCGGACAAGCCCAGGTCTAGGCGGACAGTTCTTTTTTAAGTCTAAAAACCACAAAATGCCACTCTCTGTGTTCCTCTTTAGTGACTCCTTAAAAATACACAGCAGGGTCGCAGAGCCAGGCCAGCTCGACCGCAGGCCACCGTCCAGCTCAAGTCTGCGAAGGCTGAGCCAGAACAAAGTCCTCTCCTTGCACCCGGCCTCCCTCTGGGACGGGGCCTCTGCTCTCCACTTGGCGAAAACCCATTAGAGAAGGCACAAGCCGTGGGCGAAAGCACTGTGAGGGCCCAGGGGCGGGCCCCCAGCAGGACATGGGGCCCACCAGCACGCCCGGTGGCCGCCACGCCGGCCTCTCTGCACAGCCACCTGCACACAGGCATCTGCTCTGACTCGCCAGCTTCTATACCCCTTCAAGGGGACCCCCAGAAACGCCCCCGCAGGCCGCACAGCCGCTGCAGAGTGCCTGGCAGCCAACCTGGTCACGTTGAGCCTGGGCCCCTGGGATCCGTGCTCTAACCGCACCAGCCCCCGCTCCATCAACCATGGGCCTCGCGGCGGCTGTGGGCAGGTAGGAGCTGGACCGCACGGGGCTCCATGGCTGCCAAGAGGACCCCCGCCCAGTCCCCCGCACACGGCTTCTGCCCCGAGTCTCAATCATCTCTACTTTCCAAACAGCACACAGAGGCACAGCCCGATGTCAGCACCGCCACAGCCTGACCTTTGAGGGGAGCGCAGGGAGCCCCACGCTGGACCGGACTCGCCCGTCCCACTGACCCTCCCTCGCGGTCCTCCTCGGCTTCCGGATGCTTCCAGGAGCCGACGCTGCATGTGGGACGGGGCCACGTCAAACGGTGCGGGTCTGGCCTCGAGCAAACCCCCCGTTCAGGGTGGTTGAAACAACTGGACCGGACCCAGCAGCTGCTCTCGTCGGTCCCGACGGCAAGTGGGTGTCTGGAGCGGCCTCTGCTCAAGTCCCAGGTCAAGGGAAGCCCAGACCCCGGATTGCAGGGGTCCACTCTGCAGCCTCCACACAGGAGAGGGGTCTACGCCCCGACCGCAGGCCAGGCTCGCCGGACGCCGGCCCTGTGACCTGCCCTGCAGCCCAGAGCGTCCCGCCTTCCCACATGTGGACGCCGCGGCAGGCAGGCGTCCCCTTTCTGAGGCCCGTGTCACCTCCCGGGTGCCGCGGAGACATGGCTGTGGCTCTGGCCGCGCCTCATGTCATCTTCTGGCGGGAGGACGTGGGCTGGAGGCTGGCTGCCCCTCACGGTCCCCAGCCGGCCTGAGCAGCCACCTTCCGTCCTGGGACCCGTGCTGGGGAGTGCAGGAGCCAGGCAGCATGGACACAGTGGGGTCTCCTCACAGCTCACGAACCAAAAATCAACGGGAAGATCTGCCAGAGCCTCTGAACCTTCCTGCACCAGTATAAGCCAGGCCGCCCTCTGCCCCCACTAGGGCCTTGCCACTGCATCCCTGGTGAGGACAGAGGCTTGGCCCCGGCTGGCCCCTGCTCGTGGCAGCCACGGCAGGGCCATGGTTGTGCCCGCAAGCCTGAGAGAGGCCTCCAGGTGCTGCCCCCAGGTGCCCCCATGCAAGCCGGGCCCCTCATCCAGGGACAGGGACCTGGGGTCAGACCAGGGGGAAGCCCAAACGTGGGTGCAGAGCAGCAGCAGGCAGAATGCAGGACTCCGGCCTCCCTTTCTGCCGGCAAGGGCTGAGGAAATGGCACCACATTCTGCCACGGACTCAGGAAGCAGGGGGTGTGCGCGTGTCCATGGCCCTGTCTACTGCGGGTGCCGGGGCCCGAGGTCTCATTTCCTGCAGAACTGGTCCCGGAGCCGGGCCAGCTGCCCGTGCCTCCCGACAGGCAGAGCTCGGGGCCACCCCCCATGCCACCCACTCGTGGGTGTCGGGCTGCCTCCGGGGAGCGCGGTGGGCATGTCCTAGCACAGAAACCGGCTGAGCAAGGCCCCCAGCTCGGAGACGCATGGTGGTCCCGAGCAGCGACCCTGATGGCCATCGCCTAGGACTGAGCTCTCCAGAGCCCTGCCTCTGTCCTGCCGTCCTCACCCCGAGGACATACAGGGCCAGGCTGGCCGGCACAGGGCCCTGTGGGGCAGGCTGCAGCCTGGGGGGGCTGGTCTCCGCTCCGGAACGGCACCCCCTCTTCACAAAGCACACATGCAGCCGGCCTGCCTGACTCACGCACTCTGCCTCCTGTGACCACACACGGACATGGTTCAGACCCAAAAGCAGCACCACCACCACGTCCCTACTGGGGACAGGGGAGACACTGTGTGCTAGATACAGGGAGGGACCTGGGCCTGGCCTGCAACTGTCGTCCAAAGGCCATGCGCGGGCAGTGCCGTCCAGGAGGCTACGGGGCAGCAGCAAGGAGGCAGCCCTGGGCCAGGCCCCAGGCACGGCTCCCCACGATGCACACGTGAGCTGGTACCTGCAAGAACCCGGAGTCTGGCCCCTTCAGTGCAGATGGGAGAAGCAGAGACAGAGAGCCCCGCGCCCGCCCTGCACCAGCACCGTCTGGTCCCTGCACTGGACTGCCCTCCGTGCTGGGACCCCAACAGCACCCGGCCAGCCCTACCTCCAGACGCGGGGCGGGGAGCAGAAAACCAGATCTCACCAGGCTGGCGGCAGGGTTCGAGGAGAAGCAGAAGGCTCCTCCAGGCTCTGACCTTGCCCACGCTGATGCAGCTTCCCTAAGGGCTGGCGCTGCTCGGCCCCACCCACCGCCGTGCGGCCTCGCAGACCCTCCAGGCACCGGAAGCCGGAAGCTGATGTGTGGGCTGGGGGAGGGGCGGGGCTGCCCTCCACACCCACCACGACCGCCCCATCCATCCCCCTGGGCACAGACCACCTGCCACTGGTCTGGAGGCAGATCCCAGCCTCACCTTCCCCAGCAGCCCCCGGCCCCCAGGGATGCTCCCGCCCCCAGCCACCCTCCCAGAGACCCAGCTGGGGGCCCCATGTCCCCATCATCCCAGCACAGCCTTTCGGAGGGGTGGGGGGGAGGGGAAGAAGAACTGGTCAGGTCACCTCGTGCCACCAGGGACATGTGGGCTTCCTGGAGAGGCTCTTCTAGCAACCGGATGGGCCAAAGACCATCCTCCTCCTCGTGGGGATCCCTCCTTCACACACGAGACAGCAAAGGCCCAGACACTTCCAGAAGTCACACCAGGGGCCAGCCGTGCATGGAGAGCCCGAAACCCGGTGTCTGCCCCTGCCCCCCGGCCCAGTCCCCAGCACCGCCTTTTGAGTCCTTAGCAGTGGAGAGCCAACGTTCCCCCTATGTGGGTGACCCTGACCCAGGGGCCTCATGGAGCCACTCCACACAGCTGGCCCCACCCAGGTCATCCGGTTCCTCACCGACACCTCACACGTGCTCCAAGTTAGGCATGCAGCTGGCGGTCCTACGTCTGGCAGGCGTGGGCCTCCCCAGATAAACCCGCTTGGCTGACTCCTCCCTGACCAACCGGGGCTCGGCTGGGCCCCGCAGGAGGTGGGCACACCTGGCTGTCCCGGACGGGCTCCCAGCCTCAGAAGGCAATCCTGCCCAAAACGTCCCTGTGGGGGCCGAGAAAATTAAAGCCATCCCGCCTCAGGTTCAGCTGATGTGGGAAACAGAGGCAGAAGAAAATCATTAAAATTCCTCACCTACTGACAAGCCCTTGAAACAGACAGAGTGCCTCTCCCGTGGGGACTCAACTGCCCTCACCTTGAGGTTTTGCTAAGGACAATCCTCGCTGACCGACCCCCTACCCCAACAGGTCCGACCAGGATCCCATAAGTCTACTTTAACAATCCCTTTAGGAACCTTTATCTCTAAACCTCCAAGATAGTGTCGAGAATCATTCCCAAGTACATGACCCACCGATACACATCTAAAGGGTCTCACGAGATTTTTTTTTTTTTTAAAGATTTTTATTTATTTGACAGAGAGAGACCACAAGTAGGCAGAGAGGCAGGCAGAGAGAGAGAGAGAGAGAGGGAAGCAGGCTTCCTGCGGAGCAGAGAGCCCGATGCGGGGCTCGATCCCAGGACCCTGAGATCATGACCTGAGCCGAAGGCAGCGGCTTAACCCACTGAGCCACCCAGGCGCCCACGAGAAGATTTTTATTATTGGTAATAAATAACCTCTCTCCCAACAATAGCTAGCCCCTCAAGGTCCTGGAGACCCTGCTTCCTAAATTCCTTAGTGACTTACGCCATCCCTAATCCCCTTTGTCCTCAGCCATCGCCGAGTCCACCCCGACTCTGCCTTTAAAAACTCTTGGACTGTAATCTGGTTCCGGGTCCAAGTCCCTAGTCCGCTGCGTCAGGTACACTTGGGCCCTAGCTTGAGCTTGTCGAATAAACCCGCGTGTGACTGCATCGGTGTTGGCTCCTTGGTGGTCTCTTGGACGCAAAAACTAGGGTATAACAGTCCCAGGTGACAGAAGATTCTAGAAACGTTTCAGCCACAGGGAGAACACTCCTCACAAAATTTCAGACCCGGATGGGTTTTTTTCCTGAAATACGGATGTGAAACGACACCTGCCGAGCTTGCCCGAGACCACCCCCCCGGGTCCCAGGGGGCCACTTCTCTTCTATCCTAGCTACGCTGGGCAGCCCCTCACACACACCCCTGCACAGACCCACCGTCAGCAGGCTGGGGACCCTCCATCTTCAGGGGGAAGCGATTTTCTGCCTCCGGGGGGTGCTTGCCGCCAGCTGCAAACCCCCTCCCCACCTCGAGCGGCACCTGGACGCCAGCACGGGCCGGGGCCGGGGGGAAGTCAGCCGGCTTCCCAGAGGGGCCCAGCGAACACGCCGCCTGCTTGGTCCCGGCCTCAGCAATCGCGCCCGTTCACACGGAGGTGCATGTCCACGCCGCTTCCGCCGCCGGGACTGAGCGCCCGCGTGCCCCGGTCAGGACGCGGCTAAATAAACAACGACCCGCCCGCCCGACAGGCGCCGCGGACTGCGGGCCAGTGCTCGCCGACACGCTCGGACCGACACGTATATTATCAAACGCAGCGAGGAGAGGCTAGAACAGCCCGTGCGGGTAGACTCACTCGTGCCAAGGCCCGCCAGGGACGCTGCATCCAGCGGGGCCCGGGGTGGCGCCCGCTCCACGCCCCCGGCGCGGGCCTCGGCGGGCTCCCGGACGCCGGCGGGCACCAGCGGCTTTTCAGCTGAGCTCGCCGGTGCCCGGTGCACCCGATCTGCGAGGCCCGAGCGCCGCGCCGTGACGTCCATGACGTCTGTGACCTCCGTGTCCGCAGCCCAGGCGGACGAGGGGCCCCGGCGCGTGCGAGGCTGGGTTCCGGGCCAGGGGCTGGAGGGCCATGCGGCACCTTCTCACAGTGTTCCCGTCAGAAAGCATACGTTTTTGTGTTTTCTTATAAAAACATCACGACATTTCCGAGTATCAGTGGCTTCCCCAGATTCTGTCTCTCAGGCCACCCCACAGGAAGGGGAAGCAGCCCCACCCCCAGGAGTTCATTCCCGCTGTCCTTGGGGGGCACTTGCGCCCTCCTGGCCCTCCGCCAGACGGGGCCGCCTGTGGCTTCATCGTCCTGGTGTCTACGCCTTGTTCCCCGCCCCACGTGTGCGCCCTGCTCCGCCGGACCTGGCCGTCCACTTACCCCCGAGAGGGACACACATGAGGCTGGGTGTCGGGGCCGGAGGCTGGCGTCCCAGCGGTGTGACCACGGCGGCTACTTCCCCGCTCCCTTCAGGGGCTGAGCTGGGAGACAGGCTGGCCTCCAAGTGCGGGTGGGCTTTTCCCCCCGACAATAGGATTAAGCAGGGAAGGGCTGGGGCACCGGCGGAGCCTTTCCAGAGACAGGTCCATGGCAGCGGAGCCCTAAAAAGACCCGGTTTCCTGCGGTGATCTTTCGACGCCTTCTCCCCTGGGAAGGCACCGGGCACGGAGAGGAAGAGCCGGCCTGCGGCTCGAGGAAAACCACGTCCCCTGCGCCCTCGGGCTCTCCCGCCCCCGCCCCTCAGGTCCTGTCCTAAAGGACATCCCCGGGCGGAGTGGCACCTGCTCCCCGAGAACAGGTGAACACGGGCCCACGCAGGCACCCAACACTCAGGCTCTCACGCAGCAGGAGGGGAAGACCCACGGAGGGCCGGAGGGAGGGCGGGTCGCGCAGAGAGCCAAGGCCAGGAGAGGCGTCCTCTGCCCGCACACCCCCTGCTTCGGAGCGCCCAGCGCCCAGAAAGGGAGGCCCGTGCGGCGACGGCGGGGGCAGGGCCCAGGCCGCCTTGGACACTGCGCTCCCCGGCACTCAAGTGACTGCTCTGTCTCATTCACCAGCCGGCGTGACTCAGCCAGGCTCGTGCTGTCTCGGAGAACAGAAATCAAACGGCCCTCCCCGCTCCCGGGAGTGGCTGCGCCTGCATCCTGGAGTCTGTAAGTGGATGGAGTGTGAGCCTCTGGGGAGATGAGTGCCATTAGCGCGCACATAGCGAGAGGGCTGGCGCGCAGCCGTCCCCCGACTGCCAGGCGCAGGGCCACCGACCCTGGCCACGCACAGCTCCTAACCCCGCCTCGGTTTCTCAGTCCCTCCACCATGTCCCTGAGGCCCACGCCGGTCACCCCGTGCGAGGCAGACCCGAGCCCGTCCCACAGCACACGCAGTCGGGACAGGAAGCCCTGAGTGACTGCCACAGTCCCGTGTGCCTGTGACCCGGTGCCAAGTGCACACAGGCCTTTGCAAGGACAGCAGAAGCAGGGGTCAGGCGGGCAGAGTGGGCTCAGCGCCCACCAGGCAGCCCCGATCTAAGGGGAAGCTGTTCTCACCGCGCCCTAGTGAGAGCCGGAAACGCTGAGACCCACACAGCAGGTGCCGTCGAGCACTCACCCTAACGACGGCCACGGGAGCCACGACACAGAGAAGCCAAGCGGGCTGACGGTCCCCTATGACAGGTGAGCCTGGAAGCACAGAGCCAGACGCACGCCCAGACCACAGCAGGCGCGGCCTCGAGACGGCAGCTGGCAGGGCTTCCTCTCTGCAGCCTCTGCGCCCAGCAGGCCTCGGATCCCTGCGTCCAGACAGGCTGAGAGCCCGGCCACACGACGTGGAAGCAGGGCCTCCGACAGGGATGTGCACACCGCGTTCCCAGCAGCAGGGCTCACAGCAGCCGAAAGCTGAGAGCATCCCAGGGTAGCAGAACACACTGCCCCAAAACGTGCACCCTGTCCAGTGTGGAGTCGCGGCACGTGAGAACGGCCAGCACCGCTCTGCTGGGAGCAGGAAAATACGTCCCCCGGGAAGCATGCGCCCTTGCACCGGGAGCGGAAGGCAGCCTCGGGGCCAGAGGTGCAGAACAAGGGCCCAGAGTGTTGTGCAGGCCGAGACCTCCCTACTCCCCTGATGCGCCACCCCGAGACCAAACCCCTTTGTGCTGTCCATTCCTCACAAACAGACTGTTTTTTCATCGGGCACGTAGGAAAACTGCCCTCTGGTCACTTCTTACAGTTTTTTATCTTTGGAACTCCCGTAGGTACAAAGTTAAATTCACTTTTCTCCCATTAATGTCTTAGGTTAATGTAATCAATAGACCAGCCGCAGGGCCCAGACCGGAAGATGGGAGATGCTGCCCCGGCCCAAGTGTCCTTTCAGGCCTGAGTGGATAAGAAAGTGCAGCGTGTCCACACAGCGGAGCGCCGCGTCCCTCCCTGCAGGGAAGGGTCCACACAGCGGAGCGCCGCGTCCCTCCCTGCAGGGAAGGGTCCACACAGCGGAGCGCCGCGTCCCTCCCTGCAGGGAAGGGCTGTCCTTCTGAGCCCTCCGAGGTGACCCAGGCCCCCCTCTCTGTGACCAGCACACGGCGGGGCACTGGAAGCCAACAAGGCGGTCACACCAACTCTTGGAGGGTCCCCGGCCCTCGGCCTTTCCACGGCTTGTGCGGATGTGGCGCAGGAGAGGCCGCAGAGTCGCACAGCTCCCCACACGTGGAGTGAGGGGCAGGGGCCGGCGGCACGAGACTGTCCCAAGGCCTGCTCCCTTCCAGAGCCTTCGGTCCCTGATGACTCTGCCCTCCCGCCAGGGCCAGCCCCACAAAGGCACCTCTCCAGGTGGACAAAGAACCTGCGTTCTGTTGGCACACAGCTGATAAACCCATCTCCAGCCTTTTGAGACTCCAGACGGGCAGAGCTTGGCTGAAGACCCAACACCACCCGGGAGAAGCCGGCCCGGCAGTTGCTGGTCAGCCTCGTCCACCTGGCCCCCACTCCGTGCTGCCCACACCGCACCAGCCACCAGAGACTCCGAGTGGAGGGCGGGTCAGGGGTCTCGGTCCCGGGGGGAGCCAGGCTCCAGGAAGCTTCAGGAAGCGAGGACGTCAGAAGGGTGCCGGCCACCTCTGCACTAAGACCCACTCTTCGCATCAAGATTCCTCGCCACACACTGCAGGCTGCCGTCTAGGAGCGCCCCGAGGTAAAGCTCAACACGCGTGCACGGTGTGTGTGATGTGAGTACACGGTGTGGGAGGCGTGTGCTCATGGTGTGTGTGGCGTGTGTGAGATGTATACGTGGTCAGTGCCTGCGGCGTGTGTGGCGTGTGTATGTGGTCCCTGAGCAAAGCCGTGTGACAGGCAAGGCCACAGGAGCCTGTGACAAGTTACGATCCAACCAGCGGCGACACAGGAGCACTGTGGGACTCAGGGCTGGCACAGGATCTCGCACCTGGAACCCGCAGCTGCCCTCCTGGGCACCAGGGAGTGGCAGCCGCCTCTGCCTGGATCGGCCACCAGGCCCGGCCTGCTCCACGGGCTGGGCCCCAGGAAGGCGCTCTGCCACGGCCGGTCACACTGCCCTCGGCGTGCGCGCACCAGGGCCTGCGGCTGCCGGCCCAGCTGTGGAAGCACGGACGTCCCTTGCCCAGTGGGGGCCAGGGCGCTGGGACAGGCGGGGGTGCTGCGGGTTCCAGGGGTCAGGACACGGATGCCCACAGGAGCCCTTCATTATTCTGCCTTCTGCAGACCCCATGGCTGTGTATGTGGCCCAGCAGGGGCACAACTCCTGTGTTCTTCTTCCAGGAAAAAAATGAGTTTTTAGATTTAATTCTCCTTAATTCTGGGAAGTCCAAACCAAGCCTGACTTGTGAGAGCTCCGAGCCCACCTGGTGCCCTGCAGGACTGGGGAGCCCAGGGGGAGGGGCAATGCCTCACCCCTTCCACAGGGGCGGGGAGGGGGCGGGAAGGGTCCCCTGCGAGGAAGGTACGTGTGCAGAAGTGCACACTGGGCAATCAGGAGCCAGGCCACAGCCAGGTAATATTGTTTTAAGAATGGGGGGGTGGTGAGTAAAAATGTAAATGACTGCTAACAAGGAGTGCAAAACAACCAGAAAACCAGCACATTCCTTGGCCTGCTCCGGCTGACTGGTCATTCAGATGCAAATCCGACCCTGGTTTTTGGAAGGCTTACAAGCACCCCGTTGAGAGCCAGGCCTGTATGAATTCCAAGCTCTGAACAAGCCCTCCCAGTTCCCAGCCTCGGGGCTCTCCCCTCGCGGGGTCTTTTTATGTAGCGCTGAAACACCAGCGGCCTCTTCAAGCAGGCGCTGCAGGGTCCCTGGTGTTTCGCACCCCCCAGGGGCAGCACTGGCCACACCCCCCAGGGGCAACACTGGCCACACCCCTGGGCCAGACTGGCCAGATGCCTGCTGCGCCCCTCACTGTGCCAGCTCCAGTCCAGCCGCTGCCTTGCGCGAGCCCTCAGGGCCTGGGGCCTGTCCTGGACCCCGCACCGCCCTGGCCCTCCCCACTGCCATCCCTGTACAGCCAGGCCTGGCTGAGCCTCGTCCCAGCCACTCCCTCGGTGGCCCTGGCCCTCAGTGACTTCCTTACTGAACCCACAAGACCTGGAGACACAAATGCTGTGACACGTCCCTGGGACCTGAACCAGCCGCCCAGGCTGGACAGACAGACTCCTCCAGTCCTTGAGAAGGGGAGAAGGCCATTCGTGCCTCGGTCACTCAGGGACAGAAGGGTGCCCGCCTGCTTCCTCAGCTCATTCCCACTCAACTGAGCCGTGAGAACCAGGAGCACCAGGGGCCGAGCCCCGGAATGGTGAGAAATGCAAGGACGTGCCACAGGGCCCTCCTGGTCAGCCGGCTGGGGACGACCACGCCATCCCTGCTCCGTCGGGGGCCTAAACACCATCGCACATGGCGAGCCCTGGGCACAAGATCAAACTCGGATGTGTACATGCTCTTGCTTCTTCGAGGAGGAAACCGCAGCGGACCGTCCCTACAGAAGCGATGAGGGAGAGACACCGGACTCCGGGAACGAGCCAAACCCCCCCAGCCGCCAGCCTCACCTCGCCGGCAGCTGTGCTCGCCCGCCGGTCCCGGCCCCACGCTGCTCATGGGACTGCGGCGCTCAGGACCCCGTCTGGCCTGGCGTCCCCATTCTCAGGGGGACCTGTGCTGGGGGGGAGGCGGGTCTGTCCTGACACGGCGGGGTGTACAAGGCACAGCGGGGGCGGGGCCACGGGGACGAGCTACAGGCACCACAAGGCACCCTTCAGCAGCGGGACAAGGCCCCGCGGCGAGCCTCCCTCGGGCTGTGGAACACGCTCGCCCCATTCTCGCCCCTATCAATGGCAGGCTGTGCGCGATGTAGGCCCGACTGTTCTCCTGTGTGGGCTCATTCAGGGCGTGGGGCGGGGGAGGCTGAGGAAGGAGCTGTGCTCCCGCGGGAGAAAGGGGCGTGGAGCCGTGGGAGGACAGACAAGGGGTCCCACCAAGGGCCCGGCCCTCGGTGGCTGAAGATCAGGCAGGCCAAGCCACGGCAGTGACCGAGGGCCGGGGCTCCAAGACGAAGATGGGGCAGCTGCCCCCTCGCAGGCTCTCCCAAAGGGCCCTGGACAAGCTCCTCCGAATGTTGGCGCCCGGCCTTGGCAACAGAGAGAGCCAGGTGCCAGAGCTCCCCATGAGGCCAGGTGAGGCAGGGACGTGGGCGAAGCACTTCCACGCTGCTGGCCACGGCACAGCTGGGCAGAGCAAAACTCAGCCGGGAAACCAAGGCACGTGCTGGGCTGCCTCCTGACCCCCAGCCACGAGCACGGGTCCCCGTGGGTGCACCTCGGCCGGGGACTGGTGCTCACGGTCTGTGTGGGGCGGTGTCCCTGCAGGCCTGGAAGGGCGCACAGGAAGGGCGCACAGGAAGGGGACGGCAGCAGCCACTCCTGCTCCTGGACAAACACAGGCAGGTGGGCAGCAAGCAGGGAGGCCCCACGGCTGCCGCGGGCTCGGGCACCCTCCACGCCGGCAGGACGTGGGCCTGGGACACTGCGGCGCTTGGTGGTGGCGGGCACCCGCTCTCTGTGCTACCCACAATGCCACCGGCTCCTGGTCATGGCAGCCGTGAGGACGGAGGGCCGGCTGACCTGTCCAGCACTGAGGGAAGCGGAAACATGACCCGGGCGGGTGCAGGTGACCGCCGCGGCCCACCAAGTGGGGGAGCCTTGGGTACAAGCAAGACACGGACTGGCGGGCCTGCGTGGCAGCCGCACGTGGGGCTACAGGCGCCATGGCCACCCTAGTAGGACAGACGCTTGCTCCATCCCAGACCCCAGGCCTACACCTCCAACCCCAGCACACAAGGCTCATGCCCCCCCCACGTGAGGTCAGCAGTGCCAGGCAGCGGCCAGAAGCACAGTCCCTGTCCCTTTGAGTGGGATGCGACCTAGGAATCCACAAGGCAGCAGGAGCGAGATGGAGCCGAGAAGGCAGGAGGGAGCAGACCCGCCCAGAACGGCCCCCCAGGTGCCCCCAGTTTCAGGCACCTGCTCCAGGCACCTCCCAGAGCCTTTGGTGACAACACCGAGCACCAGGTCTGGAAGGCAGCCAGCGGGCAGGACAGCCACAGCAGCTCGCGGGGCTCCATGGGGGCCGTACGCCCCGTCCAGCTTGGGCCGTCTTTCGGGGCCTCCCCAGCCTCCTGGTGGTGCTCATCAGAAGTGGGAGAAGGCGCCCTCGGGGTGGGGGGCAGGGAGCCGGGGGACGGGGACCAGCACGTCAGGACCCTCGACCGCGGGCTGATGGTCCTCATCGTGAAAAACACCATATTCTGTCATTCCTAACAAGCACGGACTGCTTCTGGCTTCAAAGCCACCTTGAGGCGGTGAACTCCGTATTCTTTACAGTCTGAGTCTGCAATCGTATGTAATATGTGTATCTGGAGACTTTTCTCCAGTTGGCAATGTGCTCTGCATTTTTGGGGTGTTTGCACAGATCTGCAGGAGCGAGCTGTCTGTCTGAAGAACAGATCTTCTGAACCGGGTCCCACTACTGATGCGAAGCTGCTCTTTGTTCAATGCCCGTTCCGCAGACACTGATCGGGATCACCACAGCCCTGCCGGCCCCAGGCCCCAGAGTCCACCCAGGGGTCCATGAAGAGCAAACGTGTCCGCGTCTCAAAGCCTACCGACGGGTACTGTGCGGGAGCAAAGAGCACAAAGCCCTGCGAATGAAAGCCAACGGGCGCACGCTCAGGTTCACCACATCTCGGTCTCAGTTTTAAGCATTAATTCCACCTGCTCAGCCAAGGACACGCCCTGTATAATTCTGCCACGGGGACCTGGCCTCGGTCACGGCTCCAAAGCTCTCACACCGGCAAGGGTGCCAAGAAGAACCGAGGGACACAGAGCCGCCTGCCTCTGTTCCACCAGAACAGTCCAGACATCACCCTCTCTGAACCGACCCACGTCGTGTGGCCCACCAAGGACACAGGCTTCTCTCCCGGAGACCCCTCTCTGAACAAAGCCCGTGCAGCGTGACCGCCATCCTCAGCCATGCTGAGCCCTTTGTCCCTGCCCTGTCCCTGCCTGGGCACCTTCCACACATCAGCCACGCGAGCCACACTCCACACCCTACAAACACAGCCCAGGCCCTTCTGGGGCAAGTACCCCTGATCTCCCAGGAAAAATGAGATGGACAGGCCATTGTGGGGGCATTCCCCAAGGGGTCTGTATGGGGGATGGGCCATGGTGGGGCTGCTCTCCAAGGGGTCTGCGTGGGGGGAGGGCTGTTGCGGGGATGCTTCCTGAGGGTCTGTGAGGTGGCGGGCCATCATCCAGTGCGGGGAACATGGGCTCCACAGGCCGAGAACCAGCAGGTCCGGAGGTAAGAGCCTGCACACGAGAGGCACAGCTGCAAGGCGGACACGGCCCGCGTGCTGATGTCAGGGGGACCCTGGCCTGGGCACAGCGCGAGGCCCAGCTGCACCAAGGTCCTGGGCTGAGAAGGGGGCAAGAGAGCCCAGAGGCAGGAGAGCACCAACCCCCTCAGGCCCGGGCGTCCCTCCTCTCAGGGCTGGTGAGTCCCCAGCACCTGGCTCCCGAGGCGCCCAGCGTGCCGGGCTGCGTCCTGTCCTCACTGATGGCTGGACCTATTCTCATCTCCGACTCCACACCAGTCTCGGGCTTTCTGGTCCCAGCCCTCCCTCCTAGGCCTATACCAAAACCTCCTTAGTTTGGGCTCCACCTGCCCGGCAGGGGCTGGGGGCCATCACCCTGGAGCATGGCGAGAAGTAGACATGGGGGAAGCATTCCCGGGCCCCCGTCTGTGTTTCAGTGTGTCTCTTGCCCACAGCCACGCCGCTCTGTTTATCTGCACGTGCTCAAGTCCCTCCGTTTACGGTGCAGACTGCCGCAGGCCAGGCCGGGGCACTGGGGGCGCGGTGAGGCATCCTTCCTTCCCTCTAGCCACAGCCTCTGGCCCTTGGCTTTGTGCCCCTCCTCCCCAGGGGACCTGGCCTGGCCCCTGGCCGCCCCTCCTGCCCACAAGGCCAGCTCCCCATCTTTCTCCCATGAGGAAGCTCCCGCGTCACCTCCCGCTGACCTTGGAGCAGACGTACCACAGTCTGTTCCTCTGGCGACTCCGGTCACACCGGCATTTGGGAAAGAGAGGAGCCTGCCTGGCAATGTGTCCCCTGGACCCCAGCCACCCACACCTACCAGCTGCGAAGCAGGCTAGGCCACGGGCAGCTGCCAAAGGAGGACCTGTGTGGGGCAGACAGCTGCGGGCTGCAGGGCCTACACCCACCCCACCCCACCCCTGCCAGGTCGACTTCCTCCTGTGAGTCTGCCGGCTGTGGGTCCTGTGTGGGGAGCAGGGCAAGGAGCCCGAGGCACACCTCCACCTGCTGTGTGGGCGGGGCCGGGGTCATGGGAGGGCGAGCGAAGGCCCTGCCACCCCAGCTCCCCGCATGGGTGGGGCCCTCCGGCTTGGGTGGCACAGCAGGAGCCCGGGCAGAGACCGGGTGTAGGGAGCACAGAGGCATGTGGAGGCCACAGAGGATGTCAGGGGGATACAGAAGGCACTTGGGGACACAGAGCACTGTTTCTCGGAGGGCCTGAGTCAGAGATGGCTGTTTCTGGCGGCCTGAGTCAGACACACGGTACCCGACGGTAACATCTGCACACACCACGTGCACACGCACCCTGCCCGGCACACAAATGCCCTGCTGTGCACATGCGCCCACGGACCATACATGCGTACCCACACTGCACACACATGCACACCCCTGTGCACACGGACCCCACCGTGCACACACACCCCTACTGTGCACACACATTTCCCGCTGTGCACACACTCACCTACCATACACGTGCACCCCCATGTACACGCAGCTCCCCACTGTGCACACACACTCTGTGCACACGCATCCGCCTACCAAACACACCTTCGCTGGGCACACATGCACAACCCTGTACACACACGCCCTCCACTGTGCACACGCACCCCCCACTGTGCACACACACTCACCTACCATACACACACACCCCATGCACATGCAGCCCCCACCGTGCACACACACCCGCCGTGCACACGCACGCACCTATTGTACACACACACCACCCCTGTGCACAGCCCCCACCATGTACACACACCAGCACCGTGCACACCCCCCACCCTGCAGACATACCTGCTCACCATACACACACCCCCCCGCTGTGCACATGCACACCCACCGTGCTCACACACGCCCCACCATGCATAAAGAGCACCCGTACCCAGAGGAAACCCCCGGCAGAGCATGCCCCCGGCACAGCGGTGGAGCCAGCAGCATGTGCTGTCTCGTCACTCCCCCGTGACGACGCTGTTCAGTGCCTGATTCCTCAGATATCACCGCCTCACTTATTTTATAAGCTCCTTAAAACTCTCCATGCAGCAAGAGGTAACTTTACACAACGTGACAGTCTCAAGTCCAGTCCTGCCAGGCTCCCCCCACACCTGCACCGTCCCGTCCCCCTGCTGCCCCTAGCAGTGCAGCTCTCCTGCGTCCACCCACACTGTCCTCTGCCCAGTGGCCACAAGAACACGCCAACATGCACACGCAGTCCTACGTGCACGCACAGATCGCTGCCGGAACGTCTCCCCGAGTCACAGAGCCCGGGGAGGGAGGGGTCCTGCACCTGCCGTGGAAACACACCGCGCAGCTGCTACCAACGAGACAGGCCAATGGGCACCCATGCACGTGAGCCCAGGACACCTCGCAGAATGGAAGCTTGATTCCCTGGTCAGAGGGGGGACTGCTGAGTTACTGGGGCCGGCGCACCAGAAGGGCATAAAATCAGACTCCCCACCCTCCGCAATCTCAGTCCTCGTTACGCACACGCATTCCAGATGTGCTCAAGAGCCGGGTCCAAGAGCACTGAACGGGACAAGCCCGCCAGGTGACCAAGAGACAGCCCATGTGACCTTCCTTACGGACACTTAACAGAGTCATAATAAACAGAGACACATTCAGCGGCAAAATGACCTAATCCTGACGGCGAATGACACCAGAGCAAGCAGCAGAAATCAGAACGGGGGAGAGGGGGGTGGTCAGCGTCTTCAAGGCAGGAGACGATCGTCCACGTCCGTAACACACAGCTGCTACAGATGGGCGAGGGAGCAGCAGCCCGAGAGAACACAATGGCCCAGTCACAGCTCAAGGCGCCTCTGTCCCTGTGCGTGAAGAGCCCGAATTACCAGCATGCGAGGGCACGGCCTCCCACAGCTCTACCCTTGCAGACAGACGCGCTCCGGAAGCCCCCGTGGCCGCCGCTGAGAAAGCGCCCCGCAACCAGAAGCATGGCCTCGCAGAGGAGACGTCCACCACTGGATCGTCTCGCCGACAGATCTGGCGTGACCCACGGAGCCAAGAGGCCCACGCCCCGACCCAGCACCACCACTCCCTGAAATCCACACACTCAATCACAGCCCCGTGCATGTGGCCACAGTATTTCGGGCAGCCCTGTTTACACTGGCTGTGTCTTCTTGCTCTGTGGCAGCTCTAACATTTAAATGACCACAGACTGGTGGCTTAGAGCACCGGCAATCTATTCTCTCTCCGTTATGAAGGCCCCACATCTAACATTGTTTTCGCCAGGCTGAAATGACAGTGTCACCAGGGCCGCGTCCCCTCTGGAGGCTCTGGGGCAGGACCCTTCCCTGCCTCGTTCAGCTTCTGGTGGCTGCCGGCAACCCTTAATTTGTGTCCACTGCATTAGTTAGGGTCCCCAGGGGCAGAATCAACAATGTAAACACATAAAGAGATTTAGTGTAAGAAATCAGACCCCACAGTCCCGCAGGCTGGTAAGCCCTGATGTGCGCTGGGGTGAGCTGGAGACCCCGGAGAGAGGATGCGCCGGTCCCAGCCCCAGCCTGGACCTGAAAGCCGCAGCGGCCACCATCCAGCTCCCCGCAGCCTGGCGCAGCGGGCTTTCTCCCTCACTCCGCCTCTCTGCACGTCCAGGCCTTCCACTCACTGGGCGAGGCCCCCGTCACCCAGGAGGACAGTCTGCTTTAGAGTCCTCTGATCTGAATGTGAATCTCGTCCAGAAACACCCTCACAGACACGCCCAGAATCCTGGTGAACCAGGTATCTGGGTGCCGGAGGCCCGCCAAGCCACCACCTAAAACCAGCCACTGTGCGCATCCAACTCGAACCTCGGTCTTCCCGACCATCACCTTCGGCTCGTCTTCCACCTCCCCGACCCCCGCCTTCCTCTCGGAAGGTTGCGGGAGGGCCTTTGGGTAACCAGGGAACCCAGGACCCCCTCCCGTGTCAATGTCCTTAACGGACTCACACAGGCACAGACGGCTCCAGCCAAGGCAGCACTCAAAGTTCCAGGGACCGAGCCCGACTCGTTCGGGGCCACTCCTCAGCTTCCTACAGGGGACCACAGGACCAATCGCACCGCCTGGGCAGCAGCTCCAAGTAGGACCTAGTCCAAGCTGCAAGGGAAACCTGTTCAGTGGGGAATCACCTCCCCGACCCCCAAATTCAGCCGGGAAGACAAGAGGCACCGTCTCTGCTCTGTAGCGAATGCTCCCCGGCCTCCCTCGGCTTACAGCGGGCAGTGGGCAAACACGGGCCACTTGGTGCCGGCAAACACAAGTGCCCGCTGGGCCGAGAGGTGGGGCTGCTCCCGCCCCTGGTGGTTAGCCTTGCCTCTCCCTGGAGACACTCCTGGACGTGAGGACTGTCTGCAGGAGGTCTGCACGGGTGGAGGGAGGCGCCTCCTTGCTCAACCCATGCCCGCTCCCACACCACAGGGGCCGCAGAGTCCTCAGGCCAGCCAGGGCTCCCGTGGTGAGCTTGGCCTCGTCCGCACCCCCAGTCCTGCCTCCAGATTCATCAGTGCCCCGAGCTCGGCCAGGGAGCACCCCTCCTCCCTGCACAAGCACCTGCCGGACCACCCCCCCCCCCCCCGGGCACAGCCCTGGTCCTCCCCGTGGTGACAGAGGCTTCCTGAGGAGCCCCGCCAAGCCAGCTCCACTGACAGAGAAACGGACGAGCTCTTCCCGGGGAAGCCGCTGCCCCCGGGAGACCCCTCCCCTGGTCTACAGACATCTCCCCAGCTCCGGGCTTAGGGCCCCAGCCCATCCACTCCTTGAAACGTCACCTGTCCCCAGGCCTGCCTCCCTGCCTCCTGGAGAGCTGGGCCCATCTAGGACCCGCCATTTCTCCAGTTAATCAGCCAAAACTTGCAGTCTCCTCGGCTACCATTCGCTTCAGACTCGACCTGTCAGCAAGTCCTCTCAACTCTGCTCCAACAAAGGCCTAGTCGGGCTATCCCCCACCTTGGCCGCTGCACCCCAGGCCTGTGTCACCACCCCCTCTCCAGGCCACATCGTGACCTCCCGCGGGCCACGCTGCGCCCTGCTATGCTCCGCTCTCCTGCAGAAGGCTGGGGGCCTACCCACACCCCTGGCTCCGCGGCTCCCGCCCCAGCATCCCCAGCGCCCCAGGGACCATGAACACAGGAGGCACAGTCCTGTCTCGGGGCCTGTGCAGCGCTGTCCCCTCTGCCTGGGGAATACCTCCCCAAACCCAGGCACTGCCCTAACCTCCCTTCCCCAGCCGCCCTCCTCAGCGAGGCCCTTCCCCCCGGCGCCCCTGTCCCGGATTCCCTCCTGAGCACCAGGACCATCTCACTGCTTCTGACCGACTTACTGACCCCGCATATGCTCCGTCCTCCCCAACATCGGAGCACCTCCCCCGCGTGGAGACCCTGGTGCCCAACACGGGAGTTCAGCGCACAGATGGGGTCTGCAGGGGCCCGTCCTCCCCTGGGGGTGGTGGGGGAGTTGGGGCTTGACACCCTGGGCCAGCCATGCCATCCCGACACCGCACCCTGTGCATGGGCTCGCTCGCCAGCAGCAGCGGAGATGCGATCCCCAGGCCAGGGCACGTGCCGGAGAACGTGTCAGACACCCCAGCGAGTCGCGAAATGAAAGGCTCAGTTCACTGGCTTCACCGCGTGCATGACGGCCCTGCCGTAGGCCCGCCCCGTCGGAGAAAAACGGGCCTTTGTGCGCTATAAATAGCCTGGCCAGATGTGGACACGCCTGTGGGTTTGTTCCCGCGACTCTGGCTCGGCCCACCACCGCCCCCACGACAGCCCCTGGCAGCAGGACCCCGGAAGGCCGAAGGCACGGTGCACACAGGGGCAGGACAGGGTTACCCAGTGGTCCCCGCCCCCGCCAGAACGCAGCCCACGGTTCCCAATGCCATCGCGAGCAGGTGGCCGGCTGACCAGCGCGTGCGGGAGACGGCTGCCAGCGGAAGGCCAACTGCTGGCACACGGCCTGCTCCTTCATGCCCAGAAAACAGGGACACGGGGCTGGGAGCAGGGAGCTGGGGGGCCCCGCAGAGACTGAGTGTGCCCACAAAGCCGAGTGCCGGGTCTCTGTGCGAGAGAGGTGCCCCCTGAGTGGGGAGCCCGCGTCTCTGATGAGGGCCAGCCACCTAGGAGTCAACGCCACGGAAACGCGGGGGCAGGCCGCTTAGAGCGGGTCTCATGTGCTCCCGAAGCCCCACGGACCCACCACTAATGGGCACAGGCACTCACAGCAGCAGTCCAGATGCCTGCTTCCCAAAGAAATGCCCGGCGAGCCACACATTCAGGCCACGTGTGTCAGATCAGACACCCCCATGAGTCACGTTTAAGAACGAACAAATGATATGAGGCCTTAAGGTAATGTTTCGTTGTGTCTGATACAAATCCAAAGCACAATCACAAGTGTCCCCCAGAGTCACACATGGGGTCCTCTCCAGCCCCTCCTGAACCCGGGTCTTTTCGGCCTGCGGTGCGCACTGCTCTGGCCGGCCACTGTGGACCGCTGTGTGCCCCTGCGGTGTGAAGCACGATGACGTGGTGTCCCCCACATGTGGCTCTGTTGCAGGAGCCAGTGCAGGACCAACTGTGGCTGTGGTGTCCGGCCGTCAGTCACTACGAACGGGCCAGACGGGGTCAGGGCTGTGTCGGAGGTCCCACACAGCCGCCCTCTGCCCACCACGGCCCTGGCTCCGTGGACCTGGTCCTCGGCCAGGCGCGCACACAGCTGTGCACACAGCTCCTCACCAGCGGCCTGTTGCCCCATCGGACAATGGGCACCGCAGGCCTGGGGCTGTCCTCTGGGGCTGATGACTGTGCACGGAGCAGCGCTAGGACTCAAGTCAGTCTTGCACACCTACGTTAGCGAGGAGTGACAGTCCCTCATGTGGTCTTTGGAGACTACAAGTCCAGACCACTCACCACCAGAGCAGGGCCACAGGACCCGGGTTGTCTCGGGGGTGGTCCTGGGCCGCTATGCTGTGACGGCCCCCAGGGACGCAGCTGGAAGACCACACAGGCCCTCCCAGAACGGCTGACCCTGGAGAGTACAATGAACTGTGTTCTCAGTGCTGCAGAAGCATGTCTACGGAAGTCCCACGCTCCGCTCCGCAGGCCACGATCCATCCCACAGGTGGCACTCCACTGCACGGCCCCGGGGCCCCCGGGGTATCCAGGCAGCATGCGCCACACCTCGGCAAGGGCAGGGGGCACCGAGACAACCAAGGTACTCGGGGGTCATTGGCTTTCTGTACAGAAGGCCTCCCGCCAGCGCGTCCTGGCTGCACGAGTTTGGGTCTCACAGAAAAATTGCAGCTGGGATCCCGGGACCAAGCATGGCCTCCCCAACAGGCGGTGCAGGCAGAGGACGGGTTTCCTGGGAAGGCCGCGCCGGATGACTTAAATCCCGCAGACGGCATGCTTCTGGAAATCCGTCTCAGGGGGACACGTGTGCAGCAGCCTCTCACCAGGGCTCCCCACTGTCAACAGGAAGCCTTCTCTCGAAGCAACAGAGCCGAGGACCACACAGCACCTTGCAGAGGCCTGTGCTAGCTCCGGGGAAGGCCAGGAAACGGGGCGTTCATAGCCCCAGGCCCCATCCCAGCAGAGCCTCAACAGCATGACGCTAACAGTGTCCCCAGAGAAAGCAGTAAGTCAGGAGGGAACATTAAGGATGAGGCGGCAGCAAACTGTGGGAACGTCCTTCTGGACTGGGCAGCTGTGTCTCGTCCACGAAGCACGCACACCACCCTGCCCGAGACGTGTGCACGTGCAAAGAAAGCTGTCAAGTCTGCACGGACCTCAGGCTTCCTCTGCCCCCAGAAAGTGGTGCGTCCATGGAAATCCGAGTGTCCACCGCGTCCCTAACCTCCGAGGCCCCAGCAGCCTGGGCTGAGGCAGCGGATTAGCGGCCGGATTTGGGAGAGGGTGGGCTGGGTTTCAGCCACCCGCCTCTCTTGGCTGCAGGGGAACGTGGTTTGGTTTGGACAGAAGCTGTCAGTCATGGCCGAGACCTGAATTGCTCAGAGGCTGAGGGTGTGTCCGCTCCACCTGACTGTCTCTGTGGCGCCTGGGGTGAGCGCGGCCACGAGGCAGGTCCCGGGGACTCAGCTTCTCACCACCACAGACGCCGGGACGCCCCACTAGCACTGCTCCGGAGCTCGGGTACGGAGCATAAACGTCCCAGGCCATACGGGATCGATGACAGGGACGCGGTCCCCCACACTCTCCCCCTCCGGCGCCGAGAGCAGCCACGACACCATGTGGAGACAGATTTTTCTTGTGGCTCACCTATGTGGTATGAGCCTTGCTCTACGTACAACACGGAATTTTCTAGAAGATGACGGGACATAGCACCCTGCAGGAGCAATCATGCCCCCAGAGACCAGGTTGCAGAGCGAATGCTCCAAGCCCACAGCGCCCTACACTGAAGGCCGCCCACCCTCCGAGCAGACAGGCCTCGCCCCAGAAAGTTAAACCTATCCAGGGGGATTCGTTTTCTGCTCCACATCACGACTGACTGTTTGGTGCTGCTGGTTTTGGGGAGCTGGGGCAGGTCCGTCCCCACGCAGCTGTAGGAGCAGGAAAAGCCAGCGTCCCAATGACACACTTCAAACCCGCTGGTCCTGCTGGGCTGTGGGCCCACGAGCCAGACGAACCGTGCCTCAGGCCACTTGCACATCCAACCTCCACAAAGCGGAGGCTGCAGACAAAACCACACTTCAATCTTCCGTCTGCTGGGAGCTCCTGGGGACAGGCCCAGCCAGGTCCCAGCCGCCCCCACGGGGGCTAAGCACGTTCCATGGGAGGGGTCTTGCTCCGCTCAGCAGGCGCTCACGAGGACGGCGCGTGCCTGTGGGCTCCTGACCATACGGGATCTCTGGCTTTTTCCAAATATATTTCTGTTCTTGGCATGGAGCCTCATCCATGGTCACCCACGTCTCGCGCTCCACACAGCTCGGGGGATGTGGAAATGAACCATCACACGTGACTGGGGGAGTGGGGGGTGCGGCCGGGATGCCTCATTTCCACCCAAAAGCAAGACTGGGAAAGCCCACGTGGGCAGCTCACCGTGTGCCCCACGGCCTGATTCCCAGCCTCAGCATCCCATGGACGACAGGCCACAGACAGCGTCGGACCCACTGGAAGCCATGGGGCAGTCAAGCGCGGGGCAGTTGCCGAAAGGTCATTTAAGAAAAAGACCACATGTGAGAGCCCTTCCACTTGCTCCTCACGAGGGGCTGACAAGGTGTTACAGCCTCTTCAAGCAGACATCAGAGGCTGGGCCGCGATGACCACCTCATGGGGACAGGGCTTCCCCTGGGAACGGGCTGGTCTGGGACCAGACGCGGGTGGCAGTTGCACCGCAGTGGGGACGTCCTCAACGCCACCATACTGTTCACCATGACGTGGCCTGTTCCACGTCATGGGACGTCAGCGCCACGAAACATCACGTGGAGGACAGGAATCCAGGAACGAATGTCCGGCAGACGCAGCACGGCTCTCCCCGGGGGGGCATCAACGGTGCGGACAGAATGCACGGCCCTGCCGAGGACGGCCGTCCGCGCGGCCGGCGATGTCGTGCTGCGTATGAAACAGGAGCGACCCCAGGAGCTCCAGCGCTTCTCTCTAAGGCTGTGCCTTCCCATCCCCGCGACTCAGACCTCCGCGTTGGCAGGTGACAATGGGTTCCCACGTGGGTACCCCTTGCGACAGCACGAATGCCGGACAGACAGCGGGCATTCAGTGCCCACGCGCCAGCCCCCAGACGAGGAACGCACACCCTCTCGGTCAGTGGGCTGGCCCAAACTCCCTCTCTGGACTTCCTACAGGAAGCACATGCTACTCTCAGAACAAGGCTGGAAAACGCACCCAGAAAGGTTCCGTGTCTTCCCCGTAGCCCGCGCCACCCCCAAGGCCTGTACTACCCCGAGCCTGGAGGTATGTCGCCCACAATTCCCCACCAGCCGCACTGCACACAGCCTGCAGCTAAGCCGCCCGCGTCAGCGAGACCGATGGCGGCCCCACTGAGCAGTGAGGGTGGTCCCCACGCTGGGCCTGGTCACCTGGTGCCCCGAGATCACGTAGGACAGTACGCACCACGGACACGCACCAGGGCCCTGCGTGCAGCCCGTTGCCGTGCCTACAACAGGTCTGTCTGTGTCTGCAAAACCCCACGGTCCCCCCAATGCTCGTATCTCCTCCCCTCTTCTAAAGCTCCGAGCAACACACATCTTTTAATTAAATGGAGCACAGTTTTTTTGCTGTAAGAATTCCTAAACAGTTCTGGCCTCTCCCCTCACAAGGGAAGATGGTGAAGACCCGTGTCTGCACGTCTGTGTCCCCTCAACCTCCAGGTGGGATGCTCCCGTCACGGATGGCCTTAGAAGCGTCTTCTCTTGGGAGAGGACTGGATCAGGAGGGTGGGGCCCCCGTGAACGGACCAGGGCCCTTCTAGGGAGACCCCGGGCGCCCCGGCCCCCTCCTCCAGCTGAAGACACAGAGAGAAGTCTGTGATGTGAAAGTGGGCCCGGGCCCGGCGCGGCCGGCTCCCTGGTCTCGGGCTTCCCACGTGAGAAAGAGCGTGTGTTTTCAGAAGCTGCCGGTCTGTGGAGCTGGGTTCCAGCAGCAAGAACAGACTAGAACAGGAACCAACATCCACAGCTTTGGTCTTCCTAGAAACGTCTATGTTAGGACTCACGACGTAGCATATGTGTGAGGACGTGCTGACAAGTGTCTTGCGTTTCCGGTCCTCCCATGGAAATGCCAACCAAGTGATCTCTGCTTCGGCCTCTAAAAATCCCGGCAGCTCCGTGTCGACGGACTTTGGGCTCACCGGAACAGCCCCTCTGAGCATCAGGAAACAGGCAGAATCCCCCCACCCCCACCCCGCCGGGAGACGCTCCCCGTGGGAAACTGCTCCCCGATGGCGGCCTCGCACTTCTGCAAACACACGGAGACGTGTGGGTCACTGGGGCGCACGGAGTAGCTTTCCATCCTTGGGCACCAAACGCTGCCCCCAGGGATACATTGAGAACCCAGGGAATCCCACTTAGGGAGAAGGGCCAATGCCTTCAGCCACCGTGATGCCCTGTCCCGGAGCGGCATTTTAAACCACACCCTAGTAAAGGGCGTCTATGGAGAAACCCACAGCCAACAAGGTACCACAGTCTGGGAGATGGGGCACCCTCCCCTAAGTCAGGGACAAGGTGGGTGTCCCCTCTCTCTGCTCCTGACTCTGCACTGGAGGCCTGGCTCGGGAAGGAGCAAGAGAAACAAGAGAAATAGATAAAATGCATTCAGATTGGCGAGGAAGAAATAAGATGGCTTTTCAGACAGCAGGATCACTGACGGTAAAAACCCAAGGACCTTCTAAAGAAAAGGTCCTCTTGGAACTAGTAAGAGAGTTCAGCGGAATCACAAGACACAAGGTCAGTAACACAAAGTGAGCCGTTTCCAAGTTTTCTAACAACGGCACACTGAGAAACGGAACTTGGTCACAATGGGAACATACGCTCCGTGAAAGGTCCTGTTCCGAGAACGAACAGACAACCTACAGACAGAGAATACTTGCGAGTCGTGTATCCGACAAGGAACGTGGGTCAGGAACGTTGTGGAAAACTCTCACAACTTGACAGGAAGAAAACAACCCAATTAAAATATGAGCACAAGGGGCACCTGGGTGGCTCAGTGAGTTAAGCCTCTGCTTTTGGCTCGGGTCATGATGTCAGGGTCCTGGGATCGAGCCTCACCCACATTGGGCTTCTCTGCTCGGCAGGGAGCCTGCTTCCTCCCCTCTCTGCCCGCTGCTCTGCCTACTTGTAATCTCTCTCTCTCTGTTAAATAAATAAATTAAATCTTAAAAAAAATAAAAAATAAAATATGAGCACAAGACCCGAGCAGACATGTGGCCAAAGCGGACGTACAGACAGCAAGTGAGCGCGTGGGAAGGAGGTCAATGCTACCAGTCACATGAGGTGCAAGTGACAGCCGCAGTGAGACAGGCTACCCACACGTTGGGACGGATGAAAGAGCAGTAACGAAGGACACCAAGTGTGGGTGAGGATGGCGAGCCACTGGGACAGTTGCTGGGTCTGTGTACTGAACAACTATGCCGTTGTAATGTGAGATGTTGCAACCACTCCAGGAGATATTCTGCGACTCTCTAATGAAATAAATAAGCCCTTGCCCTATGCCCTGGCGGCCGCACTCCTGAGTGTTCGTGCCCAGGAGAAGGTGTCGTGTGCTCACGGGAGAGTCATGCAGACGGTATGGAGACTGTTCAAGTCCAGGATGGGAAGCTACTTCACAGCAGATCGGCCGGCCACCACGCAGCCGCGCAGGTACGATCCTGAGTGCGCGGAGCCGGTGCAGAAGGCCGCCCACAGCACAGTGCTACTTGTTAGCCACTCCGGGAAGGCGAACTCAGGGACCGAGAAGATGAGCAGCTGTGGCTGGTCATGTAGGAATACAAAAGGCGAGTCCGGGGCGGGCTGGGGGGATGGGCTGTTCTGGATCCCTGCCGTGGCGGTGCCGACACACATCTTTGCAAGCTCTAGAACTCATAACAGACCGGTACACCAAAGGGCATTTTCACTGTTGACTTAGGATATAAAGACAAAGGAACAAAAGGGCTTTGGGCGAACCGCGGAGGCCTGCCCGCTGGGTTTCAGACCACAATAGAGTGAGCGTCTCAACCCAGCAAGCCAGCGTCTTGTAGCTGCCCTAGCATGCGTACAAGTTACGTGTCTACATAACTCTGTCATCTACTGAGTGTCCAATAGCACCGTGTCCGGAACACGACACACATACCTTAACTACCAGTATGTCACCGCTAAAACCTGCTGACCACCTCGGAGCGCAGGTGTCAGCACCGATCACAGATCATGTAACAAACAGCACAATAATGAGGACGGCTGAGATACTGGGAGGGTGACCAAAATGGGACCCAGAGACCCGAGGTCAGCAGAAGCTATCGGAACAATGACACCGACTGGCTCGCTCGACACACGCATGCCACAAACCCTCCGTTTGTAAAAAGCGCAGTGAAGGGAAAGCACAATAAAATGAGGTGTGCCTGCGTACAAACTAGGAGAGAAATGGTTTTTTTAGGAAGACAGAGCGCTGCGGAGGAGCAGAGGGAGAGAGAATATCAAGTAGGCTCCCAGGGAGCGCAGAGCCTGTGCAGGGCTGGATCCGGGACCCTGAGGTCACGACCTGAGCTGAACTAAGAGTCAGATGTCAACGATTTAGCCCCCCAGAGACCCCTTGACTTCAGTGTTTTAGAAACACTGGGGGCACCTGGTGGCTCAGTCGGTTGGGTGTCTGCCTTCAGCTCAGGTCCTGATCCCAGGGTCTTGGGGCTGAGTCCTGCATCAGGCTCCCTGCTCAGTATGGAGCCTGCTTCTCCCTCTCCCACTGACCCTCCTCTTGCTTTCTCTCCCTGACAAATAAAATCTTAAAAAAAAAAGAAAAGAAAAAAAAGCACTTATCTTTAACTAGACAGAGAGCACAAGTGCTTTTTAATTTATAACTCCATCTGTTTGGGGTCCCGCGTGGAGTCACCCTCACAGGGAGTAGAGAGATGTGGGCGCAGGGGCTGGGAGCGCCTGGCGGTTAGCGTGGGGACAGAGCTTTCCCGCTGGGAAGCTGAGAAAGTCTCATGCACAGACTTGCTAAAGTCCCGTGCACAGACGGCAGTGCTGGTTGCGTGACAACGTGAATGACTTAGTATCACTGAGCTGTCCTCCTTGGGCTTGGAACGGTCAAGGTTAGGTCGTATGTATTTCACTGCAATGAAAAGCCTTTATCCCCATCAGAAAAGCAGGCTTCCAAAACCCTGTTTGTGTAAACACAAAGCCAGCAAGCAAGCTGTAAAAGTAAGCAAGAAAGCTGGACTGCAGCTCGCCAGGAAGACACGTCCTGGTTGGGTCTGGCCCGCGTCGCTCAGACCTTGCCCGCGCATGCTGGGCACGCGGGCTCCCTTACGCACGGGGCACAATCTGCTCCCGGTGTCCTCGGGAACAACTGAGACCGAGAGTCACTCTGTCCAGCCCCCTGGATTTTCCGAGTCGTGCACGCTTTGCATCCCACACGAGGCCTCCGAAACCCGAGTAGAACCCACCTGTGGTCTGCAGAGCCAGCCCGCGTTTTAGCTGGACCTGCACTGAGCAGAGCCTGAGCCAGAACCTCACCTGCACAGACAGCTAGAGACGCTGGGCAAGTCAGCTGGTGGCAGAGGGGGACCCTCCTCCTTCTCAAGGGGCCGAGGCCGTTCTGGATCCTCGGCAGCTGGGCGGAGCGGGCCAGGCTCCTGATTTAGAACATCTCCAGCCACTTTGCGGATGCACAGGCACCAGCTCCTGGGCACGGGTCCTCCCGCCGCCCCGCTGACTGCCAAGAAGCGTGGCTCCAAAGATGTCCAAATGCAAATCACAGCTTGTAGACACCTGGCACCAGCAAACAGCGCAGATAAACACAGTATGAGTCATTCAGACGGCTGTGCGCAGCAAGCCCTTCGCGGGAATTAACCTCCCCACAAACTCCGGGCGGCTGCTGGAGTCAAGAAATCACTGTCATTTTAATCCAAATAAGAGCATCACAAAGATTACACTGGGCAGATAAATATAAACCAGTTTGAACGTCTCCACGCTCCTAATCTCCAGCGGTATTCCCTTGCATACACAGATGAGAGAGCCAAGTCAACATTCTCTGTAAACTGCTTGGGTCTCTCCCCTTCCCGGCACTCAGGCCGCCCTCCGTTCAACCTCCTGGCCCTGACCAAGCCTGAGGACACGTGGACCAGCATCTGAGCTCTGTGTAAGCTTCATTGGCTCTTCCAAGCTTTAGGATTCCAAGCTAGTGGGGGCCAGCAAGGACGGGGCCGAAAGCACGGAAAAACCATCAGATGTGCTCCCCAAGTCTCCTCCTGACAGACCTGTGTCCCTCAGAGATGAGAATCAGCCGAACCTTCTCACTGTGAAACATGGGGCTGACGTCCAGTGTCAGGGCTGTCTCAGGGGAGGCCCTAGAGGTCCTGGCTGTGGAGGACTCAAATGCGCCATCAGGCCACCCCGGAAAGTTCTGGAAGGTCCCTCTGAGAAGAGCAGTCAGTGTGTTAGACCCTGGGCATGGGCCTGGAGCTGCTGTGCCGCCCGTGCACCTGCCGTCACCATGAGACCCTGTCCTTCCGCACCGGCACATTCTAACCACCCCCACTCCGAGCGGGCAGGGCCAGGCTCAGGGCACCCACAGAGCCCTCTGTAGGCCCTGCAGGAGCAACCGGGGCCAGCCAGAAACACAGCTGCAGCCCAGGCCGCGGGCAAGGCCATGCTTCTCTAAAACAGACCAGAAGCTTCATGGGACGTCTCTGAGCAGCCTGGGGCTCACGTGCGCCGCCCCCCGTCCCCACCAAGAGCGTTGTTTCCAGACCCGTGTGCACGGTGGGCCAGCCCGCCTCGGACCGCACGCTGCTTTCCAGTGTGGCCGTTGTTATCTATCAGGAACGGATCAGGACAGCCGAGAGGCGTGATAAGAGCGTGCCAGACACCCAGGAGGCCGGCCTCGGCCGCGTGGAAGGGCAGGGACGGGACAGCAGGACCCGGACCCCAACCAAGGCTTTTCCCAGAAAAGATACAAGGAGGCAGAGAACCAGGACTTCTGGTGAGCACACGCCTCCTCCAAGCACAAGCTGGAAGTGAGGCCTGCCTGGAGGGGGCTGACGGACCCAGCCCCGGAGTGCCGAGGCTGTCGCACAGGGCCAGTGGCGGTGGGAACGAAGCTCGGGTCCAGGGAGGTCCCAGCCAACGAGTGTGGGCTCCCCTTGTACGAGGTCCAAGCGCCATCAGAGCCCACGAAACGCCATGTTCCTACAGGACAGCGCTGGCCCCGTGGTACTGGCGATGGGCTGTGAGTCCTGATACCGGGAGCAGCCTGCTTGGGGCTGAGGCACGTGGGGACATTGATGGGCCCAGTGGCTCAGTTTACATGTCAAGTTGGCTGAAACACAGTGGCCAGATAGCTGGCCAAGCTATTCTAGAGGTTTCTGTGAAGGGATTTTTTCACTGACATTAACATTTAAATCAGGAGGCTCTGAGTAAATCGCCCTCAGTAATGTGTATGGGCCTCATCTAATCAGGTGAAGGTCTCAGTAGAGAAAAGACAGACCCCTGGGGAATGGAGGTTCTGCCTCTAGGTGTTTGGGGCCTCCACCTGCTGGCCCAGCCTGCAGATTTCAGACTTGCCAGCCGCCCCAATCACGTGAGCTGACCGCTGAAAATACATCTCTCTCTGTGTGCACACATGTACACACACACCCCTGGTTGGTTCCTCTCCTGAAGAATGCTGACTACGACGTGCGAGACAGCTTCTGAGTGGCCCCCTGACCTGGGCCACCCCCACGTCTGAGCAGAACCTCCCCGCGGAGAGACGGTGGATCCCTTGAGCATGCAGTGCCCCATGAAGGGCTCCAGGGAAAGCCTCGTGCGTGAATGGTTGGGGACTCCCCACGCAGCGCGCAGAGCGTGCGGTCAGGAAGACCCACTGTCATGAAGGACGTCACAGTGAGTTCTCACACGTGCTGAACCTTTCCGGACAAGCGAGAGGCAGGGAGGGCACCCAGGGGTAGAGGCTGAATTTTATCATTTGCCTAAAAACACAACGAAGAGGGACTGCAACAAGTTCCACAGGCCCCCCACAGGCAGACCGCCTTAGTCCGTGAAGGCCTTCTGGAATGCAGTCCTCGAGTCGGCCACGCACTATTTTCCAGGAACACACATGTACACACGTGCCCACATGTCTACACACCCACGGCCAACAACAAACACTACCAGTTCCTTTTCCTGGGCCCCACCCTTCCAGGGGCCAGGCTGACACAGCCGAAGCCCCCCTGCGAGCGGCAGACAAAGGGGCTCTGGAGCCAGGGGGTTCCCCCACCCCAAGGGCCCCAGGAGGCAGGCAACGGCCCCCACTGGTCTCTAGCCTGACTGTGTCCACACCTCAAGCACTTACGTGCAAACCACCTCCAAGCAGGCTGTGTTTTCCCAGAAGACGCCCCCTGTACAAACACGGATGTACCAAGAGAGGCAGTCAAGGACACAGTCGACAGGGAAACACTGGGATTTCCATCATTGGGTGAGGGACACGGGGTGCGTGGCCATCACGGAGCCACATGCGGAGTCATGGCCCAGTGCCCACAGGGCATCGCCACATCTCCAGGGAACTGCCCAGGGCCCTGGCTGCGTGTGCCTGTGTGCACACACGTGTGAGGGCCCGGAGCTCAGAAATGCCGTGGTCCATGGCGCACCCCCTCCCCCGGGGCTCAAGGAGGAGGTGCTTCATTCTCCACATAAGACAAACACCGTTAAAATAAAGGAAAATTTAGTCAGCATATCTGACTTCCTGTTCACACTAAAGATTCGCCAAACACCCTTGCAGAAATGCAGCTTAAAAGCAAAGGCCCCACCGGCAGAGATAAAAACTCACATGAAAAGACAGGAGGCCCTTTCCTGTTTCCCCTCTGAGTCAATGAAAAATCATTTCCCCAAGTGGCGAGTTTCCACTGCGCTCACCTCTATAACTTCCCATGAGCGCGGAGGGCGGCCGCAGTTTCCGTGTTCCTGCTGATAAAGCCTCTGTGAGATACATCCTGCGGAGGGTGAGGGCCAGCCGGCCCCAGGGCCTGCCCGCCAGGCCGCGGGCCTCCCTCCCGCCCCACGCACGGTGGCTCCCTGGCTTTCCCGGTGCCACAGCAGGTCCCACAGCCCATGGACTCTGCCCTATTTGGAAAAAGGGTCCTTGCACATTTCATTAGGTTAACATCACAAAGTTAGGACAGGATCATCCTGGGTCATCTGCGTGGTCCCTTATTCTAGGGATGAGTGTCCTCACCAGACACACGCAGAGGAGAGACCCAGACACAGAGGAGGCGACCGTCTGAGGCCGCAGCCAGAGACCGGGCACAAGGCAAGGGACATCGGGAGCCCCCGACCCTGGAAGAGGCAAGAAGGAGCCTCCCCTAGGTCCTCGGATGGAGCATGGTCCTGCCCAGGCCTTGATTTGGGGTTTCGGACCCTGGAAGCGGGAGAGCGTCAGTTCCCGTTCTCGAAGCCGCCACATTCCCGGCGCTCGTGACGGCAACCGGGGATCGTGTGTGCGCACACGTGAGGTGTCGGCACGCTTCCTTCGCCACTGCTTTACCAGAAGGCAGGAAGGCCTCCCTGCTGTGCAGACCGTGAGACGTGTGGGCTGAACCCAGGGTCATGTTCACGGCACCTGTTGGGGCCACACTGCACAGTCCCACTCAGCACCCATGTCCCGGGCCACCTGCTGCACGTGGAGGGTGGGCACGGCATCTCGGTGGATTCACAACCACGGCCTTTCTCCCCACGCGGCTCCCGTTACGAGTTCCACGCACTGGCCCCAGCCACGCCGTTAATGGCCCAGGATGAAACCAAGCCATCCACGTGGCAGGCACGGACACTGCAGTGCACGCCCACAACGGCGCGGCGCAGGGCTAGAGGGGGGCGATGCCCCAGGACACGCAGGGGTGTGCGCTGCAGAAGCCAGGCCGCACAGAAGGAAGCCGAGCAGCAGCCCGTCTGCGGAGACCGGCTGGGAGTGGGGTCTCAGGGGCGCGGGGCCAGCGGTGCTCTGGGCCCCGCACGGCTGGGCTCTGTTGGTGAGCATGTTACCAGAAGTGTGCAAACATCTCCCCGAGGACGGAAGACAGGGAGAGAGAGAAGCGAGACGGGTGGGACGTGTCTGCTGCAGCTGCTCTCCTGTTGGTGGTGACCTTCCCTTGTATTTCAAGTCAGAAAAGGAAGTGGGGACAGGCTGCCCCCGAGCTGGGCAGGGGCTGTGCTTCACCCACTGCGAAGCAGCATGGGTGGCCGGAGGGCAGGGGCCTCAGCGGGTGGAAGCGACTAGCACGTGCTCTCTTGTCACCGCGCTCACAAGGCAAGTCACGTCCACCGGTGGCTTCTGTGTCCTGCTGCCCCAGGACAGGATGGCCAGTCTGAGGTCACATGCAGGTCACTCCGTGGGCGAAGACGACCGAGACACCACAGGCTGCGGCCACATTTGCTTCCCGAGCAGACAGGCATCTGCACCTCCGAAGGGCAGAGACCAGAGGGTGCTGACCGGCGTGGCCCGGCCCCGACCTCCCAGGCAAGCACCCCGCGCCCCGCAGCAGCTTCGCGCCACACCCCAGCAGACACCCTGGCAGAGGTCGCTGTCTGGGCCCCGGGAGCCAGGATCCGGCTCCTCACACGACCCGGCCGTGAGGGGAGGCCGGCATGGGCGGTGGACGGTGAACGGGGCTGCGTTTCCCGTCTGGTCCTGCTGGGGAACAGCTCTGGCCCCCACGGCTCGGCGGAACCCTGCTGCCTGCGGGGCCTCACCTGGTGAGGGTGCCCGCGGCCTCCTCTCTCACCCGGACGGCGCTCCTTCTGGTTTGCCCTTGGTCTGGAAACACGCGACAATGCAGAGCTGACCACCTGCTACATGACAAGAGGAGCCCACGGGATGTGACGCTCACCCTTCCTGCTCAGGGCAGGCCCGCGCCCCAGGCTCAGGGAGTCTCAGGTGGTCACCGCAGGTGACACGGGCCTGCCTTTCCTTGAAGGCCGCTCTCCAGGACCTCAGCCCTCAGAATCTATTTTAAAAATCACATTCCCAGGGTGGTCTTGTCCACCGAGCCAGGGGAAGTGTGGGCCCCACATGGAACGCCCACGGGAGCCGGCAGTCTTTGCAGGATCCCACAGCTGAAACCCAAGCCACTCCCTCGGGTTTCAAAGACACGCCGGCCATCCTGTTCCGCCTGTTTAGCTCAGGGACTCTGCCGTGACCCAGTTTCCCAGCCCTGTGGCCCCCGAGCACGCAGCCCCACCGTGGCTGGCGGGTCCTTGTGCTCTAGGCCCCCTTCGTCCTGGCCACAGACAGACAGAAACCGAGGAGGAGGGCACCCCCGGCATGAGAACGTGAAATGCATAGCTCGCATCCCGCCGCGGTGTGCAAACATCCCTGCAGTGACACACAGAGCCGGACGTCATGGCAGGGGCGGGGGATTCAAACCGGGGGGTGCACAGAAACAGCTTTTAAATTAGATGCTACTGAACCCATACCACAAGTATTGTGTGTAGGTAGGGGTGAGTGCTCTTCTAAGGAAATCTGCGGCTTTAGGGGTGTGTGTGCACATGTGTATGTGCACACATGTTCCCGGGTACCACGTGCACACATGTGTGTGTGCTGTGTGTTTACATATGTGTGCACCGGTGTTGCGTGCACGCATGTGCGTGTGTGCTGTGTGCGCACATGTGTGTGCATGGGTACAGTGTGTGCACATGTGTATGCTATGTGTGCACGTGTGCATGGGTACTGTCCGCACATGCGTGTGTGCATGGGTACGGTGTGCACATGTATGTGTGTACACTGTGAGCACAGGTATGTGTGCACGTATGTGTGCATGGGTATGGTATGCACATGTGTGTGTGCACTATGTGTGCACATGTGCATGGGTACTGTCTGCACACACGTGTGTGCATGGGTACAGTGTGCACATGTGTGCATGTACGCTATGTGTGCACGTGTACTGTCTGCGCACGTGTGTGTGCATGGGTATGGTGTGCACGTGTGTGTACACTATGTGTGCACGGGTACTGTCTGCGCATGCGTGTGTGCATGGGTACGGTGTGCACATGTGTGTGTACACTATGTGTGCACATGTGCAGTCCGTGCACATGTGTGTGCATGGGTACACACACATACACACGTGTGCTGGTCACAGTATAAAATGCACATCTTATCCATAAGTCACTCTCAGGGTCTGAAAGTGGCCAGGCTTCCTAACTGCTATGAAATTTTAACATTCTAAAAAAAAATGTTTTGGAAACACTATAAACGTACTGAGACCTCTCTAAAGCTTGCTTTTGCACAGGCCACGGAATTGCATGTGCATCCCAGATCCGTGTTTGCCAACAAGGGATCTGTCACTGCCTCTCAGTCCGTGGTTCCCCGGTCCCTGCCTCCCCCCGCTGCTGCCGGCTGACCCCACCCCCCCCCGGGCGGGGCCGGCCCTGCTACAGAGACAGGCCAAGGTGGGGAGGAGAGCCTGCACCCACCACCAGGCCTGGGGCCCCCCTCTCGTGAGCGCATCTGGCCTCCACACACTCCTGCCCTGGCCCTCAGCCGTACTGGGGGGACCGAGGCAGCAGCCCTACTTCCCATAGCATGTTTTCCACTTAAAAGCACAGCAGACAATAAAACACCCACCTGCTTGTTAAGCAAGGCAGGTATGAGAGGCCGCAGAGAAGTCGGCCAGGCTCTCAGGATGTCCGTGTGTGTGTGCGTGTGTGTGCGCGTGTGTGTGTACACGTGCGCGTGCTCAGGAAAGTTCAGACATAGGAGACAAGCAGCATGGACCCCCCGGGAGCCACGGAGATGCCCGTCAAACACCCGCGACTCCGGGACTGTGGCGAGGGAATGAGGAGAGGGAGAGGCCTTGTCGGCAGACACGGAGTTGGGACGCACGGGGAATCACAGCCATGCTTGAGAAGGACTCAGCGGCACAGTTTTTTCAAGAGCACCGTGTACTCCTTTCCAGGTAAACACAGATCCCCGCGGAGCCCACGGCCTCAGCATGGGCGGCCGGACCGCCTGCCGCGCTGTGCTGACTCCCCTTCCCACGGTCACGCTCCGCACTGGGCCTCCGGGAGCCCGGCTGCCCCACCGCGTGACTCCCCGTCTCCGGCCCTCCCTCAGACCTGTATCCAGGCTTTCTACCTACAAACACCTCCCTAGACCCGTGATTCCTGCGGATACACTTCTAGACGGCGAGCTACATTGGCCAAGGACACGAACATCCTTAAAATCTTTAAAACGCCCTGACAGGTGCACTCGAGGTGCTGCCCAGGGAGTCTCCCTGCGGCCTCAGGTCAGAGCTCCTGGGCTCCCAGGCTCCGGCAGAGAGACCGGGAATTTCTAATTCCCTGCATCCCTCACGTCCTCACGGGATGTCAGGACTCCATGCAACAGAGACAGATGCATCTGGTGAAAACAGCCGTGTCATTCCTTCCCATAATGGCCTCCCCGTGCCCACCCCTCCTTCTCAACGCATCAGTAAGGGCGCTGGAGTCACCCCTCTAGCTGGCTCTGACAGCAGTCACCACTGGTCCCACGCCTGCCCAGTCCAACTCGAGGATTCCACTTACGTGATGCTCTGGAAAAGTCTACAGGGACGGAAAACGGATCTATAGTTGCTGGGGGTGGGGAAAAGGCTCGGACGCCAGAGAGCACAAGGAAGTCTGCAGAGTTCAGGAAATTTTCCACATCGTGATTTGGAGGTGGTTTCGGGACTGTGCATCCGAACTCACACGGCAGGACCTCACGTGGGGTGACTTCTGCTGTAGACAGAGTCTGGCAGTAAACTGGACTTCACAAACCACCACCCAGCCAAGCAGGCCTTGTCCCCTGCTCTGCTGCACCCAGGGTCAGGCACATCCTGGGACCTCCATAGCCGTGGGCCCCACTGAGGCTGGCCAGGTTGGGGAGCCCCACATCCCCATGGAGGTTTCCGCCTGCCGGCCGGCCTTCCCTGGACAGCACCTGCATGCGGACTGCGGGCCTCCTATCCTGCCTCTCTCTCCGATCTGCCTCCTCCTGCCCTGGGGCCCCTGCTGGGACACCAGGAAGTGTGGCCAATCTCTCCCTCTACCTCGAAGGTTCCCAGGGCTGGCTGCAGGTTAGAATGACCGGAGCAGCTTGTCAAAACCACTGGTCTGTGGCCTCCCTCCCGTGCAGAGCCCAGAGTTGACTGGGTGGCTGGGGGGCCAGGCACTGTGAGACTCCAGGCTCAGAAGGAAAGAGGGAACATCACGCAGATTCCACAGACGTTAGAAGTATATTAAAAGAATATTATGGGGCAACGTTTGACACCTCAGAGAAAATGGACAGATTCCTTGAAACACACAGAACACCAGGATCGACCTACAGAGAAGTTCAGCAGCCCGACGTCAAGACATTGAATTCATACTTGAAAGCCTCCCCATAAAGAACAGCCCAGATGGCTTCACTAGTAAATCTGATCACACGCGTAAGGAAGAAACAACACGGCTCCCACACAAGCTCTCTTTAAAAAAATAAATAAATAAAGGGGCGCCTGGATGGCTCAGTCAGTTAAGCCTCTGACTCTTGGTTTCAGCTCAGGTCATGATCTCAAGGTTGTGGGATCGAGCCCCGTGGCAGCCTCCGCACTCAGCGCAGAGCCTGCTTGAGATTCTCCCTCTTCCTCTGTCCCTCTCCCTGCTCACATGCTCACATGCACGCTCTCTCTGAATTAAGTAAACAAATCTTTAAAAAAAAAAAAAAATAAATGAAGAAGGAATACTTCCCAAATCACTGTGTGGGGCCAATGTTACCCTGATACTGAAAGCAGACCGATATTACAAGACCACAATAATCTTCATGAACGTAGTTATAAATCTCCTTGGCAAAACTGCAGTAAATTAAATCCAGCAATATGTAGGACAAATAATACTTCAGGGCCTTCTGGAGTTTGTGCCAGGAATGTGAGGGTCTTTAACATGCAAAAGATAATCAACATAATTTTTTTTATGAAAAAAAAATCATACAATCTTCTCCATAGATACAAAAAAAGCATATGACAAAGTTCAACATCCATTTAAGATAAAAACTTTCAGCAAATGTGACACCTCCCTCGCCCTCATCAAAGGGATCCAGACAGGATCTTCACCTAACACCCTGTTTCATGAAGAAGCAGTAAGTTCTTTCTTTCTATGATGGGAACAGGCAAGAATGTCCACTGTGACCATTTCCGTGAAACACTGTCCTAAAGGTTCTAGACGGGAGAAAAAAAAGAGAGAAGAAACAGACAGCATTCGGATTGGAAAGAAGTCAATGGTCCGTACTCATAACTCTCAGAGTCATCTACGTATAAAATCTTAAGAGACTATAGGAAAAGCTACTCAAACAAATAAATAAACTTAAAAAGTTCACAGGATGAACAAGCAATAAAAAAATCAATTATAGGGCGCCTGGGTGGCTCAGTGGGTTGAGCCGCTGCCTTCGGCTCAGGTCATGATCTCAGGGTCCTGGGATCGAGTCCCGCATCGGGCTCTCTGCTCAGCAGGGAGCCTGCTTCCTCCTCTCTCTCTCTCTGCCTGCCTCTCTGCCTACTTGTGATCTCTCTCTGTCAAATAAATAAATAAAATCTTTAAAAAAAAAATCAATTATAAAAAAAAAAATCAATTATAAACACTCACAATAAACTGCAAAATAAAACTTTAAGAAATCCATTCATAACAGCGTTCAAAACCATGAACTACTTATGAATACATCCAACAGACACGCACAAAACCTTTACGGGGGCCTCGGCAAGTCACCGCTAGGAGACACGGGGAAGACGGACAAGGATGGGGGGCGGCCCACGCTTGCTGGCTCGGAGACTCCGTGTGGTGAAGTCATCAAGTCTTCCCAGAGTGATTTAAGGAGTTGATGTGATCCCAGTCACAACCCGAGCAAGTGTTTTCACAGAAGTTGACAAGTAGATTTTAAATTCCTATGGAAATGCAAAGGGTCTACACTAGACAAAACCATCTTGGAAACAGAGCTCAACTGGGAGCCTCTCACCTCCTAACTTCAAGACTTTTCATAAGGCAACAGCCACGGAGATGTGACGGTTGGGGGGTGGACGAGGAATAATCCGGACCCGAATCAAGCCCAGAAACAGCCACACCGATGAGCTCGGGTACTTTCCAAATACCGTGCCAAGAGAGGCCAACGCGAAGGATCGTGTCTTTAAACAAAATGGTACTGGGACCAGTCACACAATATGGAAAAGAAGGAACCTCAATCCTGGGCACTTTCCAGTTAAAGGAAACTCAAAATGGACAAGAGATCTCAGCATAAGGGATACACCCATAATGTTTTCAGGAGAAAATCTCCACGACAATAGGCCTCAGGCAAGGATTCTGTGAATAAGACCCAAAAAGCACAAACTGCTAAAAACAGTTGATAAAACGGGATTTAATCAGAACCGAAAACATCTGCCCTTTGAAGATGTCATTAATAAAGTAAAAAGGCGAGCCACAGACAGGGAAAATATTTGCGATACACAAATCGGACAAGGGACCTGAATCCACAACACGGGACTAGCTTCAGAACCCAAACGGCAGAAGACAGCCCCACTCAGACATGGGCAGAGGACGTGAACAGGTCCTTCACAGAATATTTTCACATAAACCCAGGAAAAGCTGCCCAGCTCGAGGATACAGCAGATAAAACGCATCAGAAAGCTAAAAATAAGGACGGTGACAGCAGGTGTCAGGAGGGCTGGGAAACCGTCTTTCACACGTCAGCACGGGGACGGGAAGTGATCCAAGCCCTGTGGAAACAGGCTGCCAGTTTCTTAAAAGGTCAAATAATAGACGCTTGCAGCATACCCTACAGGCGCTCTCGTTGGCAGCTACCCAGGAGGAGGAGAGCCCATGTCCACACCAAGACGTGCCCACGGACACGCACGCTTTATACTGCGTTTTGTCATAAAGCACACACAAGGCAACATTTACCACGTTCAAGTGTACCATGCGGACACACAAAGGACACGCCCAGCACTGTGCAACCATGACCAGGACGCGGCTCCAGAGCCCTTTCTTCAGCCCAGAAGGAAACCCCGCACACATGAACCCCCCTTCCGTGCCCCCAGCTCCCCATCTCACGGACATGCCGATTCCGGACACTTCCTGTAAATGGAATCACACCACACATCCCTGTCTACGCCTCTGTTCACTCAGCACATTGTTTCCCAGGGGCCTGGCTTCATCCCCGCGTGGCAGGACACGTCCACCAGGCCACACGTCCACTGAACCCGCGTGGCTCCCAACCCGTGGCTGTCCCCGGCGGCCCATCCGAACAGCCCCACGCAGCATCCAGCTCGAACGCCTGTCTTCTGCTCTTCTGGGCAGATGCCCTAGGGTGGAACTGCTGGGTCCCCAGGCCACCTACACTGAGCTCCTCGAGGACTCACCGTCCTGCGCGACGTCCCCTTCCGCCAGCAGGGCACCGGGCTCTCACTCCTCCCGTGCTCCCCAACCGTCTTTCTGGGCAAGAGCCCGTCTGGTGCATGGGAAGCAGTGTCTCATCGTGGTTTTGCTCCCTGCTTGCCTGGTGACGGATGACGGTGACCGTCCTACCCTGGGCCTCTCCGTCCCTTCTGCGTCTTCTTGGAGCCGAGGCCAAGTATCCTCCCGGGTTGAGCTGTAGCCCAGGGCACTTTTGTTCCCAACATCCCCCAGCAGGTGCACGAATCATAAAATCCCGGGACACCCAACCCTTCAACAGAACTCAGCCCTAACAGACGCGGAGATCCCACACACACAGCAACGTGTGACTCAAAACCACCGCGCTGTGTGGGGGCAGCTGGGCCCACGGGCCGGGGACAGGCCTCGTTCTGAAACTCTTGAGGAAACATGTCTCCGTCGACCGCAATGGCCCACGCGCCGATGGCCTGCGTGGGGGGTTGGGTGCAAAAGGCAGGAGGGAATGTGGGGTGTGCTCACAGGCCCAAGGGTCTGGGTCGCCCCAGGCAACCCTGCCGTGAGAGTGCCAAGCCCCCCGGCATGTGGCAGGGCCGTGAATGGCTGCGTGGGTGCGGCACATCCAACCCCAGGGCTGAGGGCAGACGCCAGGCCTGGCCTGTGTCACCGTGACGGTGACAGCCGCGTGCCTGTGCCCCTTTCTCAAAACACCCCGCGTGCCCTGAAAATGAGACTATTGCTCTGTGACAATCACACCTCATGAGAGCTGGTGAAGGACCCGCCTTCCCAGACCTGCTCTCAGTTGGCCGTCAGGTGCCCTGGGACGAAGTCGCTGTCCTAGACGAGACCCCGGTTCTCAGTGGTGGCTCACACCTGGAGGTCACACCAGGTCACACCCTGGAGGGAACATTCATGGTCCCCCTGCGACCACACAGACCCCAGTACGGGCCCCACTTCCAGACTCGGTTTCTGGCCAGACCCGCCCCGCAGTGGACCTGGCCTTCTCCCTTCTCCAGCCCGGCGCTGCGCCCCCAGCCCGGCACCGGCCGACGGCTGTCCAGCCACCTCCCGCACTTGGCCCTGTGCCCAGCCCGGAGCTCCTGCCCCTGCTCAGACAGGGTGTCACCCGCCTCCACAGCGCGCTCTGGCTTCTCAGCCCCTCCAGTGCGTGGACACGGGTGGGGGGTCGGGAGGGGATGGGGGGCGTGGGGGGCGCCGAACAGGGGCCGCAACGCCCCCTCCCGCCTCCCGGACTCTTGGCCGGCCACTCCCCCAGGCGCCCTCAGGTCCCGTCGCCTCCAGGGTGCGGGGTCCGCTCTCAGCCGTCACCGCCCGGACCCCTCGCTGGCCGGTCCGGCTCCCCCTCGCCGGCCGCCGCTCGGGGTCCCTCCGCATGTCCTGTCCGCCCCCTACCTCCGGGGTCCCGGGCTGACTCGCAGCTTTACAAGCTTCATCCCTGGGGGCGCCCGCCTGGCTCCGCGGCTTGAGGGTCCGACCCGCGCGCTCCGCCCAGGCCGGGGTCTGCGGGTCGCCGGGCCCGCGGCGGGCTCCCCGCTCGGCGCGTCGCGGTGACGCTCGCCCCGCCCCGCCCCGCCCCGCCCCGCCCCCGACTCGCCCCGCCCCGCCCGCGCATGCGTGCTCGCGCGCTGGCGCCGGAAAGTCCGAGAACAGCGGGCCACGAGGGACCGACCCGAGCTCCACGCCTGCCCCCGCGGCGACGCCCCGCCTCGGCGCCGACCAGCTCCTCGCGCCTGCCCGGGTCACAGGCGCGACCCGGACCGTGACCGTCCCCGCGGCGGCCCCACCTCCGGCCGACGCCAGGGCAGCCCTCGGGTCGCGGAGCCCGGAGTCCGGGGGGCCCCGCACGCGGGCAAGCGGCCCGCACGCCCCGCGACGCCCGCACCCGCACCTGCGCCGCCGCGGCCCGCCGAATCGGACCCCAAGCGGCCGCGCCGGCCCGCGGCCCCAGAGCTGCCCCCTCCCGCCGCTGCCCGAGCGAGCGCGGCCGCCCCGCAAGCACGCAGGGCTGCGACGGACCCGGCGGCTGGACCCCGCAAATTCTCCTCGGCCGAGGAGGGCGTCGGGAACGTCCTGCACGAGGAAAATGGGGGGGGGGACGTGCGGGGCCCCGGGACGGGCGCGCCCCGCTTCGCAGGCGCAGGGTCTGACCTTCAGCGAGTGCGGCTGCAGGTCAGGGGCGAACCCGCCGCTCGCGGAAAGGGACGCGGAGGAACCGCCGCAGACGGGCGGAACGCGCGCCCGGCCTGGGAACGGCCCCACGGGCTCGGAGCGCTCGCCGCTGGGCCGTACCGGGCCGTGCGTCCCCCGAGCCAGGACCGGCGTGCGTGGGGCTCAGGTCCCCTTGCCCCAGGCCCCAGCAGAGCCCAGACCGCTGCCGGCCGGCAGCCCCCAGGACTCGGGCGCTCCAGGCTCGGGCTCTGCGGCTGGCCCCCGGCTGCCGGGGGGAGGCACGCACGTCCGCCTCCTCGCAGCCCGCAGAGCACTTGCTCAGAGGCCGGTGACCTCTGACTCACGGGAGCCTCGTGGAAGCCCCGCCATCCCCCTCACACGGTGCGCGAACACGGATCTCTACACTGCAAGTCCCGCTTATAATAAATTTACATTTAGAGGGGCGCCTGCGGGGCTCAGTGGGTTGAACCTCTGCCTTCGGCTCGGGTCGTGATCTCAGGGTCCTGGGATCGAGCCCCGCTTCGGGCTCTCTGCTCAGCGGGGAGCCTGTTTCCCTCTCTCTCTCTGCCTGCCTCTCTGTCTACTTGTGATCTCTGTCTGTCAAATGAATAAATAAAATCTTTTAAAAAAAATTTAGATTTAGAAACCTGGAACGTCTAGGAGAGGACATTATATTACCTAATGGAGACACCCTTCTTAAAAATTAATTTTTAGGCTGAAAAAACAGTTCCATTACAAAAGCCACAAACTGAGCAGAAGCACACAGAAGGGAAGAAGTAGAGGTCCCCTTCCTCTTTCATCCTTTCCCTTGTGCTTCCCCAAATGCACGAGGCGTACTTCCGCCTCCAACACACACGCACACACTCATGCACTCACAGCACATATACACACTTGCAGACATATGCAGCACACACACCCAGATACACAGCACTCACACACACATATACCTACACGCACACACATGTGCACACACAGACGGCACAGCACGCACACTCACACACAGCATGCGCACATAGCACTCGTGTACACACACACACGCATGCACACACACGCAGACATATGCAGCACACACACACCCAGATACACAGCACTCACACACACATACATACACGCACACATGTGTGCACACACACAGCACTTGTGCACACCCACGCACACATGCACGCACACACATACACAGCACATGCATGCACACACGCATGCACACACACACACACAAAACACACCCCTGCCCTGGGGCCCCAAGCAGCTCCCGCTGTTCACAGCAGGCACTCCACAGTTATCTGTTCAACAGACACTGTGTGCCCGGCCAGGTTGCTTCAGACATGTGCACACATGAAAACCGGCTCCTTCTGCAGGTTCTCCACAAAGAAGTGCAGTTTCACTTCATGTGTCGGCACTTCTATTGAAGGAAGCCTCTCTCCACACTGTGCCTTGAACTGAGGGACCTCTGGCGTGTTTCTAGGAGGAGACGTGCGGTTCTTAGTTTCCAATTAAGATTATTATGGAGAATTTTGAAAATAAAGGGAAGTGGACAGAACCGAATAAGGACGGTTGACAAGGTACCTTCCCTCAGACCCTCCCAGCACCACCCCCACAAGGCTTCCCCTCCTCGCCCCCACCCCCCCCAGCTGCTCAGAAACACACCCCAAATGCCTTCTCACTTCCTCTCCACACACTCCCGTGTCCACAGCTCAAGAGTCATGTCATCAACTGTCTCATAAATACCATAATTTTTTAAATGAACGATTCTTGAGTCAAATCAGGCGCTGGTCTGACTGCATCTTGTCCAGCGCCTGCAATCCAGGGGAGCTGCTAAGAAGTGACCCAGGCAGAGTGTGCAGTCTGCGCGCTCCTGGACGGCATTGAGACTCTGAGACCGCAGGAGGGACCCCCTCCCGTGGCAGGTGCACCCGGACCTCGGAAGAGCTGGGCCGCTGCAAAGCCCCGGAGAGGCTGCAGGCGCAGAGAGCCGGCCCTGGCATGGCGCTCCGGGAGGGTCAGGCAAACTGAGGTGAGCTGTTCGAGGAGCTGGGATGGGCCATCTGCGCAGCCCCCAGATCACCTTCATTGCGCTGACAAACGCCACCGCTGCTCCAGGCGAGGCCCGCCACGCGCCCTCCCGAATCAGCAGTTATTTCCTCCTCGTCAGTCCTGCTTTCCCCGTGTCACTCCCACCAACAGCGGGCGGCCTGGACATTGCTGCGAGCTGAGCCCCGGTTCCAGCGCCAAGGAGCCTGCCTGACCGGCCCTGCACTCGGTCGACGCCCCAAGACGTCCCAAGACGTCCCCAGATGGCCACAGCCTGGTGGTGTGGAGGAGCTGTGGCGGCCAGAGGGGAGGGCCCGGAGGCCTGAGCCTGTCTACACTGGGTGTGGGAGAGGCAGTGGACCTGATCTTTGCAGTGCGTTATTGATTTTGTTACGCGCGGGCACCGGAGCTGCCATTAGCGTGCGCTCCCAAGACTGGCCAAGGCATCCCTGCCTGGTGTGGGGAAGGCTCTCAAGAGGAAATGAGCCTCCGATAACCCACACGGAGGGGATCTCAAGTGAATGATGTCATTAAGGTTCGTCTCCCTGCTTCCCCCAACCCCCACCCCACCACAGAGCCACTGGACAGCTGTGCACCCCACACGCCAGCTCGGGTGTGGGCACTGCCTGCCGGGGCCTGAGCCAGGCCAGCAGCAGCACGCACACCCAGTCCCCAGCGGACGGGGGCTCGGCAAAGACGCCTTTCCCAACAGACGTGTGGTCTGGGCAGAGGGTGGGCAGAGGAACTCCACAGTACTATTTCGGAGGCAGACAAACAGATGGCAGAGCCCGTCATGGGGAGTCAGCCACTCCCCCACCCCAGCTCACGGTCCTGCAAGGAGGGACCGAGCAGAGCTTCCCCTCAGTGTCACTGATTAGCTTTCCTTCGTTTCATTCACCTACTAGGGGTACTGCAGACCCTTCCAGCCTGAAGTGAGGGTCTGGCTCTGCGAGAGCCAGTCCTTGGCCACAGACACAGCCAGCGAGGCCCTCCCCACGCCCTCGTTCCCGAGGCTGACCCCTGGTAGCACACGGTGCTGGGGGTACTCAGAGCAGGCTGGCTTTATGCTCCTCTGTTTTTGCAGACAATCTGCACAGACACCAACCGTTCCAGGGACAATTGGGGCATTATCTCCACCGGAATCCTGGCCCCTGCGCCGGCTGAGGCCGCCTGTTTCTGGGACACAGTAAACACTCGCAAATAACGGTGCCCAGGACGCCAGCAGCTGGCCCCGGGCCGGGGGCAGATATGAGGTGACGGCCCACGATGTCACCTCACCCGCGGCAAAGGAAACTTCCGCTCCGTGGCGCCTGGTGGACCTGAATAGCCTCAGAACAGGAGGGCCGGCTGCTTGGCCACAAGCCCCAGGTCCGGCCTGGCCTGCAGCGGGCTGGCCACCCCCGGCCCTGGCTATGCTCAAGGTAAGGGCAGCCTTTTAAAAACAAAAACAGAGCAACTTCAGGAGACACAGGACTGGCCAGCAGGGCCCAGCCCTGGACAACAGGCCTTATTTTCCGTAAACTGCCCACCTACACACTCACGTGCATCCCCCCAACCCCAGTATCAAATCCAATAAACCAAGAGAAGGACCGCCACCAACTCTCCTGTTCCTGTGTGCACTGGCAAAACCCCGGTGGCTTCAGCTCCCCGCCGCTCACCAAGCGGCCGCAACAGGTGCAGCCCCAGCTAAGGCGGCTCCGTCTCCTTGGCTGCTCCGGAATCACGCAGCCAAAACCCTGAAGGAAGCCGAGGCCTGCAGCACGCCCCGCCAGGGCCCTGACCTGCCCCACCTGTCTGAGTGCGCGCCTCCGCTCGGGCGCACGGCGGCGGCGGCCTCCGGACCGAAATAGAAGCCCGCGGAGCCCTGCCAGGCCCGAGTGGCCGGAGCCGGCGGGGGCCCAGCGGCCAGGGGCGCGGCGGGCCTGGTCCGAGCGCCGCCCCCCGCTCGCAGCCGGCATCGGCTGCGCGCCCAGCGCCCCCAGGGCCACCTGCGCGCCGGGCCTGAGGGGTGCTCGGGAGGGGAGGGGTCCCGGAGGTCCTGGGAGGGGCCCGGGGGCTCCCAGGAGGATACTCCGGGAGGATCCAAGGCGGGGACTCCTAGAGGGTCCGGGGGTCAGGGAGGAGTCGGTGGGGGGTGTCCGGGGCGGAGACTCCGGGAGGGTCTGGCGGGGTGGAGGCTCCGGGGGCCTATCGGGGGCCCGGGGCGTCCGGGAGGGTCCGGCGGCCCCAGCGCACCTGCCAGGCCCGCGCGCTCCCGCCGTCCGCCGGCCCTTACCTGGCGTGGCGCGTCCCGGCCGCGCGTCCCGGCACTGCCCGGCCCCGCGAGCGCGGGCGCAGGAATGGCGGCGGCGGCGGCGGCGGCGGCGGCGGCGGCGGGCGGCTCGGGCCGGGCTCGGAGGGCGGCGGGGCCCGGCGGCGCGGGGATGCTGCGGCGCGCGAGGGCGCGGAGGCCGGCGCGGGAGGGAGGGCGCGGGGCGGCGCGCAGGCCCCTCCTCCGCCCCCGCCTCCCGTTCCCGCCGCCGCCTCCTCCCCGCCCGACTCGGGCCCGGCTCCTCCTCCCCCACGTCTCCCTCCCTCCCCTTCGCCCTCCCCTTTCTTCACCTTCCTCCGCCACTCCTCTCCCTCCGCCCGCCTCCCCGCTGGCCCTCCCGCCGCCTCTCCCCGCAGGCCTCAGGGGCTGCCCCCCGCCCTGGCAGGGCCTTGCGGGGTCCGGCACCGGTTCCGATGAAGGACCTCCTTACCGCCCTTCCTCGCCACCTGCTAAGGGACCAGCTTGTCCTTTCTGGGAGCCTGGCCGACTGCAACCTTTCGGGGGGCCCCCAGATCTCCAAGGTCTCCTGCACCCGCAGGCTGCTTTGCCGGCTCTGCTGGGAACCTGCCCAGCACAAATGTGTGGACAGACCGTGCGGGCTCTCAGGATGGCTGCTCCTTTTCTTCTTAGTAAATCTGACTTCAGGCCAGAACATTCCAAGCAGACCTCCTGCCTCTTCCCAGAGTGCGGTGGGCAGGTACCTAGCCCAGTCTAGGTTTGTCGAAGCCCTTCTGGGCCTCCACGCCAAGTGTTTGACAAGTGTCCCCTGTCTTCTACACCAAATGGCAAAACGTTCCCCAGTGCGGTCCCTGGTGATACCTTTGTACTAACGCAGGGTGTGAGGGGCCCTGGGTCTCCTCCCAAGACCACTCCCTTCCTGCCCTGGAGGAAGAGAGGCGACCTTGGGAAGGTGGCTGACTGGGCCAGCAGGCCTGCCGAGGGTTGCTCCCCAGAGAAAGAAACAGAGTTCCCCGTGAGCCAGTGGGGCTGTGCCCCGTGTGGAAGTCGAGTCTCCCTCTCTGGGCCTGGCCCTCATGGCCTGGGCCGCAGCACCTTCCAAGGGAACCCGGACTGCTTTCCTGGGGACCACTGCTGCTGACAGCCAGACTGGGAGTTTAAAAATGGAGACTTTGCTAACAGTCTGATCCGTAACAGCCCAGGAGCCTCAGTCTCCTTTGTGGGCTCTTGCCTTTCCCCACAAGCCACACCTCAGGACCCACAAGGGCCAAGACAGGGGAGCTGGTGCTCTTCCTGTGTGTGCTGGTGGTGGGAGTCCTGACCTGGAATCTCGGAGGCTCCAGTTCCTCTTGCCTTCCATGCTTCCAAGGTGACCTTGGGAGCCCCATCCTGCCTTCCCCAAGGAGAGAGGATAAGGCACTGGCTCCGAGCGTGGCTGGGCATGGCCGAGAGAATGATGGGTATCTCCCCGGCGCTGTGTGGCCCAAGTTGGGGACTGGTGACTGTATAGGACAGTGAGGAGACATCCTTTCCAAGCTCCTTCTGGTCAGAGGAGCCCTGACTCTGGTTTCCCATCGCACTGGGATTAAAACCTGGTGCGAAAAGATTAGGGCAGGGCTGTTTTCATGTTATCCCAAGCCCCAGAGCAGGGACCCACTCTCACGATCCAGACTTGTGAGCATCGCTGAGGTGGGGGGCGGGGATGCTCCCCTTTATTCCTGACTCACTGGACCCCCCTGGAACACGGTGCCCTTGCCTGGTGCCCGAGGACAGCCACAGCAAGCCGTGGGAGGGTGGTCGACACATCAGGAGACGTCAGCCTGAAAAATGGGTGTGTGTGGAGCGCAAGATGGTCGGATCCAAATATTTGCAAAACTGTCTGGGAAGAAGGATTACCCTGTGGGGTTGTGAAGGGCAGAGGAGGACAGATGGGGGGAAATCAGGCTGGAGAGGAGATTTCCGCTCCCTGGGAGCACTTTTTGGCAGACCCGCCTGCCTGAGGAGCGGCCTCCCCAGGAGGAGCGTGTCCTTCAGAGCCGGCGTCTAGACAGGTCCTGGGGCCACCACAGGAGCTTGCTGCAGGGGCCTGTATCGGGGTGACCTCAGGAGCCTCTCCCGGCTGCTAGACCCACGCCCTGCACTCTGTTCCACTCCCTCTGAAGGGCAGAGGGCAGCCCAGCAAGCAGAGACTTGTTAGCGCCCAGACCTGGAGCCTCAGCACCTCACACCCTGACCCTGGCCGGCCTGTTTGGTCCTTCGAGAAAGGGCAAAGGGTGGCTTCAAGGTGACTGCCGCTTGCTTCCCATCCCCCAGCCCCTGGAGGGCCTTCTGTCCCCGAGGCCTCCCTGGGCCACACCAAGTGACCCACGTTTTCTCTTCGTTCTTGTTGCTGTCAGTTTCCATTCCATCGTGGGACATCTTAGCATGTAGGTCAGAGCAGAACCGAGAGCCCAGAGAGCAGGGTGGCAGTCTTGTGTCACCTCTGACCCACCTCTGTGCCCCCCCCCCCCCCGCTAATCTGACACACGTCAGCGACAGCTCCTCCTCAAGTCTGTCCTGGAGCTCCTCCAGAAACGCGGAGTGACTGGGTCCCTGAGTCACGCTTCACGCGGGGTGTCTTTGCAGGTCTCCAACACCGTCTCTGTGCATTGTGCCCGGGCAGATGATCGCGCGGACGGTCTTAGATCCACGACGTGGGGAGTCTCTGTGCGGCAGCCCGGGTGCCACGGGCTCTGCTCGGCTTCCGCCCTCACTGCGCGGACTTGAGGAGGAACACCCACTTCTCCATCTCCCTGCCCCCCCCGGGGCATCAGAACATGGACGCAGTTGGCTGGGAGCGGCTTTAAGGCAATCCTGCGGGGAGTGCTTGAGGCCCGGAGGAAGTGTTTTCTAGAAGAGCTGGTGCACTGCCTTCCACGGGCTCCAGCAGGTGCAGCCCCAGCCTGGGCCTTAGCATGTGGGCTGTCCAGCAAAGCAAGGCCGCAGCCCCCGCAGAAACAGGCCCTCAGGGGCTGAGGCAAAGTCTGGGAAGCCCAAGCCCCTGCCAATTCTAGGCAGAGGTCTTCTGAATGTGACTCCAAAGTACATGATTGCCCCCTGCCCCGTCACGGTCTGTCCCCTGCCCCAGACAAGACCTGCCTCCTGGCAGCACCCCCCCCCCCATCAGAGCACCCTCTTCAGGGCCCTCCTGGGAGCACACCGATGGAAGGGCTCTTTTCTAGAAGGCTGCATTCCGGCAGTGGCGTATAAATGAAGGCCTTGCTGAGCCATCACCATTGTTTCCAGCGCCCCACAGTGTTTTAGCTGTCAGACCACTGAGCGCAAACTTCCTCTGGAGTATAATCTAGCCTTCATGCTCTTCTCCAACTCCCCGAAAAGCTCCCAACGCAGCTGAGCTGGCCCGTCGTTGTGGAGCGCACGCGCACGCGGAGGGCGAACCTTCCCCAGAGCAGGGCTGGCAGCCGCCGCCCAGTGCTTCCCCAGCTGGAACCAGGGGAGAGTGGAAATCGGGGACAGCGGGTCGGACCACTGGCGTGCTGCCCTCGCTGACCATTAGCTTCCCCGGAGCTGGTGTCCTCAGCTGACCTGCACCAGTAAGGCCTTCCCGGTGCCCCCACCCCCCAGCCACCTACCCCGCCAGCCGCTGAGCCGTGACACTTCCCTAGGCCCTGCCTCCTGGCAAGGCCAGTCAGGCATTACCTCCCACCCAGACTCGCCCCTGCAGTGTTTTTCCAGCCTGACCCACGCCGGGGGCAGGCAGAGCGCCCCTCCCTCGGCCACGACGCCCTGCACACCTATGGGCCACAGCCCACACGAGGGGTGTAACCGTTGCTCCTTGGCTCGTTCCCTTTCAACCTTGTCTTTGTTTTCAGCTTCTAGAGCTTAGTGACCTCCACTGACCTCTTTCCAGAATAATGGTTTGAAACATATAAAATAAAGCATGGGATTAGAAAGCAAACCTGTTCTACTGAACTCCGGTGGTCAGAATCGGTTAAACTGTGATCTGTTTGCTCCTTTGTTTACATGTTGAGTAACACACTGGAGCAGCGGGTCTGATAACCAGCAATTTGGAAGCGGGAACGAGCTGCCTGGTGTTTTGAGACGCGGGCGTATCTGTGATTTCTGCCGGCGGGCAGGTCACAGACCCTGCTGACAGGGCTGGGCTCTGTTGCCTCACTGACACTTGAAGGAAATGCTGAATTTCAGGTCGAGGCTCGTGGGGGGTGAAAATGTTGCTCCTTTTCCCCATCTGTTCCATCTAGATGGAACCTGCAATGTCTCCCCAGATTATGTTTTAAAGTGTACCCTGGACTTCAGATCCCCTGCACTTAGCACAGTGCTTATGGAAAATCACACCCAAACGTGTTTATTATTAATGGAGGGGTTGGGGCTCTCAGTTGCAAATGATGGAAGTTCAGCTACAATCTTGGCTCACTTAGCACTAGAGGGACTGCAGGTAGAGCTAGATCCAGGGTCTGAGAAGCCATTGTTGGTCTTCCTCTTCTCTTGACTCTGATTGCCTTCGGTTCTGCTGGCATGTGGGTTTCACTCTCCTGACACAATCCACAAGAACTCTTTTTCACCATATTGAGCCTCCTGGAAGGACTTGGGTGGGGTCTCACGCCCAACCCATGAACTTATAACCCTGAACAGACCGGGGAGCCAAGACCGGTCAGACCTGGGCCACCTGCCTATGCTTGTGTCGGGGTGTGGTCCTGCATCTCGCAGAACCTCGGGGCTGGGTGGGAGCCGGGCCCTGGTGAACAGATGGTCCTGAGCAGACGCGACCGGCACGTGTCCAGCGGTGTTAGGGCCAGAGGGCAAATGTGTAATCACAGCACAGTCCTTTGGAGGCACGGTTTCGTGCCATAATAAGGAGACCTAACATACAGCGGCTTACCCAAGGTAGCCGTCTATTTACTTCTTATTTAACACGGCCTGTGGTGGCCAGGCAGACGGTCCCTGGCCAGCGTCACCATGCTCCACCTGCAGGGACGAGGGCCACGCTCACAGACTCAGCGGGACAGGCAGGGGCACACACCAGCTCTGTCCCATACGTTGGCCAGAACTTGGTATGGGGGCTGTGCGCTCCATCACGTTGATACCCCACCCCGACTGGAGCAAGTTGGGGGGGCGGGCACAGAGGCTGCCAGCAGGTGGCGCTGTGTCCCTGACCGCCCCACCTCCCCACCCCCACCCCACCCCAGAGCTTGAGCTTCCTCTAGAGGAATATGCCACATGCCTGCCCCGCGTGCTGGCCTCATTGTCCAGGAAGGTGACTGTTCAAACCAGTCCGGTGGCTCGTGTTCACTCTTCAGTGGCTGTGCCAGGGTCTGCACCCGGGTGTTCGGACTTCGGGGTCTTGCCTCTGCGCACCCAGACTTGTGAGAGGTTTTGTGCAGACCCGGACGGGGATGGGACCACGTGCTGGTAAGCCACCTGCCCCGGGACCACGGCCGCCTCTCAGACTCGCACCCCCCTTGGCCACCACTTTGTCAGCTGACCCTGTAAACAGGAAACTCATTGACCCAGACTCGCCTCTGGTTAATTGGGGATGGGACAGTGCACTGAGCTGGCTTCTTGCAAGAGAATACCTGAGGCCTTGTCGCCGGTACCATCACCCTGAGGTGGTCTCGTCACCGCATCCCCAACTTTGTCGGCTCGGGCCTCTGGCCAGGGGACAGCCTTCCCCTTGTGCGGCCGAGCTCCCCCCGTGCTTGGTGCAGCAGATCTGCGCACCTGCCTTTTGCCTTCTTCTAGTTCTTCAAGGTCCTCAGTCACGCGTGGTGGAGGCGCTGGCCGGGCGCTGGGGCTGTGTGGGGCTCGTTTCCCAGGCGCGGCGGCGAGGAGACGGAATACAGATGAAGGAAAACAGCTCCCGCCCACTCAGGACAATGGCCTACCTGTTAGGATCCAGTTCTGGGAGAAAGGGTTCTGGGGAAGTCTGGCTGAGCGACTGCGCTTTCCAAACGCTGGAACTGCTCGCACAAACAAAGTATTTCAGAGCCAGGCCACTGTCTAGCTAGGCATGGGAAGACCAGGGCCTTTCCCCCTGCCCGGCCCCCCGCCTGGTTCCCTCCGGGGACAGGACCCCCTCCATTAGCTCCAGCTTCCCTGTTCGCTTGCAGAGCGCTTGTCTGGTATTCTATTCAACGGAGCCAAAGTCATTTTGAAAGAGAGTATGTTTGCAAAGATGGAGACTCCAGCAAAATTAAGGTGAGTTTTTCTATCGTGCAAACAAAATACAAGAGCGAGGCAGACATCCGGAAGAAGAGTCTGGGGAAGCCTCCATTCCAACAGGAAGCCTGTGTGTAGCACGTAGACCTCGTCTGCATGGGCTTGAGAGCCATCCCAGACGCACGAGAAGTGAACCCAGTGGGAACGGCCAGTCCTCCGTCCCCCCTTCCTGGGCGTGCGATCTGAGCTCCCCGGTGCTGTCTCCTCCGGCCCCCGCGCCCCCTCAGACAAGCATGTAAATACACACGTGCCCTGTACAAGGTCTGGTCTCAACTTCACTCTCTCCGTTATTTATTTTAAAAGCGGGACCGTTGGATTCAAACTTTACCCTGTAATTTAGCTTTGAGCGGGCATACCCAGCTCTGCCTCATCCCCCCAAGAATCATGTGCACGAGGGGAAAAATGATTCATCCCAACAACACTGACGTGCACTTAAAAATACCCCTCACCCTCCTCCCATTCCGAGCTCCGGAGAAGCCCCTGCTCCGTGCCGCGGACTGGCCAACAGAAGGCGCCCTGTTTCCCGCTTCATCAGCCGCAGACGGGAGCTGACGGCGTCTCCGCCTGAGACACGACTTAGCCCCCCGCTGCCACACCTCTGATCCCCTACAGCTTGGAGAACACGCATGCTGTAGTTGTCCACCGCTGGTCCCACCGGGCCTTCTCCCCTCACCCCCAGCAGTTTCGCCGAGTGAGATGAGAAACCAGCACCCCTCGACACCCCGCGCCCCCCTCCAGCCTGCTCACCTTCTCTCCACCCATCCGCCGGCCGGGGGGCTGCTGCTTCCGCCGTGGCGTTTCTGGGTTGGCGTCTGTAAAAGCAGCACACGGGAAGAACATGTGTGTGATTGCTGGTCCGCAGTCATCATGCCTGCAGAGTGGGGCACGGCCAGAATCATCCTGCGGATGGAGTGGCATCCCGGGCCACGGGTGTGCACTGCGGAGGGATGTCCCCAGACCAGGGCACAGGCGGGCTCTGCTGCGGTCCCTCGCTCACGCCCCCGGTGGAGCCCTGTTCCTGGTCGTCCCAAAGCTTTCCCTCTGTCCTCCCGCACTTTCTAAACTCGTCCTCCAGACCCCGTGCCTCCAGCCGGCAGAGCTTTTCTATCCAGTGGCCGTTCCACTGAGGCCGTGCCTTACTTCCCGGAGATGTGCTGCCTCCCACCCGGCGCCTGGCCCTGCTGTCGTGGGGCCGTCTGATGTCCTTGGCCCAGACTACTCTGTCCCGGCTTGATCCCTGTTCCAGGGACCTACATCTTGCCCATCCTAGTTGGGACCCTCACTTGGGTAAGGGATCCCACCCCCAGAGGTCCCTGAGGCTCTGTGCGGTGTGCTCAGGGTGGAACTGGGGTGACACTCGCTGGCGGTGTGGGGACGGCCATCCGGTTCGCCGCTGGGCCCGGTCAGCGTTGTCTCTCCGGCCCCTGGGCGGTCTCGGGCAGTCTCTGGGCAGGTGCCGGGCGGAGGGCTCTCCTCACCGTTTCCCCAGGCGGACCGCGGGGCTTGCCCCCTTCTCTCCCTGACACCCGTCCTTCCGTGGCTGCCATCTGCACACGCCGCTCGCCCAGCCGACCGCTTTCTCCCGTGTTCTCCAGGAGTTCCTGTGCCCCCTTGTCACTCCGGGGACCCAAGCTTTCCCTTCCAGCAGCCCTTGCCGCCTGTCGCCGTCTGCGGTCAGGGTCACAGAGCGCTCGCCGTCTGCGGTCAGGGTCACAGAGCGCTCGCCGTCTGCGGTCAGGGTCACAGAGCGCTCTCCTCTCCTTTCCCCGAGGGTCTTCATTTCCCTTTCCTGGGGGATTTCTTTTACTTCTCCGTGATTTCCTTCACCCCCTCTGCATTCCTTCTCTCGCCGGTGCATCGTTTGGGTCTCTCTGGCCGTGGTAAGTGTGCCCCGGGGCAGACCCTGGGCTCACGCTGAGCATCCGGTGTGAGCCCGGGCATCCAGACGGGTGGCCGAGAACCCGGACTGGGGCGCTCCCGCAGGGGCCCACCACGCCTCTGTGCCTTTCCTCTGTGGCTGTGCCTGGGGACAGAGGCGGGGGACAGAGGCAGGGGTCAGAGGTGGAGGTCAGTCTGCCATCCGCAGGTGGTGCGGGACAGGACACTCACCCTGTCCCCTCCACGCCCCTGCCCCTGTCAACTCTCTCATGCCCTGACTGATCGTTTCTTCCCCAACATTTTCGTATGGGAACTTCCAGACACACAGAAAAGCTGCAGGGCTTGGAGCGCGATCGCGGGAATATCTACCGGAACCCTACGTCCATGTGCCACCACGACCGCTGGGGCACACCTCCAAGTGTCCGTGTCTCCAGCCATCAACCCGTCCCATTTTAAAAAATGCATTTCTAATTACGGATACGGCTGTGCTTCTGAATACTTATTTTTTCCTTTGCAGCTTGGTCCCCTGCGTGGTTTCCGCAGCTCTCCCGTGTGGAGGAAGCCGGCTGGAGTGCCCGTGACGCTCTCTCCCAAGCTGTCGGGGTTTCTCCTCTCCAGCGGTGGATGGCCTTCTGGGTGTCCAGTGAGACTCAGATGTCTGTCGTCCATGGGAATGAAGGTGAGGGCGGCAGGTGCAGGGGGCTGGCCGGCCTCCCTCTGTTCTCCAGCGCGCAGGTCCTGCTCCACAGGGAAAGGGTCCTGGGCTAACTGTGGGTGCGGGCCTCGCGTGGGCCAGGAGCGGGTGTGAGCGTGAGACGCGGCTCTCGGCCGGGCTCGCCCAGACTGCAGGACGGGGTGATGCGGTGGAGTCCCCGGGTCTGGGCTCCCCCTGCACCGCGTGGGTCGGCGCGGGCCACACTGCTCCCCAGGCGGGGGTGAGGCACAGGGGTTGCCGTGTTTGCAGGGGCGAAGGTAGGGCCGGCGGACACAGCTGCCGCTTGCACGCCCTCACGCGTCTCGCTGCCTCTGCGGGGTCCTCCCTTAGCCTCTCCAGCCCCGGCCCAGGGATGGCCCGCGTGGCCCAGGCCGGCAGCTCGGAGGTGGGAGGGCCGGATGTGGCTCAGCCCACCTCTGGGTGCACCCCACTCCCCCGGGGCCGTGGTCCTGAGGGGACCACGCCAGCTCCCTCGCCGGCCCCGTGCACCCACCAGAGCAGTGACCACGGCAGAGTTTAAGTTCATTTTCACGGAGATACCTCTGTGTCCTTTCTCGGTTTCCACGTGTTCTCATTTGGACATGATATGACGGTCTCGTGCCTGTGGTGTTTACAGTTCAGTAAATCAGATGTACCTAAAATGCTAGTGACGACTCCAGACCTTTGCCTGCCAGGTGGAGCTGGGACTTTGTTTCCGGAGGGGCTGCCCTCCAGAATATTTGACAAACAGGAGTCTCGGCCCCATGCTCTGAGTCCCAAGAAGCATTACCTCTCCCGGTGCCTCGGTCACACGCTGACCCGGGCACCTCTTAGTTCCATCTAGATTCGGGAGTCGTGAGCACCTAGACCCCGGGTTTCCTGAGAGTGTGCAAGGGCTCAGGTGGCCTGGGCACTCATTCACGTGCATTGAAGGACAGACCCTAAATGTGGAAGCTGTTTCCACCAAGCACGTGTGGGCCACCCACGCCGGAGTAAACTCTGTGTGCAAATATTTAATTTCAACACTAAGTACGTAAAACGGAGAAAATGTATTTTAGGAGGACGCAGCCAGTGCCACTTGCAGGAGAAAGGCTGTGGCGAGGTGAAGCCCAAGCCCCCTGCCCCGGAGCCCCTGCAGGCCCCGCCTCCTTGCTTCCCCCAAGGTCACGGGCTGGGATCTGTGCCATCGGAGCCGAGGGTCTGTGGCCCCGGAGGAGCGCTTGCGTTCTTGGGCTGGTTCGTAGAAACAGTTCATGTGCCCAGCTCAGGGGCTCTCTGGGAACGTGGACCGGACCGAGGTGTGGAGGGCAACCGGGTGCCCTCCACAGGGTTCCAGCCTTTTGGACCCTCACAGAGCCTCCCCGCTCGCAGACGGCCTTTTCTGGCTGAACGCGGCCTCTCTCACTACTCGTCCCGTTCCATTTCTCCACGTCACGCCAGAATCAGATGGTGATTTTTTCCCCATCTGTTGCCACAATCTGTTCAAACTGTCACATTCCGAGAGCCCCCGGGAAGCTGCGTAGCCCAGAACAGGAAATGAAGGTGCTCCTGCCCCACTTCCTGCGGGTCTGGTCCTCGGCGCGGCGGTGGGGTGCGGTGGGCGCTCGGCCTCTCACACCGTGTGCAGGAGCGTCGCTCTGTCTCGGATGCCCGTGGTGAGTGACGCAGCAGCGACCGGACTGGGCCGGGGTTCAATCCTGAAACCTCAAAATAGTCTCCCTCTAATACAGGAATATTTAGTAAAGAAGTTTCTCTTCCAAAGCCTCCCTCTCTTTTTCTGAGACGAGTATTTTTTCGCAGAGAGAGAAAAAATTGAAGTCCTCACTCACGCCGCCACCTTTCGAAAGTTCCAAGTGCCCCACAGTTGACCCTGGACGGGCAAAATCTTACCCCTGAGAACATTTCAAGGAGAAAGGGGCAGGGAGTGGGGCTGTCCTGGTGTTGGGCTGCTCCTCTTATGCAGGATGCTGTTTGCCTTCTGGCGAAGAACGTGTTTGCAGAGCTGCCCCGCGGCTGTGCTGACCGCCCGAGGAATCGAGGTGCCACCCCACGGATGTGCCCACGGCCCGAGGTACCGGGGTACCACGGGCCCAGGACAGGGGACGGCGGAGCTGGGCTGAGCCTGGCGGTGACTTTCGTCTTGGGTACAGCAGCAGGTGTGTTCCCTGCGGACGGAGCAAGCTTTGCTCTGAACAGTTGTGAGAGGAGCAGCCGTCCGTCTAGATGTGTTTTCCAGGGGACACGTCGGGCAGTCTTCCTCATGGCTTGGGTACCGGTCCCAGCCCCGATGGGCATTTCACTAGGACAGCAGCCCGCAGCCCCTCCCGACCAGCGCTGCCAGTGAGGAGGGTCCCCAGAAGGCCCCACGAGGGTGCTGCTCGCTTTACAACGGTCACCCTGCCGCAGCCTGCTGGTCCTGCTTTCCGAGCAGAACACAGATTCATCCTGCGTCTGCAAAGAGCACGCTTTCTGCATGAACTTGCTGAGAGGGTTTCCACGGTTGTTTTCACTGGGGGGTGACCGAGGCTGGCCTGTGGTGTGTGACACTGCAGCTGGCCCGAGTGGGACCTGCAGCCGCACCCTGTTTCTGTACCCAGAGGCCCAGACTGTCAGTGATGCGAGGCCTCACTTGCATCAGTGAAGAGACTGAGGGCGCACGCCGCGTGGGACTTGTCCTTCCAGGTTCTGTGAGGCCCGATTCCCTTATCTGGGACCTTCCTCTTCCTCCTCCTTCCCCGGCACACAGACCAGAGCCTGTCGGGGCTGTTCTGCCCAGGGCCAGGGAGCAGCCCTGGGCGGGGGTGGGGGGTCGCTGGCTTGGATGCGCTGGTCGTAGGCGGGCAGCCTGCTCCCCTTAGCGTGCCACTGCCTCTCCAATGTGAGGAGCTCACGTCCTCTGAACGATCTCGCAGGGGGCTTTGGCGGGGGGTGGGGGGGTGGGTTCGTATTTCCGTTTGTTGTGGTGGACAGGCCAGGCGAGCCCTTCCCTCCAGAAGCTGTTGGATGCTTCTCGGCTGGCCGGAGCACGGACGCGCACATCCACACACGGCGTTGGCTGCCAGGCCCCCGGCCGGGTCCGTCTGTGTCAGGGCTGAAGCCCGAGGGGCTGCTCCTGGCATTTCCCAAATGTATCGGGTCCCGGGAAATCTTACTGTTCCCCTGAAGAGCCACGCCGGCCTGGGAAACCCTGGTGGACGGGGGCCGTGTGCGAGACCGTTCTGCGCGGGCTTCTGATCAGGATTTGCTGGACATCCGTGTGCAGGCCGGTCCCCAGCTTGCGCCGCTCCCGGAGAGTCTGTCCCCTTCTCCCGGGCAGGGGTGTCCACGCACGGGGCTGCGTTGGGGGGACAGGCATGTCACGGTGCTGAGTCCGCAGTCGTGCAGCTGCGCTCCAAAGTCGAGGAAGACCCTGGAGGAGCTCCAGCCTCCACGGACGTGAAACCCTTCAGAGGCCGAAGACATGTAGACTCAGCGAGGGACAGTGCCGAGCAGCTCCGGACACCAGGGCCACACGCCCTCAGCTCTCAGAGACCTTGCAGTTGGTGGGTCCCCGCCTGTGCCCCCTGTGGCCGCTGCTGGCCCTGCCTGCCTCTGCCTGGCCTCACCTCCCCTGCTAGAGAGGAGAGGGCCAGCGAGGCCAGCGAGACCTCAGTGGGGCCCTGCCAGGGGCGGCTGGAAGGAACCCCTCGGATCACTTTTGCTTCAAAGAGAAAGCGTGGGACGCCAGGTTCAAATGGTGGACGCCATCGGCTTTGTTGCTCACGCGTTCACGGTCTTCCCTCTCTCATCCGAACAGAATCGCGATTTGAGCTCCAAGCACAGACCCTGCCTGAAATCGCGAAGCCGTGAAATGTCTGGGACGCTCGCGGCCCGGTCCCAGACTCGTGGGACACACAATCCTTTCCTCCTCAGGAACCCTCACTTCTGTTCTTGCCAGAAGAACCCAATCCTGCATTTATGCAGCGGGCAGCCAGCGCTCGAGCTCCCAGAGAGAGGTTCTCATGCCCCTTTGGTCTAAACTGGACACAGCAACTTCCCCCTTTCCTTTACCACTGATTGTTCTGGGGGTGTATGGGACCCTAAGAGGCAGAAAAGAAAAAAAAAAAGAAAAGATAAAAACCCCCAAAACCTGTGGAAACCTCATGTTCTTCCCACCCCTTCCTTCCTGTCTGGGGTGTTGGGTGTCGTGCCCAGAACTCTGGTAGCTATTTTGTAACCAGGAGGCCACCAGCACGTGGGTTAAAGGAAATAGGAGGTGAGGCCATCGCACCAGCTCTGACCGTTTCTTCTGTGACCCCACTAAATGCGTCACTATTGAGCACCTCTAAGACAGACATTTCTCGTATCTCAAACCACATGTCTGGACATAGCGACAGGATTTCAGCCCGAGTAGGCCTTACTTCCCACAGGCATATTTATTCCTTTCCAACCAAGCTGAACCGATGTGCGTTTCATCCCTCGTCCCGTAAACACTGTCAGCAGACGGGGCAGGTGGACCGGAGCCCGAGGGCATCACCGCCAGATGGCAGAGGAGGTCGGAAGCTGCCCCCGGGCCCCGAGGATGGCCGAGGCCACATGCAAGCAGGAGATGATCTGGTGAGATGCTGTGTCCTGGGGTGGGTGGCGTGGCTTTGAGATGGTGGACTCTTCCTGGGGACCCCTACCATGCCCCAGGTGGGCTCCAGGACCTCTGGGAGTCCTGAGGCTCCCATCCAGGAGGCCACATGGCTGTGCCAGCTTCTCTTGGGACACCTGCTCGGGTAGTCTCCACATGACAGGCTCGATTCCGAGGGCAGGCATGGGAGGGGCCACGTGGAGAGACGGAGGTGGAGACCGCAACAGAGAGGTACAGACAGGGAGGCCCACAGAGGCAGAGGGACAGAGGGGCAGAGAGCGATGGAGAGAAAGAGACAGAGAGGTAGAGCCGCACACAGACACACAGAGACACAGGGCGCACCCCCTGAGGTGGCCACCTGCTGTCCAGCCGTCCAGCCCAGCCAGGGCCTGACCTGCGTGTGGCAGGTCCTTCAGGGCCATGCTCCACCCTCTGCAGCCTGGTCTTGGCCGCCGCGCCGAGGGCTCTTGGGCCTGACTGCTGGGAAGTGGGGAGGCTGCCCCTGCTGAACGGGGGCCTTTGGGCCTTGCATCTCGGGGGGCTGCTGGGTCTGCCGCAGAGAGACAGATGTCATCTCGGGCTGCGGGGAGTGCGTGGGTCTGGCCGAGCCAAGAAAACAGCCCCATCGCCCTGCCCTCCACCCTCAGCTGGCCCTCCCGGCATCTAGAAGCTTCTCTGGGGAGGGCAAGGCAGGTGAGAGAGCCAGAGGGATGTCTACCACCAAAGTCAACCGAGCTCGATCCACCAACCGGACTTCTCCGTGGTCACCCACCCCCCCTCCAAACCCACCGAAATTCTCAAATGGAAGCCACAGGCTTGTACCATTTTGCACGATTCTGAACCTGGCAAAGAGGTCCCTTCTGATTTCTCCTGGGCCCAGGCAGGCCCGGGGCGGGGGTGGGCATGCCAGGGGGTCTGCACGCACAGGGAAGTCCCTGGGCCCTTTCCGCAAGGGGTCTTTCATTCCAAGCTTCCGCACCCAGTGGAGGGCTCAGGCCAGGCCCCTAGGCCATCTCCCACCTGAGGAGGCCGGTCTGGACACCAGCACAACAGACGGACCTGGATGGGACGGGCGGGTCGGGGGTGTCTGGCTCCTCGCCGTTGCCCCCACCCCCAGCCCAGCAGGCAGAGGCTTGAAGCGGCTTTAGTCCAGGAGGTGAAGGCCCTGCCTCCTTTGTTCACCCACATCTACCTGTGCGCAGGCAGGAGAGCCTCCCACAAAATTCCCAAACGTGTCCCTAAGGAGGTGCCACGTCAACTTCACGTGAATTTTTAACCCAAGAATCATCTCGTCCCCCGTTTAGACCGTTTCCAACCCCCTCCGCCAACCAGGGAGGAAGTTAAGGGAAACCAAGCCCTTCGTGTGCTTTTACCCTGGAAAATTTCCCCTCTTCTTCCCTGGGAGGTGGGGCCCGGGGTCTGTCCCTGCCGCTGAGCTGGGTCTCCCCGTGAGCACGGCCTCCTCTCTTCCTTCCAACGCAGCGCCCGGAAGTCAGGACTCAGGGGGAGACCACCCGGCTCCAGGGGCCCCAGAAGGACCAGGTTTGGCCCCTCGACGGTGACAGCATCGGAAGGCAGAGACAGGTGGAGCTGGGATTAGAAAGTGATTTATTGCAGCGAGGACGACCCGGGCTCACATCTCCAAGACCCCATCCCACTGCCAGGAAGGCAGGAAGATGTGGGGAGGGGTCGGTGGGTGCCCGGCGTGGGGCAGGGCAGCTCAGGTGGATGGCCGCCGGGCAGGGCAGCGCAGGCGGATGGCCGCTGGGGTCTTGCTGGCTCAGTGCAGTCCCTGCTGCTTGAGGGCAAAGTTCAGTTCCCAGCAGGGGATGCTTTGCCTATGAGGCCTTTCGGTTGAGTTCCTGGTGCGCCCGAATGAAAAATTAATCAGAAAGTGCAGACCGAGGTCAGAAGGGAGGCAGTGGAGCCTCTTTCATTCTGGGCATCTTCACGGTCGAGACTCCACCTGCCACCACAGTGTCCCTTTCGGGGAGCACTTTGGCCACGGGAGTACCTCCACGGCGCAGGCGCGGGCCCGTCGCTGAGCTTGCCTTGGATCGTCCCTGCAGACCCATGCGGGCTGCAAGGGTACCCATGGAGCATGCGTGGCTCTCTGTGAGCCTCCGGGACAGGGAGGGCATCTCCATGTGCCCAGCAGAGACAAGAATGCGCCATGGCCCTACCCCTGGGGCCAAGGGCCTGCACAAGCCCAGACACGGGAAGATGCTGACGTCAGCGACACGGACACATTACAACACGGCGGCTGACCAGTTGGCTTGAAACGGGGCACGCCCCCTCTCTCACTGTGTCCGTGGGCGGCAGTCTGGGCGTGGCTCGGCTGGGTGCCCCCAGACGTGGGGGCTGGGGCTGCGGTCACATCCGAGCCACCCCCGCCTGCCCCCTCACTCAGGCCTGCGGGCGGCTGGGTTCCGGCGCCGTCAGACGGAGGCGTTCTCCCGCGGCCAACGTGCTTCCTCAAGCCAGCTGCGGGGCCGGGTCTGCCCGAGACACTGTCACACGCTTATGGGACATAATCACACACGTGGTGTCACCTCTGCCGCGTTCCCGTGAATCTCAGAACTCACCTTGACGTCTGTCTGCCACCATGCCCTGGCAGATGTTCCAATTTTAAACAGCGAGAGAGTAGGAACATGGCCCAGACGGATCGCAGACCATGAAGACGGCGTGCTGTCCTGCTCATGTGGGCAGGGCTCCGGGCTGCTTCCAGCCTCAGCACTTGGATCAGGAGGGGGGCATCAGGGTCAAGAGATGGATGTGACCTCTCCCGGTCTCCGTCCCCACCATCCCCTGATTTGGGGAGCCAGCAGGGATAGGTCTCGGGTCCACAGACCCTGCGTGGAGATCATCCACGGACAATGGCACTCACGCCCCACCTCGTTTAGCTGGGCAGGTTTTAGGATTTCTTTAAGATGACAGCTGGCACCGGCTTCCATGATACGCATGGCTTCGTACAGTCCTCTGAAGCGTGCGTGGGCAGGGATGTAGATGCCGATCTGGACCGTCCTTTCTCACCATCAGGTGGCAGAACGCCTCAGCTCCTTCCTCCTGCCCAACGCAGTGCTCCAAGACTTAGACACACACAGTAAACGTGCATGGTCTCTCGTGGTTTCTGGGGGTCAGCAACGTGGGGGCAGCTGGCTGGGGGTCTGGGTTGTGGTCTCATCTGAAGGTAGGAGGAGTGGCTCCCGCACACAGTGGGCTGTTGGCTTCTCTCCGTGTGAGGCCCTCCACGGGGCTGGGCGCACCACCTCCCAGTCAGGTCTGCAACATCCTGTTGTGACACAGGTCAGTGCTGCTCAGTGTGGGGGGGACCGCACAGAGCACAAGGACCAGATGGAGGGGAGGTTGGTGCCGCGGGGGGAGTCCCGTGATGAGATCCTTGGCGTAGGGCATGGAAGCCGAGTTTAAACCAGATGAGCCAGCCAACGTGGCAAGCGGAAAGGTAAGAGGCCCAGATGAGAGTAGAGGGACAGCGGGACCACGATGGGCCAGTGCGGGGGACAGGTCCGTGCGGACTGCTGGGGACATGCCAGGGGCACAGCAGACCCGGGGAGGCTCAGCAAGGGCCAGAGATGGCTCTGCAGGAGCAGAAGTGGGGGCCTAGGCAGCCGCACACATGCCCTCAGCCCACGAAGCCACTAAGAACCGACATTCTCTGTCCTCACGGGAGCTGGAGCCGAATCAGGGCCCGTCTGCAGCGAGAACTCACGGGGCTCAGGCAGCCCGCTTGGTGGCAAAGAGGCCCCAACAGCATGACCCAAGGAGCAGGCCACCCAGTCCCCTCAGCCTGCCGCCTGCCGCCTGCCTCTCTCCACGGGCCCAGCTCCCACAGGGTACTCTGCACTCCCATCCCCGCTGGTTATCCAGAGAGTAAAAGCCGCACCCCGTGTGTGCCCACCCTCGGGCCGTGCCCGGTCGTGCGACATCAGGGACAGCACGCCTCTCCACCAGCTTTCACCCACGTCCCTTCTGGCCAGGTCATCGGGTGGATCTCAGGAAGCCCTCCAGCTTGCAGACGCCAAGGCCTGCCACCCGCTCCGGGACCCCTCACCCTGCGACACTGTCCTGACCCCGTCTATGCCGGCACGAGTGTGCCCTGGAGGAAGCTGCAGCAGGGGCTGTGTATCCCGGGGCCGACCGGCCCCTGCCCTCCCCCTGCTGTGCTCACCAATCCTTCCCACCCTTGCCTGGAACACACCCGGACGACCTTGGAGCCCTGGACCACAGCCCGGCCGGAAGTTCAGCCTCAGCTTCTGACGGTGGGTGGGGATGTGCGGGTGCCCCTCTGCTGTCACGACCAACTGCCCGCTCTAAGCAAGGGAGCTCAAGAGAGGGGGCTCCTACACCCCCATGCCCCAAACCCCCAGCCCAGCCCTCCTCCGGGCTGCAGGCGCTCCCACAGATGCTACTGGGGTGGTTATTCCATCTCCGCATATCAGTACGCACGACCGGGTGCATCGCCGTCTCATTTCTCCCCCAGCCCCCGAGCAACCTTCTGTCGTGGCCTCCAGAAGCAGGCGGAGGACTGGGCTGCTCAGGGGATGACGTTCAGCCAGGGAAACGGTGGCCCCAGCCCTGGGACCTGCGCGCTAGCACGGCTCCTCTCTGCGCACCGTGGGTCGTCCCCGGAGTGTCTGATTTTTGTCTGCTCGTCCCCGGTCAGGGGTCCTTGGGAATCGGGGTGACGTGGGATCATCCCAGTCCGTGTTTCCTGCCAAGCAGGGATTTTCTCACGCTAGGAACAGAATGGGACCCGGAATCCACGCATGAGAGCGCCATTCCCAGGGCCCCTGCTCTTGGTTTCTGGCCAGGAACCCTTCTTGCACCGTGTGTCCAGCTTCTGCTCTCGAGGTTTGAAAGACACACGGAGTGCTGGGTGTCTGGACACAGCTCGGGGTGTCCACAGCCACCGTGAACCGGGGCACCGGTGCCTGGTGACCAGGGAGGAGGGTGTTCCCGGGGCCCGCTCACAACTTCTACCCTGGAGCTCCGGCCCGTCCTCCGCGGTGGGGCGCACAGCCAGGGGCAGCCAGCACTCGGGGCGTCCGTGGCTCAGGCCCGCCAGCAACCGCACGGACATCCTGGCCCGTGGGTGGCTCCTTGTTTACATGTGACAGAGTCACCAGATACGGCATTTAGAAGTATGTCTCATGCCGTGTCTGGGATACACTTACACTAGAGTTACTCATTGTGTGTCTGAGATTGGACTTCAAAAGAGCCATCTGTGTATAACCTGACTTCCCTAATCACGAGGGCTTTGAATCTGGGTTCTGTGATCTAATGCCCCAAGACTGAGTTTTGCCACCTTTGAGATGGACAGGACAGCCCCCACATCTCTGAGCGGTCACGGGGATAACATCGGGGCTGCCTGAGAAGCCCCCGGCTGAGTCTGGGTTCCTGGCGCGAGCGTGCCACCTCTCTCCGTGGCCAGGAGAAGAACTGAGGTGGCCCAGGATGGCTTGTTGTGGTGCTGGTGACAAAGGTGGCCACTTAAACTGGAATTCCCACCCAGGGACTTCTGCTTGGCACACAAGACCTCCGTGGGCTTGGGACGTTCATGTCATCCTCACCACCATGGGCTGTGGGTGTGGACAGACCGGGGAGGACGGCTGAGCAGAGCTGGGGTCCCACGAGAGCCGCTCTGTCACCACCCCCCAGGGGCCCTGTCCCTCCGGACCCTGTGGATGGGAGTGAGGGGTCACCTTCCTGTTGGTCTCACGATGCTCTATGAACAGTGGCCGGCAGCGGCGATGCTGAATCCTTAGACAGCCGGCCACCGCCAGACACTCTCTGCGCTCACGATGCCAGGGGCCCTGCGTCCCCGGCATCCTGGAATGGCCCGGCCAGGGAACTCGCCCCTGTGCCATGGCTGGCAGGTGGCCTCCCCGTGCCCTGCAAACCTGTGTGGTCAGCATGAGGCACCTCTGCTTCTGGGAGATGCTGCCTTTCTATCGGGAGATCCCAGAGGCTGGCTTTTCCGGAGCCTTCTAGTTACCATGGTGACAGATCAGCCAGGGATGAGCCCTCAGCTGGCTGACAAGATGTCACGGGCACCACAGGCTCAAGGCTGGTCCCACTTCCGGGAGCGTGTGTGACATGGTGCCTGGAGGGCGGGGGCGGGGAAGATCGCCGCCCAGCACCCGCCCCACGTCTGGCGGTACCTCCGGGCCGCAGGCTGGGGTTCCCCGGACCCGTAGCAGGCCCTGCAGGGGCAGCTTAGTGCAGTCAAAACCCACCCAGAGGACTGGGGAGGAGCCTGGGGCAGAGAGGGCGGAGCCAGGCCCTTGACCTGCTTTCCTCCGGGATTCCTCAAGTCCTTCGGGAGCTGATGGACTCGCATCCTGCCAGCTCCCGCCTCCCTACCCCCTCCTTGTGAGGCCGCAGCAGCTCCTGGAACTCAGCCTCCCTGCTTTGACTTCCTGCCATTGGGGGATTAGTAATGTTTATCTAGTGGTTTTATTGATCAGTTAGAAGAGAAGATGCTTGTTGAGACGCGAGCCCGGTCACCGCTGACCCGCATGCGTGTGGGGGCCGGACCCTCGGAGGTCGCCACCACGAGCCCCTGCGCCTGAGGGGAGCGAGCGCCCGGCCCCGGGACGGAGCCCGTGCCCTAGGGACCCCGAGGGGAGCGAGGCCCGAGTCCCCTGAGAAGCCGACCTCCTGCGTGGGGCGGCTTCGGTTAGGAGGGGGTGACAGGCAGGGGCCCGGGGAGCGGCAAGCTGAAGGGTCCTAGCATTCCAACTGTCTGGGGATGCTTCCCACTGACCGGCCGACGGTCCTCCAGGTTCTCCTGAGGAATGAAGCTGTTTGCCTGAGTCACGGTGTCCTGGTGCAGGATGGGAGGGAAGCCCTCCGTGTGTGCAAGTGTGTGCACGTGTGTGTGTGCAGTTGTGAACGTGTGTAGGGGTCTCCCAGGACCCACATGGACAGACGTTCACACCGTAACTTTGACGTGCTTGCGTGATTTTGCGTGGGTTATGGTGTATGACAAAACGGACAGCACCAAAAACAGCACCGGAGATGGAAGCCGCCCGTTTGTCACGGCACACTCCGCCAGCACCTCTAGGGCTGCGTTCCGACAGGCTCTCTGTCTCCAGTGGGCCCTCAGGGTCCTTGGGCCCCCAGTACCCACATGCTGGACCTCTGAGAACCACAGGCAGATGCAGGCTTCTGAGGTCTGAGATCCAAGGCAGTGGGGAGAATCTGGGGAGCAGGCTAGCTCCTCGGCGCCACGTCCCCACGGTGGGAGCCCTGCGGCCCGCGATCCGGCACTTCCGAGCTCTGACCTGCCTCATGGCTGCAGGCTGTGCTGGCTTCCAGAAAGCCCATGGAGCCTCCGCAGGGACCATCCGCCTGCCTTCTCCATGGGGCAGCTGAGGCCTTGAGTGCAGGGCTCCGTTCTGGCCGGAGGATGACCGCCGGGACCGACGGTTTGAGGTCAGAGTCGGTAGTCAGGTCCCAAGTGGGGAAGGAGGTCCCAGCTTGGGGACGCTGTTGAGCTAGAAGCCAGATGTGCCTCTTGCTTCCTGTCCTCAGAGCCAAAGAAAGGCCGGGCCCTCCACTTGGGAGCAGACACTGCTTGTGGCCAGGTTTGGAAAGATCCTGGGCTCCGGGCCACTTCCTCTTTGTTCTAGTGCTCCCGGTGCTGGGGCCAAGTGGGGGATCCCTGCCCTCCCAAAAGCACGTGCTTGTCTCTGTGCCCTAGAGTAATTTATGACGCACATTTTTACCCGGTCCCTGGAGCTGCAGTGGGTTGTGCTTGAGACAAAATCGAGTCAAAACCCGCTGGGGGCGCCCCCACAGACAGTGCGCTTCCCCCTAGAACTCTAAATTCCACGGTTAATGACATATTGTTGCGACGGGGGTGCGTGGGGCCGTTTGGAACAAGAGGGGCCTTTCTTGTTAAATTCAGCCAACAGGGAGCCGAGACACCCGGGGCCTTAGCAAGTAGCGGCAGGACCCCAGGAGGCCGGACGCCTTGCCCACGACAGACTGCCCGGCAAGGCTGGACGTGTGGCTTCTGCTGCTCTCTTACTCCTCTGCATGAGGACCTTCTCCTTCTTAGACACAGAGCTCCGGAAAGCAGGGCTTCTATGGGCCCTCCTCACCCCCGAGCCAACGCCTCCGAACAGAGGAGACGCAGAGAGATGGTGCCCTTGACGCTGACCTGCTGAGTGCCTTTTGGAGGTTTTTTTTTTTTTTTTAATTAGTTTATTTTTACCAAGGTGAGAGATGTATGAAGTTTTAAAAGCCCAAGAGGGGCGCCCGAGGGGCTCAGTGGGTTAAAGCCTCTGCCATCAGCTCAGGTCATGATCCCAGGGTCCCGGGATCGAGCCCCGCATCGGGCTCTCTGCTCAGCAGGGAGCCTGCTTCCCCCTCCTTCTCTGTCTGCCTCTCTGCCTACTTGTGATCTGTCTGCCAAATAAATAAAACCTTTAAAAAAAAAATAGAATAAAAGCCTGAGGCCTGGCAGGAGAACCAGCAGACTGTCACCCCATTCCTCTGGCTTCCCGTCTGAGAATGCGGCCCTTGTGGGAGAGCATGACGGCAGAGCTCTGCGGAGTCCCCGGTCCCGGCTCCTGTCCCTCAGCATCGTGGTGCGCCCGTCACCCAGGCTGGGCGGGAAAGAGTCGGGCCTCTGTTCGTCCTGACCGCCGTCTGGCATGTCACTGTGTGGACATAGCCCGGGCATAACATACTCCGTGAAGACCGAGGTGCCTCGCTCATGTGTCGTTGGGACGCCTTCTCTTACTGACTCGTCACAGTTCTTTACATATTGGGATAAAAATCCTTTGTTGGTCGTGTGCAGGTATGTCTCTGTCTGACCTTTGTGCCCATTGTAGGGGCGTCCTGGGAGTGCAGATGGTCCCGCCATGTTCCCCTGGAAGTCTGTCCTAAGTCTCTGAGACCAGGCTTCAGGCCCCCCAAACCCGAGATGGGAAGCGAGAGGCTGCTTCTTTCTTTCTTTCTTTTTTTGAAGATAGAGTTGTCCTTCTTCCTGGGTGGGGGGCTTCCTTTCCATCTCTGGCAATGTGGGGGGCGGGCGGGGCTGCTGCTCCTTTGCTCTGGGAACCCCCTGCCCGGACAGCTTGGGGAGCTCCTGTTGGAGACACGCTGCCCACGTCCTACGGCCCCTCCTCCTAGGGAGGTGAGTGCGAGCGGAGAGTTCCGGAATGCCTTCACTGTGACACTGTGGGGGACAACACTGGGTCAATTATTCACACTCTTAAAACAGATGGCATGTTTTCAAGGATCACCGACGGGTTGCTTCATTTTTTATATAATCCGCGTGCTTCTGCTGTTGGTGCTCGACCCCAACTTCCCACGACCCGCCTGAGCTCTGCTGCTGCACGGGGTGGGCGGCTGGGGCTCCCGGCCAGCGTCACGGGGACGTCCCCGCAGGCAGGTGCGCCCTGGAAGGGCAGAGGCCTCTGCAAACATGGGGCAAGCCCGCCTCTCTCGCGTGGAGGACAATTCGGGGCGTCGTCCGGGGCCTGGGCCCCCTTACCTACATGGTGACTTGCCCACAGACGTGACTCCTTTTTCCTCCTCACTTGTGCTTCCCGGAATCGTCTTTCCGAAAAACTCCTGCTTGCAGAGGGACCCAGACCAAGACAGCTGCTTCGTTCCGGGGAGGACCCAGGCAGCTCCCAAAGTGTGTATAACATATAAATCGTCATGCAGCCGCACGGGGGACACCCCGACTTATGTTTGATATCCTCTCTTCACGTGCCTGTCCATTGCTTCTCCAGTGTCTGTAAAACCTGTGTGCGCGCGCGTGTGTGGCTGTGTGTGATGGTAACCATGTAGTTAAGGTAGGATCTGACGGCTCGACTGGCCAAGTCACACGTGCATGTGCCCAGCTTCTTTGATGATCGGGACAAGCGGACACTGATGTCATCCTGAGTTACAGGGCTTCGGAGGGTAAACCTGTGCCTCGGGGTGCCGGGTAGGGGGTGCGGTACGCGAGGAAGGAGGCTAGAAATGATGCAAACAGTGATCAGATCTGGCATAGAAGGTCGGGCAAAAGCCCCAGAGATGCGTGGACACCGCTCGGGTGAACACTGACAGAGTGTGCTGATGTTTGTAGTTGTCACAGGGCCTGTGGAAGGGCTTCCCCTGCTGCTTATTTAAAATGCTCAAGGCCAACAGACACCGTCGTCCACGATTTTAATTGTTCGGAAGCGTTTGGGTTTGCAGTCTGTTTCAAGTCGTGGGGACACGTGCTGTTTCTTAGAACATCTTTGCTGCACCAGCCGGAGAGTGGTTGAGTGTTTAGGGCGGTGGTTCTCCAAGTCCCGTCTCAGGACCCACAGCCTCAGCGCCGCCTGCGAGCACTGGGAATGCCAACTCCCCTGTTCGCCCCAGACGCGCGGACTCAGAAACCCAGCAAGTGTGTTTCAGCGAGCCCGCAGGGGTCCGGCGCCCGCCTGGGCTGGAGAGCCCACAGCGCCACGGAAGCTGTCGATCGGCGTGTGCATGGAAACGGTGGTCACATAAGGTACCCAAATCAGCGGACGGTTCTCTCAGCGCACCAAGGCTCTTGGACGTTAGGGGTCTCCCCGCGCCCGTCTGGGGTGGCCCCCTCCAGCCTGTGGTCCTGTTAGCCCTCATGGCATTTGTCCTTCTGCTGTAGAGCACAGGAGGGAGAATGGACCCCAGCCCGTTCGTCCCCTGACTGCCCGGGAGGGGAGGGGGCTGCGGGGATCAGACACCTTCCGGCCTCGGTCCCTCCCGACCTCCCACCCGTTCTGAGCACGGCGAGTCCTTCTTCGGCCTCAGCACCTTGTGGGGGCGGCGAGCACTCTGGGAAGTCAGGGACGTACTGTGTGTGAGGTTGTGCAGCTGAGCTCCGAGTGCGTGCACGTGTGCAGCGGGTGTGCACGGGTGTGAGGCACGTGATGTGGCGCACGGCTTGTGTCCGGTGTGTGTTTTAAACCCCGTGTCCTTGCAGAGGTGCCGCTGGGTGGACGGTACGAGGGACGACCCAGGACGGTAGAGGACACAGCGGTTTGGGGGTCATGGTTCTGTGACCGCGGCCCACGCCCAGAGGACGCCCTGCAGAGTGACACGGTCCCCAGGGGAGTGGCCTGTGCCCCAGGCAGATGTGCTTCTGTCCTCAGTTGGGGGCCGGGGTGGGTGTTGGGCCGGACGTCCGTCTGTACCCGCAGTGTCCCTGAGACCCGGACGTGGCCCGTGTAGCGGGGGACAGAGACCGATGGCCAGTCCGGGGCCCGGGACGGGCAGATCTGGGAATATGAAGAGGTGCTCTTCCCTGCCCGTCTGAGAGGGGGTGGAGCCTTGTCCTGCCAGCTCTGGTTGGTTCTCAGGCCCTGGTCTTCCTGGTGGCCGTGAACTGGTCCCGCTTCTCTGCACACAGGTTCACAGTCTCTCTGTCCCCTCTTGTCCCGGTCTTCAGACAGAACGCTGCAGACTCGGCTGGCACAGGGAGGCCCATCGCCACGGCGAACCGCGCCCTCTGAGAGGTGCTGCGGCTTCCCGCGTGGGTCCCTGCAGGTTGGTGGGACACAGCCCTAATCCCCAGGGCCAGGGTATCTGGAAGAGGGCGGGCACCCCAGCCAGTCTCCTTGGAGCTCAGGAGCACGGGCCGCCCGCTGGGTTTGTGCAGGAGACACTGGGCCCGTTAACAATTTCCTTATTGATTCTCACACTTAAACATTAGAGAAACGAACCCTCTGCCACATTTGTGGCAGGATTCTATTTTTGGCCTGCCCTTGGTCTTCTAAGTGGCTTGGGTGTTCTTTGCCTGCCTGTTAGCACCCGCCAGAGGTCAGCCTTGCTTTCCCTGCACGGCCCTTCCCTGCTCTGGTCCTTGCCCAGCCTTGCCCCACGTGGAAACCGGTTATCACCGCCTCCAACCGTCTCATGCTTCGGCTCATAGAAAACGAGGTTTGTTTCGGTGAGTGCATCTCAAGTCAGAGCTTAGACCGATCTTCCCCAGACCACGTGGCCGACAGCTCCGCGTTATTTGTGGAACAATCCATTCTTCATTCATCCCTTTACTGTCTCTCTCTCCCCCGAATTCAGCTTTCTCGAGGCATAACGTACACACCGCACAGCTCACCCACGTCGAGCACGACACTTGGTGCATGCCGGTACGTCGGTGCAGTTAGGCAACCCTCACCACGAGCCTCCCTGTGTCCCGACGGCCGGCTCCCGCAGGCGGCCGTGCTCTCGGTGCGCGCCGGTCGTCCTCTCTGGGCATCTCACGCCCGCGCAGTCACGCCCCCCGCTGCCCTCCGCTCCTGACCTCTATCACGGAACGTAACATTTTTTAGGTTTATCTGCGTGGTAGCGGTCGGTCCCTTTCAAACGTGGTGCAATACCCCCCCCACCCCCGCGAAAGATAACCCTGATTTATCTCTTCATCACCCGGCGGGCAGGTGCGTCCGTTCTGCCTTCTGGCCGAGCGCGCTGCTGTGCATGGTCACGTGCAAACCTGCCTGCGGTCGGATCTTCTGGTATCTCTGGGGCCCGTTCCCAGGGGTGAAACTCCAGGGTGGAAGGTGAGTTCATGTTTCACTTCTCCTGGGAACTGCCGAGCCGTGCTCCCCAGCAGGGCTGTTGGTCTTCCCTGCGCGGCACGTGGGATCCTCCCCAGCACCCGCCGCCGTGTGCCTTTTGAAACACGTTGGCTCCTGTTCCTCCTTCATATTTCCCGGGGGCGTACCTGTGCCTGTAGCTCAGGTGATGCTCCACGGGCTCTGCATCTTCAAAGGCCCCTTAGCAGGGCGACGCCCACGGCCCCCTCCCCACTCTGTGTGCTCTTGTCTCGGCCACGGTGCCTCTCACGGGAGGTTATTTCCCTTAAAAGATAAAGACATGGTAAAGTATTTCTTTGTCATCCCTTGCCTGATGCCTAAAAACACAATTTGAATTCAGAGCCAAGTACATGGTGACTCTGACCCTTGAGCGAGCTTCTGTGGGTGTTGGAGAGGTTAGAACTATCCACGTCCTTGAGACCCCGGAGGGGCAAAGCTGCAGCGTCCTTTTGGACACGGGGCCGGAGCAAGGCGCTTGTCCCTGTTAATCATTCGAGAGCTTTGTTCTGCGACCTTTAGCCTGGCTTCGGAGCTGCCTGCGAGGACATAGGGCTGCTCCAAACAGCCCCTGGGAGCCTGGTGTGGGTGCGGAGACGCGAGGCGCCCTGTCCGCTTGCTGCCCCGGCCACATCCAGCCCACGCGCCTCCTTGGGGCTCACAGTGTCCTTGAAAACACCATTTTCCCGGGGAGGAACGTCTTGTTCCCTGCGACCTCCCCCTTCCACAGACCATGCGTCACCTGACTTCAAGAGTCAGGCGCAAGGGCAGAGAGCACCCTGCTCGGGTGAGTGTCCCCCGGTCACTGCCACTCGCTGAGACACGTGGGCGTCCGTCACGCGGCAGGCTTGCGAGGACCAGGTGCAGCGGTCATGAGCCGGCTTGTCAGACATCGTCAGCCGCCCTGTGGTTCCGGAAAGACCTTGCGAAGACCAGCGGGGCACCTCAGTGGGGGAGAGGAGGGAACTCTGGCCCGTGCAGGAAGCCCAGGGGGACTGCACAGAGTGGGGTGGCCCCTTCTCTTTCCAGAACTCCCCGAAGCTTTACCAACGACCAAGAACCTTTTCTTCTTTTAAAAAATACAGCTTTCATGTCATCAGCTTCTACTTAAAACAATAAACCGCTCCATCCCTGGTTGAGGGATTTTTTAAAAAAGATTTTATTTATTTATTTGACAGAAATCACAAGTAGGCAGAGAGGCAGGCAGAGAGAGGGGGAAGCAGGCTCCCCGCCAAGCAGAGAGCCCAATGCGGGGCTCGATCCCAGGACCCTGAGATCATGACCAGAGCCGAAGGCAGAGGCTTAACCCTCTGAGCCACCCAGGCGCCCCGGTTGAGGGATTTTTAAAAGTTAAGTATCGTACTGGTGACGCTTGAACCACGTGGGTTTAAACTGCGTGGGTCCGTTCGTACACGGAAACGTGCAGGACGTCCTGTAAATGTGTTTTCTCCTCTGAGTCTCCTCATACTATTCTCTTTCCACCAGCTCCCTCGCTGTAAGAGCGCCATGTATAATACACAGACAAACGAGGTGTTATCGATGGTTTCTGTTCATCAGTGAGGCTTCTGGTCCACCATACGCTGCTCCTAGTTGAGTTCTGGGGAGGCCGAAAGTGGATTTCTGACCACGGGGTGTTTGACCACATGCAGTTCCCCAGGCCCTGGGTGGCTCCGTATTTTCCCATTTTTCTATTGCACAATGTGAGACACCTTCAGAAAAGTTCAGAAAATGCATTGCTCCTTGTAAATCAGCCCCCCGTGCAAACATCTCCAGCACGGGAAGCTGCACACGGACAGCCTCTGGGTACCCCCTCCCGTGCCCCCTGTTGGCCCCTGGCTCCTGTCACCCTGCAGGAGGCTCCCCGGTCAGTGGCCACCGTCTCAACACTATCTGCAAACACCATCCCTTCCTGCTGCTCGTTTTTGCTTTCTCTGTGGTCCCTCCTGATGCCCGGAAGTTCTTAATTTCTCAGTATTTTCTTGGGGGGTTGCTGCTGTGTATGTTTAAGAAGTCCCTGTCGACCCGAGGTCTTGGAGGCCGCCTGCGTGACTTCTAGGAGCTCTGCGGCTTGGCCCTTTCTGGGTAATCTCCCGGCCGCTGGCAGCATGTGACGCAGAGACCCCGGCTGGGACTGGGTCCGGACGCCCCTGGATGGCCCCCCTCCCCGCCGACAAAGACGGGCGTCCGTCTGAGCTCTCTGGGTTGTGCTAATGTCCCCTGGGCTTTGCACACATCCTGGCCTCCCTTAGAACAGGTTCTTCCACTGCCCTGAGGTCGCGGCCGCTCTGCTTCTCCGGATTGTAGAACCGGCTTGTGAACCCCGCACACATGCAGGGAAACGGGGGGGGGGTGGACTCACACCGCATTCACAGATCGTGAGAATTAACGTCTTTGTGATATTGAAACTTTCAGTCCACAAAAGGGGTCTCTCCCTCCACGTACATAGGACGTCTTCAAATCCTTAAAGCTGATTCTTGGCCCTGGGGCTGTGCACACCGGCATTTCCCTGGGGGGCTGTGCGCTGCCCAGGAGGCCCCCCCCCTGCCCCGGCGGTGGGCAGCCCCGTCCCGCGGCCTTCTCCTGCCCCACCGTGATCTGAGCATGAATCCTGACAGTGCAGCAGGAGGATGGGGGCAAATGCCTCCCCCGGCCTCAGTTTCCCCATCTGCAATTTCTCCAGAACGTCAGTGCGGGACAGGTGTCGAGGGGTCTGTAACGTGGATGCTTCGGGTTCCAGGTGAGAAATCTGGCCTGGGGTCTGTGTGACCCCCTGAAGTGGCCCTGGGAGTGTTAGTGACTTGTCGCAGAGGCAGAGAGGAGGGAGGTCGTCTCAACACATTTCCACGGACACGTTTACGGCCCAGTTCTGTCCGAGGCTGACTCGGTGTGAGAGACGGAATGCAGAGACGTTAAGCGTTAAGAGAAAACTCTCCAAGTGGGACAGCTGCCCTTGGATGGTCCTCCCGGTGCCAGAGAGGGGCCGGGTCGCCCCGTGCTAGGCCGTCCTCTGAGCCCGGGATGGACCCCGAGCCCCAGGGCAGATGGCCGCACCGCGCCTGGCCTTCTCACAAAACCGGGGAGTGGGTTAGAGAGTGACACGGCAGGACAGCCAAGGGAAGAGGTGTGGGAGGGCAAGATGCTGTTTCAAGAGCCCAGGAAGGGCCCAGAGTGAGGCAAGGACGTGCCCTTGAAGCAGAGACCCGAGCCTGCCCCCGAGTCCCCAGTGTTGGGGCGTCTCTCCCAGGAGAGGCTTCCGGCCATACCCTTCCGCCGCCTGCCGCGGGGGCCGGGCGAGGGTGAGGGCACTTCGTGTGCTGGTGACGGCAAGGGCACGCTCGGGCCGCTGCTGAGCGCGGACAGTCCGTCTCCCGCCGCAGTTTGTGCCGTAAACAAGGACCCCTTTCCGGTCGGTTCGGTGCCACGTGTTTTGCAATTTTGTGCTTTTTGTGGGCGACTCTTTGTTTGAAGTTCAAGGACGACGCTTCAAGTCCTGTGTCACGTCCCGGAGCCCCAGAAGGCTGTGATCTGTCGCACAGAGAAACACGCGAGCCGGCGCAGCCCCCCGCGGGCGTGAGTGATGGTGCCGTTGGCCCCGAGCCCGAGCTCATGAGTCCCAGCAGCCATGAGATCAGGTGTCTTGAAACAGAAACATAAAACGAGGTTGTGCGTCGATCAGCTGATGAGAGTGTGACCAGAGCCTCCCAGGCACCTGTTCCACTTCCCCGTGGCAGTGATGTCCCTGCAGGCATTTGCACAGTCAGCCTCCGGGGCGGCGTTAGAGAACACCGCCGTGAAGACACTGAGAATGACCGTGTTTTCCCGACGTTTTCTCCCCATATGCAGCTCGCTGGGCATCCCTTACTGATGTCTCTTGAAGATCAGGAGATTTGGATTTTGAGGGAGGCGGTTATCTTGTGCGGTTTTGCTGTCTGTGTCCTAAGGAGCCTCTGTCTACACCCGAGTGGGGAAGATATTCTGGGCTCTCTTCTAGAAGCCTTACAGTTTCAGTTTTACTTGGTGTTTAAAAGATGTCCCACAGGTACCTGCTGTGTGGGTGTGAGGCAGGGTTCGCACTGAAGCAGAAGCTGACCATCCTGTCCTTTTCCGCTGAGCGCAAGGCAGTGGGCACCCCCCGAGGCATGAGGACGTATGACTCCCGTGCACTGGCTGTTACCGGCCTTCTCTGACCACGGCCTCTGGGATTCTCCGCAGGGGCCTTGGCAGCTGGGCTGCATCCATACCTCACGGGCAGGTTTTGCCCGCCCCTCCCCATCCTTGGAATAAACGTCCCATGAAGTGGGCCCCGGGTCTGCGAAACATTCAGTTCACGACTTTAGTTACTCTGCGTTAGGGGAGCGGCACCCTCTTTGCCAGATGTTAACATCCCTCAGACAGTTCGTCGTGTAGGAATCAAGCTGTAAACTTGTTCGTGGACCTAACTGATATTTATTCATCTCCCACTACGTGCCAGGCACTGCCCTCATTCTGGGGGTCCTCTGGGAGTTCCCATTCTTATGGAATAAAGAGACACTGAGCAGTGGGTGGTCTGACTCATTATTTGCTGTCGTTACAGCAGCAGTAAGTGCTTTGGAGAAGGAGGAGGAGCCCTCTGATTGTCCTATAGGGAAGGCGGGGGAGCCTCAGAGGCAGTGGCACCAAAACTGAGCTCTAAAGGGAGATGAGGAAGTAGCTAGATAGGGCAGAGCATGTGCAAAGGTCCTGCGGTGGGAAGGGACTCTGGGCATTAAGGATTGGAGGGCTGAGGTTGAGTGATGATTGTGGGAGTGGGGAACACTGCAGGATGTAGGCTCGTGAGGCCAGGGCCACCAGCAGAGGGACATTGATGATGGCCAACACGATTGTCATTAGCCACGCCAAGTTATGGAACCCTTGATGTATGGTTAATGGGACCAACATGCTGAGGTTTTAATTTTAATTAAATAAAATTTGAGCACCATGTCGGCTGCTGCTGCCAAGTTGGACAGCATGGCTTCGAGCGATGGAAAGCAATCAAGAACTGAGAGCAGGCAGATGACAAATCAGATCTGCATCTGTCGCTCCTTATTTGTCCCTGTGGCGCCAATGTGAGCCGTGCGAGGACTGGCGGAAATGTCACCATGGTTACCCAGGGGATGAACGGTGGTTTCCCGAGCTCAGCAATGGGGAGAAATAAATAGATTCAGGGACGTAAGGGCCAGCGTGGACCTGGCCCACCGGCTGAGCGGCAGGAGGGGCTGTCCAGACTCCTTGCCAGCTGCTGACCACTGGGACCGGGAATCCCCATCCTTTGCTGGGCGGATGCTGGGGTCCAAGGGGATCAGGAGGTTGGGCTCCCAGGCAAGGCTCCGGCTGCAAAATCTCTCACAAAGTCAAGAGGAAGCTGGGTTGTGATGCCTCAGCTTGGGAATGCACATGAGTATAAAAAAAGGACGCTGCCAAACCCGAACTTTCTTCCTATTCCCGGCATTCCTGTGCAGCACGGGCAACCTCCTCCCCCCTCTTGGTTGCTGACCTTGCTCCTTATCACAGCAGGGGTCTCCTGAGGTGTTTGGAGTCCTGGTGGCAGCAGCTCTGGGCTCCCAGTGACCAGCGCCCCGGAGGCAAAGAGCTGAGAATAGGAAGAGAACCTGCACTGGGAACCCCCTGTCGAGGTGGTGGGGGGCAGCTTATCTCAATGGTGGACAGCTGGGGCCATCCCGCTGGGACGATCTGAGAGTCTGCTGACCCCACTTCAGGATGTCCCGTCCATAGACTCCCAGCTGCCGGCGAGAAAGGTCCCCTGGGGGACAGGCTTTCCTGGCCAGAGGGTGCCCCCGGGAAGGAAGCGGCTTGGGCAGAGTCTGGAATCGGGGGCAGACTTACCCTGCAGCCTCCAGGCTGCCCTGGTTTTACTCTTGCATTCCTTCCCTTATCCAATTACTCCTTTACAGCCAGCAGGTGTTTGCTTTGAAACAAAGTAGCACGATGAATGCTTCTGATCCATACTGTCAATTACAGGTACTTACCAGGTCCCATTTGGTGCATCTGACAGAGTTACACACCTGTAAGACCATCTCCGTGTCCCAGGACATTTCCTTCACCCTCAAAGTCTCCCTGTGTCTGCTCCAAGGAACCCCTCACCCTTCCCCAGACAGTGATGCGTCTGCTTGCCCTCGTTGGCCCCCGTTCTCGACGTGGGTGTCATGGGAGGGGACTCCCTTCAGGATGTCAGAGCGTCATCGTGACGCACGGGGGGACGCGGGCCAGTGGTTCATGTCCGTGTGGTCTCTCGTATGGATGGTCCATCTCTCTGTCCGTTTACTAGTGGGTGGACGTACAGGCAGTTTCCATGTTTCTGATGGTTGCAAATAAATGCCTTTAAAAGAGGGTAGTACAATTCTAGAAAGAAAAAAGGATGTTCATTATTTTCTGAAAAAAGGAAATTATGCTCGTATTAGACAAGAAATTGGAAGAAACGATAAAGAAGTCAACTCAGGGTGACCACAAGGGTATTTTGCTCTGTTTCTCCCTGAACTGGTTCCCCCGCGTGTGTGTTTCCACACATAAAATTGTGAAAATTGGGATCATGCTGTAAATGTGATTTTGATTCTTTTCTTTGTTAATGAACACGCATGTCTTGGTGTGGGTTTTGCAGAGAAGCGTTAACACATGCCTGCGGGGGATTGGCTCACACAGTGACGGAGGCTGGGAAGTCCTGAGATCGGCCCAGGGGCTGGAGACTCGGAAGCCGGTGTGAGCGGCAGCTCGAACCTGAGTCCGGGGCGGGAGAAGACCGCGTCCCCGCTCAGCAGCCGGCATAGAGGGGCTTACCCCTTTCTGGCCTGTCCGGGCCTCCAAGGATGGGGTGAGTCTCACCCGGACGTGCCCAGAGCCCCGTTGGGCTGCATAGCTGGGGCCCATGGTCCAGCTGGTGGTGACGCCAGCCCCCACGTGGGTGCCCAGCTCCCAGACTTCGTGGTGCTATCTGGAGCAGTCCCGCTGGCATCAGTGCTGTGGCCCCCAGTTGCCCAGAGGACTCTTCAGACCGGGGGCCATCACACTGTCAAAAGCTTTGTTCTAGAATGTTCTGATGGGGTGTCCATGTCTCCAATGAACACACTTGGTCATCCAAGGAGCGATCTGTGGCTGCACAGATCTTGAGGGGGCAGGATGGATGTGGGGCACATGCCGACTCAGGGCTCGCCTCCACCTGCCAGGCACTTGTCAACCGCCCTGCGTTGTGCCTCCTACTTGGCCACCGTGGGCAGGAGCAGGTGGGCCACTAACTCCTCTGCTAGGCTTGCTGGTGGCCTCTGTCCCTGGCCTCCTCCCATGGGTTCAGGTCCCTGGGGAGATCATTTTGCCACAGTCCTACCATTCCTCGGGCCGCCGTGCTGACCCAGAGCAGCTCTGTGCTTCCAGTGTTGCCTGGCCTGTGGGGAAACCAGGGACCAGATTGCGAAGGGTGTTGGGGGCCGGATGCCGGCTTGAAAAAGCCTCTGTGTGTCCCGCGCTCTGTGGTCACAGCAGTCCTGAAAGTCATAGGCATTTTTTTTTTTTTTTGGTAAATTCTCTTTTTTGCTCCACTAAATCCTGTTTTCTTCCTGGAAGGAGGCCGGGCTAAGCATTAACCACGTTATTAACGTTAGCATTAACCACGGTTTTTAAATCCCAGGCCGAGTGACTCATCGCGGTCATAGTCCCCCACCAGGATGACTTCTTTCTGAGCTCCTTCCTTGTGTTGGCCACAAGGCACTCATTTAACTTTAAAAATAATTAAGATATTTGTTAGAAATCTGGACAGGTCAGAAAACCTGCCCCTCTCCGGCCTTTCTTGTAACGTTTGGAATTAGGTTTTTATTTCTTCAAAAGGTGAGTGATTTCATTACTCACAGGATATAGAGCTGTTGTCTGCCTTGTTTTCTGGGATCGCTCAGCCCTGATTTGATGGGTGCTGGTCATGGCATCTGGACGCAGAACGTCAGGGGCACACGGCCAAGGCCAGAGTGGGGCTGTTGGGGCATTGGTGTGATGGACACTGTACCCCAAGGTCAGGACCACCCCCCCAACCCTTGACACACCTGCGCTCACTCATTCTCCCTCTACATGCGTGTGCTCCCGTGCATAGATGGGCCCACACACAAACCCCCAGTGGACCTTCTTGTGGCATGGTCCCAAGTCTGACTGCTGGCACGGGGACAGGCAGTGGGTCGTGTGCTCACCATAAATGTAGAATGTGTTTATGTCTCTCAGTCCTGGAGGCTGGAGGTCCTAGATCGAGGTGCCCGCAGATCGCGTTGTGGGTGCGAGCTCTCCCAGCCGCAGACCGCCGCCCTCTGCCGCGTGCTCACATGGAGGAGAGAGGAAGGCAGCTGTCGGGGTGTCTCTTCCCGTAAGTGGACTGTCCCCACTGTGGGGCCCACCCTCATGACCTCCTGTCATCCTGATCACCTCCTAAAGGCCCTGCTTCCAAATACCATCCCCCTGGGGCTACGGCTTCTGCATGATTTGGGGAACACAGTTCAGTCCATGGCACGTATTTAGCCCTCAACGAGCAGATCATTGCAAGGCTGGCGTGCACTGGGAGGCTGAGCAGATGCATGTCGGGGGGCCCGGCGGGTCCGCCCTCAGACGCGCCCATCTGTGCACCTGTCGGACGGTGCACACATGCGCCTGGAGAAACGAGGCATGCTCAGGGCTGCAGTGTCCGTATGGAAGCACATGTCCGTCTGTAGGGGCCTGAATGGGCCGGGGACACGCCTACACTGGAGTACCACGCACGAGCCCATGGACGCCTCTCAAAATGGTGATTTTTTGCCCAAGGTGGCAAGCTGCAGAAGTTGCATTTAGTATACAAAGTGAAAAAAAGGGAAGGCGATGCAATGTGTTTATGGGCATATAGAGACGTAGTGTTTAGATTAACGTGAGTTGTGGTATTTCAGTCAAAAATCATTACAGTATTGCTTCGAGAGCTTGTACATATGACTGAAGTTCATCTGGGTACTACGTAGGTGTATGACTGGAGTCCCATAAAATATATAAGATAAACTGAAGAGAAAGGACATATATAGTCTGTAACTTTCTCCGTCAAGAAATGATAGATGTCTCACCATATCCATTCAGTAAATATTGATAGTTTTCTTCCATGGGCATGGGGCGTTGCCTTTGGGATTATCTATGGGCATTTTATATAATTTTGTTGCTGCTACTTTTACTATTAATGGAAATTTTCCATAATTTCAGCATATGGTCTGTTATTGCTGTTATAAAAGCTATTACTTTCAGTCCTTAATCTGATATCTGATCACTTAATGCATTAAAAGAATTTTAAGATAATTCTCTTACGTTTTAAGTTCATTGTTTCATTACCTTCCAATTGCAATCATTATATTTCCTCCTTTTAAATCATTTTACATCTTGTTTCCATTTTGTTAATCTTTAAAACTTATGCATGGTCTAAAACTTCAGAAAAATATTAAATAATAGTGGCAGCAAGCAGTTTTGTTTTGTTTCTAATTAAAATGAGAGTGTCTTTGAAATTTTATTTTGGTTGATCTCAAAGGTAGGAAATGATTTTTTTTTTACCAGTAGGTATAAGATGCTTTTATATTACTTTGGTGAAATTTTCACTACGAACACTTTTTATTAGACCTTTACCAGACTGGAAAGGTCAATCTATCACTTCCAGAAGTATCACTGTATTAAGGGTCGTTTAAACACATAATTGGGCCACTAGGTGGTGCTGTGTCCCCAATTTTTGGATCGCTGAGCCTCAAATTACTGCGGAATCATTGTTCTGGTGGAAAGGTTCCGTTGACCTTTCAAATTTAATCTGACCCTTAAGCTATTGTCCTCTTTTCCAACTTTCTCCAAAGTGGCCGTAAATTAAGACTACGTTTTAGGTGCTTCTACATGGCTCCGTCTGCAAAAGCACGTGACTCTTGATCTTGGGGATGGTGAGTTCAGGCCCCACATTGGGCAGAGAGATTATTAGGAAAAAAAAAAAGAAAAAGAAAAAGAAAAGAAAAAGAATATATTTCTTAAAAAATCGGTCTTTTATTCTCCTTACTGGGTCGGTTATATGGAGTAACAGTTTACCCACAACGAGATGCACCTTTTTATTCTAAGATTTATTTTTATTTTTATTTTTGGAGAGGGATGGGCAGAGGGAGAGGGACTCTCAAGCAAACTCCCTGCTGAGCGGGGAGCCTGAGGTGGGGCTCGATCCCATGACCCTGAGATCAGGACCTGGGCCAAAGCCAAGAGTCAGCATAAGCGACTGAGCGACGAGGTGCCCGAGACACCCCGTGAAAATGCCGCGGGCAGTTCCGACAAGGGTGTGAGCCTGGCAGCCACCCTGCGGTTGTACGGGAACATCCCCATCCCACCCGCGGCCCCCCCGCCCCCCCGCGCCTTTCTGCAGTCAGTCCGGTCTGCGACCACCAGCCGCGGATCTGCACCGCAGCGAGCTTCTCCTGGTCTGTGAGTTCAGGACACGCAGGTGCGTCCTGCGGAGTTCAGCGGAGCATCGTGCTTTCACGCTCCTCTGTGCTGGCCAGTGACTGTCTCCTTGTACTGGGAACGGCATTCCAGTGTAGGGCGGCACGGCGGTTTGTGTATCCATTCACTGCCCACGGACGCGTGCGTTGTATCTAGCTCTCGGATCTTAGGAGCGAATCTGCTCGGAACATTCACACCCAGTTCTGGCTCTGACAGGTCCCCACATCTCTCTCTCTCTCTCCCGGCACCGCGGTGGGCTTGCTGGCTCAGCCCGTCGGCCTGGGTTTAGTTGGGCCCCGCGCTGGGCTCCCTGCTGCGCCTTCCTCACTGGGGGGCAGACCATGCAGCCGTCAGTGCGGGACTGTCCCCTCCTTCCCCGCAGTCCACCGGCGGACGCTGCGTGTACAGTGCACGCGCTCTGGGACTGGGGGGCTCCCCCCTGCAGCTGAAAGGGGGGACTTGGGACAGGCTGGTAACCAACAACCCGCTTTTCCAGTGGTTTTCACACCGGCAGATGTGCTCAACCGAATCCCAGCTCTGCTCCTGTTGCCGTGGACAGCCCCGAAGAAGAAGAAAGTGTCCCCCATGAGGGCCTTCTCAACTCAGGGAGGGTCTGTCCTGGTCTGGATTCAGGTGAACAGCCTCACACATGTCCCGGGTCAGACCGGGCTGGATGTTGACGTCAGTGGAGCCGCGATCCGGAGATGGCCCAGGAGCCCCCGTCCTGGGCTGGGATTCGCTGTCGACAGAGAGAGACGTCCGGGCGCTTGACCCCCAGGATGGCCCGGGGTCCTGCGGCAGCCCCGCCGGCTCGGCTGGCTCCGAGACCGAGCCCGGCGGGCGGCTGTCCGGGGAGCAGGTGACCTCGCTGTGGGGGTGGGGACTCCGATTCAGAGCAGACGCTACTACGGACACACGCGTGTGCATCACACGTGGTGGAAACACACTCCTGTGCGTTCTCAGGAACCACCTGCGATGCTCACATTCCAGCGCGTCTCCTCTCTGCTCGGCAGGGCCCGGGCGCGTAGGCTGCCGGTCTGTGCGCCCTAAATTAAATCGTGCTCTGGGATGCCACCACGATTCAGGGTGGAGAGACCCCTGCCTCAGTGGAATCCTTCCAGCACTGAGGACGTGGGAAGGTGCTAGAGGAGACTTTGTCTTGAATGTCCCCAAGGTCTCCTCCTGCCCCCCCGCTCCCCACCCACGCTGCTGAGCTGGGGTGATGGAGCAGCCGGCCCTACCCTGGGGGAGAGAGGCACGGAGGGCGGCAGCCGGCAGCTGGCCTCAGCCTCCGATTGTCCCCTGAGCCTGACCTGAGCAGCTGCCAAGGGGTCACCCTGTTACTTCTGCTTAGTTTGGCCCAATTTCTAACAAGAAAAGTTCCACCAGAGCGTGTGCTGCACTCGGGGTGAGGGCTGTGTCCTGGTGGGGACATATGGGTCCTGAGTATGAAGGGGACTGCGGGCGGCGGGGGAAGGGACTCTGCTCCCCCTCTCTGCTCTGCGCATTCTCTGGACGAGCCTCGAGCTGCGGACGAGCCTGGGCTTCTAGTCGTGTTCCTGTTCTGACGTTGATGTTTGCCGTCCTCACCCTAAGGGAGGAAGAGTCTCTGTCCCTGCGTGGCGACAGGCCTTTTCCAGGTCTGGTGGTGACCAGGGGGCCCTGCGTGGGTCAGGGGGCACTCCGTCACCCCTGGGCCTGGCCGCGGGGCCCCTCACCCTGCGGCTGCCGGCTCCAGGTTCTGCCCCTGAAACCCCTTCACGCCTGCTGTTGCCTTTGGGACCCCCCTCCCGGAGCCCAGCCTCGACGTCGGAGGGCATCAGGATTGGGGTCAGGCTCCCCAGTTCCCATGCTTCTCAGACTGGGGCAGGGGTCAGAGCGCCCCGGAGAGTGTTAGGATCCCGAAGCCCCTCCAGGAGCTCGGGCACGGATGCCTCCTTGAGAAGCGCCGTCCTCTGCGAATGAACCCCTTTCCGTGTTGGGGCTGGAGACACTTGGGACATTCGTCCCCCCAGCCCGCGTCCCATGGAACCCAGACGTTATGGTCCATACAGAGGGTCTGTGGCCACATACATTTAATACCCGTGACAGGCCAAAACCTCTCTCTCCCGGAAAGCCGAGAAACGCTGCGATGAAGTAAAAGCTTCGCTGAATCCTGTAGGACGGCTCCGGGCTTCTTCCCACCCACCGTGCCCAAACCCGTCTGAAAACGGAGCAGGTCTGTGGCCACCACCCCTCCTGCCCTGGGCTGCGGTTCCATCGGGTTCAGTCTGGGGAGCTGCCCGGGACACGTGCGCAGTCTGACGGGGGCGCACCCCTCCGTTCACGCGCTCCCGTGAGCCCTCTTGGCTGTGGCTCATCTAACTCTCGTGTGTCTCCCAGACTCCTCCCCACCCCTCCCAGGCCACGTCCTTGGCTTTGGGGAGCTCCTGCAGGGGCTGCATGAAGAGGGGGTGGTGATGACCGTCGGGGCGGGAGGCGCTCAGTGGCCTGTCTGCTCCCGCTGGATGCTGGGCTTCCGGGGGTCAGAGTCCACGCGCACGGCCTTGCATACAGTAGGTGCTCAACTAGTGATTGCGGCCAGGCTGGGACTGGGCAGCCTGAACACGGGGGAATCGGCCTTCGGAGAGGCGAGTGTGGACTGCTCATCCCTTAGGAAATGCTCGCTGACCTCCAGACTCCGGCCACGGCAGGGAGGACCCCGTCCTGGAAGGGGGAACCTCTGAGCTGACCGCCCTGGGTGGCACTGGCTTCTGAGGACTGGAGAGGGTAGTGACCATGCCGTGGACAGTCACACCGTTTCCGAGACTGTTCTCGTTGACTCTGGCATACGGTGTTCCCCGCACACCCCCCAGGGCTTCTGGTTCATGGGGTCCCAAATGGGACTGCGCTCCGAAGGGGACAGTGTTTGCTCAACTACCTGGCAGATCCGTGCAGACTGGGGTGGCCAGCCTCCTGCTGAGGTGACGTGTGTGTCACAACAACACACACAGCCAGAGGCAGAATCACCCCTGGCAGAGAAACATGGTTGCTCAAACTGCTGTCGTGCCCTGGAGGGGACCTGTGGTTGTGGGCCCAGGGCTGTGCCCTGGAGGAGACGTGGTGGGGGGGGCAGCTTGGGTCACTCGATTTTCCCTTCCTTCAAGGATCCTGGCGGGATGTCTTTGTGGGAGGCATGGCCCCCGCATGGGGCCTGGGGCGGCTGGCTCTCCAGAGACAGGGACCCCTCCTCCTGTCCCCCTGACGTCTTTGCTGGTGACATGATGTGTCCTGTGAACACAACCCAGGTCTGTTAGGAAGCTCTCCCCACATAGAGAGCTCGGGGGAAGCTTCCACCTGCGTTTCAAGGCTTCCTGGTGACGCACATCTGCAGAGCACGGAGACAAGGCTTCATGGGCGGGCGTCTCAATATGTGCGGGAATTGGGAAATTTGGGCAAGGTGTGTGTGCGAATGGCCGTCTGGGCAGGGCCTGAATGACGCCGGGCCCACCTGCACAGGCTCTGGGCCTCAGTCAATGCAGGACAGCACGCGGACAAGCCGGCACCGTCTCAGTCACAGAAGCAATTGCTGCGTGCATTTTCAGAAATATGCCAAGGTGACCTTCATCCTGGTGCATACTTCCGACCACGGATTGGGGAGAAGCTTCGTTCCGTCCCCTCCTAGAATTCATTCTGGTTACCCACTCACTCCTGGAAACTGCCCTGCGCCTGTGGGAGCTGGCTTGGCACATCAGGCATCCCCCCCCGCCCACAATTCCCTTCCTCTTCCGCCCTGGGTCTGGTCTGTGTCACCCCCTGTCCCGGGCCCACGGAGCAAGGGTCCCTGACTTGCTGTGTGGAGGGAATCCCTCTCTCCCCTGGAGTGAAGCACTTTCTTCATCCAGTCCTTTTCTTAGGGGGCGGCCGGCAGTGGACGGGGATGTGACCGAGGGCTGTGTGAGCGATGAAGTTCGAGCTGTTTGCCCTGGAGGGATCGAGTCACTGTCAAGAGAGGAGGGAGCTCAGGAACCTGCTCCCTTAATCTGAGAAGAAAAAGCTTCTGTGCAGCCAAGAACATTAACCAAATGAAAAAGCAACTTAGTGAATGGGAGACGATAATTTGCAAATGAGATAACCAATAAGGGGTTACTATCCAAAACAAACAAAATATAACAAAAGAACCTATACAAGTCAACACCAAAAAACCAAGCAATCTGGTTAAAAAATGGGCAGAGGACCTGAAGAGACATTTTCCCTAAGACGACATCCAGGTAATCAACAGACGCATGAAAAGATGTTCAACATCACTCATCATCAGGGAGGTGCAAATCCACAGTGAGACCTCACTCACACCCCTCAGAATGGCTAGTATCGAAAAAACCCAAGTAATTAGTGTGGACAGGGATATGGAGAGAAGGGAACCCTGATCCGCTCTTGGTGGGAATGCAGACTGGTGCAGCCGATGTGGGAAACAGTACGGAGGGGCCTGAGAAACCTAAAAACAGAACTGCCATACGATCCCATAAGTCCACGGCTGGGTATTTACCCAAAGAAAATGAAAACATTATTTCAAAAGCATATATGCAGCCCTATGTTTATTGCAGCGTTATTTACAATAGCCACGACACGGAAGTAACCCAAGCGTCCCTGGGTAGATGAATGGACGAACAAGAGGTGGTACACACGCATACACAAGCGCACGCACACGCACATACACACACACACAATATCACACAGCCATAAAAAAGGATAAGATCTTGACCTTTGTGACACGGAGAGTCCTAGAGGGTATGATGCTAAGTGAGATAAGTCAGACAGATCAAGACAACTACCACATGATTTCACTCATTTGTGGTACCTCAAAAGCAAAGCAAATGAATAAACAAACAAACAAACAAACAAAAGCAGAAACAGACCCATGAAGACAGAGAGCAAACTGACAGTCGCAGGAAGGGAGGGGGTGGGGGCTGGGCAAAGTGGGGGAGTGGGGAGGGAGGTCCCGGCTTCCGGGGAGGGGATGACTGTCTCGGGAATACAAGGCACAGCCTGGGGAGCAGTCAGTGGTGCTGGGACAGTGTCGCACCGTGACGGCAGCTGCACTTGTGGAGAGAGCAGTGTGATGCGTTGACTTGGGCTGCTGTGCTGCTTGCGACATAATGTAACATTGTGTGTCAACCACACTCAAATGAAACAATGTTTACAAAGCTTAATGTGGTCCCCAGGGAACTAGAGAACACCCTGTCTATCCAGAACAGCAGGGGAGGGTACTAACTGGGGGCATGGGTAACCGCCGTCCTCAGAGCACTGGGTCTGCAGCTCAGTTTTCTCCAGCAGACGCGAGTTTGCACCTGTCACTGTGCGCGGAATGGCTGCACGACCCCCAGTATGCACCTGCAGAGCCCTCACTCGTCGGAAAGGACAAAATAGTACCTTTATGTTGGAGAAGCCTGGCAGACTGCCTTGGTCAGATGACCACCAATATGGGGCCAGGGATAAGGACAGACCCATCACAGCTGGTGGGACTCCTGTCCGGGAGGACTCCGCATCCCCAGAATCGAATCCCGAGGGAGCATCAGATGGACCCATGTGGCGGGAAAGTCTACAGCAAGATGTCAAAACCTGTCCGTCACAGAGCAGACCTGGGAACTGTTTCAGATCACGGGAGACAGAAGAGGATGTGGCCGTGACCCAGGGCCCCCTGGCGTTGGCACAGACATCTCCAGGACAGGCTTGTAGGAAAACTGAAGTGCTTGGAAGCCATTGCTGTGTGAGCCAGGACCAGGGAAGAGCCCTCTCTGCTGGCCAGAGCGTGTCAGGGGACCGAGGGAGATCGGGAATTCTGGTCCACAGAAGAAGTGGAGAGTGGGCTCGAGGGCAGCCTGGCGGTCGGGGGAGGGATGGCCGAAGTCCCAGCTCCGTCATTAACTGTGTGACCCCGACCCTCACTTTTCCCATCTGTATGGTGGGCAGGAGCACCACCACGGACACAGCACTTCCGGGGGTCTGTTCTGCTCCCCCATGCTGGTGGATCACACGGCCTATCTACTGCGGCAAACCCTCCGGAAGCATCTTCCGGGTCTGCCTGCCTTCTCCCCCGTGACTCCACAGGTGGGTTCCTGAGCAGGGTCGGAGCTCCTTGCCGCTTCTCCCTGCTGTTGGCAGCATATGGCCAGAGCCTGCCAGCCCCGGGGGGCGGGGGGGCATGGAAAGGTCTGGACTTTTCAGAGCCGGATGCTGTATTCTTTTTGACCACAAGATGGCATGCGGCAGTCATGATATCCCGACAGGCACCACTGGATGGGGCTGAGGAGAGCCAGTTTTTTTGGAATTTTTTTTTACTTGGTTAATTTCCTGGTCCTTCATGGACCTGATGGTTTGCTCTAATGGCTCTAGAAAAGGTTTTACAGATACTTTTGTCTCTCCCTTCTTTGTGACAAGCTCCAGATCTAGCTGCTCTGAGTTCCAAGCCATGCTTTGGCACCTCCTGGCTGTGTGACCTCAGGTAAGTTGCTTACCCTCTCTGTGCCCACATTTCCTTAACTGAGAGTGTTGACAATCGTACGGACCTAGCAAGGTCATCGTGAGGATTCAGTGACTTTATAAAGTGCTTGGAGTTGTGCCTGACATATAACAAGCATTATAAAAGTCTGGTAAATAAAACCATAACACGAATACCACTAATAACGGCATACTCGAGATTTGCTCTGTTCTTTTCAAGTGGGTGCAATCCAGAACTGAAAAAATGGAATGGAGCGCCTGGGTGGCTCGTTGGGTCGTGTCTGTCCTCGGCTCAGGTCACCATCCTGGGGTCCTGGGATCAAGCCCCGCGTCGGATTCCCTGTGCCTGGGGGAGCCAGCCTCTCCGCTGCTTGTGCTCTCTCATTCTCTCCCTGTGAAATACATAAATGTAATCTTTTTTTTTAAAAAAAAAAAAAAACCAGAATTGTACCTAAAAGAGTCTCAAAAACAGGTTGAGTATACTTAAATATTTTTAATTTCTAGAATTCCCAATTACATAAACAGTGGAAACAATTTTCACAATTTATTGCTGTAATTCACTTCTGGGAAGTAGATGTTTTTGCAAAACGGCGGGTAAGAGAATTTTACCCAGTGCTTCTTGCTAAAACGCACATCTTGGCGACCCGCGCGCCTCTGGGAAAGGTGTCCTCAGGTGTTTGGCGGCTGTGCCCTCTTTGTGTCTCTCCTGTGTCGTCCGAGATCTTATCTTGCCATTCCAGAGTTAACCTCCCAGGGCAATGCAGCCACTGCCCCTGGCCCCGAACAGACCAGAGTCAAACGGCAGAAGGGGCAGCTCGGGAGCCAAAGGTCACGTTCCTGCTTCTCCCTCCCTGGAAGCAGAGCCCCAGGGGTGTCGGACTTCTTGGTCTGTTACCACACGGCCGCCGATCGCTCCGCACCGCGCCCAGCGCTCGCGTCGGGTGGATGCTGTCCGGCACTGAGGCTGTCGTCCGTGAGAAGTTTGAATCTGTCTTACAGAACACGTTGTAGAAAGTTTAATCACAGGAAAGTACAGAGAAGAAGATAAACAATCTCGTGTGACCTCAGCCTTCCACCTTCCAGCCGGGATTTCGGGTTGGATGTTGTGTGCAGTGAGTCGGGGGCTCCGAGGGCTTATGCACTCCTGGAATCCCACCATTTTGCCTCTTGCTTCTCTGCATGGTGTCTGAGGCCTGATCGGGCCACAAAAACATAGGTTTCGTTTAGGGCTACTCCACGGCGGACCACCCGCCTCCGTGGTGGCTTCCGATTTGCAGTATTAGGAAGAAATGTTGCAATAAACATTTCCATATCATACATACGTTGGAGAATGCATCGTTTTCTTAAAGATTTTATTTATTTGTCAGAGACATGGAGATAGAGAGAGCACAAGCAGAGGCAGAGGGAGAAGCAGGCTCCCCACTGAGCAAGGAGACCAATGTGGGGCTGAACCCAGAGACCCTGGGATCATGATCTGAGCCAGAGGCAGAGGCTTCACTGTTGGAGCCACCCAGGGGCCCTGGGGAATGTGCTTCTTTAGGAGAACTTAAGAAGAGCGTATTTAGGGTGTCCACCAGCAGGGACTCTCTTCACTTTACACTTTAATTCATGCACTAACTTTTTGCTCCAGGTCAGAGCTAAGCATGCAGCAAACCCCAGCTCTGAGCCTGTCCTGCTCACCGCACCGCCGATGTCATGCTCCCGTTTCTGGGTATTCAGACACTTACTCTGAATTATCTTTCAGAACCTAAAGGGGAACTTTCGGATCGGAAGTTCTGTGGTTCTATTCACCTATCACACGCTGTCTGTTAACGACCTCAGAAGGGCGACCACAGCCTCTATGCTCACCGCATGCTGCTAGAGGTGAGGCTTAAGTCCAGCTCGAGCCCCTCCAGAGCCTGGGTGGGGGGGCTCAGCGTGCCAACGGGCCAGTGTGACATTTGGGACGTGTCTAGGGTGACATGGACAGTGCATAGCTACCACCCACTCTCACCTACACAAACAAGTCGGACCGACTTTGCGAGCCGTCTTAGCGTGCTGCCCACCAACTCAAAGGAGTGGGGGCCAAATGGTGAGCTGGTGTGACCTTTAGAAACTCCCAGCGGGGCTCACGAAAGACAAAGGGCAGTTCTTCTTTTCGCGTGTCGGGGGGGGGGGGGTGGGAGCCCAGGCTCAGAAGTCTTGGCGCATAGCCACTCCGGGAAGGATGCACATCTGGGCTTCTGGAGGCGGGGGGGGGGGGGGTTGGGGCCGCAGTGAGAGCAGCCGGGTTAGGACACATGTCACACATCACGCTGACTCATGGTGGAGAAAGTGGCAAGTGCAGCAATGATCTGCCCACACCCCCAGAGGGGCTGCGGGGGGTTTCACCGAGCCAGGAGTAACTGCTCCTTCCAGAAACCCCTCTTGACACAGGGGCTGCCCACAGATGTCCGGCTTGCACCCTCTGGGGATTGCCCTTTCGCGGTTTCCCGTCCCTGTCTCAGCTGCCCTCTGACGCCTCCCCATCCACTGGCCTCACAGCTCCCCAGGTGTGGCAGCGTGCGTGTGTGTGTGTGGGGGGCTCTGTGCCTGTTAGCTGCTGGGACACACTGAGGTGCTGCCCGTTGGGTTTTAGGTCATCGGTGTCCGTCGTGCGCAAAGATGCGGTTTCTTGTTTTGTGTTAATGTAGTATTGTCACCAGCTCATGCCCACACTGCCCTCTGTGAGTTCCGGAAAAAAACCCAACACTGCTTGAAACCCAGGAGGCCTGTCCTGCCTTGTGGAGGGACAAAGGGGTGGGGCTGGGGTAAGAGGAGCCACGGGACCCTTCACTGCTCCGAGCCTGGGGGAGAAACAGCCCTGCACAGTATGGGACACAAACGGTGCTTACCCTATTTGAGCTCATCTTTTAGGAACCTGCCCCCACTTTTTTTTTGCAAAAAAAAAAAAAAATGTTTGCAAAAAGCCCCTCAGGGGACAAGCAGGTGATGAAAGAGCAGAGCGGCTAGGTGTCCTCAGAGGGGTGTGGTGGGGACCTCAGAGGGGTGTGGTGGGGACCGGAGGAACGCTGCAGGGGAGTTGCAAGTCTGGGGGCCCTGTGGGTCTCCCCCCCAGCTGAAGGTTACTTACAGTAGGCACACGGTGGCCAAATCTTCCCATTGTCCAAGAGGAGCTGGAAAGGCAGACTCTTAGGGAAGAGCTGCTGGTTTTGAAAGGTGGCTCTGCCTCTGTCCCCGAGATAAGCCAGAGGCCAGGGGGACGCTGCCCGCAGGCAGCACAGAGCTCTGGGCAGCCCCGCCTGTGGCCTGCAGCTCTGGTGGGCTTGCTCTGCAACCACGCTGGGCTCCCTCCAAAGGCAAAGCGTTTGAGAAACCGCAGCAGGGACTGTCTCCTAAGCCCTCCTGCTCACTGGAAGCCACCTCCTCCCGTCCCCCAGGGAGCGGCGATCCCAACAACAGGTTAGCGGGGCCTCGAGAAAGAACGAGTTAGCAAAAACAGTTAAATAACATTCCCGAAGCTTTTAAAACAGAGCTTCCCTGAGGATGTGTGTTTAATAAACTCGATGCCACCTGCATTTTTAAGACTCAGGGGAAGGTTTAGGGGTGCAGTCCCCGGGGATTTGGGTGACGGCACAGCATGCAAGGACTTGGGGCTCCAACAGGCTGAGCTGCTGGCTGAATGCAGTTTGGGGGTGGGGGACATGTGGCCTAGCTTGGGGCAGGTGACTCTGGGCAGGGTTTGGACATTCCATATTCTCTCCCTCTAGTCTGCTCAGCCCACGGAATCGGCTTCTGCATTTGTCAGACTGTAAGTTGGTGGTGGGGGCGGGGGTGGTTCTCGGGGAGGCCAAATTTGCTTCCAGATAAAATGTTTCCCTATTGACATGAGGGCTCGGCTGCCTTTTAGACTGACCTAATAAGTCATGTGAAGCCGTATCCTATGTCAAAAAGGTGGTTTTCCTGAAATTGAATACCTTAAAAATGTGAGCAAAGCAGAATCGCACAAGCCTTGTCAGTCAGCCGGCTTTCTGCAGGTTGGCTCAGTGCCAACTGGAAATGCTGCCCCCTGTTCCCCTCCCCAGTCGGGCCTGTCCGGTGGCCTTCCTGCAGGAGAAGGGGCCAAGACCTGCTCAGCCCTCAGATTTGTATTGTTAGAAATGTTGGGGGGCCCTAAGATGTGAAGTAAGTCCTATTTGCAACATTTCCCGGGACCGGAACTAATGCACTTAGAGGCAATTTGGTACATAAAGAACAGCCGTACTACACCTCAGTCACTTGGAAATAAACGTATTTATTCAAGCACTTCCTGAGCCACCAGCAAAGACAGAGAGGAAGCAGTAGCACATGAACGCGACAGGTGCCCCTGGGAAGCGGGGACCAGGTGAGCAAACACCTTCTGGGTTCCGGGAAGCGGCCCTGACTTCGCGGCTTCTACGTCCACGGGAGGGCGCAGGACGCCGACGCCCTGGGTCCTCTTACCCGTCCTGGTGGCGCAGCGGGGCCTGGGCTTGCTGGGGACACCCTGCGCTGTCCTGCCGGGCTCCAGCCCCCCCCCCCCCGAACCGGGGCCGTGAAGGGCAGCCCGGCCGGAGTTTCCTGGCAGCGGAGAGATGCAGACACCCGAAGTGAAGCTCTCCGTGGGCGCATGGTCTGAACGCGCCGGCTCACGGGTGCGGCGTGGGGACGTCACGGCACTGTCTGTCCGTAGCGTCCAGCTGTATCATGCTATAATCGGAAAACGACTTTTATATATGTCTCTTTAGGTAATTCGGACGTTTCAAAAGAGCGTCAGAAGTACGGGCTCTGCCTCCGCCAGTGCTGTCCTCACCTCCTTGCCGGGTAGGTTTTGCAGCCCTTCCTCTGGCTTCCCTGAACGCGCAGCTGGGGTGGGGTCCGCGGACCCGCCAGGGCCTCTCGGGACCGCAGGGCGCTAGGCCAGCACCCCAGACGCCCGTGCCGGTGGGGGCGGGGTGGCCCGCGCGTTTCGGGGCAGCCTGTAGAGGGCGCCCCGGGAAAGGGATTCGGAGCTGCGCTCTACAGGCTCGGGGACAGGAGCCCCGGGTCTCCGCGCAGCGCACCTGGCTGCGCAGACTGGGCGGCACCGGCGCGAGGACCGGGGGGCGGCGAGGGGGGCGGCATTGCACTGCGACGGGCCGCGGGTGCAGGGCGCCCGTGCAGGGGACGCACACCCAGGGGAGCAGGGGTGGCCCGTGGCCCGACCCCCACGCGCCGGGCAGCCCCGCGGCCCCCACGCACGGCGGCGCCCTGCCCGCCCCACCCTGCGGCAGGTGGACCGCGTCGCTAGGAAGAGAAAGCCGCGATTGTCCCTCCTGCACCCCGCCACACGCCAGACCTCCGCTATTGTGCGCTCCCCATAGACATGCAAACGAGCCGCGCGCGCCGGCCGCAATCTGCTCGCGCGTCCCAGCGCCCCGCGGCGCTCGGCTCCGGGCGGGGAGGTCGGCTCGGACCCTCCGGCGCGGCGGGGTCGGGGCGCCGAGCGTGCGGGGAGGCCTGGCCGGCGCGCGCGGCCCGTGCTGGCGCTGGAAGGGGCCGCGGCGCCGGGCCCGGGGCAGGCGTCAAGCCGCGCTGCGTGTTTGTGCTTCGAGTCCGGCTCAGAAGCCACAATCTCACGACGTCCACTCAAAGTAAAGTGGGAAATCGAGAGGTAGCAGCAAAAATAAACGCCCAAAGGGAAAAATCTTCAGTTTCCCTAAAGGGGCACTTCATGGATTGCGGCGTCTATTAGCAAGCCAGGGTGCTTTTTTTTTTTTTTTTAACTTTTTCCTTTTAAGGACTTAAAAAAAACCAAAAGGCGAGTGAAATCTGCAGGCTCCAGTCTGCCCGGTAACACCCCGACAAAAGCGGCAGATTTGAGGCATTGTCATCCCCCGCACCCCTCCCCACGTGGCCTTCTGGCACGAGCCGCGGCGGCCGCCGCATTTGCATCAGAAAGCGGGCGCCGGCCAATGGGCGCGCAGCCTCGCACCAGCTGGCGGCGCGGCGGCGCGGCCTATATAAGGGGGCGCGGCGCGCTGGGGCGCACTCGCCGGCCGCGGGCTCGCCAGGCTGCCTCGGCTCCGCGTCTCCGCCGCGCCGGCGCCGCTCGCTGCTCCCGTGGATAAGTAGCTGCTCCGCCGCCGAACCATGACTCTGGAGGAGATCCGCGGCCAAGACACGGTTCCCGAAAGCACCGCCAGGTGGGTGGGCGCCGGGCGCCGGACGTCTCCGGGCGCGGGGAGCGCGTCCCTGTCCGGGCTGCAGCGGGACGGGCGGCCGCCTTCGGGGCCTGCCGGGATGGGGAGCCGCCGGGCGGGAGCTGCGCTCCGGAGGTGCGTCTCCGCAGCCGGGGCGCCGGGCAGGGGCGCCGGGGTGGGTGTGTGCTCGGGGCTGGGGACTCCGCCGCGCCTGCTGGCCGGTGCCGCTCACCGCGCTGGCTCCGTCCGCAGGATGCAGGGCGCCGGGAAGGCGCTGCACGAGCTGCTGCTGTCGGCGCAGCGCCAGGGCTGCCTCACCGCCGGCGTCTATGAGTCCGCCAAAGTCCTGAATGTGTGAGTGTGGACGCGGCCCCGGGTGGGGCGGTCGGGGGCGGCGGCGAGGGCGGGGAGACCCGGGAGACGGCGGCGGGGGTGCCCCCACCCGGCCTCGCCGCCCTGCCCTCACCACCCGGTTCCCGCCTGTGCAGGGACCCCGACAACGTGACCTTCTGCGTGCTGGCCGCCGACGCGGAGGACGAGGGCGACATCGCGCTGCAGATCCACTTCACGCTGATCCAGGCGTTCTGCTGCGAGAACGACATAGACATCGTGCGTGTGGGCGACGTGCAGCGGCTGGCGGCGATCGTGGGCGCCGGCGACGAGGCGGCCGCGCCTGGAGACCTGCACTGCATCCTCATTTCGGTGAGTGTCGCCGTCGCCCCGCCGTCGCCCCGCCGCGACCAGCGGCCAGCGGCCACCGGCCAGCCAGGCTGACCTCTGCGCTCTCCCCGCAGAACCCCAATGAGGACGCGTGGAAGGACCCCGCCTTGGAGAAGCTCAGCGTGTTCTGCGAGGAGAGCCGCAGGGTCAACGACTGGGTGCCCAGTATCACCCTCCCCGAGTGACCGCCCGGAGGGGGCCTTGGTCTGATCGACGTGGTGACGCCCCGGGGCGCCTAGCGCGCGGCTGGCTCTGTGGATGCGCCCTCGGAGGGCGCGGGACCGGAGTGCTGCGCGGAGAGCGGCGAGGAGGGGCGGCCCCTGCAGGAGGGGCGCGGCGGCGGCGGCAGGGGCGGGTTGGCCCCCAGCCCGGGACTCCGCGCGTGTCGGGAGCGGCTGCTTGCCCGGGAAGCCCGGAGGCGGGCCTTTGGCCACGGGGCCGGGAAGGAGGGACCGGCCGGGCAGGCGTGACTCAGCAAGGCCGCGCGCTCGACAGGAAGGAGGGGAAAGGCCAGGCGCCGAGGCCTGGACTCGGACAGTTCCAGGAGCTCTGACGGACTGAGCAGCCCTGCGCCGCTGTTTCCAGGCGGCGGGCGGCGCTCTGCTTTCTAAAGGATTATGCTGCTGCAGTTCTGAGTATTTTTACAATAAACGTACCTGAAACAGACTTATTCTCTTTATTGGGGGGGGGGGGTTTCCCATCCGAGGGGGGAAGTGGTTTGCAGGGTTCCCGGTGACTGCTGAAACCCCGGAGCAGAGGGGAGGGCACCTGCTCACTTTCCTGCCGGTCTGAACTCAGGCTGCCTGGGAGCGCTGGGAGCGCTGGGAGCGGGGGGAGGGGACACAGAACTTGAGCCCTGCTATTTTCCGGGGATTTTTAAACTTGCAGGACAGGAGCATGCTTGAGATAAGACATCAGTGCAGCAGCTCCAGGCTGACCCTCCCCCCGATAAGAGCAGCCTCTCCCTCCCCTCCCCACTGCTCCCGGCAGCCCCCTCCCTTCTGACAGCTGCTTATCAGAACAGCTTGCAGGAGGCAGGCAGGCAGGCCCTCCTGCACAATGAGCGGGACCTTCTGCAGGCGCAGCCCTTTGTGGTCCCCAAGGACGGTGGTGGCCGAACGTTCCCAGGAGCCTTTTCCTCTTACAGGCACGGGGCTTATGGCAATGTGTCTGCGGAGTGACAGGATGACTGCGTTTAAGTGTGAGTCATCATTTTGTCATGGCTGTGATAGGGCTGCAAAGAGCTGTGCAAAAAACGGGAAGACGGCGTCCACACAAGTGCGGGGAGTGACTGTGAGTGGAACCAGCATCGGCCACCTGCTAGGCCGAGGGCTCTCTGCCCACAGCCGCGTTCTGCGGGCTGCTACTGTTCACAGCCCCATTTCCAGACTTACAGGAGTAAAAGAATTTAAGTCCTTCCCACAAAGACTTTCTTTGAGAAACATTGAGGGCAAGTGTCCTGAGTGAATCAATCTTCTTTATTAGGCCAGGATGTCTGGGCTACGCCGTGCTTGACCGGAACCCTGTCCAGCCAGGGACGGGCATGTGGGGCTGCCTGGCGGGCCGGGGAGCCTTCTGGGCAAAGGCGGGGTGCTGTGTTGTTTTTCTACCAAGTAAACTCTCCTGAATTACCAGCAGTCCCAGGTGGCTGATTCACCCTGTCGGGCTCCACTTTTTAAATTCTCTCCAAATCCTGGAAGCCGTCACAGGAAAACAGGACTGTAGGAGCTTAATTCTTCTTCCCAGAATAAAAGCATTCTGTTTCTCATATATCAACTCTGCAAGACATTTCCCCCTTGATTAGACGGAGGCCCAAGGAAAGAACTCAGCTGGGTTTGTGCCCGACTTTCGTTAATATTTTACCTATTTGCTTCTTGGAGCATTGACCTCTCTGCATCAGGGGGGTGTCCTGCGGGGTGGGTGTCCACGCCAGTCAGGCTGCATCCCGGCAAATGACCATTTGCCACAGCTCTCTATAGTAAACACAAATGAGGCAAAATCACTTTAGAACATGCCCTTGGATGAATACGGTCAGCAGAACGTAGGGGAGGCCAGGCCGGCGGACCCTGCTGCTGGCTGACTGACCGCTGCAGAGAATTCAGCCCGTAGGAAAGGGGGCTTTCTTGGATTAGAACCTACATCGAGGGCACCTGTCGGAGCCCCAAGGGCTAAGAGAATTTGCTGGCAAAAACATGCATGCTTAGTCACAGCGCCAGTCCCTGGCACGCCCGTCTTCTTCCTTCCTTCCCTGCTTTTCTTTTTTCTTTCTTTTTTTTTTTTTTTTTGGATGACTGGGATTTTATGCTATTAAAAGAAAATACGCCAGAAGACAGGTAATAAACCACACGGTGCTAACCAATGCACTATTGCCTTCATACGTCCGACAACTCTCAGTGGCGCTGCATACATAAGCTAATTATCTCACCCGTGTTGAGGGGATCCCTACAGACGGTTGGACACAATGCTCTGCGTCTAGAAAGCGCTGGTTGAATGCTGACAACAATAATACTTAAAGGTTAACGGAGGCATTTGCTACAGATCATGGAGCCCACAGTGGACTGGGAGAGTTAGGACCTGGCCATCTGGTTCCAGGACCCAATGCTTGACCTGCTAAAACCCAGAAATCCCGCTGAATTTGTAAGGACGGCGGCTTTCATAAGATCGCTATCTAAGTTTCTAATGGTTTTCTGTATTCATTGTAGGAAAAATGCAAACTACCAGAAAGGAGGAGGAGGGGGAGGGGAGAGGAAGAGAAACAGGAGCGTGGTCATGGACCGTCCCCGTGTTTCGGTGTGTCCTTCCCACTTTCTCTGTACCTCTGAGGGGTACGTACCCATCATGCAGAAAGAAGCACACACAGCACTTTCTAAGAAGCTGGTCTCTCCCTGCCAGCGCCTCCTGCGTCTCTCCTCGGCACCCTGTTGCGCCCCCCCCCCCCGTGTCCCTCAATGACCTCGGGGGGTGAGGGTCTTCTCCCGCCGCCACGGGACGCCGAAGCAGGGGATCCTGTCAGGGCAGCTTCCTTCCCTGGGAGGCCTCTGTGTCCCATGCAGGTGATGCCGGCTGTTTGTAGGCCTAAAGCAAAGCTGTGCTCACCCCATGCATGGGCGGCGGCGGGGGGGGGGTGGTGTTCGGGCTGGTCTTCATGGCAGGCAAGCCTCACCCTCACCAGGAACCGAGGCCTCCGCTCCTTCCCAGTAAGACAGATGGGAGTCTGAATGCATCCCCGAGGCTCGTGTCTGTTTGCAGCCCGAAGCCCTGTGGGTTATGCGTTTTCTGAAGCTGTTGGTAGCAAGAGCACAGCGAGCCTTGCTCCTGGTGCTTACAAAGAGCCACTTGAGAAAAGGGCGATAAAAAGATATTTTCAGGAGAAAAGCAAGGATGTTGGCAAACAACGTGACACTGTGGGGTCAGCTTGGGGAACATGTTTTCATTTTTGCTTTTTTCAAAGTTCTTGAGCTTAGATGTTACGTCTCCCAAGCTATCAGCGGCCATCCTTCTCATTTAGGTGTATTTCCCCCAAAGGTCAAGGAGAGACTTTGGCTTAACAGTGGGGGGGCCGGGGAGGCGCGGTGTGTGATCCTGCACAGGCGCCTGTGTCCCTCCGCGGGGACTGTGGCATGCCTTCAGTTCCTGTTTGAGGACAAGGTTACCCCTGGTCTTCGTAAGCAGCCGCATCCCAGTCTAGCTCGTTTTCCTTCTGCGTCTTCTAGAAAACAGCGGGCAGATAACTGCACTCCTCTCGCTGAGGAGGGTACATGGGAAGGTCTCCGGCAGACCTCTCCTCCAAGCAGAGGCGGGTGTGGACTGGGACTCCTTGCTGGGTCTGGGTTCTGGGAGGAGGTGCCTTCTGGAAGCTGAAGTGACGACTCAGGGCTGCGTGGTTGAGCCCAGCAGGCAGCAGACGCCCTCAGAGCCCCGTGGGCGGGACCTGGGCAGCATTGCCCCTCACGCACCTCCTGGTGGGGAGGAAGGCATGGCCCTTGGCTGCCGGGCTCGGGGTGGGAGACAGGCTACTGCTGCGCTGCCTCATCCCCTCGTTCATTCAGCTGGTGATTACTGTGTGCAGCACAGTCCTCGCCACAGAGACCCTTGCTCCGGCAGAAGAGGGGCGAACTGTGTCAGGGTGCAAATCAGCAATGGTCCCCGGAAGAGTTTCTCTTTTGGGGAGCAGGGGGCCTCACAGAATCCTCTCTGAACTCAGCAGCTTTATATGGGCAGGAATCCCACATCTCTCTCAGAAGGACCTGGAGTGCCCCGGGCCCCTCCCCGTCCCGATCCGGGACGGCCGGCTGTCCCCGAACAGGGCCAGCTGGCCATGGAGCATTTCACCTAGAAGCCCGGCGGACAGTGAGGCCGCCATGTGCCCCGCCGTGGCTTGCCAGAAGCTGCCATCTCCGCAGCTCCCGCCCAGGCGACGCTCCTCCCATGCACAATGTGGGATTCCGCCATGACCCTCTGAGGTCACTTCCCCAAGGATGGGATTTTGCAGTCAAGGTCAACCTGAAAACTGGGAGGTGCTCTGCAGGGGCCAAGCCTAATTTTCACGAGTGCTTTTAATCAGAGGGTTTTCTCTGGCTGGTTGCAGAAGAGAAAGTAGGTCTCCCGCCCCGTACCCTGATATCACACAACTGGTGTTTTTCAAACCAATTCTCTGAGTCTCCAGTGCCAACTGGGTGTCTGACAATTCAGTTACTTCTGGCCACCCAGAGGTAGCATCGGAACTGATCAGTGACACGCAGTGACAACATTCCCTTCTTCGGACAACAGCCACACGAGGACGGCCCAGACTACCCACGTTTCTCCCTGGCCGCATACACATTTAGGGCACCCTGATCCCTCTCAGGCTCAGTCACTAGCCGGATCAGCTTACAAACCCAGGGAAACAGTGCACAGGGTAAATCACCCACCCATCATAGAGGCTCCAGCTCGGGAACAACCAGACGAAAGTGGTGCACAGCACATAGTATTACAGGAGGGGGTGGAGGTCCGAGGCACCTTGGGCACACTGCCCCCCGACACCAGGGCGCGTCCGCCGACCCGCGAGCTTTCCAAACACGGTTAGTGATTTGGATGGAGATTCCCCTGCCTCGCACGATGAGTGGAATCATGGGCTTGCTGGAGGTGAAACTCAGTCTCCAGCGCCCCCTCTTCTCCTTGGAGGTGGACGTCCCAAACCCTAACCGTGGCTTGGTCTTCCTGGTGACCAGCCGGCCCCACCCCACAGCTGTGGATGGGTCCTCCAGCAGTGACATCCTCAGCGCAAACTCAGGTGGTTTAAAGTGGACTGTTCTGGGGAACAAAGGAGGCTTTGCTTTCTCCGGCCACTCAGGATCTTACACGTGTCCCAGAAGCTTGGTGCCAGTAACTGGGAACAAAGACCATAATTTTTTAGTTCGGTTGACCCTAAAACAAAGGTTTGAGCTGCACAGGTCCACTTCTTTGTGGATTTTCTTAATGCTGTTTTCTTTTCTCTAGTTTACCGATTGTAAAACTAGGACATCTGAAACCTGGAACATACAAAATCCTTGCGAACCAACCATTGTTTTCTGCAGGCTTCTGTCTGAAGGAGGCTCTTAGTGTTTGGGGGTAAAAAGGCATCCACGGATTTTGGACGGTGCAGGGGTCGGCTGCTCAGGGACATTGCAGGAAGCCAGAGGGAGTCGTGCATAAGGGGTTTGACATGTCAGCCCGGGCTTGAAGGTGGAGTGGCCGGGCAGCAAGGAATGAGGCCAGCCCGGAACTGAGAACAGCCCCCGGCCAGCGGCCAGCGGTGGAGCGGGGACCTCCACAAGTATAAGAAGCCGAATTCGGCCCAGCACCTGGACGAGCTAGGAAGCGGGTTCTTCCTGAGAGCCTCCTGGGGGAGCGTGACTGGGCGCTTCCAGCCCAGTGAGAGCCTGAGCTGACAGCCGGCTCTGTCCAGCCTTTGGTTCTGACCAGGAGCCAGCTCCTGCCAGCCTGCTAGCCATCGCCTTCCCCGGGGAGTCAGCAACCCCGGGGCCACGGACCGTATCATTGGTTTTTCCCCCACCCCTTCCCCTTACAGGAAATCTTCAAGTGGCCCTGACTCATGCCCTCGGTCCGAGAAGGAAGTCTAGTTGATGTCGATTCCTCATTTTGCGAATGAGAAAGTAGACTTGGGGAAGTAAAGGGCCGTTGCCGATGAGCTTTTGGGGGCCCGTGCTCTGTCCCATGCCCAGCAGACCCTTGTGTTCAAGGCTGGCTATGGGGTGGGCACGGCTGCCCCACGGTGGCTGGTCGGTCCCGGGCCCAGCTGATGTGCCCAGCGCTGGCACCTCAGAACTCTCCAGAAGGAAGGAAGCCTCGGGAAGCACGTGGTTAGAGCAGCTTGGGGGAGCTACCTGTCCATGACCTCCGGAACCTGGCCTGATTGTCTGGAAATGCAGTCTTTTGGTTAAAGCCGAACGTTTTCTTGCTGCTGCTTGTGGCTTCCTGTCCCTCAGAGTAGACCCACTGGTCTGTCTCTCCAGACTCGGTTGTGGGGACGGCAGGTCAGTGACGGACAGGAAAGCCTGCTGTGGTCTGAAAGCCACGGTCTGGAGAGCAGTCAGTTAAGGGAATGTCGTCAAGATGATGTGGGAGCTTTTTTTTTTTTTTTAATCTCCCCCAAAGCAGGCTCTGATCTTCTAACCACTGGCCGTTTCTTCAACTCTGCCACGCATTCTTCACACAGTTGATGTGGTTTGACTTCCTCACCTCAGGGGCAGGTGGGATTTCTGGCTGGTTTTCAGGAGTCCCTGTTCCCGGTTGCCTTGGCTTGAAGCCGTCAGCCGGCGGCCGCACGGCCAGGGCTTGGAATGTATTCGGCTCTTTAGCAAGGTCTCCCTGGCTTCCCGACAGTGGCTCTGGCCGCGCGCACCTTCACCTTGAGTGAGAAGAATCCGGAGAAAGATGGAAATCTGTGGCGTTTTCACTCGGCAATAGATTTCTACGTGACAGCATCGATGCATCCGGGAAAAGCCACATTGAGAGAGACGTGGCTGGAGAGAGCGTCCTTCCTCAGCAAGACCCAAGCTCGCCGCGGTGCGGCCCTGCAGTGGCGCAGGGAGGTGGGCCACGCGGATTCCAGGGAGAGGTGCCGGCGGTGGGGGTGGGGGCAGGCACGGCTGCCGGAAGCCCCCCTGACACCATTGCGCACCGTGTGCTGCCTGGGGATTTCTGCGAATCTCTCAGGTTCTGGCTCTGGGCGGGCCCCGGCGATGACAAGGCAAAGCCCCGGGAATGGGGTAGTCGGTCCTGAAGCCCCTTGCGCGGAGTCTTCATCATGTCGCTGGAGAAGCAGCCCCCACCGAGCGGACCATCCCAGCCTCAAAGCCACATGCCATGTCCCAGCCGCTGGGCTCCTCCTGCGTGGGCCAGGACCGCTGCTGGCTCCTGCTCTGGTCACCGGCCACCAGCAGCGCCCACAGGGGGTCAACAGCAGCACGGGGCTTAGTGGAGTGAGGCGGAGTACCAGACGCTCCGCTAAGAGTGGGGTGGGGGTGGGTGCGCGCCCCCCGCCTCATCCTCCATGCGACTGTCCTCATGGACAGGGCAGGGGACACACGGCAGGCGGGAGCCACCTGTGCCCCAGGCGAAGAAGCGGGCAGAGGGCACGGCACATCCCCGAGGATTGCCGCTGTCTTGGGTCGTGCTCCGGGTTTGCTGTGAACCGTATTTCCCAGAGGGACCACGTGCTTTTCCCTTCCAGGGGGCTGCGCTGTAAGTTTTGTAACAGGAGAGATTCATGGGGCAGATCTGGTGCGGACTGCAGACATCCCCCCTCTCCCTCCGCCCCAGCTTCCGCCCCGCGGGCCGCCAGTTCCGCGCCTGGTGCCGGTAGCATCACCGTCCTCCTTGCCCTGTGGATGACCGGGGACCAGCATTCCTGCTGCTCCAAGGGCCCTGCCTGGCACCAAGTGGAGGCGGGGACACTCCCCCCACCCCCCAGTTTACAAGCCTCTGCTCTCCCCGCCAAGGCTCTTTTGCGTCCTATGGAGGTCTGTTTACCAGCCTGAGTGTTCTTCCCTCCTCGCAGAGAGAGAGAGAGAGAGAGAGAGATTCACCTGAAACACCTTGGCTCTAACACAGCACCTGGGAGGTCACTGGTAAGATCGGCCCTTTGCTGAATGAGAGAGCACGCGGCAGAGCCCATCCAAGCAGGGCCCCTGGTGTGAGCTCTGTCGCAGGACCGTGGGAGCGTCTGGCCCTGCGTCCGTCCTCACCTGCACGACTGCCATCAGCATCAAGCACGTTGGCCAAGGGCCCATCCTGGCGTGGACTCTAGATGCTGGACAATTTGAAGACCTTGTATTCTACGGGACGCAACACCCATTTCTTTGTCGCCATCGTAAGAAACACAGAGTGAGAAGCGCCGATGTCGTGAAGGACAGAGGATGGGGGACGGATCTGTCCTCCAAGAAGGTGGGGAGTGGCGTGTCCTTTGCAGGAGGAGGATGGGGCTCGCGGCGGGGTGGCCGCCGGATGCCCACGACGGCCTGTAAGGGTCAGCCTGGATGTGGGGTGTTCGTGGGGGGGCGGTGAATTCTGAAGGTGTGAGGCCGGCGTGCCCGAGACGGCGAGGGCCTGGGCAGACTGGGCGGCAGGCGTCCGCGGGAAGGAGGAGCCAGGGGCTTCCTGAGGCCCTTTGGCACTTTCCCAGCTTCTCTGCAGAGCCAATGGCCTCAGAGCCCGTCGTTTGGGGGTTTCCTGGGTCTCCTGAGGGCCTGGCCCAGGCTCGCAGTGCTCCCGCTCTCTCTGGTGCTGCTCTGGCTGGGCCAGGAGGCCTGGAGGTCAGGGCTCTGCTTCCCCATGGGGAGTCCGGTCAGTCCAAGCCGGTCCAAGTTTGGTGCTTTCTGTTGGCTACCACGAGCCTCCCATGGCGGCAGGCCCGGGACCTCGGATCCTGGGAGGGTCCCGGTCCTGGGAGGCGGTGTTTGGACCGTATCTTAGACTCACATCTCCGGTTGGAGGTGGTGAGCCCCTGGGAGCTGTGTTTAGGTTATAGAACCTAGTCGGAGAGAAAGAGGACACAGAAGTACACAGTGGCACGGTCTGCGCTGCTGTCACTGGTGGAAAGGCAGCTGTCGTCAGCCCCGGTGCCCCGCCGGGACGTCCCCGGACATCAGTAACAGCAGAGAACACACCAGCCGGCTTAGTGCGGGGTTCCCTCAGCAGCCGGGCAGGAGGGCGATCGTGGTCCCCATGGGCCCTTCCCAGGCGCCCCAGGAGGCCCAGACCCGGCACCAGGCGCACATTGCCCCGCCCACTCCTGCTGGCCCCACCTTCCCCCGGGGACCCTGTTCCGTGGAGGGAAGTAGAGCCTCCGGGGCTGACCTTTCCTGTGCCGCTGCTCCCGGCCTAGCTCCTGTCGGGTAGCCCTCCACGGAGCGGACGGTTTTAAGTTTCCAAAAGACAAATCCTTTATCTGGAGCATCTGCACAGTCTGGGCATCTGTTGGACAAACGGCGAGTGGGCTCCTGGCTGGGGCTGTGGTGGTGCAAGGCTGAGGCTTCAAATCTCGTCCAGGCCTGTTCTGTTGACTCCTGGCTCTTCCCTTCCTGTGGGAAAGTGGTATGATTTCATAGACGATTCAGGCTTGAGTATGAAAGTGTCCGTGAATGCGTTAAGTTTGCAAATCCGGACTCTGGCTGCAGGTCCAGCTGTGCTCCCTGCTCCCGGCTCCTCCCGGGTCTGCGGCGCTCGTCCGGCCCAGGAGCAACGCTGCCTCCAGGGGCTCGGGGAGGACCGTGTCCTAGAGGAAGGCCAGGGCACCCCGGGGTCATTCTTGCCCATTTCCTCCTTGTTCTGGCCGGTGGATCTTCCTGGAACGGGGCAGAGCTGCCACATGAGCCTCTAAGGGCCTGTGCATCCCCGGGGGCTCGTGTGGATTCAGAGGTCTGGGCTCTGGGGGTGTTTGTCTCCAGCAAGCCCTCTAACAGCATAGCAGCTGCAGGCCCAGGGAGCCCATCTGGGCCCCGAGGGTACCCCATGGGACCGGGGGCTCAGCCTGAAGGGGAGTTTCTCTTCACGCCGGAGACACAGCAGCCCATCTTGCTCTGGTTCCTGCTGACTGCTGGAGGGGTCTGATGCCCCACTCCCTGCAGATTGGACCCTCTGGAGGTGGCCCTGGAGAAAGGGGTGGGTGCTCGCCCCAGGACCAGGCGCTCCCAGCCCATGGCCCCTATTTGGCATGGGCTAGAGCTCTGGGTGGGGCCGCGTTTTGATTTCTGACCCTTGGCCACTTCCCAGCTGTGACCTCAGGAACCCTCTGTATCTCTCTGTTAAAGTCCATATTTGAAAGAACTCGACCTCATGCAGTGCCTGTAGGCTCAGAGGGCCCCAGGGCACGAGCGACCGTGGATCTGCAGTTGGGCTGGGCTGTTGGCGGCCCCTGCCTCAGTTACTCAGTGCCAGTAGGAGCTGGAGGCCCTTCTGCTCTTAAACAAAACATTGACGCCAACAAGCTCTTACAGTGTCCCAGTTACAGGATTCCAGGTCCCTGTGATCCCGTAATAACTTGTTCTCTTAGCAGCTTCCTGACACAACCCACACACCCATGCACATACCTGCACACACGCAGCACACACACACATGCATGTGCACACAACAATGCACTCACACCCACGCACACACGCAGCAGACCCGTGTGCACACACACAGCACACCCACGCACAAGTGTACAAACACACCATGCATGCGCACGCACACCCCCAGGGGCACACGCGTATTTCCACAGCCATCTGTTGTGGGGCTGGGCTCTCGGTCTTGCTGGGCTGCCCGACGGTTAATGAAGCCCACAGGGTTTGCTTCATCGACCTCGGGATGTTCAGGGTGAGTGGAAGGACAGGGAGCTGTGTTGTTCTTCCAGAGAGCGGACGGCTCCCGAGAGAGGGACTGCAGCACCGGGCTCTGCGGCTGGTGGTCCATCCTGGGTCAGCTTTGCGAACGTACCCCCAGCTCGCTGTAGGAATAGGGAGCCCGGGGAGATAAGCGGGCTGTGCACTCCACTCTCCCCGGAGAAAGCCTGGCCGGTCTCCAGGTGTGCTCCTGCGCTGCCGCCACGGGAGCCACAGGCCACGCGCCGCACATGTCCCCATGCCTGCTATCCTTTCCCTTGCTTCTGCTCCTTCTCATGGAGGCTGACCTCCATCCCATGGAAATGCAAGGAGACCATCTTGCATCAAAGCAGAAGTTATCCCAAGGTCCTGCCTTTCCCCCCAAGGGCAAGTGTTACACAAGATCTTCCTCCGACTGGCCATCTCGGCCCCTTGGCACTTGCTCTGTTATTATTTTTCAGGTCTGCAGATGACTCGGAACAAACAAGCTAGTACAGAGAAAGAGATGGTCAGAACGCTTGGTTTCCACTAAATGATTATATTATGGGAACACTGTGCCTACTGGGATACGGGGTAAGATGATGGATGGACACTCGGTGAACAGTACGTTCTGTTCTGAGCTGCAAGTTGGTGGCTTTCACTCTCGTGCTCAGTCTCACACAGGTTTGCAATGAGCAAAGGAGAACCTGAGCTCTCCGGGCTCTCGGGAGCCCGTCTTGTTTGCCCTGGAACAGCTTCTGGCGTAAAGAGCAGATTCCAGAGCCCGGGCTGCCTGGCTGACGACCGCTGGCCTCCGCGGAGTAGGGACGGCTCTCCGGGGCTGCTGGGCGGGGGCGGGGAAGACCTCTCTGGCCGGCGGTCTGCCCTCGTGGAGAGAGGAGATGGGGCCGGCAGATCCCTTCACTTGCTGTCCCTGCCCAGGGCCCACCCACTAAGGGATCCTGGCCTCGGCCTCGCCCTCCCCTCTTCCATCGGAAGGGCCCACTCAGGCATTCTTGCAGCGACGCTGCAGAGGCATGAAGGGCGCCTCCTTCCCTCCGTCCTGGAATGCTGATGTTCCAGGGTGTGTGGAGACGGCACCTGTGCTCCCCCCAGAGGACCCCTACGCTCTGGGAGTCGTGCTGTGTGGCCGTCGGCCTGACACCCTCCAGCCGCCCGGCTCAGTGTGCCTTTTCCATCCGTGCGTTCTGAGCACCCAGGACCTGCTTTCCGGGGTGTTGGGGGAGGCCGGGGCTCTGGGAACCCGCTCTGTGCACTGTGTGTGCGTCTTCTCAGCCGGGGCAACTCGCACTTCTTTACACGGCTCCCTGAGCCCCGTGGTGCAAGGCGGAGGGTGGCTGAAATCACACTGACGTCTGTATTTGCTGCGCCTCCTGACGGAGGAGGCCCCGCTAAAAGGAGACGGGCTCTGCGGCGGGACGGCTCCGGCTGGCGGCCTCTCACTCCCCGGATGCTCCCCGTGTCAGGGGGCGGGGCCTGGGCCTCACACCCCGGGGTCCTGAGTGAGCAGAGCATTCCTTGTGGGAGCTCCGGTTGGCGCCCCCGATCGTGGCCTCAGAGCACAGCACACCCCTCGGTCGTCCAGGGAAGGCAAGGCCACAGAGGCAGCCCGAGTGTCCTGGCGACAGATGTCTCCAACATCCCCGGGGAGGTGCCTGAGGCACCACTTCCTGCCCCTCCAGGCCGGTGCAGGAATTGTTTACAGGCCCAGTGAAGCTGTGAGTCGCGCGCTCCGGCCGGACTGCTCCGGTGTCTTTGGGAAGCGAGGAGCCAGCCCACGTGGTGACTCAGGGCCACCTGCCGGCAGCCTCGCCCTGCCCGGCTGGCAGCCCCAGGCTGGGTGGCCCTGGGCACGGTGAGCACAGTTCTCCGCTGGCAGGACCTCGTGTTCTGCTTTATTTTTATCTTCGTGTCGAGTTCACCTTTACTGTTCCGGCTCCGCGTAGACACAGCGTGCGGTCTCCCCCAGCCTTCTTTCTTGGCCTTGGAGATGCACACCTGCCTGCACCTCCAACCTTCGCGGTGGGCTCGGGGGCAGCGAGCGCGGCCGACAGGCTGCAGCGCCGGGCCGAGCTGAGGAGGCGCAGGCTGTGGCCCTCCGTAGTGACTCGCCCCGGACCCCGGCCGGTGTGGGCAGGCTGGGGTGCGTGCACCTGATCCATGCACTGGCCGGGGGGGCCAGCCGGGGCCAGGAGGTACCCCGCCCCCGGGGCCAGGGAAGTTGTCGCCATGTCAGAGGCGCTGGCCCCACCGGCCAGCTGGTCGGCGGCCAGGCGGCACTGAGCGGTTGTTTCTCGCTGCAATGACTTCCCTCTTTGGGTCAATTATGCAGCCTAATAGCTGTTATTACGTCTGAACAAAGTGTGTCGCGGCAGCCTGTGCGGTTCCAAGGGCAGCTCACCCTTGTCCCAGCGCCCCGCCACCCTCCAAGACCAGGCGCCGCTCGCTGCTTGGCTGGTCCTCCCCGGGGGTGCCTCATCCCCCAGGGTAACCGGGCAGAGATTCGGGGGAGCCCGAGGGGGCTGGGGAAGATAGGGTGGCATGCAGAGCGGCCCCAGGGGACCTCAGCTGGTTTTCTGGAGCTTTTGCCTGGGCCGGTGCGTCTGCCGGCCAGCTGTGTGCACCTGTACTTGCCAGGTTGACGTCTCGGCAGGGTGAGCTTGCTTTTCCCTGAGCCTCCCATGGAATGTTCTGGAAGGAATGAAGGAGGCCGCCCTGGCCTCGCTGCAGCTCCCCTAGGCATTTGTTCTCTCTCTGGTATGACTCAGACTTCTTTCCTGGGAATCCCTCTGCTGGGGCAGTGGCGGTGCCGTCACCGTGGACATGAGTCCCCGTGAAGGAGGGGGCTGGGCGGTGTGGAGCTCCGAGGTTCGCCAGCGGCTCCTGCCCTCGGGGAGCAGTCCCTGTGGTCCAGGGGGGAGGGTGTGGCCGCAGGGTCAGCCAGGACGAGTGGAGGGATGCGGCTGCTGCAGGAACAGCACCGGGGGCCGTGCCCGGCCAGCACCCAGGTGTGCGGCCACGCAACTCTCGGAACGGACAGGGATGTGCTTACCTCATTCCCGTCGGCTTGGTCCCTGCTGCCGAGAGGGCCGAGGGGCCATGACAGCAGCCAGGGCTGCCCATGCAGTGGCCATGGGGTTTCCCAGGCATAGAAGCTGGGAAGGGGGGGGTCATTGAGGCAGGGATGTCCACACTCGGTGCCTGGGTGGACTGGGTACCCCTGAGCACCCCGGATTCTGTGTGGGTTTCTGCCTTCGCCGTGTGCTGCTTCCCACGGCTGTTGAAACTGAGCACAGAACAGTGGAATAACAAATTGACCTTTTACAGGGTTGTTGGTAATGATTGTTGTTTGAGCTTAAAGCCAAATGTTGGCTTTTCCACCCAATCCCCTCTGGTCGCCGGCCTTCTCTCCGCGACAGGCAGTGCGAGCCTCCCTGGAGCTACCAGCTGGGGGGCGGGCACTGCAGCCCTCGTTCGTGGCCGGCACCCAAGCTCTGTCCAGGGTGTGGGGCTCCTGGGAAGGGACAGCAGAGGGGTCGAGGGCTCAGAGGAGGTGAGACAGGCTGCCTTCCAGGCAGCGGTGTGGACGGACCTGGCGCGGCAGGGGTGTTCTGGAAAGCTCCCGAGGGCTGCCCCCACAAAGCAAGTCTGGGAGGCCTTGAGGATCTCGCTGGGGCTCGGATGGGGCAGGGGCGCCTGGGGCCCGAGCTGCCCTCTCTAGCCGGGGCTGCGCTCTATGGTCTGCCCCGGGCAGAGAGCACGGCTGGGATGGTTCCTGTGGGATTGAGCTGTCTCTCCAAGATGCACATCCTTTCTCCAAAGCAGGTGTGGCATTCCTACCGGCCTTCCTTATCCACAAGTCCACAAGCCACCAAGGCTGGGGAGCGACTGGCCAGACAAGGGGAATGAGGCAGCGGCTGTGCCCAGGCAGGAATCCCCCTGGGCTGCTTGCATGACAAGCTCCTGGGCCAGCTTCTGCGCAGGGGTGCGGCATCTGGCCGGCAGCTCTGTCGTCCACATCACACAGGGGCCACATCGGCCCCGCCACTCTGCGGAGCTGCTGTCCTGCACGTGGTATCACGGAGTCGCTGCGGTCTTCCCGGGGCCGGCCCTGCTCTGCTGATGGTGGCACAGAGCCCTGCCCTCTTCCGGGCCCGCACAGCTTGGTGGACGGCTTCCCTTGTTGGCGGAGGCAGGACCCTGTTCCTGGGGCAGTTTTCCCAGCCGAATCTGGGCATGGCTTCATGCCAGTCTATTGGGTGATGACGGAGCCACGGGGCCAGACCTGGAAGGCCCCCCACCATGTGGCCTCCAGGCTGGACCCTCCCTAGCACATCTGTCTGTCCGTGGGCACGCTCCCTGCTCGCGCCTACATGACTCCTCGAAGGGCAGGGCCATCCCAGCCCCTCACTGTCCCTGGCCGCTGCCCCGTCTCCCAGCCAGCACTCAGCAAGTGTTGGCTGAGGTCCCCGATCTGCCACTGGCCTCGGGGCCAGGCACTTGGCTCTTGGTGGAGTGCTGAGTCAAGGGGGACCCGAGACAGGAGACGGGGACCCCAGAGGCCCAACCCACCCAACGTCACATCATTCCCTACTTCCTGCTTCTCCCATTTGCTGCATTTCCCCAAGGCTCCTGTCTTGCCGGGGAGTTCCTGCGGCCCAGCTGATGGGGCTGCCAGGCAGCAGAGTGGCCCCAGATTTGCCCAGGACTATGTGGGTGGAGGTTCATTGGGGTGGCCGCTGCCAGAGGCAACATTTGAGGCAACATTAGCTCACGTTTCTCCCCGAAGTCGGGAGACTCTGTGCCCAGGAGTGTGTGGAAATGCCCGAGGGGACGGGCCGTGTCCTGCGGGACCAACAGAACCTCTCAGAGAAGTGGGAGACGCCGTCCTCGTGACACAGCTCCGGCCTGGGATCCGAGGACCCAGCAGGGGGCCTAGCAAGAACTGTGACAAGGTCAAGTCCCGTGACGTGGACGGAAGTGCCACGGTAGTGCCATGGAAGTGCCACGGGAGTGCCACGGATGTGCCACGGGAGTGCCGCGGGTACCTGGGCGCTGTCGAGCCTGGCCTTCAGGGACGTTCAGTCCCGTACAGAGAAGGGGCGTGTGGTGGGGAGCGGCCAGGGCCAGCGCAGCGTCTGTTAAGGTCTCCCTGAGATGCAGGGGTGGGTCCTGCCCCGAAGCACACACAGGCCGGGGGTCACGGAGGGCAGCACCGATGACGACGTGTGCGGAGTGCTCACGGGGCGGGAACATGTGTGCTGAGGGCAGCAGGGTGTGCGGAGCGCTGAAGGACCCGCGGCAGGGATCCGGGCAACATGTGCATACAGACTGACCCCAGACAGAAGGAACAGCACAAAGGTCCTGGGGCAGGTGGCTCCTGGCACGTCCAAGGCCTGTTGTGGGGGGATGGAAGCAGCCTGATGCTAATGGGGCATTTCTCAGAGGAATGTACTTTAAAGGGTGTGTGTGTGTGCGCACGCGCTTGCATGTGTGTGTGTGTGTGTGTGTGCATGGACGTGTACGTGTGCGCACGTGCGTGTGGCAAGGCAAAGAAAGGAACTGTGGCTGTGGGGCCGAGGCGGGAGCCGGTCAGTCCCTTGGGCCCTACCATGCAGCATCTGCTGGTTGTGAACATTCCATATACCAGGAGGGTAATGGGGGGCGGGGGCTCAACCTGCCCTGGGCCCTGAGAGACCGTGTTCAGCACGTGTAGGTGCGTCCCACGTGAGGGCAGTCCGGGTCAGGGTACAGACCGCCCGGCTAGGAGCAAGACGGAGGCCCCCCCGGAAGAGGGAGCCTGCACCCCGGGCATTCCTCGAGGACTCACCACGATGGACTGTTGACGGGGGCCTCTGTGATTAGGAGGAAAGTGGGGTGGGGGTCTCTGGGGTCCTTTTGAGCTGAAAAGGGAGTGGGAGTGATATGATCCGAGCAGCTTCATCTCCCGGCTGCCCTGGGAGAAGGCATCCTTTAGCTCTGGGCTAGCAACCTGCAAGAGAGGGGGCTGGTGGCCCAGGGGAGCAGCTGGAGCACGGCAGGCCTCTAACCCCCAGGCTGTGCCTTCCCTGTGGAGCAGAGCCAGCCAGGCTGCCGGGACCCGCCCCCATCTCCACAGGCCCCGCCCCCAGCCCCGCCCACTGCCCTCCCCCCCCACCAGCGGCCTGGTGGAGGCCTGTCTCCCTGGCACCTGTCCTGCCCCTGCTTCCCATATCGGCAGCTCAGAGTCACCTCTCTTCCTGCTCTGGCCTGGAGTGCTTCCTGAGCCACCAGCAGGACTGGGCCTGGGGAGGGGGTGGTGTGGGGCCCTGGGGTTGTAGGTTCTGCGGGGTGTAGGGCCTGGCAGTTTCGGTCCTGGGGGTGTGAGTCTTGGAGGCTGTAGGTCCTGGGGGGCTATAGGACCTGGGCTGGTGGGGGTCCTGGGGCTGTAGGGCTGGGCACCAGGACTTTGGTATTAGGAAGTCGGGTTCTCCGTGGCCCTGCTCTCCAACAGGTGAATTTGCTAAACATGCTGTCTCACTTCTGCAGTCGGGGTCTGCGACAGGTTGTTCTAGGAAGAGCACGGCAGGTCCTGTAGTCTCTATCACACAGATGTGGCACGAGTGAGCTCTGCCCATATGAACGTCCCTCCTGTCCCCTTCCGCTGCTCCCTGCGTCCCCAGCTAGGCTGTCCTGGTGTCCCCGGGAGCTTGGTGTGGGGCTGGCTGGGGCCGGGCGCCGGTCCCCCACACCGACTCGTCAAGTGACTAGGGCCAGCACTGGGACTTCCGCGAGGGTCTCCGCAGCTGTCCCGTGGCGCAGAATGTTCCCGGGCCTAGCTTGTCACTGTCAGGTTGTTTCTTTCTGGAAAACTCGGAGATGTGCCAGGAACAAGAGAGGAGGCATCCCTGAGGATCTCGGGACCCGGACGGCACGGCTCTCCGGCACGTTTCCCTCTGCTGATCATCAGGACTAGGGAGGAGGGAAACCCAGCCCCCACCGTGGGTGCCCCAACAGAATCTGCTTCCAGAATCAGGGCATGAGGCCGGGCACGGGGCCAGTTGGCTCCCTTACAACAGACTGTCCCTATGTTCCCCCCAAACGCCCCCATGCACCTGTGGGCGTGCTGCTGTGGGCTGCCTTCCCTCAGGCTGCTCCCAGTCCTGCAGAATCCGCCAACCAGCCTGGATATACAAAGGCTCCCTTCCAGAAAAACATCCTTTAAAGTCTGAATTCCTAAGGCCCATTGCAGCGCCCGCTGGGCAGGAGCGGGGTACCCACAAAGGGCGGCTAATACGGAATTCCATCTCTGAACCCTCCCTCCCTTTGCTTTAGTGACGGAACTCTTCAAAGCCCGCCTGCGGGAGACGGGAGTTCTTCCCACTTGGGCGAAGGAGAGCACACCCCCTGCGCGCTGTCCTCCGCTGGTTCCTCCTTTGATGGCCTCCGCGCAGGGCTGCCGCGACAGCCATATGACAGGGAAGAACTTTCAGTCCCGCCCACGGCCTCTGGGGAGGGAGGAGGGGCTGGCGTTGGATCAGTCACCAATAGCCAGGGTTTATCAACATGCCCACGTAATGAAGCCTCCCTAAACCCCCAGAAAGACGGGGTTTGGAGAGCTCCGGGACGCCAAGCCAGAATGCTGCCACCATGCCCAGGGGACCTCACCCCCGGTATCTCTTCATCTGGCCCTTGACGCCCGTTCTGTAACGTCCTCTGTAATAAACCGGCAATCCGGCCAGTAAACCGGTTCCCTGAGTTCCGTGAGCCGCTCGAGGGAAGCAGAATATGAAGGGAACCCCAGGAGGGCGTCGTGGGGACCCAGGATCGGTAGCCCTTGGCTCTCCTGCAGTTTGAGTGTGGTGGGAGGTGGTGGGACAGAGCCTCCAACCTGTGGGATAGGTGTTGGTGTTCAGAGAGACTGTGTCAGAGCTGGGTTCACCTGTGGGACGCCCACCGTGTTCTTAGACCCCCCAGCGAGTGTCCTGCTCAGCCGCTCCGAGCGTCTCTGGATCTGGGAAAGGAGCCACAGGCGCCAGGTCGTGGGGAAGAGACGTGGCTCCTTCCGGATGCTGATGGTAGCTGCTGGGTCATTCCGGGTTAGGTGTGGGGAAGATGAGCGTCCTTGCCACGGCGGGATGGGCCCTGGGAATGGCCCCTTGTAGCTGCCTTTGCTCTCAATCTCCTTAGAAGTGAACAGTTTCGTAAGCGGGGATCTTCCATCCCGGCTGGATGCCCACAGATCGCAGAACTACGGCAGCGTGGGGAGGGTCTCCCTGCCACGGCCGGGCCCCTGCGGCACGTTCCTGATCGTCTTTCCAGCTCATCAGAACTGGCGCCCGGAGAGGTTCTGTTTCCTAACCCATAGATGCCCCTGAAGTCGGGGAGCGAGAGTTGCTTTCTCTGAGCTGCCACGGGCCATTCTCCATCTGTCACCACACACCTGGACAGGTACAGCAGACAGCCTCGTGTCCTCCCCCAGCCAGCCCCCCGTCACTGCCCTCCTAAGCTGTGGGGGGCCGAGTTCACGTGCTTGAATCTCGCCGCACGTGAGAGAGGCCGCCCGGCCGACCAGCAGGTGTCCCGAGGCATCTTTGCCCTCAGGATGTCTCTGCTGCACACCTTCCTCCCGGGAGGCACAGAGGAGTGTGGGGACGCATCTGGTCTGGGTCCCGATAGGCCTTGCAGCCGTCAGATGCTCTGGTCTCAGCCCTTGCGGAATTTGGGCTCTGGCTTGTGACAGCCGGCTCCGGCAGGAGAGCCCCAGCTTGGAAACCGTGTACTTTTAATGGCCCCAGCTTGCAGCGGGGAGAGGGGGAGAGCTTCGGAACAAGACGTTGGTATCTCAGTGCCCATGAATGTGACCTTGTTTGAAAATAGAGTCTTAGCGGAGGTGATCAGGATAAGGTGAAGCCATCAGGTGGGCCCTAGTCCAATAGGACGCGAGGCCTTATAAGAAAAGACACAAGGGAAGGGAAGGCAGAGCCGGGAGCAACGGATCTGGAAACTTGGGAGGGCCAGGGCTGACGGCCGCTGTCAGAAGCCAGAAGATGCAGGGATGGATTCTACCCCGAATCGTGCAGGGAGCGGGGTGCTGCTTGACGCCCTGGTCTCCGGCTTCCGGCCTCCAGGACCAGGAGATGGTGAACTTCTGTTGTGGCCCCTGGATTGTGGTGCTTTGTAAAGGCCGCCCCCTGAACCGAGACTCCGTGCTGTGCTGGCGTTCGTGCTCAGGCTGGGGTCTCTGGGACTCATGGTCACCTCGTCAGTGACTCTGTTCCTGACCTCAGAGTTCTAGGGATACAGGTAAGCGCCCGGCCCAGCACGGCCGTCGGCCTCCCGCAACGCGCAGCCCGCGGGCCGTCATCATACCCGTCCTGCGAAGGGAGGACTGAGGCTCGGAGAGCGCTCACTTCCAGGCTCACGGCACAGCCGGACTGCACAGGGGAAGGATGAGCAGCGCCCCTGACGGCAGCTTCTCTGCTGGCACATCGTGGCTTCCAGACTCCGTGCCCCACAGGCTTCCAGACTCGAAAGCCCGAGGGGCAGGGTGTTGGCATGAAAAGGCAGCTGTGGAGGAATGACCCTACTCGGAGTCCCATCTAACCGTGTGGCTTCGTTTCTGGGGCAGCTGAGTGATCGTCACCGGGGGGCTGGCGCCCTGGGGTTCCACGTGCTCCCCTGTCAAATGGGCCTAACGAGGAGTCGCTCCAGGAAGTGGGTGACGGGAGGCCGCGGGAGCCCAGCGTCCGGACTCGGCCCTCCTGTTTGCTGCTTGCCTCTGTCCGCGTATGTGGGAAGACACACATGCGACCGCTCGGCCGGGCCCCGCTGAGCGAGGACGGAACCTAGAAGCTGAGCAGGGACATCAACAGTGAGTTTCAAACTCGTGGGCAAAGCTTCCTTAGAACAAATGTGGAAACACAGCAGAGTGTTCTTGGGTAAATCTTGGGAATTAGAATCACCAGGGGTACAAAGTGGGCTCCACCGCGAAAGCCAGGCCACAAAGCCACGTCCCCAGGGTGCAACAGGCGTTCCAGCAACCTTGTTTGCTCTAGAAGCTGTACAGTAGCCAAATCCCACAGTTACGCATGGAGAAGCCGTGTGCTGCCTCCTTTTCTGGCTGGTGGAGCCTTCTGCTGTCCCCAGCAGGCCCCCAGCGTACTCCCAGGGGAGGCGTCCGTCTGTTGACACCCGCTCAGGCGGCAGGATCTCCCCGTTCCGTCCCCGGCCCGATGGGACTGTTTCCTCCATCACCAGCAGATGACAAGGACGGGAAGGGTGCTGTGGTCACTCTTCCCCTGGAGAAGCAGCGTGGTGAAAACACACAACTTGTAACGGGCTCTCCAGGAAAACAGAACCCACGGGACATGGGTTGCTGTAAGGGCAGGAGGACATTGATCCTGGCAGCGGACCCGTGTACTTATGGAGGCTGAGAAGCTCCGCGGGCTATGCGGGGGAGCCGGTTGTGTCATTCAGTCCGGGCTCCCGAGGAGAGCGCGTGCGCCGTCCTCCCGCCTGGGTGCTGTTGACGGAGTGCCACCTGGCCCCACCGGTGAGGGAGGAGCTCTTCATTAGGTTTCTGAACCAAATGCTCATCTCTTCTGAAGACACACTCCCACAGACACACCAGCAAACAGGGCGTCCCTTAGGCCGGCCGAGTTGATGCCAAATTAACCATCATCTGGTTTGTCGTCAGACATGCTGAGCCAGGGTCCTCTGGGGTCAGCCCTGTGTGGAGAAACCCTGGCTGCCCCCAGCACGATCCCCGGTGAACACCTTCCTGCTGCTCTTGGCCCCGTCACCTCCGGTCCCGACTCCTGTAGCTTTGGGGCTGCCATCATGCCAGCCATTGCTTCCCAGCCCCCGGAAGTCTTGCTTTTCCAGTTTTGTTCTCTCAAGTGTAGGGCTCTCCTTTCCCAGGGAGCCTGCTTTCCAAGCAGCTCTGCCGCCAGCAGCTGGAGGCTTTTTTTAGGGATGAGCCGACAGCTCAGCATTTGTACTGAATGTTCTGAGTTGGCCTGGCCTCTGCCGTGTGCGCTGGAGGGAACCACACAACGGGAAATGGAATGGCTTCTCAGCCCTGCTGCTCACTTTAGTGACATTCCTTTCGGCTGCCTGGCGTGCTTTCCCTCAAGCTGCATTCAGAGAGCAGCTGCTGGGTTGGGTCTGCCTCTCCTTCCTCCCCGCTGACCTCCCTGGGTTTCCTTTCCCGCACCCCATCCTGGCTGCGCCAGAGGCCCCTCCTCTCCCGGCCCGGATCGAGGCTGCAAGAGCCCCAGACAGAGCCGGCAGCAAGGCTGGCAGGCCCAGGAGATGCTCAGGCTCCGTGCTCAGGATCTGGGGACGCAGGAGGAGTACGATGCTCTCCAGTGGACACCCCTCGCCTCTAAGGGCTCCCTGGCTGGCTTGTGCCGGCAGGCAGCCCCCGGGGTCCCCGTCTTGCAGTCTGTGGGTAATGAGGAACACAACACTTTCACTTCCCCAGGCTCAAGGCCAAGTGGGGCAGTGGGAAAATCAGAGCCAACAGGCGGTCCCCACCTCTGGGGAAGAGGCAGAGTCTCCTCCCGAGGGCCAAGGCTCTGGGCCCCGCCCCGCCGCAAAGTGGCCTCCCTGCTCTTTGTGCTCTCTGCACCTCTCCAAAACGGAGACCCTCCTGCTGCCCCCGCCCTGGGGAAGGGTGCAGGGGAAGCGGGAGGGACTAGGGTGGGTTGCCCCCAGGCCCACCCAGCTTAGTGCCCAGACTTCTTCCCAGCGGGTCCTGTGGGCTGTCACCACCCTGGCCTCCTGGGGAGGGTCCTGGGAATGATAGCCCCTGAACGGTCCTGGGGGCTGCGACCTCTCCTGTCCCTTCTGTTTTGTCACCTCCTGGACCCTGCTTGGCCTGCTGCCAACGGGGAGAAAGGGGCTTTGGGGCGGCCAGCAGCCCACTCTGTGCAGCAGTGAGGGGATGCAGTGACAGTCACCACGGGCAAGCCTGTCCTGGCCCGCTCCTACCAGCTCATTCCAGGGCGGGGCTGCAGCCCCCGGGTCCGGGCCGTCCCCCACGCTGCTCCGGGTCCGTCCGTCCTGCCATCTGCCCCGCCCCCAGGGACAGCACAAGGCTGCCTCCCGTCAGGTCACAGGCCGCTGTTGGACCACCCTGGGGAAGGACTGCGTGGGTCAGGGGCTGTCAGTGAGTCTGTCCAGGGTCTCCCGGTTCCACGTTCACTGGGCAGGACCAGCGACATCCCACCCAAGCTGTGTGCCCAGGGGAGCCCCCGGGAGTGTGTGCGCAGGCAGCCGTCTGCTCACCTTCACCAGCATCGTGACAGGTGCCCGCGTGCTGCCGCTGCCTGGTGCTGGCCTGGCTCTCTGCCCGATGGCCCTATCCAGTCCAGCAGGGTGGGAGCTGGAGAGAGAGTACGCGTGGGCTGTGGGCAGTCGCCCGCCGTCCTCCAATACCCCCGAGAGGCTCCACAGGATGCTCCAGGCCTGGAGCAGGCGCCACGTTCCACGTCCCGAGGGCTCCTGCTCACGGTCCCCGGAGGCCTGTGGTCAGAGACCTACTCCCGGCAAGATTTCTCCCTCTCCACTCCCGGCAGTCCGAGCAGGGGCAGGCCCAGGGTCTGAGACACCCTCTAAAGACACCCAGCGTCTGGCCCCGGCATGGAGTGGCTGGAGGCCGACAGAGGGTGTGTGCTGGGTCCTGGGAGAGGAGAAGTGGGGAGCTCACCTCACTCCTTGTCCCTCGGCCCTGATGGCTTCATCAGGCTAACCCCCTGCTGGTAGGGGGAGAACAGGGGCCCTTCCTCCCCCGGGGGGAGAGCTTCTAGACCCTCACTGCCTCAGTCCCTGTCCTGGTCCTGGCCATGTGAGCCCAGCCACGTGATGTCCCCTCTCCAAGCAGCTTCTCTTATTTGGGGCTTAGATGAGCTCCAGGGACAAGATTTGCCCACGAGACCCTGGGCCAGACTGCGTCTCCCAAACAGACCCTGCCAACAGCCCCCGCCCCTCACGAGCCTGTCTTCCGGGGCGACTGGTCTTCCTTCCCTGTGAGGCAGGGTCCCCGCCCCCTCCCCAGCAATGGTGTCACAAGGGCTATCCCCGGAGCACAGAGGCCACTGGACCCCCCTCTCTCTGGCTTTGCTTGCCCTGGGGCGAGGCAGCTGACAGGCGGCGAGGACACTCGAGCCGCCAGCACTGACGTGCCCGTGGGGGGACCACAGCCCTCGCTGTCCCCTAGCTGAGTCTCCCAGGAACCCGAGCCCGAGCCGCCCGGGCGAGCCCAGGGGAGTGCCCAGTGATGCCTGTTGTTTTCAGCTACCGCGTCCTGAGGTTTGTGGCTTAGACATCGCACGGGAAGAGGTGCAGGGCCGTGTGGAGCCCGGGAGGGACCACGCTGCGGGATCTCAGTGGCCAGGCAGACGGAGGCTTCCTCGCGTCATGAATAAAATATCTGTTGCTTCCACTGACCGTTCGGGTACTGATTTCCACGGCTCTTTTGTCTCTGGTGAAACGGAGGGCATGTCCCCCGGTGCGTCCTTCCTGGGGTCCCCGGGCCGCCGCACCCAGGCTCCGTATACACAGGCACCCGGGCTCTCCTTTCCCCTTTCAGCCGGAAAGCGCCGGAAATAACAAGAGAAGGGCTGGTGACCTGCGCATTTGCCCGCGCACCTGGGAATCAATTTTAAATACTGCCGTGTGACCCGCAGGCTGACCACGCATCCCTGCGGGCGCTGCCACTACTGAGGGACACGGCAGAGGAGGGAAACCGCTCTCTGTAGAGGAAGGCTTACTACGTATGTACTCCTGCTCGAAACGTCGCTCTTTCTGCTTAAACGTGTTTGAAGAAATAAACTGTACTCCCGGAGAAAGTTGCCCGGAGAAGCTGAGTCGCTGGCTGGAAGGAGGCCCTCAGGACCTCGGTCTGGGCTCTAGCTCCCCTGCCTCTTCGTTCAGGTTCTGCCGGCTGGACGTGGAGGCCCTGGTGGTGACGGGCTTCTGGGTCCCCAGTGGCTGTGGGGCGCCCCCCGCCACCTGCACTAGGTGGGGGCAGGGGTACACCCATTCTGTGAAGACACAGGCACCTGTCACCGGGGCGCTCTACAGGGGCACGGCCGTATCTTCTTCATCTTTGTGGGGTGTAGTGGGTGGTGTTCGCGGAACGAGTGAGGAGGGAGGTGTGGCCTTCTCGGGGCAGCCTGTGACCCGGTTTCCCTTCCTCTGGTTCCACCAGATGCAGGAGGAGGAAAGGGCCGGGCGGGCCAGTCACACGGGCTCTTGGCATTGCTAAGAGGGAAAGCTCTCTTGGGAGCCCCGCGCGGCTGGGACGGCGGTCGGGGGCGCGTGTCCTGCGTGTGTGCGCCTTTCTCCAGAGCTGCTCCTCGCGGTGGCTGGGCCCGGCAGCCTGGCCTGAAGAGTTAGGCCCGGTTGTTCTCATGGTCGACCACAACCGGCGGGAAGAGAGTAGCGGACGTGCTGTGTGATCCGAGCCCTTCAGATCCCTGGGTTTCGGGAAACCTGCTTGTCTGGAACTGTGGACAAACGTCAGGGCAGCCAGGAAAGGACGCGGTCCCAACGGACTTGCACGTGAGGGTCAGACTGGCCGTCCGGAGGCAGGGCGGGCGCGGTCGGCTGCTGCTTGCGTGTCTACCCGCTCACTGGGCATGAGTTGGCTTGTTTGGAAGGAAGACAGACCACTTGTTTCTAGCACCTTAAATGGTCTGGTCGTGGATCTTCGTATCACGGGGGAGATTTTACTGTATTTTTTATTTTTGAAAGATTTTATTTATCTCAGAGAGAGAGAGAGAGAGGGAGCTTAGGCTGGGAAGTTTGCCTCTGTAGAGGCTTGAAGCGAGGCTGGGGAGCGACAGCTTTGGCGGGTCCGTCCCAATGTCGCTGCCCCGCCCCCGCCTCCCGCGGCTGGGAGAAAGCAGGTCTGTCTTCTAGAAAGACTCCACAGTCCACTCATCCCCACCAGCAGCCACGGCTCGGGGAGGAACTCGTCTCGCGCAGGAGGAGGGAGCGATGCGATCATAAACTTGGAATTCGCCATCCCACACGTCAGAGGGCTTGGGAGGGAATTCGTGGGCCACACGAAATCTAATCTCCAGGCATCCGGCAGGAGCCGTAACTCGCCACGGCTGGGGCTCCGCGGCCCTTCGCAGACCCAGGCATTCGCGGTATGGGGTTTGTGCAATAGAAGCCTTAAATCAGTCCCTCTGTGCACTGAGAAGATAGAAGGATATGCCCAGGGTGATCCTTGCAGGGGAGGAGGAGAGACGGAGGAGGAGGAGGAGGAGGAGGAGGAGGAGGGACACACACAGGGTTTGGCTTCCATCTGTAGCAGATCGTAGCCCCGTTTTTTGAAGAGCCCCCTAGGTGTTTTACGAGCACTGGGTGTTTCTAGCCACTGATTCCAGTAGAAGTCGTATGTGAACCCGGGTCCGTGCACACTGACCACAGTGCGTAGCCAGGCCCACAGCGAAGCAAAACCGAACTGCAAGTGGGGATGCTGTGTGTCCCCACGGCCCCATTTAAAAGGTCTCCTTTGGGGGCCCCTGGGAGGCTCAGACAGTAAAACGTCTGCCTTCGGCTCAGGTCACGGTGTCAGGGGCCTGGGATCGAGCCCGCACTGGGCTCCCGGCTCAGCACGGAGCTGCTTCTCCTTCCCCTCGGCTCCCTGCTCGTTTTCTCTGTCTCTCTCTCGGGACCCCCCGTGATGGGATGTGAGCACAGAAAGACGATCGCCGCTCCGGCCCATGGGCACAGGAGAGGCCGCAGGCCGGCCGCCCAGAGCTGCCCTCCAGGGACAAGGACAGCACCCAGGTCAGCCATCTGTGTGAGCGCCCAGCTCTGTGTCTACTTATTTAAATAAGTGAAAAATTTGCTTATTAGTTTATCGTTAGAGCAGTTTTAGATTTGTAGCAAAATGGAGCCGAAGGAAGAAAGCTAGCCCGCGTGCCCGCTCCCCGACCCAGGCACCGCCGCCTGCCGTCAGCACCCCGGCCCGAGGGCAGCCCTGCACGGACGTGATGTCATCGCCCGAAGGCCAGAGCTTACCGCGGGACTTACTCTGGGCGTTGGGCACGTCACGCTTCCGACAAACGTATGCTGAGGTACCCGTCATTACAGGGACAGGCAGAGGGGCCTCAGCTCCCCAGAAACCCCTGCCGCACCCGACCACCCTCTCTCCCCAGCCCCGGCAGCCCCTGACCTCTCTCTCGCTCTCTCTCTCTTTTTAAAAGATTTGTTTATTCTAGAGAAAGAGAGTGTGAGCGTGACGGGGGAGAGAGGATCCGAAGCGGTCTCTACGCCCAGCACAGAGCCCGACGCAGGGCTCGAGCTCATGACCCCAGGATCAGGACCTGAGCCGAAGCCAAGTCAGCAGCTCAACGGCCCGAGCCAGCCCCGCGTCCCAGAGTTCTTGACCGTCTCCCTCGATGTCTCTTCTCCAGGATGTCACAGAGTCGGAGCCACCGGGGAGACTTTCAGGACTGGCTTCTCTCACCTGGTAATAGACCCTTGAACTCCTCCGTGTCTTTTTCACGGCCGGAGAGCTCATTCCGTTCCCGCATGGAACCGCATTCTCCTGTCTGGGCGGACCGCCGTTGGCTCTTCCGTTCACCCGGGGAAGGACGTCCTGGCTGCTCCCAGGCCTCGGCAGTGGTGAAGCACGCGGCCGTCCGCACCCGTGTGTGGGCTTCCGGGTGCACATCGGAGCTCGGCCCCTGTGCGTGAGCATCAGCAGCCTGACCTGCCGGGCCCCGGGGGAGAGAAATTGCCAGACGGTCGTCCACAGTGTGGCGGGCGGTCCTCCCGCCCTCCCCGGCACAACCACCCCCGCCAGCACGGGTGGGGTGAGTGTCGCAGGTTGTGGCCTTTCTAATGGGCGTGCGGTGTGATTCCCCTTGTGGTTTTACGGAATCGGCTTTTAGCAGATGCAGTGACATGGAGAGGAAGCCAGGTTTTTTTTTTTTTTTTTAAGATTTTATTTATTTATTGAAGAGACAGAGCATGAGCACAGCAAGCAGGGGGAGCAGCAGAGGCAGAGGGAGAAGCAGACCCCCTGTGGAGCAGGAAGCCTGATTTGGGACTCGATCCCAGGACCCTGGAACCATGACCGGAGCTGAAGGCAGACGCTTCCCCGACAGAACCACCCAGGCACCCAGGAAGGCTGTTTTTGTTAAGACAGACGTGAGGAGGGCATCGGCAGACTGGGCTAGCTTGGAAGTGAGTGGAGCGGCAGATCCTGGGCAGGGGGAGCGCTCCAGGGGCACCGAGAGCAGCAGGGACTTGCCAGCATGGCCGTGGGGCTGGGACGCAGGCCTGGTTGTCTGAGACTACGGGTCACCGGCCCCTCCTGGTCCCCATGGTTGTCCCCTGCCCTGCCCTTGGCCGGTACGAATGCCTCTTTGGAGGTTTGGGGAGCGGCTCGGCGGGAGGCGGGGTTTAGGGGCGCCCACTTCCTGCGTCCTGTGGGACACAGAGCTGGAAGCTGCCCTTGAAGCAAACTCTCAACTCCCAAAGCCACTCTTTGAGTGGTGAGCTAATCTCTCCTCTTGGAGGGACTCCCAGACTGTGTCCCCCTCGCGCACAGGGAGCGGAGAGACGGAGACAGAACGCGGTTTGAGCCACAGCGGGGAGAGGCGGCGGCTGGCTTAGTCGGGGCCAACCAGCTTAGGTGCCGCCGGCACAGCCCACAGGTGTTCCTGGGGGGCTCCACGAGAAGCGGGGGGCGCGCCTCTACTCATTCCCAAGGACAGGGTGAGTCCAGATGTGCAAAGACAAGCAAGCAGCTAGGAAGAATAAAAAAGAGGAGTGAATCCGACGGGAAGGAAACAGCTCACCCCGCTGCGACACCGGCAGGTACCCTGCCCACAAGAGGACAGGTGACAACTGGGCACCAGAGAGGAGGGTTGCCCGAGGCGATGGAGTCTCGCTGTGCCCGAAGGTCAGGCTGCTCAGCACAGCCCGATCTGCTCAGCTGGGGGATTCAACTGGGAGACACAGTGGCTGGAAGCCCTGCCCAGCCTGAGGGCAACCTGTTTGTAACAAACAAACAAACAAACAAACACTGCATTTTGTTCTTCAATCCCAGGTCGCCTCCCGCGACCCTGAGTGCACACGAGCTCCAGGACAGTCTTGCTGGGGTTGGGTGCCAGGCACCCCTCCAAGGGAGGCATAGCTGCCCCGTGGTCTTGGGACGACCGTCTCCTGTTGGGGTCTGACCGAGCATGCTTGCTTGGACATACACGGCCCACTGGGGCGTTTTCCCGGGGCCCCTGGAATGAAAACTACTGGGTGACCCCATCTCCTTCAGCCTGACGTTCCGATTTCCTGCTCCCAGAGTGTGGGGAGCGAGCGGCTGCGGTGGCGCTCTGGCCTGCTTGGAGACAGGGGCCTGGAGCCGCAGGGTCACTGCAGACCTTTGCCAAGCACGGAGTGAGTGAGGGAGACCAGCTGCTCTGAGCCCTGGACGCCGGCCAGCGCCACGGGGGACGGGGTGTCTCTAAACCGGGGATGGCACGGCACCGACGCCCAAGCCACCTCTCCCCCTGCCGCCTCCTTGATCACAGGCCTGGTCCGGAAGCAGCCGGGGAATCCGTCTCCACGCTTGCCGAGAGCACCCTTCCAGACCGTGGGTGGACATTCTAGACCGTCTGCGTGGCTGGGCCAGTGAGGAGGTGTCTTGTAAGCCACCAGCCCTCGCGGCGGGAGTGAGAGCAGAGAGCACATGGGTGGCTGTTATGGTCCTGGAGCCCGTGTTCCAGATGGGGACACCGAGGCGCACACGGATCAGGCGACTTGCCTCGGATCCCCGGCTGGTAGGTACGGAGCAGGGCTGGGGACAGCTCCTCTGTTCCTGTCCACGGGGACTTCTCCAAGGAGGGTCTGTTGTTGGACCCTTCGAGTCCAGTTTTATCACACTGGGGACACTTCTCCGCTTTAGGAAAACCTCACGTTCTCAGGACCAAGGCTGAGGCCGCTGAGGCTCCCGGTTCCCCCATGGGGCAGAGGAAGGCAGACAGACATCTTGCAGCCTGGAAGAGGGTTTCCAGGGGAGCAGCGGGTTAAAGCCTCAGAGGTGGTCTGTGAAATCCCAGGGACTCCAGCGGAATCACGTCGTTGCCAGGACGGCCTCGCTGCTCAAGCACGTTGCTGATGCTCGAGTCTCACACGCCGGCAGTACGGGAGACGCACGTGCGCAGCCCGGACCGGTGCTGCCCCGGGGCTCTGGTTTCCCGAGGCTGGTGTGTGTGTTGGATGCGGTGGGGTGAGCACTGGGCCTCCGCTTGTCCCCTCCCCCACCGCGCTTGGTGCCCTTGGCGACAGGGACAGGTTCTCTTAGGCGCCGGGGACGGGACAGACGCGTCTGTCCCCATGGTCTGCAGCTGTGCACCGGCCACCCCATACTTGTAGGTTTAGAGCAAAGTCACTCAATTGCCGCGGTTTGTGGATGGGGAATTCGGGCAAGACGGGGTGCAGTGGGGCCTCTGCAGCTCCTGGAGCGGACCGAGGTCACCTGGTGATCCCCCTTTCATGGGGGGCTGGCCTGGCGGAGCCAGGACCATTTCACTCATGTGCCCAGGCCCTCCCTGGGGGCAGCGGGCCTCTCCCAGGGTGAGTAGCTTCCCAGGGAGGAGGGGCAGCTGCAAGGATCGGCCATCGGGTCCCTTCCACGGCGTCCCCTCAAGGAGCATCATGGGAGCCGGCCTGACCCCAGGGAGGGAAGTCGGTCGCCCCTTACAGTGGGGAGAGAAGTAAAGACTTCGCAGCCCCCGTCACCCCACAGAACACGTTCAGCCACCTGGGGCATGGGGCAACGAGGCGGTGCTCGGGTCCCGTGGGCCCTCCGCCAGCACGTAGGCCCGGGGGGCCGTCCCTGAGCCCCAGCCTCGGCTCCCCACCCTTGCCAGGCCCTCCTGCCGCACGGTGGTTTACGGTTCCTCGTTCCTCTCCTCACACGGTCCTCCCCGGCCCTCCCACGCCAGTCTCCCGCCCCCTCCCTCCTGCCCTCCCCATCCCCAGGTGACCCCCGTGGTGCAGACCGCCTGCCCGCCCCCTCCATGCTGACTCCTCGGCTCCCTCGGGATGTGTCCCCTCACGGGTCCCCCGGCCTTACCGTCTTTCCCCCGCAGGCTCCTGAACCAATGGCACTTTGAGAAATAATTAACGTGGTCATGTTTACATAATAAAAGAATGTGACCATTTTATGATCTGTTATTAGCAAAACAACAGATCTAACGGGTCCCTGGAGAGATCTGCCTCTCTGGGGATGCCTCTGAGGTTGGGGGACCTTCCCGGGACAGACGGTGTCCACAGGTCGGCCACCGGCTGGGTTATCTTGAAACAGGGGAAATCAAGGGTCCAGGCCAGATACTTGGGGAAGTCATCCTCGCCAAGGACGGGGTGAGCTTTATGCTCCCTCACCCCTTCCTTGGCAGCAGGGACCCCACAGAGCCCCTCCCGGTGCTCAGCAGAGCAGAGCGTGGCTATCCTTTGGCACCAGGCCACAGGGACCACTCCGCCCTCATCGGCGTGGCTGGCTTCTCCCCAGCTACTAGCACCGACTCTGGTGACCCCGTCAGCCCATGTCTGGAGGTGTGGGCAGGGAGCAGGGCCCTGCGGTCAGCGCATCTGTGAAGCTAGGACCAGGGACGCTTCTCTGGCTGAAGTCGATGCCGTGGGCTCCTCCTCGAAGACTGCAGGCTGCCCTCTTGGGAGCGAGAGGACCGGTGTGTTGGTGCCGTGCCCTGGAGCTGGCCCAGGTTCTGGTCCCCCAGGAGGGTCAGCTTGTCTCGCGAGTGTCTGCACCACGGTCACCTGACCGAGGAGCCGGGGAGACGCCGGCCAGTCCCGCTGCATCTGGGAAAGTCACCTCTCTTGCTGCATCTGTGTCTTTGCTTCCCATCTGAGCTGGGCTGTCTCTACTTCTTCCCTATCTGAATATCGGACGGAGGAATCCCCCTGGGGGTCCCCAGCCACGCACTGTGCCTGCAGGAGGCTCCAAGGAGCGCATCCAGCTGGGTGAAAACGTCTCCGAGAAGGCTTGGCCCTGGGCATCGCAGTCGGCCCAAGGGCCGTGTGCCGACCCCGGCCTCCCCAACTCGGGCCCTCCTTAAGCTGCCATTCTGCCCTTCTAAAGGGTCCCCAGCAGGCCCCCAGCCAAGTCCTGAGTCCTGTCACTCACTCCACCAGCTGGCCCCCTTTCCAGCCCTCTGGGCTCCTCACAGGGCGGGGGCGGATTGCAGGGTACAGTCCCCTCCTGCTCCGCCCACCCTGACCCTCCAGCCGGCAGCTCTGGGAACGCAAGAAGGCCTCTGTGCGTCCCCGCTGCATAGCGGTGTCCAGAAGGGAGAGTGGACCAGGCCTGGAGTGCAAGGACGTGTGTCCCAAGGATAGGAGTCCCGAGGTGACCTGGACAGTGTGTTTGTGCCTCTGCATCCACTTCCACGAAGGCATGAGTGAGCCCACCCCTGCCCTCCTGTGTTGTTCGTGGACTTGAGGCAACTCACGGTGGTTTTTCTTTAAAGCTAACATCCCCCAAATGGGAAACCAAGTAGGTTGTGCTGTGTTTCTGCAAAGCCCTGTCGTCTTCATAGAGACAGTTTCCGTTCTGACGGGGACCGGGCCCCAAGACCTCCCCCTGGCACCTTGCTCAAGGAGAGCAGAGATAAGAATCCAGCCCCCGAAGGGGGGGGGACGCGAGGGAGCAGGGGAAGCTTCCTCCCGCAGTGCTCACTGATGCCGGGGTTCAAAGCACATCGTTCCAACGTGTTCGCAGAGAACCTTCTAAGAGATTATACGTTTGTCTTTTGGCACGAGTGGTGTGACCGGCAAGCCGGTGAGGAGGCCACCAGTGGCACTCGCTCTCTCCAGGGAACCCGGGACCCGCAGACCCGGCGGCAGATACAAGACCTCGTGCGTTTTGTCATGTGCAAGCAGTGGCCACTGGGGTGAGGCCGCCGTGTGCCCTCAGCGGTGCCCGGGAGCTCTGCACACGGCGCTCCACAGCTAGAAGATCTAGAACCAGGCCCGGGAGTTACGGTCCAGGAGGCCAGGCGAGGATGGCGGTGAGCAGGGGTGCGAAGGCGCGTGGCCCGGGCCTCCTCCGGGAGACGCGTGCGGGGCGTGGCAAGCAGGCCCTCCCATCCTGCGGCTCCGCGGAGGACCGCTGGGCCGGCGACAGGCTCCGTCCTTCCCCACTCTCCTGGGAGACCGGCGCCAACCCCCTGCGGCCTGGAGGGGCTCTCCCTGTCGGGGTTCCTACTGCTCATTGGCTGGTGCTGAGCTGGTTGTTCGTCACCCCACAAAGGCTCTCACGTCCTGGCGCACCTGAGGGGCTGCACTCAGCACCGGCACTGTCTCCCCTGGGCTTGGGGACAAAGTGTGTCCTGCAGGGCAGGGCCGTGGAGGGGGCCGGTGCCTCCTTAGGAGGGCGTCGTTCCGGAACCCAGGGCTGGCGAGGGCACACCCCCTCGAACAGAGGCGCACGGCCTTCCCTTCACCCTCCCCGCCAGCGGCCACCTCCTTGAGTCACCGGGAACAGAACGGGCCTCCCTTGCGAACGGCCGTGGCTTGGCCCTGAGGCTCCATCCCGGTTCCAGCTCAGATGTCCCTCTGTGGTGGCCTCCACAAGACTGTGGCGGGCCCACGCACAGGGTGCTTGGAAGGGAAGCAGGACGCCGACTGGATTCTGGCAGCGGAGGACTTTTGAGAGGGTCTGAGTTCGGTTGGGGTGTCCGGACCAGGGGCCTGGACCCACACTCACCGTCCACCCCAAGGGTCTTAAGAAAAACAGGTCCAAGAATCCCCTGAATGAAGGGGCTGCTCCCCCGGCCCTCTGCAGCGCTGCCCCTCACCCTCCCGGGGCTACGGGGTCCCGGGTTCCCCCTCACCGCCCCACTCTGGTCGCTAGGTGAGGGTCCCAGGTCTCCACGTGTCTGCGCCCTGCTGGGTGGGCGGTGGGGCGCGGGGCTGGGTACCACTCTCTTGCCCCGCCCCTCGCAGCCCGTGGAGATGCCCGTTTCTGGAACAAGAGCAGCCCCACGTCCACGGCCTCTGGTTAAGGATCACCCGGCATGAGGTGGGCGGCAGCCGGGACGCCTGCTCTGTTGCTGGCTGCAGACCTGGGGCCAATGAGCTCCTCTGGGTTGAGAATCTTCCCTCCTTCCTTCACAGGACGTTGGCAGCCCTACGTGGGAGAGCGTGGGAGACGGCCCTGTGTGCGGTGGACTCCGTGGGCGCCTTACGGGAGGGGCTTTCTAGAACAGCGTGCTGGCGGAGGGCCGCAGGCCTCCGGGAGGGCTCGTGGAGGGCGGCGCTGAGCGGAACAGACCGGGGGCCCCCTGCCGCCGAGTCCCTTCCCCAGAAGCCTGCTCTGGCGCAGCTGCTGGTGTCTGGCTCAGTTCGGGAAGCCTCCGGGTTGAGCTGACTTGCCAAGTGTGGGTGGTGGGTGTCCTCTCGCAGGGCTGGGTGCCGCTCTCAGGGCCCGGACACCCAGAGGCTGTGAGGGTGTGAGAGGGCCTGCGCGGGGCCAGCCGCGTAGAGGGAAGGATCCAGAAGCCACAGCACGTCCTCATGCTGGAGTTTTGCTCTAGGACTTGGTTGGCTTTTAACAGTAAATGGCCAAGGGTGAAATTCAGGACGGCGGGGATTTTTCAAGACTGCTCAGGCTTGGTTCTGCCCAAATTGTGTGTCCTGAGGCGCTCCGTGGCCCTGCAGGATTGGGATCAGTGGGCACCTCTGGGGATCCCCTGCCGACCTGCAGCCTGGGCAGGGGGAGCCGTGTCCAGGCTGCCTAGACCCGTGGGGTATGTGGAGGCCGCAAAAAGGAAAAAGTCTCAGGCTTTCCTCTCCATATCTCTTCTCTTTCTCTAAAATCTCCAGCAGGTTCAGCCTCCACCAAGACAGATTTCCCCTCCTGTGGCCCCCTCCTGGTCACGCCTGGGGACGCGTGAAGCTACGACACCCACGCACACCTTTGCCACATTCTGATCACACACACAGTTGGGACCGGGACAGCAGCCCTCCAGAACACGGCTCAGAACAAGGTGTTCTGGCCTGCCGCGCTCCGCTGCCACCGGGAGAACCTGTCTGGCCACTCTCAGGAGGACAGGAGCCAAAGGGAGCCGGGGCAGGAAGCGGGGCTCCCCGGCTCCCCGCTGCGGACCGCGGCACGGCTCTGCCCCCCACCCGCCCCGGGAGGGTGTGCGTGCTTCCTAGTCTCCTGTACAGGCTGGGAAATCAGGCCTTAGGGAGGCAGAGGGAGGCGTTTGTTGGCTCGGGTTCAGGACTGCCGTGTGCAGGGTTGGGTCAGGGTCCCCGGTAGCAAGCCTGGCCCAGTGCCTCAGCCAGGGGACCAGAACGCGTGCACGGAGGGATTTTACCGCCGGTTCTGATTTACCTCTTTTGGGTTTAAGTGTGTGTCTGTGGTCTCCACTTGGCCTGAGGTTCCTGCTGCAAATGCACAAGTCCTGAGCAGGGCAGAAGTGGGACCTCCTTACACTTGGTGGGATCCCCACGCTATTCCCAGAACCTGGGCTTTGTGCCCGCGCACCGATCTTAGCAGGGAAGTGATTTGAGCTGGACCAGAGATGCCAGTAGATCTGACTGTGACACCTAGCTTGCAAAGGCACCAAAGACACCAGTTTTCCATGCCCGCAAGGCGAGGGGTCCTAAGCTTGACCTTCATCCTGTAGTCTCCCTCTTCTGGTGGGCACGGGGCCTCTGGGCTCTGTGCGGTGAGCCGTGCCCCCCGGGGAGGCCACTCGCATATGCGGGTTGGTTTTCCTTGATGGGGTGGTAGGCCTCATCCTCTCTCCATGATTGTATTCGGGAACCCAAGGGCACCCCTAAAAGGAAGATACTCCATGCCGAGGGACGTGACCGGGGAGAAGGACCATCAGAGGGATGTGGTTGGCCGTGCCCTGGAGAAGGGACCCTGTGTCTCTGGGGTCTAACACTTGTGCTTGGGACCGATTGCTGAGGAAGTTCGAGCAGAAGGTTTGGCCCTTGCCTCGGACTCGCCCTGGGGATTTCTCTTCCCTCCACCCGCGGACGGTTGGTGATCTAGGCCGGGAGAGGGGCGGCCCGGGGCCACAGCTCTTCTCCTCGGCCACTGCCACAGGGGGGGACTGGGAAGTCACAGCCCAAGGGAGCATGAGGCGTGGGAGACCAGTTTCTGTGCCGTCCCGCGTGGCTGACGGCTGCGTGGGCTCCGGGCTCCGGCACCTGGCTCTGCTCGGACGTCAGCTCCCGCTTGTCAGAGGCTGTTGGCTTCCCCGGCCCCATGCCCCACGCAAAGGCGGACCTGCGAGCTGGGCGCCGCCTCTCCTCCTCTCCCACGCTGGCACCATGTCGCCCCGTACCTGGCGAAGCCGTCCACGCCCCATGCCTGGGCCATCCCTGAGTGGCCTGTCCGCCTGGGTCTGGCCACGACTGCTGCTCAAGGAGAGGTCACCTGGTCATCACCGTTCCTTCGCGTTCTCTTATGATGCTGTCTGGCTGTGGGGTGCTGTCCTCAGTCCATCTGTTGTCATAGGGACGCTACCCCAGCGGCAGGACGGTGACGGATATCCGTCAGACGAGACCGTCCGCACACCCGCAGTGCGCTGGTGGCGGCCCTGCAGGCCCACCTGCCCCGGAGAGCCTCCCTGGCGGGCCCCTCTGCCTTCGCTGGCCCTGCCCTGCTGGGTCCCGGTCCCACCTGGCTCTGGCCTGACCCTCCCTGCCACACTGGGGCACGGGGGTGGTTAGTCCTTGAATCTGAGGGGGCAGGCCCCACGCCGGCCGATGCCTCAGCTCCCTTGGAGCCTCGCGTCTGGCAGGTTCCCGGGGGCAGGCAAGTGCCGGCTCCCAGCACTCTTCCCTGGTGCGGACAGGGTGTGCCCACGCAGGACGGAAGACGAGGCGGGGCGATGGGCCGTGGCAGTGCTGGCTGCTGGTCCTTGGCTCGCTCTCTGTTTCAGAAGGAACTAGAAGGACCAGACCCTCTGCCTGCCCAGCCTGCAGACCCTCAGCACAGGGGAGGGCTTTCCTGCGTGATAAGTAGCCGCCTGGGCTGGAACAGCCCCGTTGCCTCCACTGGCTTCTGTCTCCCCAGCAGGTGGGTGTGGGCGGCCGGTTTCTCAGCAGACTCCCCACCAGCCTTGCAAACAGCCCCAGGAGAGGCTTCCAACATGGGGTTAGATCCTGGAAGTCGGAGCAGGGTGTTCCCAGGGGACCTCGCCTCCAGATGTCCTGCCTCTGTCTGTGGAAGTTTTGGCAGGTTCTGGGCGGGCAACGGGAAGTGGCCAGACTCATTCCCATGTTCACACTGTGCTCACATTCCAGATGATTCCGGCTGAGCAATGTGAGTGCACGCGCCTATGGGTCACCCTGGATGCCGGCAGACGGCTGTGCCCGGGGAAACCTGATTATGGAGGGGGTGTGAGTGTGCAAATGTGTGCGCTCGTGTGTGCCCACGTGGGCGCACCCAGTCCCGGGAGGCCCTGACTGGGTGGGGAGTCAGCAGGGTTCCCTGGACCCGGCTCAGACCCAAGAGGTATTTGGAGGCTCGTGTCCATGCCTCCCAGCCTCGGTCGTCAAGCCTGTGGCCCAGCTCCTGATCCTATTTGAAAGACACATTGGAGCACATGGGACGTGCCACTGGGGCCCCGCTCCCCCCGTCCGTCCAGGGACAGGCGTGCCCAGCAAGGGTGGCCGGTCACCTTCCCGGGTGTGGGGCCCTCCGCTGTGCACACAGGCTGAGACTCGGACCCGCGCTTTCTGGCTGTGCATATGCCGCGAATTGCCACCGCCCGTGAGCCGAAGCATTACTATTTTGTCTTGAAACTAAGTGATGTAAATAAGCCTCGTGTCCATCTGTTCAGGCTGGGCTTGGCCTGCACACAAGTTGGAGAACGACTCTGCGGATTTGGGATGAGTGCTAAGGATTCACAGCCCTGCAGGAACCGACCAGCCTGGTGGGTGGCTTGGAGCTCCGGGGCCCGTCTGGGTGTGCACACGCACGCTCCTCTCTGCCTTCCCCGGCGGTGAGGTCAAAAGTCAGCCCTAGAGGGGCCCCTCCTCCCGACCCTGCTTGCAGGGACCCAGCTGCCGCCCTGCTTCTGGCAACAGATGGCCCCTTGCCCTGGAGGACGGGGAGAGGTCGGTTGGGGGCAGGGAGGCCCTTGCTGAGCAGCCAGCTCTGTCCTCCCCTACCCGCTCTTCGCCCCAGGCCAGGAGAGCCTGGAATGCTCTGTAGCTGCGGAGAAGCTCCCAGGCTCTGCAGGTGGGAGGTGAGGTGGGGACGCCTGGCTGCTTTCAGGGAAGTAAGTAGAGCAAGGACCAGGGAGCCCAGGGGCCTGCAGGAATGCTGTTTCCTCCCCAACCCCCGATAATCCGGAGGCAAGGTGGGGGCAGGCTGGGTGCCCCTGTGAGGATGAAGGGCAGTGGTCAGAGGTGACCCTGTGCCTGATGCAGACACCCAAGCTTCTAGAATGCAGAGCCCTGGAGCCTGGGCACACCCTCTCCTGTTCTCGTGGAACAGGAGAACATTCTCGGGCACAGGGGGTCCTTGTGGGGGAGGCAGCCCTCCATGCAGAGCCTGCAGAGTGGGGAGACCTGGGGTGGGAGGTGGTCTGCGTGACGTCACCAGAGTTGCTGACCTGAAGGGTACCCGAGACACGGCCTAGGACAGCCTGTGGCCCTGACGGGGGTGCAGCCTAGGTCTGGGGCTACATGAGGCTCAATGAGTCTGAGACTGGGTGTCCTATCCTTGCAGACCGACAGGGCCTGGAGTGGGCTTTAAGTTACTTTTAACAAAAATAATGAGCTGTGATGTGTTTGTGCAAACCAAGATGCACCGTAAGCGGAAATTTATGGATCATTTTTGCCATTCAGGGAGACGGGGTGCCTGGCGGGCTGGAGTCGAGAGCACGGGGGGTCCTGAGGAGAGGAGGGCGCCGTGGCGACGACCCACCGGCCCGAGCTGAGTGTGGGGCCCTTGTCACCCTTTCTTTTCTTCTGTAGTTGAGGAGCAAGAAGCTTCTAAAATAATTCCGAAATACACTGTGCACACTGACGAGTGGATATGACTTATGTGCCCGTTAGAAAGAAGCGTAAGAAGCAGCGACGCCCCACGCCCACGAAGCCCCCCCGGGGGCGAACATGGGAGCGCGGCCGCACAGCCGCCAGCACCCCAAGCTCACCGTCCTCCCTTCTCCGACGGTGGCTTTCGGGACCACGGGCCTGAAGCCTGCATTAATGGCTAACGTGTCTCGTTCAAAATGTTATCGTGTACAGATCTGTTGCCAAGCAAGACATTGCTGAATCTCGCCAGCTTTCGGACTTTGCGTGACTTGGGTCCTTCCGTTCATGAGACGTGTGTCCTGTGGGGCACAGACTTTTCTACCAGCTGTTCTCGCGGCTGCAGAGGATCTCGCTATAGGAATTACTGGAGTTGTTTCCAGGTTTTGCCACAGCTGAGTATCCCTGAAGGTCACAGATCCGAGAGTGTGACCGCTTCGGTTCAGATCCTGGCTACCCAGTTCCTGCTTGTGTGACCTTGAACAAGTCCATGCAGCCCTGTGTTCCAGGGTCCGCACCTATAAAATGCAGATAGTAATAGGGTGTGCCTCAGAAGCCTGTGGGGGAGAATTAAGTGAGCCTATAATGGATATAACACTTAAACTGCCATCTGGCCTAGGGTCAGTTTCAAGATTAAATATCATGATGGTGGTGGTGATGATGGTGGTGGTGATGGTGATGGTGGTGATGGTGGTGGTGGTGGTGATGGTGGTGGTGGTGGTGATGGTGGTGGTGGTGGTGATGGTGGTGGTGATGATGGTGGTGGTGATGGTGGTGATGGTGGTGATGGTGGTGGTGGTGGTGATGGTGGTGGTGGCAGCAGTGGTGGTGATGGTGGTGGTGATGGTGGTGATGGTGGTGATGGTGGCGGCGGTGATGGTGGTGGTGGTGGTGATGGTGGTGGTGGCAGCAGTGGTGGTGATGGTGGTGGTGATGGTGGTGGTGATGATGGTGGTGGTGATGGTGGTGGCAGCAGTGGTGGTGATGGTGGTGGTGATGGTGGTGATGGTGGTGATGGTGGCGGCGGTGATGGTGGTGGTGGTGGTGATGGTGGTGGTGGCAGCAGTGGTGGTGATGGTGGTGGTGATGGTGGTGGTGATGATGGTGGTGGTGATGGTGGTGATGGTGGTGATGGTGGTGGTGGTGAAGGCGATCCTCTCCAGTGTGCACATGTCTGTGTGCTCATACTTCAGGGTCCATGTCCTTGTTCATGGGCCCATGAACAAGGACATATGCCCTGGGCACAGCCCCACCGCACACCCTTCAGCAGCAGTTTCCAAGGGCTCTCAGCAGGGTCTACCTCCTCGTCCACGTAAACATGTCTCAGTAGAGTTGAAAGCTATTTGTGTGGCAGGAACACGAAGCGGAGGACAGAAGAATGGGAGGCATCCCTCCTCAGGCACCCCCATTCCTTTGCTCAGGGGGTCTCAGGTGTGTGAAGATGCCCATGGTCTGTGGAGGCTTCTGGGGGCAGGGAGAGGGGCAAGGGGCTGAAACCAAGACGCGGAGCGTGCGTCTTCCTCCTTCAGCCCCGGTTCTGGGGAGGAAGGGCGGCCACTGTGCTGGGAGGGGTCCTGAGCACGGTCAGCTGCTGCCTCCCCCGCCCGCCGCTGGGAGCTCTGCCCGGCAACCCGGCCAGCCTCCATCTGCCGTCTGCAATCACGAGCTCACCCTCCGCTGCTGGCACGAGCCAGCTTTCCCCTTCCACTCGCTAGATTCTCCTTTCAGGGTCCCATTGTGCTGGTTAATGGCCTCACAACGTGCCTGCCTGTTACCTTTCCGCCCCTGCTGGCGGCCCTGGAGGACAGCCTCAATCCCTCTGACGGGCAGGGCTGCGCCTGTGGTGGCAGGAACGGGCCCGGGGACCCGCGTCGCCCTCTGGCCTTCAGGGCAGCCCGCAGACCGGCCCCTGGTGTCCCAGCATCATACGGGCCCCCCCTCTGTGGCGACATGGCCCATCGCCTGTGTCCTTTAAGTCCTACATCAATTAAGCACATGGCTGTCCCTGGCTGTGACAGATGGCCAGAGAGCCCGGCGTGGGGTAGAGCCTGTGGATGGGCCCTCAGTTCACTGTCGATGTCCTCGGCACCCTGAGAACAGAGGCGACGGGACCGAGGCTGGACTTCCAGCTCCTTCTGGGCTGGCTTAAGGCAGGTCCTGCAGAGGAGTAGCCGTTGGGAGGGGGTCTGTCCCTTTGGCTTTCTCGCGCTGCGTACTGTACTGTCGAGGGTGTGGATGGGCAGAAAGGGCAGACGCGAGGTCCCCTGTGGCAGCAAGAGAGCTCACGTCGTCTGGGGGAGTTTGGGAACTCCGTCTGCCACCCCCGTCCCCAAGGAGTGGGCTTTGGTCATATGACCAGTTAGTGGCGGGTGATCTGGGAGCTTTGCTTCCGGATGGATCTGGAGCAGGGCTTGTCCATCTAAAAAGTTGTCAAGAACAGAAACCACGAGGTGACCAGGCCTGACTTAGGCAAACGTCGGCTGCGCCCGGCTTTCCTGGGAGGGGGAGGAGTTCGTCGTCTTGGGCGCCTGTAGGAGACGGGCCACGGCTCCAGCTCTGACCTCTGTGCGTCCCTAGCCCAGGACACGCACTCTAGGGGCGGCGGTCCCCGCTGGTGCCTGCGGGAGCGTGTGTGTGCCTGCCCCGGCGAGGGCCCGAGCACACGCCCCCGCCGGCTGCGTCTTTGTTGTCTGAGGCCTGGCTTTCTCCAGATTGGCTGATCTTAAAAGCGGTGACACGCCGTGTCAGATCTGCCTGACGTCCAGGCACGTGCCTCATCGAGCATGCAAATGAGTCGGACGCTTGCCCGTGGCCCCGGGCCGCGGAGCCAGCCGCCCCACACCCCCAGGGAGCCCAGCAGGTGCCTCGCAAGGCAGGTGTGCGGCTCACCATATGCTCTGGCCAGAGTCAGGTTTCCCGGCGTCTTTCAATTACCTCCCAGGTGAGAGGCAGTGGGCAGGGAGGGGCCCACGCTGGCCCGTGGCTGCCTGGGTCCCCTCCAGGCACTCACTCGCTGCACAGGGGCAGTGGTTGTGTTTGTAGTCATGGGGCCGGACAGCCCTGAACCCCTGAGCACAGCGGGCAGGCAGGGCCCGAAGTGGGCGGGGGCAGGGAAGGGGGCTGCGGCTGACTGTCAGGCCTGGTGGCTCTTGCTAAACTCCTCTGTGCTCGGGACAGCTCTGCTGCCCCCCAAGAATGAAATCAGACCTTCGGGGAAGTAGGACCCAAACATCTGCATTCTTGGGTCTCCTGGGAGGCCGTGTTTGGGGCCCAGAAGAGAACGTCGCTGTCCGGCACAGTTGCCACTGGCCACAGGGGCCCACTTAAGTGTAACTGTAATTGAAATAAAACTGAAGCTTTAGTTTCCTGGGGCTCAGTCGTGCTCCTGGATTGTGCAGAGAGAGAGAGAGAGAGAGAGAGAGAGAGCTCCCCTGTCACTGCAGACTTACAAGCAGGCGGTGACAGGGGGCGCAGGGAGCAGGCTGGGGTTCAGGGTGGAGGTCCTTCCCGGGGGGCTTCGGAGCACGGGGCCGGCCTCGGTTGGCCTCCAAGGCTGGGCTTCCAGGGGATCCTCTTGCCCTGCGGTCACGCATGTCTGGAAGAGCCCTCGCTGCCCATCAGACTTACTGCACTGCCTCAGGACGGGCGTGGAGGAGGCTGGGCAGCTAAGCCCGAGGCGGCCGGCGTGGGCCGTGTGCCGGGAGCGTGCGCCTCTCTCTCAGCCGGGGTGGGTCTCCCCTGTCATTTAACACATGATCACTTCTGCAGCAAAGGGATAATGACACACAGCCGGGAACTCTAAACCCCAGCGGTTCTCAAACGCACTCAAGGGCACAGCCAGCAGCACGCGGCCCGCGAAGGGGTTCGGACAAAAACAGAGTCGGGAGCGTGGGGTGGGGGCCGGGGGGCTTTGCCCGCGCAGGCGGCGTTTCACAGCACGTGCTGCCAACTGTTGCAAAAAGGAAAAGCCTCACCCCCGAGAAAAAAGAGGGGCGATGCGCGTAGGACTGCAGGCCGTGTCCCTCCTGCTGCCTTGCTCTGGGGCAGCAGGCCCGCGCCAGCTGGGCGTCGCTGACAGCTGCTTTTTCCTGGGGAGAAATTAAAAGATTAGGGGACGTGGGCACGTGCTGGCCTCAGGAGCCCAAACAATGCTTGATTTAGGGGGAAACTTGTCTGGGGAGGCTGACAAAGGAGGAGGCTCCGAGTTGGCCCGGGGTCAGAGGGGCTGGCTCTGCCAGAGACAAAAGGGCGGAGGAGGGGAGGGGGCGGTGGGCTTGGGGGGGAGCCGCCCAGTGAAAAGGGGCCTGGCAGCAGCTGCTCCAGCTCCAGAAATCTGAGATGGGTCTTTTCACAAACACAAATGCGGGAGAAGAATAGGGGCCACGCTGAGCTGAAATGGCTCGTTTGCAAATGAAAGGCAGATTGAGAGCCGTCCAGTTTCCAAGTTGTCACCTAAGAGGGTGGAAAATGGTTAGGGCAGGGAGAGCACGCGTTGGGCCAGAAGTGTGCCGAGCAGATGGGCCCGCCACCCCCCACCCCCAACTGCCCGGACTCTGTGTTTACATCACAATCGTGGGCCCTGCCCTGCGGGCACAGGCGGTGGGGGTTGGCCCCCCCAGCCTGGACCCCAGGAGATCCAGCAAACGGGAGGGTTTTGCTGTGTCCCCGTTAATATCAGCTCTGGCCTAAATTAAGGACGTTCACAGCCAAGAAGCTACAAATGATTGCGGGATGCAGGCCTGGGAGGGGGTCCCCCAGGTGGGACGACCGACTGCCCGCTGGTTGTCCCCTCTCAGTGCTGGCCTGGACCTCCCATCGGCCGGGCACCCCGGGCCGCGGGGCAGGGTCACAAGGTTTAACCCTTGGAACGCACACAGCAGGTCCCCAGGGTCCAGGCCATGCTCACGGCCTGGAGGCTCCGGGAGTCTGTGGCTGCCCAGAGTGCGGTGGACGGCCGCATGCAGCCACGCCGCGGGCTGCCCCGGGCTGTGGACGGCACTGCTGAAATGCAGAGTCCGAGCGAGGCCTGCCCCCCAACTTTGTACACTGGATCCCCTGGGACGCAGAGGAGGGTCCTGAGTTTTCCGGAAGGACAGGAGCGCACGGAAAAGGCACCTTCCCTCCAAGGGGCTGTCACGCGGCTCAGGAGAGCGCAGACGTGCACTCGTGTTAGGGAAAGTGGACTGTACTGTGACAGCTTTCATCTGCGATCCTGTCAAGATATAGATGCTCCCTGGAGAACATGGGGCCACGCACCTGCAAGCCACAGCTCACCCAGCAGCCGCACGGACCCAGAGGGGCTCCGACGCAAGGACATCCCTGGGCAGCCTGTGGGCAAATTTCCTGTCGTCCGGCGTTCCGCGGGCCCATGTGGACCATGCGGGGGAGGGGCAGTGTGGTGTTTGGGACACACCTGCCCCCTCCCCGCCCCTGGAGAGCTGGCAGATCACCGTGGGGAGGTCCCCACGCCGAGGACAGTGACTGTGGAGACTGCAGGGGCGCAGCAGGAAGGAGAGGGATGCCCCCACCCCCATGCCTCCCAGGCTGTTTCTTTTCTCTTCTTTTCTTTCTTTTCTTTAAAGAGCTTATTTATTTATAAGGCAGAGAGACACAGTGAGAGAGGGAACGGGAGCAGGGGGAGTGGGAAAGAGAAACAGTCTTCCCACTGAGCAGGGAGCCTGATGTGGGGCTTGATCCCAGGACACCGGGATCATGACCTGAGCCGAGGGCAGATGCTCACTGACTGAGCCCCCCAGGCGCCCCAAAGATTCATTTTCTCTCCATCCACTGGGTCATTATTAATTATCTTTGCTCAATTCCAGCTTCAGCTGTTTTCCTCTTTCTGCAGTTCTGGTTCTCATTTCTGCCCGTGCGTCCAGACCCCCCGGAGAGGTTCTGAAGCGATGCCCAGACCCCATCCCAGAGCACCTGCCTCAGGACCCACAGGTCGGGGGAAGCTGGGCATTCGTGGACTTTAAACCGTTCCTTTCAGGGTCGTGAAGGGGCACCCGGGGTTGCATAGGGCTGCCTGGAATGTGGGCCTCACCGCCCTGCCTGTATCCCGAAAATGAGCGGGGATAGGATGCGGCGGGAGGGACCCTGAGGGGGGCCGGGGTGCACCTGTGTCTCCTCCAGCCTCACGACACACAGGCCGCTGCTGCCGGCCTGGCCTCCTGCAAACCCCTCTCTCTCCCTTGGCTGGCTCGGGCACCGTGGGTGCGCGGGACGGAGGGGTTCGCCCTGCATGAATCCCTCCTCTGCACTTGGCGTTTTCCTGCGCCTTCGGACGCACGGCAATTCTTTCCACAGCATGGAACTCGGGAGAATTCTCCCGGCCACCCGGCTGTTCTGCGGGTGCTGGCGGCCAGCTCCGCGGCGAACGAGGGGCGTCCAGGCCAGCGTGGAGCCTCAAGGGCACCTCCTGGAAGGGAGCTATGGAGCCGTGAGCACCGGGGGGGGCCGTCTACACAGGCTACCCCCACCTCTGGGAGCTGCGGCGGGCTCGAAACTCCCAGAAGTGTGCTTTGGCAGCGAGGAGGCCACGGAGGTGTGGTGAGAAGCACCCCGGCCGCAGGAGGAGGCTGGATGAGGCCTCGGACGGCAAGCACCTTCTTCCTCCCGCCGGAGGCTGGTTGTCGCCGGTCAGGTGCAGGCAGGAACGGTCAGGCTCCGCGCAGAGCCTCCTCCTGCTGGAGGACGGAGGGCTCCCGCCCTGTCCTCCTGGGCGGGGCCCAAGGCCCAGGGCTCCCTCTCTTGCTGGGAGGAGGCTGCTGTGATCACGGGCCCACCCTCCCAACCTCCCCTAAGCCTCCTCACCCCCCAAAGGCCCGTCTCCACATGCCGTCCCACGAGGGCAGCCACCAGTTTCCTGTCCAGACTGGGAAAGGGACCTTGCCCGGCAGAGTGTCACCTCGCACGTGAATGATGGGTACTTAGGAAGGGTCTGCGGGGGCCAAGTTCCCGGAACCTCAGATCCTGAGCAGGAAAAAAAGGGAAGAAAAGTTCTCAAAAAGGGGACGTTGTTTTGCTTCTCTTTGATAAGGAGTATTTTCGATGTCAGTGTTTCTAGTTCTTCCGCGAGGCTTCAAGCCCTCCGTTCTCAAAGTCCCTGAACATGTTGGGGGCGTGTGGGTCATGGGGCCATCCTGGCCTCTCCGCAGTCCCTTTCTGGCTGAGACGTGGCCTCTAGGTCTCCGGCAACTTGGAGAACAGGCCAGAGCCAGCCCAGAGAACGGCTTCCCTGTGCTTCATTCTGCCTCCGGGAGTGGGTGGCTTTCATGAGACGCACTTCTGGTTCCCTCCGCACCGGCATCCCGCGTAGAGGCTGGGGGAGGGCTGAGGGGGTCAGGGGCCTTTGTGGGTCACAGGACACCAGGGCACAAAGGCCCAGCTGCCGGTGACATCAGTGGGAAGGAGGGCTTGTTTGCAAGGTCCTGGCTTCTGGCGTCCTCCGAGGCCCAGCTGACCCTCTCCTGGCTGCTCCCAGCTGTCTGCAGGAGCCCTGGTACGGGGCCCCGGGACAGAGCCCCTGCTCTGTAAACCTTCCCTAGGTGGACACCGTGCCTGTCATTGTCTGAATCCAAAGGTTCTCTGTCCCACGATATTTGTGCCCCTCAGAGCCTGACTTCGGCTGCTGGTAACTCTGGAAGAAGTCTGGTGCTCAGCAATGCGCAGGCGACAGAATTCAGCCTGCAAAGGCAGCCAGATAGGCAGCCACGTGGGACAGGAGGTAGCTGACGTCGAGTCCCGAGGTCCCTGCCACCTCAGCCAAGCGTCCTCATCTGTGAGGTGGGGACAGGGACAGCCGCTCGCTCTGCCGAGGCCAGAACCCCATGCATGAGCTGAGCCCGTAAGAATCAGTGCCGCTCAGACGGTCCTCCCCAGTGCGCCACAGCACCCCGGGAGCTGCCCGTGTGGTTGCGTGTGTGTGAGCGGACACGCTGTGCTCGGGCCTGGGCGGATGGCCGGCGGCACGGAGCAGCGCACCTGCAGGCGCGGCGGGCAGAGAGGCCGAGCCGGGGAAGGACCGCCTCCCTCTGGGCACGGCCGCTGGCTTTACCCTCGGCTTTGAGGAAACGAGCTGGAAAAGCTGAGGTTTTGGCTTTGGGTCTCCAGCGTGGGGCGGTGCTGGGAGTGGCCTGCGTGGGCAGGCAGAAGAGGAGGCCACCTGTGAACGTGGCCTGGCCCCTGTTGTCTGGGACACAGGACCTTGGAGGCCCTGAGCAGAGGCCCCAGGGGTGTCCAGCGTGGACAGAGCCCTGAGCAGAGGCCCCAGTGATTCCCAGAGGAGGCACGGGCTTCTGGAACGTCTTGGCCAGGGTCCCGAGGTTGTGCGTGCTCATCTTTTGTCGGTGCTTTTGCCCGGGCCCTTGCGGCACGCAGATGCCTTCGATCACCTTTATCCGTCGTCATATGGTATTCACGTCCCCCTGGACGACTCGGCCGCCGCGGGTAATGTCTCCAGCAGATTCAGCAGAAGGCACGGTTTTGAGAGTAGGAGCTTGGTGGCCAAGGCTTTTTTTTTTTTTTTTTAAACGAGAAAGCACATATTGTGCTCTGGTCTTCGCCTCAGAGCCGGGGGCTAATTAGACCGCAGGTTCCCATTGTTCCCCGGCAAGCCAAAGCGAAGCCGGCTCCTGGTGGAGGCAGGAGGCAGCCCTTGCTCCCCGGCTCAGAGGTTCCAGCCGGCAGCTGGCGTGTGGCAGGCAGGGGCCAAGGGCTGGCACGGGCCTGGGGGGCGGCACCCGATTCTGCAGCAGACGCGCCCTGGGCAGGGAGCCGTGCGATCGCTGAGGTGTTCGTGTGCAGGCAGGTCGGGTCGGGGGTCACAAGACCTTAGCATGTTGTGGTGCCGGTGTGGTGGCTGTCAGACATGCCCATGTGTTCTGGGCACCTGTTGAGGGGGGAGGGGAGGTCTCCGTCCCCTTCCTTGAAACCGGGCCACTGGAGGACTGGAGCTTCGATGTGGCACAGGAAGGCCTTACTGCCTCGGGCCACCGGTCCGTGGGGAAGCACAGGCTAGCCCGTGGGGGTGACCACTGGGGTGGCCTGAGCACACGTCCGGGGACGCCGCCAGCCACCACCGCCGCTGCCAAAGCCTGGCTCCAGCCATCATCACCCCCACCGCCAGGGCATCAGCGAGTCACTCCCCGAACCCCAGAAAGTCAGACAATGACTGTGGTTCTTCCAAGACACGCATCTTGGTCTGATCTGTTCCGCGGCACTGGAGAGCGGGAACGCCCCCCGCGCCCCGCTCTTGCCTCCCACCCCAGCGGGACCCAGAAACCAGCGCTTCCCTGGACGTGGGCAGCCGCGTCCCTCTCCTCTGGCCGGTCCCACGCCCGCTGCAGGCCCGGTGGCAGGTGCCCCTCGGCGGGTCACTTCTCATCTCTCCCTGCTTTCGGAGGGGAGGGGCCCTGGCAGCTTGCGCAGGGAGTGACAATAAAATCAAGGAAATCGGCAACGTGAGTTGAAACATGCGGAAGCCAGACGGGCACTCCAGGGTCCGCAGGGACGGGGACGTTGGGACCGAGTTAACGTTTAACTCCCATCTCTCGGCAGCTGAGGACTCTTTTAAAGTGCCGGTTCTTAACTAAAAAAAAAAAAAAAAAAGAAAGAAAAGAAAAAAGAAAAGAAAAAATGGAAGGCAGGGCTGTTCTCCAGGAGAGACAAGTATTTTCCTGGCACTTATGTCCGGGAAAATTAAGTATTTGCACATAAGGCAGAGGAAAGAACATAGCATTTTATGTTTCCCATAGCACTGTTTTTGTTTTTGCTTTTTTTAAAGAAAAAAGTCTTTCTCACGTGGTAATTTTTTCTGTCTTTGCAGCATAGAGCCTGGGGCGAGACGGTGTGTCCTCCGGGGGCCGCGTATCTGCCGGCAGCTGGACGGGGCCCAGGAAGCCCGGGGGACAGTCCCCACCTGGGTGGGCAGGTGCTTGTGAGTCCTTCAGCCCTTGCTGCCTTTTTGGCGGGAACAGGGTGGTGTCCGGAAAATGCCAGAACGGATCATCTGTGCTGCAGATGGAGGCCAGACCCTCCGGTCAGGGAGCTGCTGACGTCCCGTGCTGAAAGTTCCATCTGAGCTTGGGCTCAGGCGGAGAGCTGGGGACGGAGGGAACACGGAGAACCAGAGGCAGCAATGGCCTCTCCCTCGGAAGGTCTGCCCCGCTGGGCCTCTCTAGCGCCCGCGGCCGTCCTGAGCAGGTGGCCGCATTCATCCATTTGTGGGGACGGTGCCCCTGGCCGTGACGGTCCGTGGCCCCTGGATCTGCGGTCGCTGGGGCAGCTCACCGCTGTCCTCCTGCAGAGCTGGGTCAGGCCTGCGTCCTCATGCACTGGGGAGTGGCTGTGTGCCCGGGGTCACGAGGTGCCTTCATTCCTCACAAATCACAAGTGCAGGTGGGTGCACCTCCACTCATGTCACCTCGGAGGGCTCTGCACCTTCTGAACGAAATGTCTCTTTTGGGGAGCCCTCGGCCCTCCTGCCCGGCCCCTCCATGGGCTCCAGGTGTTGCTGCTTAGAGCCACTGGTTAGAGCTAGCGATGCTGGGACTAGGCTTCTGCCTGGGACCCAGACACCTCCCAAGCGTGGCTCCGCAAACAGTGTCCCGGCCCCGTACCTGTCCTCCAGCTCCCTGACAATGCTGCTGTCTGGACGAGGATACTGCAGGCAAACCTTTGTCTCCCTCAGACACGTGCTCACCTGGAAAGTGAGGTCACAGAGGCACAGATCCGGAAAGCCTTTTGGTCACTCTGGTGATGTGTTCAGTGCTAGAAGCTTTAGTGGCCCTGGGCCGTGCCCCAGCCTCCCTCTGAGGAAGGACTTGCCTCAGCTGCAGGGACCATGGTCAGCAAACAGGCCTCGGTTGTCATGACCACAGCATGGCCACTGTGCCCAAGAATGTCCCCTGCTGGGGGCTGTGGGTCAGGACCCTCCTGAACCCAGACCTGAGGCCGCTGAGTCAGCTTGCACCGAGCAGGGAGAGGTGAGCTGCGCGAGGTAGGAGCCAGGTCTCAGTTCTCTGCACCCCACCTCCCAGTACCCCCCGAGAAAGGCCTCAACGGGAAGGGCAGGTGAGTGGCCAGAGTGGGGCGCGTCTCCTGAGCGAGCACCCCTCCCGTTTGTGGGAGGAGAGCACCGCACGCAGAGCCCGGCCTCCCGACCTCCGAAGAGCCGGCCAGGAGCCGCCCTGCCTCCCAGGGCGGGCTCAGCTGAACCGTGTTCCCAAGGATCCTTGCACGTCGGAACCGAGGGAAGAGATGTCCAGGAAGAGACGAGAAATGGAGATTCAGAGCCTGGGATAGTATTCAGACCATGGTCAGGCAACTTGCCCAAGGGAAACACAGGTAACCGGCGCCCGGGCAAAACGAGATCCCCCGTGGTGCGGATCTGGAGAAATCCTAGGAAAAGTGGCCTGCAGGGGGGCCACCCGGAGCTCTCCGAACCCAGAAGCTGGCCTCCGTGTCCAGAGTGGTGGTCCTCGTGCCTGATGGCAGCGCCGCTTGGCTCCCAGTGAACGTTTTCCAGCGACGACAACACCAGCCACGCTTGTTTTCAGGGATCAGAGAGAATACGGAAGCGGCTCCCGATTTGCTGACATTAATGACTTCAACAGCACCCAGGTACAAATTAAGAAGACAAGGGGTTGGGGGGGTGAGGGCAGGGGGAGGTTAATCCCACAGAGACCCTGTGAGGTGTTACTTTCAAAGCTGATGAAGAAAGAAATACTTAAGAGTATCATAGCGTCCCCAAGGAAACGCAGTAAGTAACGGGAGTGCCCAGTGAGAATGCACGGGGACAAGGCGTTAGGAGCAGTTAGCCAACTCTCTCTTTCCAGCAGGAAACTCACTGGGCATTATCCAAACGGATGACCCACAGGACAGGTGTGTCTGTCCCTGGCCATCCCTGGGGGCAGGGAGCGGTTACCGGTTTTCCTCTGGGACCCGGGAGGGGTGCCTGACCGGTGCCTTTTCCCTCTGGGCTCTTCGGCTTCCCTGGTTATTTGAGGACGTCACCCCTGCTAGAAATCAAAGTTACAAAAATAGTCTGTAGAAAACTGGAAAATAGAGTAAAACACAAAAGGAAAAGGAAAAAAATACTCATGATTCTACTGAGATCATTCATTATGGTTCTTGCTGTCGACATGTTTCCTATTTCATTATGGTAATTTTCCCTAAATAATTACTTTGCTTTCATTTTTGATGTTTTCTCTATTACATGCGGGATGACAAGCATTTACTGATGGCATCGGATTCAACTGTAAACGCTTTAATAGCTGTATAAACGAATCATTTCATGTCCCATCATTTATGTAATGATTCCCCTATTATTGGAAATCTAGACTGTTTCCATAGGTCATAAAAATTCTCAGGTGAACTTTTAAAAATATGTATCTTAGTATTTCTGATGATTTCCTGAGGATATATTGCTAGAGAGAGGAGTACAAGTCAACATATATACACTCTGATGTTTTGTGTGTGAGAGAGAGAGAGACCGAGAGAGAGAGAATCTCAAGCAGGCTCCCCACCGAGCGTAGAGCCCGTCACGGGACTTGATCCTATGACCCCGAGATCATGACCTGAGCTGAAATCAAGAGTTGGACACTTTAGCCAACTGAGCCACCCAGGTGCCCCAATGTATATAACTGTTTTTTAAAACTCTTTATTGTAAAATTACTTTCAAGTAAGATTCTCCTTAATTTAGTTTTCCTTTGGGGGAACTCCTGGCCCGCCCTCTGTCATCATTTGGATCGTTGGGACCTGCAGGATGTGTTCAAAATTAGTCATATATTTATCTGGGATTTGAGACTTGGCTGGGAGGAATTCCGTGAGTGTGTGGTGTTGTTAGCCTGCTGTAAATATTGATCTCTGTAGCTAGGTGTAAAACCACAGGATTTGTGAATTCAAACCACTAATGAATTCCGAATACAGCAACTCTAAGAATCGAGTTCAGAGTTAACTCTATTGTGCTGACGGCAGGAGGGAACTATTGCTGACTGCGTGGAGACCACACTGGCGGGGCGAAGGGTGATGAGCCAAGACAGAGCAGGAGTAATCATGAGCACAGTGCACTCAGCTGGCTTCCTCTCTCTCCTTCCTGTTCTCCGTTCCTCCCTGCCTTTTCTCTCTCGTCCTCATCCATCAGTCCACCTGTATATCCATCCATCCACCCACCTAACCGTCCACCCATCCATCCATCCATCCATCCATCCATCCATCCACCCACCTAACCGTCCACCCATCCATCCAGCCAGCCAGCCATCATCCATCCATCCACATAACCATCCACCTAACCATCCACCCATCCATCCATCCATCCATCCATCCATCCACCCACCTAACCGTCCACCCATCCATCCATCCATCCACCCACCTAACCGTCCACCCATCCATCCATCCATCCAGCCATCATCCATCCATCCACATAACCACCCACCTAACCGTCCACCCATCCATCCATCCATCCATCCACCCACCTAACCGTCCGTCCATCCATCCATCCATCCGCCCAGCCATCCACACGTCCTTCCGTTCCTGCGTGCATGCATCCAACCACCCATCCAACTATCCATCCATTTACCCACGTGCCCAACCACCCATTAAATTATTCCTTCCTTCCCTCCATTTTTTCAAGTACAAATCTACCCATTTATCCACCCCCGCTGGCCCATCCGCCCATCCATCTAGCATCCTTCCGTGCATGCATGCGCGCATCCAGTGCTCCCGCCAACCCACCAAGATTTTTAAAGCTTCTTCAAACCACTACGGCAGAGAGACTTCTTTCAATGCCTCAAAACATCGGAGACTTCTCATGACTGAATGCTATGGGACTGAACCTCCACAACACTTAGCCACCAAAAGTAGTTGCAGAAAACATGTCTCAAATAATCTAGGACACAGGTGATATTTTTGGGGGAGGCTAGAAACACTTCTCTACTTCTGAGAAAATCAGATATTTTTATCTATAGGGAAGAAAGCAGAAAATTAAGAAGGATAAAATTCAGATCCCGGGAGTTTAAAAGGACCGTAGAGACCAAACCTATTTTTGGCCTTTTGTAGAGAATTCAAAGGTGTCCACAAGCTTCCTGCCCCTGAGTAGATCAGAATTTGACACAGTGCAAGTAACTGAAGGGAAATCGAACTGAAATTGTGTTTACTTTAATACTGTTGTGGTTTTGACCTCCATCTTGCTTTTGGTGACAGCTCACGGAGGCAGCTTGCTTCCTGTCCAGAAAAGAGAGTCTGCACCCTTCATAGTTCTGGGTCATTAATTTTTCTTTGGTTTTGTGGTTTCATCAGCCAAATAAAATATGGTCAGATGTTGTCAAGGCCTGCTTTTATATTCTCTTATGAATCCTTTTGGATTGCTTTTTTGAAGTTGGCCTAGGCTCATCATATGTTTGTCAACTCCATACCTATTTCTACAGGCACCTTGGAAATTCTGTGTGTACTCTGGGTTCTGTGGGACCTGCTGTCGGGGGGATTATGGTTCTGGACACTAGGATCTTCAAGTTCATTGAGGTGACAAATGTACTTGGGAGAGTCGACTAAAAATACATAATAATACTAATAGCAATAGTAGTTGTTCAGTACTCACACTGGAGCTCGTGGGCCGCACCCGGAGTGAAGTGGCCAGTAGACCTGAATCTGGGGAGTTTGGAACATTATCCTAGAGTCCAAGGACATCATTAGGGCTTTTGAGTTGAAGAATACAATATAATTGATGCCTAAAACTAGACTTTTCTAAATTCTGCAGAAGAAAGATCAAGATATATCCATCGCAAATACTGACTGAAGAACAATTAATTTTCATTCCACCAGACATATTTATTGATGCAACTGTATTGATCATTCAAACAAGGAAGACTAGAGTATCTGAGTTGGGGCGTGTTTAGCTGATTGGTCAGCTTTGTCCGTCAAAGTAACACTAGAAAAATCACCAAAGAGGTCTTCAGGGCCATCTTCAGATGAAGTGGGAGATGTTTTCTCCTCCTTTTCTTGAGCAGAAAATCATAGTCAAAATGGCTGAAAAAGATGGCGGCCTTGAATGGGCAGCGGTGCAGGCAGTGGCCGGAGTTCGTGGACTGGGAATTGTAACGAACACATATGAAGGGAATAAGTAATAAGAAGGTTTTTTTTGTTTGTTTGTTTGTTTTTTAATGGAGGGAAAAGTAGAAAATTGGAAAAATAATAGCTATGAAGAAGAGTAAGACGTTGGTAATGACAGAATGTGGCGGATTTGGGTGGGGAAGTTGCCGCCGGGCCAACATCTGCCTGACTCTGAGGGTCATGGGAAAGCCAGGAGCGAATGGGGAATGGAACATGGATGGGCAGATGGACGGAAGGACGGAGTGGAGAAAGCTGGGGACAGAGGACAGAGGAAAGGCAAGAGAGCAGGGAGCTGGCACGTGACTCCGCCGTGCCGGTGGGGGCTCGGAGGCTGGGGCAGCTTCTGGGCGGCCAGAGTGCGGAAAACACTGGGAACAGGACTGTGCACGTCAGCAGGGCCCCAGCCAAGGTCCAGGCCGTGAAGGGCACTAGCTGGAGGGAGAGGGGGTGTCTGGGTGCACATCTGGGGTGGGTTTTGAGTGGAAAACTACCCACCAGAAATAGCCCCAGAGGCAAGGAATTCCTTTTCCTCTTGATGAAGTCCCAGAACCTAAGTCAGGTTCGGTGGGGTGAGGTTCGGAGCTGATGACTAAAGAAAGAATTCTTAAGACATCTTTGGTGAAAAATGGTGGTTTATTAAAGCACGGGGACAGGACCCGTGGGCAGGAAGAGCTGCTGCTGCCCCGGGTTGTGAGGAGTGGCTGGTTATATACACAGGAGTTGGGTAGGTGAGGACAAAGGGGTGTTCAGAAGGGCTACTGGGGCAAAGAATACTATCAGGATATTGAAGGCTTAGTTGCTATCAAGTAAAGACAATTGGGAGTCTGGTGGAATGTTACATTCCTGCTATCAAGCATCCTTGTTAATGAGATTTAGGTTTAGAAGAAATTTAACTTTATTTACTTTTCCTTCTACCTCCACCTCCTTCGGTTTTTATGGAGGGGAGGGTGACATTAGGCTTGAGGAACTGAGTTCTGTGTCTTTGGAAATTGGGCTATTGATAAGGTAACTTCTTTGTTGTAATCTCAAGGACATTTGCAAACCAAGGGAGACTCCTGTCTTGCAGGATTGGGATCTCAGCAAGTTAACTATTTATCATTTTATGGCAGTCAGGGGTGTCTGAGGAATGCTACACGTATGGAGGGGAGCGGATGAAGGGGGGGGTGCAAGGCGCCAGCTTTTGCTTTGTCCTCAGCCAGCCTCCTGCTCCCTCATCACTCTTGGGTTCTCGGAGGTGGGGGCGGTGAGACATGTTCCCGTTCGTGCTCCCGTGTCCACGACAGGATGTAGCATGCGGTGTTCCCGGCGGGGGTGCGTGGGAGGGAAGGCCTCCGCGGAGCCGTGTGCAGGTCTGAAGTGCCTGGCTAGCTGGGGCCCTGGGCTCGGTCAGTGCCCCCGTCAGGCGGGCACAGGGTGGGCTGCTCGCTGCACGCTTCCCGGACGCAGAGCTGCCCGGCCTTCTCTGCTGCCCCGTGCGTGAGCATCCCCGACAGGAGACGGGAGAAGACGGGGCTCGGAAATCTGCCCTGCGGCCGTGAAGCCCCTGGGCGCAGCCTCCAGTGCTGGGTACCCCTGCTGCCCTCCAGGCTCTTCCCTAGCTCTGGGGTGGGAGCTGCTGGGAGGTGATATGCAAATGTATGCAAATGAGAGGGAAATCAGCCTTGTGCCTCCGGGTCAGGACGTCTCTGTTTTCTGTCTCGCCAGCCATCCTCTCTCTAGCCTTCGCAGCTTGTCAGGTTCTGGGCCGCTCTCTTGCTCTCTTGCCCCACTGAAGCTAATTTGAATTGAGCCAAGAGTAACAGGGCACCATGGAGCGGGGCTGCAGTTCTCAGAACTGGGAGCCTGAAGGCTCACCTTGCAGGCTGGAAACATTTGCATCTTGCTTCTGTGACTGAGCCCTGAGTCACTCCCTAGTGGGTGCCTGCACCCAGGGGCCGGTTCCCACCCTCAGGCTGGACGTGCGTGTTGCGAGTCTGGTCCTTCTTCTGGTCCACCTGTTGCCCCCAGGGCAGGGCCCGCATGCAGCGCAGGAACGATACCAGCGGTTCCACATTCTGTCACTGCTGCTGGGGGCAGGTCCAAGATCGGGAAGAAGGCAGAGGCTCAGCGAGCACACCGGAGCCCCCGGTTACCTGCTGGCACGTGGGAAAGAGGGCTGGGGGCTGACTCGGCTGCTGGCACCGCTCGGGCCCGTCATAGCCGTGTCTTCTCACCAGCACAGTGGCCTGCAAGAAAGGGGCCAGCGTGATCAGCTGGTGTCACGGACAGCTACCTCCAGGCCATCTTGTGCAGGTTCCAGTCCTGGCTGCCTTGTTGGCTGGTTGTATAGGCAGTTGTGAGGGTTAACTCTCAGTGTCAATCCGGCTGGGCCACAGGGTGCCCAGATAGCTGGTCAAGTGTTTTTGTTTGGGGAGAGTAACGTTTACATCAATAGGCATAGTAAAGAAGAGTGCCCTGCCCAGCACGGGTGGGCCGCATCTAATCAGTCGAAGGCCAACTGTACCATAAAGACCAGGCTCCCCCAGGAAGAGGGGCTCTCCAGCAGATGGCCTTCAGACTTCACCTGCAGCATCAGCTCTACCCGGGTCTCCAGCCTGTGGGCCCGACCTGCAGATTTTGGACGTCCACAGTCGTGAGACCCTCCAGCATCGTGGGAACCAATTCCTTATCCTCAATCTTGTTCTCTGCAGACACACATCCTGCTGGTTCCGTTTGTCTGGAGGACCCTGACTTGGAGCCTCAGTTTGACCTCTGTGTGCTGGGGGAGAGTCGCGCGAGTCCCAGCAGCGTCTGCAGGAAGACAGGGAGTGCGCCGGCCAGGGGTCTTCACCCTTCAGGAAGGGTTGCGGCCATTCGGGGGTTTGTTAAAACCCAGGTTTGTGGGGTCTCAGCCCAGTAGGTGCTGACTCAGCAGGTTTGAGGTGGGCCCCAGGAGTTCACAGTCCCGCACGTCCCCAGGGGACGCTGTAGCCCAGGGAACACACTTGGAGAACCACCGACTTGGTGACAGTCTTGCTGTGGGGCTCACTGGATGTGGATTGGGGGCCGTTGGCAGTCATCCCTGAATTCATCTGTGCTGGGACCTGTGCTTGCCATGGGGCCGTGAGCGAAGAGCCTGGTGTGCCCGCTCCCCACGCCCGCAGCCCCCCAGTGCCGGTCTCTGGGGTGGAAGCGTCGGGAGCTGATGGCGGGAGGGGCTGCAGCGCCCGCTTAGTTTCAAGAGCACAGGCACTGGAGCACCGTGGCGTGTCCCCAGCCTCCCTCACAGCGCACACTGGTGGCCCGCAGTCTTCAAGTCAAGGCGAATAAAGTTTAATTGGTCGCAGAGAGTTGCAAGTGTTACAGGCGGCTCCTTAGGACAACTGATCATTTTAAAGTCCCAGTCAAAACCCGGCACTGGTCTGAGTGATAGTGGACTGTGTTACTGAGGACAGTGAGGGACATTGGAGGTGAAGCTGACTTTTCAAGCTCCTTGGGGATCGGGAGCTGCAGTCAAGGTCCCGACAGGGGAGACGATTACTTTGAGATGACACTTTTTACTCCAGGTGGCCTTTGTCAAACTCTATAGCGCCCCGGAGCATCTTCTGTCCCCTGACCCCAGGATCCGGGGACATGTGTGAGCTGCGTGCCTTTAGTGCCTGACTTTCGGAGCTGGGCTGCCATGGAACTGGCTGGCAGGCTCCTCCCTCTCTCTCCTTTTTGCCCAGATCATGCCCGGCGGTGTGGCTGGCTTGCAGGTGAGTTCCTACCACTGCCGGACACCTGCTGCAGGCTCGTGCGTGGGTCATCAGTTGGCATAATTAGCCCCATCCAAGTCCCTGGGAGCCGCCACGGACCTGGAGAGCCCAGCGGCGGGGAGGGGCTGGAGCTCCCGTCGTGGGGAAGCTCCTTGGTAACCCCAGCCCTAGCTCAGGGCAGCTACATGGACTCAGCAGTGTTCCTGTATGCCCACCATTGGCGAGAAGCTCCAGAGTGGGTTCCGAAGGGAAAGCCTTCCCTCCACTCCTGGGAAGGGCCTTGATGCCTCAGGGACAGCTCCAGAGCTAGAGTGGGAGCTCCGGGGGTCCCCATGGTAGGCCAGGCTGCTCTGCTCCCTGAGCAGGTCCCCGCACATGCTGTGCATTCAGGAACTTAGGAAAGGGGACCGGAGATTGAAGCACCAGCTTGCTTTTTGCTCCCCTCCCAGGCGGGGGAGCCTGGGTATCTCCTGGGGAAGAGTGTCTTCATCCTAAATGGGCACCTGGAAGGGAGGAGGATGCAGACCCAGCAGGGAGCGTGGGGCCCCAGGGTCTGCATTTCCCGTGGGTTCCCAGATGAGGCTCCTTTGCAGACAGTGCCGAGCTGCAGCGCTTGGGTTGGGTCTGAGCTTCTCCAGAGAGACACAAGCCAACCTTTGAACTGTAAACCGGAATAGAGGAAGTTGCTCTCTCTGTCCTGAGCTCTGTTTGCATGATTTTTATCTCCTGGTGCAGACTCTGTACCGTGCTGGGCTGGGCTGTGCATGCAGCCACATCTGGGGAACATGTCAGTGTGGCATACATTAATGAGGGAGGTCCCCGAGAGGAGGAGGTCAGGACGTCCCGTGGAGGCATTTGCGGTCCTGGTGCAGGCGGTGCGGTCTGGCACGCTGGCAGTGGGTGCTCGCGTGTTTGTGGACGGAGCGACCTCCAGCCCTGTCCCAGGGGTGGGAGCTGGCTTCCTGCACCACGTGCAGCTGAGTGGCTCACGGGCTTGCCTGCCCCCAGGTGTTCCCAGCTCCTGCCCTGCGTGTCACCGACACCCTGCACAGCCTGTCCTCCAAGGCATCCTCGCCACGGCCACTCACTCCCGATGAAGCCAGCCGGCGTGTTCTCAGATCCACACTTCTCGCCTGCAGCGGCCTCCCCGTCCTGACCCGACAGCAGCGGCTCCGCCACGGGGCCCGCGCTGGGACAAGGGCCACCCCTTCCTGCCTTGCACATCCCTCCCTGGCACTTTCAGATGTCGTGGGCTCCACTCCGCCGCAGCGAGTGACCCAAACCACCGTCTTGCTCTGTCCACGTGACTCCCTACGGGCCGCTGCCTGGGGCTGTGGAGTGAGCGCTGTCTGGTCTCCTCCCGGCCTGCGGCAGCGTCCCTTCCACACTTCCAAATTCCACCCGAGGCTCAGCTCTCCGTGTGGCTTTCACAGGTAGCTGCGGCCCCGTGCGAGCCCCCTCCTCTCCCCGCCGCAGACACACGGACGTCCCACGTCCCCCTCATGCTGGGCTCTGCACATCCGCACATCCGTCTGTCCGCCGGAAGGTCCCCGGCCCGTCCATGTCACTCTCCGGAGACTGGGGTCCCGTGTGGGACACCTCGGTGCCAGGAGGAATGGTCATGGAGGTTCCAAGTGTCCCTCTCTGGCCCCTTCTCCACGTGCATCAGCCTGGCTGCTGCTCGTTTTAAACACCCTGTTTTGGGAATCGTCCTTGTTCGGGCTCTTGTGGCACATTTGACACTAGGGTACATTCACTGTCCAGGAATTAGACTTTACAACCGCCCATGAAGTGGACAAGGAAACTTAAAAAAAAAAAGAAAATTAAATCCCTCAGATACGTCTCTGGCCAGAAAACAGGGAGCTGCTCTGCAGTCAGGAAAGGGACCTGCAGAAAGCCGTCTTGCCACTGAGCCGGGACAAGCAGAGTGACAGGACTTCACATTTGCATTGTCCACAGACCACACACACGGCTGGCTCTCGGGGTTCTGCCACGCGACGGCATGCCGTCTGAGAGGGAGCCCGAAGGCTCAGAATTGCTGCGTTTCGTTAGTCAACCCCTGCGGAGGTACCCAGGGGCGTTCTGTCACGGTTTGGGGCCCTGGGCTGATGGCCCTTGAATCTTCTGATGGTTAACTTGAAGATTCTCAGCTTTTTACATATGAAGGCTGGAGATTGGAGGGCATCCTCAGAATATCTTGGGGGCCACTGTCTGGTGTCTTGCTTGCTTTCTGCATTTCTGCTGAAGCGAAAGAGACGGTTTCTGAGATGCTGGAGAAAGCAGGAAGTGGTGGGAGGCATGCGGTGAGCCGTCAGGGCGAGGGCGGAAAATGCAAAGCTGTTTGAAGTCGGTGGCCCAGGGACTGCTCTGTAATTTCCCCAGGCAAAGCCCAGCAGTCTTTCTTGGAACAGCCCTGAAAATTTCATGCTCTCAGGTTCTGCTCTGATGTTGGGACCGTCCCCGTGGAGTCCTGCAGGGCTGGGCTGGAGGGCAGCTGGGCCCTAATGTCCCCACGGCCATGGTGGCTTCCCAGCTGCCCCCTGCGGGTGAGCACGGGGCCGCTGCTGGTTGGGGCACTTGGGCCTCGTTTCTCTGCACCGTCGATGAGGCCGCCCACCTGGGTTGACCAGCTTGGGGGTCCAGCTCCCCCCACGGGCCGGTGGGCTGTGGAGGCCAGTCTAGGCTCGGAGGGGATTGCAAGGGCTGCCCCAGCCCGGGCTGGCCGCGGGGCTTGTCTCCTGGGTCTTGGATGACTACATTCTGGCGAGTCCTGGCCCTGTTTCTCTGCAAACTCCCATCCCCCGATGCTGTTCCCTGCTATGGGAATGACTTTGTTCTGAGCCGGCCTGGGCTCGGCTGTAACATGTGGTGGGTACGGAAGGTCGTGAGCTCGCTGTCGGGACCGGATGCTCCTGGGTTCTTCCTGGAGAGACAAAGGGGGTGAGTCTGGGTTTTGCAGGCCTCATGTTCGTGTGATCTGGGGGGCTCACTGCAGAAAACCCACACAACATTACACCGCAAACTGCCCGTGCCTCTGCTCGGGAGGGGTGAAGTGTGGAGAGTCAGCCGGCCTGACCTGGGCAGCTCAGGCCTCTTATTGGTCAAAGTTAAGGAAAAGCATTGGGACAGTGCTCTGTTGCTGAGCTGTCACCAAAGCCCGAGAGGCCAGTGCCTATGACGGGCCTGGAATGCCCACGCTGCCCCACGGGCGCTGTTCTAGAGCATGTCCGTGCTCCGACCATGATTTCTCTTTGTAACAGGATCCCCACGTGTGCGAGCACATTACGGGGCTGAGAGAGCCTTGTGCCGGGAAAATACCCCCGCTCTTCTGTAGCCTGGGAGGCGGAACACCTTCTTCTCGGTGCGAAGGCATGCTTTCCCACGCGGTCACGGCCGCTGGAGGGAGGAAGGCCTTTCTAAGAAAGACACAAAACCTAGAAACCGTAACTGAGAGGATTGACACACACGAGCAGAGAAGACTCAGGGTGACGATCTAGAGACAAGGGAGACCAGCCAAGTGCTCGCAAGCCCGACTGCAGACCGGGGACTCATCTTCCCCACTCCCGCAGAATGCCAAGGAGTCCAACACAGAATGCCAGCCGCTCAGAAGGAAAGAATCAACGCGTTCCTGCATCGTTCTCCGACAAAGGAGACAACAGCACAGGAAGGCCGCTCTGCCTCCAAAGGTTGAGCACAAATTGGAACCATGTTGAAATTTTAAAAAGCAGCGCTTGCTTCTTTCCTTCTCCGGGTGTGGCGGTGGGAAAACGGATTCAGAAGTACAGGCACCTCAGAGGGCCCAGAGAAAGGGCAGAGCGACCTTGGGGAAGAACAAACCCGGAAGGCTGGCGCAACCCCAGGGACAGACCGGTGAGCAGGACTGAGGAGGGCTGGCACCGGGCGCTGTGTACACGGGGGAGCGGACCCGGCGGCAGAGCGAGGCGAGTCTGCGAAGGGATCCGCGCAGAAACCGACACGGCAGCGGGCAGGGCCGCGATGGCCCCAGTAAAGCTGACCGACTAATGCACCCACGTGTATGGAAAGGAGTGTGGGCTGACACGTCGCTCGCCGCAGACCCACGGTGACTTGCCGGCGGATCCCAGTTCCGAACGTCAAAGGCAGAAATAACAAAGTTTGTTTGCTTGTTTGTTTATATATACGGACAGCAAAGCAAAGCTTATTGAGCATCATACAAGGCTCCCGAAGAGGCCAGGGGCCCGAGAGGGTTTCCCTCCAATAAAGCTTGACACAAAAATAGAACATCTTTGTGACCCCCAAGCAGGCAATGTACCTTAAGCAGAAACAAAATGTCTATAAAGGGAAACCCGGATAAGCAGGACTCAAGATTACGTGCGCCTCTTCCTCCAAAGACAACATCATGGGAAGGAGGCGACGGCCCACGGGCAGGGGGAAGACATTTGTGCTACGTGGCGGGCAAAGGGCAGCTGTCTGCTTTGAGCTGCTCCACGTCCCAGGTGAAGGCTCCTGGGCTCTCAGCCGGACGCCTGCACCCCGCATCTCCGGGGAGCTTGGGTTTCTCACGGTCCCCAGGGCTGGACTCTTGAAGGTCCTGGGTAGCTGCAAGCCCTCTTACCTCCTGGTTGTGGAGGAGATGGAACTTGTATGGTTTGAGCCAGTCCAGATTCTGGGGAGCGGGATCAGAGCCTTGGCTGGGGAGCCCGGGGCCACACTGGATGCGGGCCATCATTGGGCCGTCCTTGGGACGTACAACCTGCCCTTCAGACGCACCAGAAATCATCGGTTCAACGATGTTCTCCCGGGCCCGTCCCACCCAGTGGGGAGCTCCAGGACGGCAGGCCCCGTCTATCTAGCGCACGACAGGGTCCTGACCCCCGGACAGGCACGCTGAACGAAAACGATGCCCCGCTTGGACGGGGGGAGCCTCATTTGATGAATATCAAAGGAACCTTTTAATAGAGGATGTAAAACGTATGGAGCTGGGCGGCTGTGGACACTCAGGGCAGCTGCTCCTGTGCCTTCAGTCATTCCATTTTTATTTTTTATTTTTATCTTTTTTAAGATTTTATTTCTGTATTTGGCAGAAAGAGGAAGCATGAGCAGGGCGGAGGAGTGAGGGGAGAGGTTGCAGCCGGCGCCCCGCTGAGCAGGGAGCCCGATGCAGGGCTCGACCCCGGGACCCGAGCCGAAGGCAGGCGCTTCACCGACGAGCCACCCAGGCCCCTGTTCCTTCATTTTTAAAACTCAACATCATGACACGGCATTCCCGCCGTGGGCCCGAAGCAGCGCTTGGGGTCTGGTCTGTCCACTTCGGAATTCCCGCGGGACCGCTCTGCAGTGACGTCAGCTTTCATCCAGTGTGTGCCCCCCACCGTCGGGGGACGGCTCGGGCAGACACTGACCTGCTGAACCCTACGGCGGCCGCACTGGGGGGGCATCCGCCACCCCGTGTCACCACTGTGGGCTCCGGTCTAGAGAGACCGTGCCACGCCCGCCCGCACCTGCACAGCTGCAAGACCGGCCCTGCCCACGAGGTGTGCTGCTGCTCCGGGCGGCACCCGATCGCGAGGCTGGGGGGGGACAGTGCGTGGGCCCGGATCGGGGCCGGCAGGGGTCCCGTGGGGGAGGGGTCCAGACTCGTCTCCCCAGAAAAGCATCTGAAAATGAAGCCCGTCCGGGGCTTCCAAGTCTGCAGGCTGCTCAGTGATTTGTGGAGGAGAAGCCCTCGTGGTGCCAAGTTTGTTTATTCTTGGCGAGAAACAATTTCCTCTTTCTGAGAAAGGAGGCCGCAGAGAACATAAAACATTTCTTCCGAACAACTTTGGGCCCAGCTCAGGCCTGGGGACTCAATGTCGACTGGCTTATTTTTCCTATAAAAGGCTCCAGGCGTCAAAAATCAAGGGGAAAAGTGTTGGGCAGGAGCTTTGGGAAGTGGCTTGTCCCCCGTGTAGACGGGCTGTTTGCTACCCTCCTGCTCGGGCAGTTGGAGCGCTGGGCTGGGAGCGGGTCTGGAGGGACAGGTGTGAGGCAACACGTTCCCTCTGCTCTGGGCCCCTCAGCGCCACACCTGGCGGACGGGTTTGCTGCGGCTGCTGGAAGCTCGTCCTTCACTGGCCAGTGGTGTCCTGGGAAGGACGGAACGAAGCGCGCCGGACAGCTTCCGCCGCGGAAGTCGCTCGTCTCACGGCTCCGGAGGCGGAAGTCTAGGCCAAGATGGGGCAGGGCTGGCTCCTTCTGAGGCCGCCAGGGACCATCTGGTCCAGCCCCTCTCCAGCTCCCCTGTCGGGGTCACTGACAATCTTTGGTCCCTTGGCTGGTAGATGCGTCCCCTCATCTCTGCCTCCACGTTCTCTCGGCGCCTGCCTGGGAGCATGTCTGTCTCTGTGTCCAAACGCCCCTGTTTTATGAGGCCCCCGGTCCTACTGGATCAGAGCCCAGCACGCTGACCTCACTTAAACTTGACCATCTGCCGCACCCTACTTCCAAATGAGGTCAATTCGCAGGTGTTGAGGCTTAGGTCACAGTCCAACCCATGGCAGGGGCTGTTCTGAAGGTTTCCCCCGTGCTCACCGACTCCCCAGCCACGGGCATAAGCCAGGGTACGGGCTGAGCTGCTGTAACCGAAGGAATCAAGGAATCGGCCACTGGGGCTCAGACTAGCACCGCGTCCCTTCCTCATGCGGATCGGAGCAGAAGCCGCCGTCCGGGCCCGAGGAGGGTGAGCTCCACCGAGGCACTTGGGAGCCCAGAGTTCTCCAGTTGCCGCTAACAGCACACTTTTCAGCCTGCAACCTGGCTCCGTGTTCCTGGACGGCTTCCCCAAATAGACCACTGGACCCCTGCCGAGGTCCACAGCCTGCAATCAGACCCAGGTCCCCACGCAGACAGCCAGGAGCAATGCGCATTTCTGTCCCCCAGGGAAGCTTCCTAGTAACGCTGATTCCTGCAGGCCTCCAGGACTCTGGTCCACCGTCTTCCCTCACACCCAGTCACCCCCAGGCCCCGGGCGAAGAGGACACGTGGTCAGCTCTTCCTGCTTCACTCGTTACCCCGAACCCAGAGGCTGGGAACAGCACTGGTGACCACATGGTGTCGGGAGGTCGGGGTCAGGGCACACACACGGTGGTGCAGGCAGAGCTGGTCCCCGTGGCAGGTCCCCCGAGATGCTGGCTGGGCAGGGGACCTGCGTCCTGGCAGGCGGGACTCGGCTCCTTGTGGGCTGTCCTGAGTTTCCCGCCGTGCGGATTTCTCCAGCACGACCGCTTTCTCCACCGAGGACACGAGGCAAGCCAGCCAAGGAGCGGGAGTTCAAGCTGGACACAAGTCGCCGTCTCCCGCAGCCCGGTCTTGGAAAGGACATCCCTTCATCTCTGCTGCCTCGGACGCGGGAGGGCCGGATGCCAGCAGGTGGGGCGCTCTGGGGGCCGCTCTGGGGGCCGCTCTGGGGGCCGCTTCCTGCACTGCCTTCCTTGGTCTGTCCTCTGGGTCCCCGCGGTTTGCGCTTCTCCGGCCTCACCAAAGACGGAGGGTCCTCGCTTAGGAGCGTCTCAGCCTCCTTCCTGTCCTACTGTCTCTCTCCTTGACCCTCGGTGGGTCTCCCGTGCCTCGCCCTGGCGTCTCCATTAGACAAAGCCACGGCCACAACGGTCACGGAGACCAGCCGGTCTCCGCCTTGAGGCTCTCGCAGACGGGAGCGGGGCGGCTGCGCCCAGGCTTCTACGAGACTCTGTGCCCCACTGGGAGGATGCGTGAGGCCCGCGTCGTCTCTTTTGAGGGTCCTGTGGTCTCAAGAGGACTCGGACGCTTTGGTCCTTCTCAGGTGTGGACAAAGACTGGACGGTCACACGGTGGCTTTACTACCACCCGTCTCCTCTCCCATCTTACTCTAAGCATCTGGAAGAAACAGTAAGAACCTTTGATGTTTTGGCTGACGATGCCCGGCTGACCCCACAGTCTGTAGGCTCCGGTCCACCTGCCTTGTGGCCACCAGCCGTGCCGCTAAGCTCGGGGCCGCTGCTGCGGAGCGAGGACCCCTTCCTCAGTTTCCTCAGCGTGCCCTCGGGTCCTGGCACGTGCTCACTGGCAGTGTCGGCAAACCCAGGTTTCGGCTACGGTCTGTCTGGGGCAGCTCGTCTCCGCTCCCGCCCCCTGAGATCTGCCAGCTTGTGCGCGGTCGCTCCACATCCCACCACGACTTCAGGGACGTGTTGCAGCACCCGCTGTCAGCTGTGTACCTGCCCAGACTTGGTGTTTCAGAACAGTCACATTTCTCACATCGGGACGCAGGTGAAGCTGGCCTGAGTCCCCTGCTCAGAGCTCCTCACGCCTGCAGGGCTGGTGTTCAGCGGGGGCTCAGGTCCTGCTTCCAAGCTCACTCCCGGGGCTGCAGAGCCAGGACCACAGGCCTCAGGCCCTCGCCCCGGGGGCTGTCCGCTGGGGTGGCTTGTCCCTCCCAGCAGCAAGTGGGAAGAAGGCCGGGGGGGCGAGGATGGGGTCATGATCTTCGCGGGTGAGTCTCGGAAGCGACATGTCGTCGTCCTTACCACAGTCCACTTGTTGGAAGCACAGGTCCAGCTTGCACACACACACACAAACACACACGTGCACACTCACATGCTTGAGAACATGTATACACATCACACACATACACACTTACATAATACCCACATCCGCACTGATACCTGTACACACCCGCACACACGTACGTACTCAAACCCCATGCACATTTACACACCTGCAAACTCACAAACACACACACACACACAGACACACACACACACCTGGGAGGGTGAGAGGTATGAACTCCAGGAAGTGGGGATCCCTGGATGCCATTAGAGAAGCTGCCTGGCCCAGGGACCAAGGCGTAAAGAGGTCCCCTTCCACTCCCGCCTGGCGTGTCTGGGGCAGGAGGCCTCTGCCCCTTTGGCTCCTATTTCTTTGGGGGAACAGAGCTTCCCCTGGGCCTACAGGAACAGGCGGGAGCGCCCCTGCAAGACGGCGCCCTCCCTGATCGGGAGCTGACGGAGCCCGATGCCCAGAGTCCCCTCCGCCCGCTCTGCGCCCTGGACTTCCTCACCTCCGAGCCCCGCTTTGCTGCAGGCTACGGGCTCAGCTCCAAGACTTGCCTTCACCTGACGTGCCACAGACGTGGTCAGTAAGAGGACAGGTGCCCCAGGGGACAGGGGACATTGGGGCTAGCCACTGGTCTTTGAGGTCCCTTGGGGGTCCTGACCCCCAGGATCCTCCGTGCACCGGGGTGATGCTGCCCTCTCCGTGGAAGGCGGAGTTTGAGCCTCAGAGGCCACATCCCTGGAGCTATAAGCAGAAATTCCCTCTCTGGTGTATCTGGAACATGGTTCTGTCCTGTCTCTAGGGGTTTCCCAAGAACAGGGCAGTGGCCACGTCGCAGGTTTCCAGATTCCAGCAGACAGAAAGCTGTGCCAGGTGGGCCCTGAGGAAGCCCCCCCGGGGGCTGTGACGGGCTCTGTGACATCAGGGTGGGTGGACAGAGCAGCAGGCCTGAGCTGGGATGCCAGGGCCAGCCGCGGCTTCTGTCCTCAAATCCTGGCCGGCAGATTGAGAGCTGACCTCATTCTCTGGTCCTCCCTGAAGTCTCCTGGGCATCGGGGCCATTGTCCTGCACGCCCATTGTTAGCAAAGCACTCCGGGTTGCAGAAAGTTGATTCCCAAGCCCTTTCACTGGCTCTGTCCGTGTTCCCCACCTTTGTCCAGCTGACTTCCTGCTCCCTCTGAGACTCTTGTCTGGTAACCCTCTTGGCGACAGTTCTCTCAATCAAACAGCAAAGCAAGGCGCCTCGGAGGCTCCGTTGTTAAGAATCTGCCTTCAGCTCAAGTCATGACCCCGGGGTCCTGGGATCGAGCCCCGCATCAGGCTCCCTGCTTGGCGGGAAGCCTGCTTCTCCCTCTGCCCCTGCTTGTACTTTCTCTCTCTCTCTGTCTCTCTCTGTCAAACAAATACACAAACAAATACTCAAACAAATCCAACAAAACCTCTGTCTGCCTTCAGGAAAGTTAAGAAACTCATCACACTGGCTTAAGAAGTGATTTTCTAGCTGGATCCTTTCTCCAGACAGGCTCAGTGTACTCAGAGATCTCTCAGCATCTCCCCGAGCTCTAGTTTGCAAAAGGATAATATTGTTAATCATTCTACAGATTGAGAGTCGCGTGACCAGTAATAAATACGTGCGGTTGGCTGAGCGCCGTGCTGGTAGAGTCACCCTGCATGAGTCCTACGGTCCTCCAACGGGGAAATCAGGGCTCCGAGACACGAGCCCATGGCTGGCATCCAGTAACTGGGCAAGGGAAGTGGTTTAAAAACCTGTCTGCAACCCCTGGGACACTCTTGCCATCCAGAGGCAGAGTATAAATCTCCCCTCTTGGATATGGGCTGGATTTGGTGATTGAAAGGCTAGATTAGAAAAGGCGCTACTGTCTCGTCCTGACTCTCAGGAGCCGTGTGCTTGGATCCCAGCTGCCATGTTGGAAGGAAGCCCAGGAGGGGTCCCAGCCGGCAGCCAGCACCAAGGGCGCGGCTTTCACGGGAGTGATCTTCCAGGTGTTTCTGGCCTCATGGCCACTTCTAAGCTGTCCCTGCTGAAACCGCAGACTTGGGGTCTGAATAAATGGGGTGGCAATGGGTAGCCAGAGCACCAGGTCTGTGTCTCCGAAGGCCTCAAGAGGGAAAGTAAGATGGGGGCTGACCACGCCTCTGGCTCTAGGCCCACGGCCCAGATTCCATGTGTCCGCCCATGGGAGACTGTCCCCCTCGAAGAATAACTCCCTGTTCCTCCCTCTCTCCACCCCTGGTGCCCTGGCACATTCTACTTCTTGTCTCTGGGAATTCGAACCCTTGAGGGAGCTCCTCTAAGAGGAGTTCCATGCATGTAATTAATTCAAACGCTGCAGTATTTGTTCTTTTGTGACTGCTGCTTCCACGGAGTCGCCTGTGGGTCAGGGGCCACCCACATTGCAGTGTGAGTCAGAATTTTTTCCCTCTTGAAGGATGAACATGGGTGTGCAAACACATGATTTCATGTGCCTTGGGTCTTTGGTGATGGCTCCCGCGTCCCTGGGTAGACTTGGGGCACCCCAGGCTCCTGGCAGCCGGCTGTCTGTGGGGTCCAGGTCTCAGCCTGCCCAAAAGCTTCCTGACAATGTGGACTCTGCACGTGGCCTGGGCCCCCTCAATGCACACGCCACCCCCCCCCACCCCGACCCCAGGGCCAAAACCGGCTCCGGCAGCTGTCGGGTGTCCTCCCATTGAAGAGGTCCAGGTGCCACCAGACACGGCCCATGAATTATCTGTAACTAGCTTCCTGACAGCCACCGCTGTCATCCCACCTGTCGCAAAGATGAAATCTCAAGTTTCTTTGGTCTTCTCGGGTCAGTCAGCGCTTCCACGGCCGGCCAGCATACACACACGTAAATGCAGGGACAGCCCTTCTGGGCTTTTCTTTGTCAGACTGTCCTGAATCAGCAGGACAGGCCAAGGCGGGTGGAGAAATCCTGGTGGAGCCACCCAAAAGGACACTCCGTGAAACCAAGTTTATTGCCGACAGAGATGACGCGGCCGACTTCTAGTCTGGCCGCACAGCTGTGCAAAATTGTTCAGCAGGCCGGGCCAGCGGATTCTGAGCAGAATGGACTGGCTATAAAATTTGATAGGCTGTCAGGGCTTGTAAGACAGATGGGCTGGGGCGGGTGAGGGGCCTGGGCCTAAAGGTTATGCTCCGAGTGGCTCTCGGACCTACAGGGCGGTCTGGGCATTGAGACACATGATAGCCACCCAGGAGCTTTTTTCCAGAGCCAAAGGAAAGGAAGGATGGATTGCAGGCTGGCCGCCCTGATAAACAGGAGAGACGAGGGGTAGAGGGTCGTAAATCAGGGTGTTTAGGAGGTGTTAGGATGCAAAGACCTCTGGGAAGGGAGAAGAGTCTGATTGTATTTCCCGTAAAATTCCCTTTAGCTGCTAAATGGGTCTCACTTGGTATGTTTGCAGGACATTCTCCAATAGAGGATTTCTGGCAGTGCTCTGGACAGGATTGGCAGCCCAAAGAACTGAGGAACCCAGAGGTGGTGACAGTTCTCTCCGGACCGCAGGGCAGTTGAGCGGTCAGGAGCAGGCATGGTTACTGTCTGGCCGGCCCCAGAGGACCCTGCAGACGGGAGGCTTGGCACGCAGGGTGGCTGTCCCACGACCGCCTCTCACTGACCTCTGCTCTACCCAGGGCTCCTGCTCGGGGCTCTCAGCCTGGTTGCCTGTCATGGCCCAACCGATGCCAGCCCAGCTGTAGACGGAAGGCTGAGAGCCCCGTGAGCTCTGCCGGGCTCTGCCTGCTGCCTCTCGGAGCTGGACAGCCACCCTCTCGGATGTCTGAGCCCCATGTGCATTGTCAGGTTTCTTAGTGACACAATTTCCTCTCTTGCCGGGTGTTGGTTTGCATTTCAACTGATTTGAGCAAAAGAAGTATTACCAGCAGGAGAGCTGCAGTCCTGGCTTGGTTTTCCCTCGAAGGTTGGATTTGCACAGGACTCACTGACTTCTTTCGAAGACAGGAAATCCAGGCTAAATCCAGTGTATTTAGAAATGAGCAGAAGAGGAAGAACCATATCGTTGAGCTGATTGTGTAAGAGCCAGAGTGGCCTTTGGAAGGAAATTTAGAACATATAATTATTAAATGAGAAATACCTATGATTGAAAGACTTTGAAACAAGTACTAAGTCATGAAGCTAGGAAAGGACCAGCCATGTAAACCTAGAGGAAAGAAGGAATAAAAACAAATGCAGTAGATTTTGAAGCATAAATAAGTGGAAAGCACCCGAAGATAAGACCCATAAAATCCCTGTCTGGTTCTTGGGAAACAGCCCTTCCCTCCCCCAGCACTTACACAAGCGCCCAGACACGCTTTGCAAATCTGCTCCAGTAAGAGAGCAGACAGACCATTAGAGATGCAAACAGTTCAACTCCAAGAGGCGGATCCGCCAATTTTTTATCAATAAATTTGGAAATCCAGATAGAATTGCCAATTCCCTTAGAAACTGAAGTCAGTAACTTCAGACTGCCCCAGGCTTAAGAAGAATTCTGGATGCACCAAAAATTACAGAAGAAACGGGAAACGTAGTCAAAGCTGGACTTCGCCTGGAGGCGCTGTGCTCCGCACGGTTGGAGACTGGTGTAACCTTAAAGAAACTGCCCATTCCCCCATTGTTTAACGTGTTTTTCAAGGGACTGCAAAAAGAAAAAACTTCGCATGTAATTTTCCATCCAAAGGCAGAACATACTTGAGAGTAAAGTTGGATAGAACAAGAAAGTATACATGATAGACAAATTGTAAGTAGCATATGTAGTAATGACATTTAAAACATATTTCCATTATTGTCAGGAAAAAAAATACTTCTCTGCCTCACACAAATAGATTGTCAATACTGTTTATGAGATATCAGCAAAAACAGTGAAAAATAAAACATCTAAATATTTAAAACGGAGAGATGTGATTTTATCATTTGTATGTAAGAAATTCAAGATAATCAATTGTACTAATTTGAATTAAAAAAGCTTAATTGCATTGCTTGATCCAAGAAAAATGGATTGACAAAACGATTATTCTAAATTCCAGCTACAAATGAATGTATTTTTTAAAAAGATTTTATTTATTTATTTGGCACAGAGAGAGAGATCACAAGTTGGCAGAGAGGCAGGCAGAGAGAGAGGAGGAAGCAGGCTCCCCGCCGAGCAGAGAGCCCGATGCGGGGCTCGATCCCAGGACCCTGAGATCATAACCCGAGCCGAAGGCAGAGGCTCAACCCACTGAGCCACCCAGGCGCCCCACCTAATGCATTTTTTTAATGAGAAGGTCATATTCATAGGATGATTAAAATCAGACAAATTTGCATAATAAAAATAAAAAGATACATGTAATACTTGTTGGTGTGGCTTCAGAATGTGACCTTGTTTGGAAACAAAGTCATTACAGCTGTGATTGTTACACTGGACTGAGATCATACTGGAGCAGTGTGAGCCTCTAATCCAACGTGACTGGTAACGTATAAAAAGGAGAAATTTGGAGAGAGAGACACACACCCTGGGAGGGCGCCATGTTGGGGGCAGAGACTTGGTGACACTTTCACAAGACAAAGATGCATCCAACCTCAGAAGTCGGGGCACATAGGTGTGGAACCGACTCTCCCTCGACTCACCAGAAGGGACTGGTCCCGTGGACACCTTGACCTTGGACTTCTGACCCCCAGAATTGAGAGATGGTACGTTTCTGCTGTTCAAGTCACCCAGGCTGTGGTACTCTGTGATGGCGTCCCTAGCTGACCCACACAGCTCTTCACGAGAGACCCTCTAAAAATCTCTGCTGGAAGATCTAACGGAGGGCTTGAACAAAGAGCGAAATCCACCATATTCATGCGTGGAAGGTCTAAAAATTGTAAATAGAGCATTCCTCTCGCCCCCAAGTTAATATATAGAAATCACTATAATAACAGCAGGGCCCGGGAAGTGAGCATTTTCAAGAACGGTTTGTCAGGGTAATTTGTCACTATGTAACAAAATGGAAACTTTGTATACCGCGAACTGTATTTACCCAGTGATTGTGCTGTGAGGGTTCTTTTCTTCAGAAATCCTATTCTTCCTCTGGTTGTAAAGAGGCGGGTTCAAGAAATCTCACTGCAGCATAGTCTGTAATGGGTACTAAGCGGGAGAAAACCCTTAAATGATTGCCAGTAACGGTGGACAAATAAATTACAGAACAGAGAAAGTCTAGAATGCAATGCATTGGTCAGAGTAATGTGATGTTCGTATGTGTAACTGATACAGGAAGATGCCTAGGACACATTTTTAAGGGATCAAAGCAGGTGTACTTGGAACACGAATACGCTATTATTTTTTCTTTTTCACTCCCCACCAGCCTAAAACCAGAGCACACACCCTGGGCCTCCCCCTGCGTTCTGGGCTTTGCTCTGGGGCCCCTTCTCTTGATCGTCCTTGACTGAGTCCCACCACGGATCCGGCTCCTCAGAACACAGAAGCCGCTCTTTTTGGAGCAGATCGGTGAGCGGACAGTCTCTTCCTTTGGGGACCTTAAGCACAGTGGACAGTGCATGTAGGTTTGTGTTTTCTGTTTCAAGTTTCAATCCTCCACCAATCGTCTCCTTGGCTCAAAAGCCCTGGTGCTTCTCTTGGTCAAAGCAGGGGGCAAAGGACAAGATATGTTAGACATTTGTGCTGACTCTTTGCTAAATTAAAAAAAATAAAAATAAAAAATCCCCTTTCTCTGGCCCACATGATGCACACATACACATGTTGAGTACGTGGACAGGGATCTGAAAACATTCACAGCAGACAGCTCCTGGAGTGGACCTGGGCTGGGACGATCCCTCCGGGAGGCTGGAGGGGAGTGATTGGGGAGGTCCTTCTGGCTCTCGAAATTCAATATTTGGTATCTCCCAGCAAGCATGCATTACTTTTGCAGTTTAATAACTCAATAGCACCTGGAGATGAAGACACATGTACCCAGCTTTAATTCAAAAGCACGGGGTTGGTTAAACACCCGCCAAGCAAAGGTCCAGTCTGGGTGTGGAGGTCACGGCCTGCCAAGGGGGGCGTGCAGCCACCCCCCCCCTCATTCTGTAGACACAAAAAGCATCTCAGCTGATCCTTTCAAGAAGGAAACCCAGAACTATTGTTTTTCAGCTAACTCTAACTATTGCTGCGTTCAGCTAAGGACGCAAGTACATGAGGGCTGCTCGGCTACTTAGCATCTCACGACACCTGTCCCAGGAGGGACGAACTACTCAGGTGCCCGCCCCTCGGCGATGATAAAATCCGTTCCCCACATTCCAGAGGTTTGGAAGAGCAAAGACGGAAATGCTTTTCCTACTCAAGTCCGCGGACCCCTTGAATTCTCAGCTCAGACCCTGGGATAAACCTTTGGAAGTTGGTCTGTGGCTTCATGAGTGACTCATTCCAGAACGGAGTGCCGATGAGCTCATTTTCGCGATGGCCAGACGGCGTTCTCCAAGACAGCTCCAGAAACATCAATCTTTGTGAGAGCAGAAGAGTAGAAGAGCCCCTGTCTAAAAACAGTTTTCTCCGTGCGTTTCTCAGGACATAGTCCCAGAAGACAGTGAGGCTGAATGGAGGGAAACTGCCTTGTGGCCCGGAAGCTGTTCTGGGAGGAAGGCTGCGGGCCCCTGGAGAGTGGCAGGAAGGTGCCGCTTGCTGCAGGGACCCGTGATGATTTGGGGAAACAGGACCTGCTGGCCTCCTCCTCAGTTCCTGGACCAGGAAAAAGCTGGCTGCTCCTGGCCTCCGTGGGTCCCTGCCCCCCTTCTAGGACACCTGCAGAGGAGGGGAGACCCTCCCAGCCCCTTCCATCTGGCAGGAAGCTGTCAGGCCGCTCCTGGGAGGGGAGTGCTCTCTCCACCCTTCCGAGCCCCCGTGGGATGAATAGACGGACGGAGGGGCCGGGCTGGACGGAAAGTCTTGTCTCGGGGAGTTTTCATGACCTCATGTGCTTTATCAGGTTCTCCCCTGACTTGGGCTTTCTGTCCTGTGGGAGGTGGAGAGCGCCGGGCCAGGTGGGGCTGCCGGGGGCCGTCCCCGGCCCCGATAATGCCCCGGGGAGCCTCCGCTGGCACTCAGCGCCGATGAGCTCACCCGGAGGAGGGCCCTGACCTCATTCCTGCAGGGCATTTCCTCTGCTTCCTGAACTGCCAAGATCAGCTATATTTTGTTCTCACCAGGAGCCAGCCGCACGCGTTGCCTGGGCTGGGAGGACCCTGGGAGTCTGCAGACCCGTGCATGTGGGACTCACAGTGATAATCCCCGGGTGACCAGCCCGCGGGCCACTGTGAGAAATCGGTGATTGCCTGCCCTTCTGGGAGCTGGTGACGCGTGCGTTTGTGTTACGGCCTCAAGTCTGAAGACTGGCTGTCTGGAAGCAGCACGCTCACCCCTCAGAGACGGCTGTTCCATGCAAGTTCCTAGACCCCACGTCCTAATAATTTTAATAGAGTGTGTGGTGTGTGCACCTGTGTGTATGCGAGTGCATGTGTGTGTAGCGTGCATATGCGTGGTGGGAATGTGTGCAGGTGTTGTGTGCACACACTCGTGCGTGTGCACGTGTTGTGTGCACACGTGTGCGGTGTGTGCATCTGTGGTGTGCATGTGCATGCGTGTGCACACCTGTGTGTGCATGTGTGTGCACGTGTGTGCACTGGTGCAGAGAAGGGAAGAGGCAGGATAATCATTTTTATGCAGTGGCCCCGCTGCTGACGTCCCGTAAATCTCACTGCCTCGGAACTCAGGATCAGAGCTAGTCAGCGTGAGTTTTCTTTCACAGATTGTGCACCGAAAATATGGTGACAAATAGGGAAAACAGAAGCAGTCTGGACAGTCTTTCCAAAAACTGAATCCCACGCTCAGGGATGCTAGCTTTTGGTAAACTTGGGTCCGTCGACTTCCTGCAGTCTCGTGAGAAGGCTGCGGGCAGCCTGGTCTCCAGCCCCCGTGTGTTTATCCAACGAGCAGGGGGTTTGCCCAGTTTGGTCAAGCAGCGGGAGTTGGGGGTCACACCGGCCTCTGCGGTCAGGGGCCCAGTGAGTGTCCGCGGGCAGGACGCTGTTTACCCCAAACCTGCCTTTCTGTCAACACAGGAACATTTGTCTCCTGTCGGCTCCGTGGGAGCCATTGCCGGGAACATTCCCGGGGTCGCTGCTGTGGACGGCTTCGCGGCCAGGCGCCCCGGGGCGGCGCGGCTCTCCAGCTCGCCCAAGTGACTCCAAGTCCAGTTTGGTTCAGAGAATGTTCTTAATTATTTATAAACTACACTAACAGCTGGATTATTTTGTCTAAGAAAGTTCCCGTATCAATGCTTTAAACACTCTGGTCTTTGGGAATTTATTTCATGTTCACGGGGCAGTGTGTGCATTTGCTGCATTTGGGTCCTGGTTTGAGGTCTTGGCAGGAGGGATGTAGGCACATCTGGATCTAGCCGCATGTGTGTCACATGCACCGTGTCACCCAGCTGGACGTCAACGGAACGCCATCTCTCTCGGGCAGCTCACTCCGCTCACTCTCCCACAAGGACGCTGTCTTCACGTCCAGTGGGAAAAGGGTCTCCGCGGCCTCTCGAACCCAGGGAGGGAGGCTCCCGGCTCCCAGCTCCCGTTCCGCCGTCCGCAATGGTCTGGCCGGCATTTTCCTCTTGCCTTTTGGCACCTACTCAGCATTGTCCCCTGTGCACAGCCAGTCCACTCTGGGTGCCCGCCGGGGGTCCTCCCGGGCAGCTGCCTGGCCCTGCCCTCCAAGGTTAGCTTCCCGCCGCTGGGAGCCACCACCCCCGGGCTGGGTCGCCAGTAGCCCAGGACAACCACCACGGCTTCATTTTCCTCGGAGCATTTGTGTTTTCCGGGCTGTTTCTTTCTAGAATGAGATCCCAGAGACCAAAATTTTTTCCTTCCCTCCTTCTGCCTCTGGGTCGCCCCCGTGATGCTGTTACCGCAGCCTCTTGTCCTCCGCAGGTGGGCGCGGGCTGAAGGCTGCGGGCAACCCCGTGGGCTGGCTGGGGAGAAGGGTGCCTTCATCTGAGAGCCCAAAGGACGCCTTGGTTTCCCCACCCTGAGGCTCCCAAACTCGCGTATCAGCAGAAGCAGCTCCTTAGAGACCTCGTGTGCACAGGAGATGAAGGCGACGCAGGAGGGCCAGGGGCCGGATCCCGCCGTCTGCGGTGTGGGCTGTGGGCTCTTCAAGCTCTACCTGCCCGGGGCAGCCTGGAGAAACCTGGGGCCTTGGGACGACAGAGCGTGTAGTCTGCGGGCTTGTCTCGAATCATCACATACAAGGCTCCAGATCTTTTATTTTTTTCCCTTCTGGGGCGTAAGGAAGCCACATTTGGATAAGGTTTTAGTTGGAGAAGAAAGACTCCTTTAGTTAAAATATCTTTTGTATTGGGCCTTTCCTTGTCTTTGTGTTTTCAGGGAAAGTTGACAGGGAAGAAAGAATCCCGTTGTTTCAATGTGCGACTCTTCCTGAGAGCAGGTGGAGGGTGGACTCAGCCCAGGAAACAGTCAGTGTGTCAACACAGTGTCCCGATCTATAAATAATCCTCTCCGGGCAGGACCAGGGGGGCAGGGGTGGGCGCTCTGACAGCTCAGAGACTAACAAATCTATTTTGCTCATGGAAACATGGCTAAAGCATTCTGGGGGGTGGGGGGGAGAAAGAGAGAGAGCAGACTGTGCTCGTTCCGAGCGCGCGTTCTGAGTGCAGCGACAGATGGGGAGGGGACGGCGCCCCATCTCCCGTCAGAACATCTGTACGGCTCCAGGGTCCCCTGTGAGCAAGGTCCGGCTCTCGGGGCTCCGAGGTCAAGGAAGCAATGCCAGGACTCTGCATGAGCAAACGCACCGCTCAGCCTCCTTTCTCGGCAGACGACCCTGTCTTTGGAAAACAGCTATTATTTCTGGGTCCAATGTTTATGACGTGGCCGTTCCGTGTACCTCTCCGGAAACTTCAGGTTGTAGGCAGAATCATCAGAAAATCCTTTCCCGGTGGCCTCCCCCAAACTCTTTCATGGGAATCTCTTTTCCAGATAGCGCTGCTGTCCTTGGGGTTTTTGGAGCGAGGAGAGTGTGTCGCGCCTTCCAAAGGCTCTCTCGGGCCCTGGCTCCCGGCCACGTTCTGCGCAGGTTCTCTCTGTCCGGCTCCCTGCGGAATGGATGGGGTGCCAGGACGTGGATTTGCAGCTGGGCCCGGGGCTTTAACTGTCACAGGCTGTGGCCTTGGGGAGAGACTATCGGAGGCCGACCTGGCCTGGGACCTCAGTCCTTGTTTCTCAGCCCACGGGGTGGCAGGATCTGTGTGCATGGGTTGTGGCATCTGTGCAGACGGACTTGTCACACCGTGCGCCGGCTGAAGACATTGCATCGCGATTTCCTAATGCTGGGTCCACGGGGCCTTAGGGAGGGCATAGGCAACGCTCGGGGCTTTGTGGGCGCGTAGGAGGGAAGCTTTGTTTTCAAGGAGCTGCACCTGCCGCTGGCTCCCCCACCAGTTGCCCGGGGAGGGCCCACGAGCCCCGCGAGGCGGGATGGCAGGGGTCACGGCAGACCCCTCACGTTTCATTGGCTCTTCCTAGCACCTCCGAGTGCGAGCCAACAGGCCGACTGCAGAGCGCCATGGAGCGTCTTCACGAAGAACATTCCGGATTTGAAGAAACGTTCCTATAACTCGCGCTCCCTCTCATTAGGTTCTTTTGTAATCCCGTGAATTTTATTCCACGAAGGGGTGCGCTCTTCCATGAACGGGTCCCCGGGCCTTGCCAGACGGCACCAAGGGTCCACGCCCAGAAGTGGACGGGCAGAGAGGGACACGCAGCCCTGGGCGGGCGAGGGGCCTCCCAGACTTGTGTGTCCTGCGGCGGGGAGGCGGAGACGGCCGTCCTTCGCTAGGAGCGGACGTGGTGCACCTGGTCCTCTACGCAGACAGTAATGCCATGATTTTGTGTGGAACGCACACGGGGTCGTCGCTTGGGGGACTCAGGCCTCTGCGTCGTCGCTTGGGGACGTTAGCCTCCTGCGCAGGTTTCCTGCAGCTTTAAGCTGGAAAAGGGGCGTTTCTTACGGTCGGTTAGGATGGGGACGATGGACATCAATGGACAGACCAACTCCAGTACAACATAGGACTCAGAAGTTCTATTTTTTTCCTTTTTTTCTTTTTTTGGCCTGGTTTTGGCCACACCAGGGACATGGGTAGTAATTCCCGATAAGGGACCGTGGGAGCAGTCCCTGGCGTCTGAGCGACGACAGTGCCGGGAACACTGACGTTCCCGCCACCCGCCGGGTGCACGAGTGTGAGGCCCCCAGCCTCCCGGCTGCGAGCCCAGCAGCGCCTGCCCGCGGCAGGGAGCGGACGGTTTCTGGGGATTCCGGGGACGCCCAGCCGACCCCGTTCTGCAGCCACAGTCGCAGCTTCCGTGAAGAACACCGCGTCTCATCCTGGTTTCAGTGCAGGTGATCCTGCCTTACAAAGGTCACACTCAGAAAACGAGGGCCTGGAAATACCAGTCCCTTTGGTGGAAACAGCCCAAGAGCTGAAACAGTCCTACGGGTGGGCTCAGGCCAAACCGCTGTGAAAAGATATTGACGTTTTCACTTTTTGTTCGTTTCCTGTCCTGTCTTTACTTCCTTCTTGTGATTTCCTGAGTCAGACAGTTTCTTGGGAGGCTGGTCACCCGGGTAAGGACCCCACAGGCTGCGTGGGAACCAGCGAGCTTCATCCCCTCGTGAGCCGGGAGACCCCCACCTGGGGCAGAGGCGCCCGTCTTTCTTCCCTCTGCCTTTGGACGCGGTCCTGCCTGGGGCTCTCGGCTCAGACGGCTCTGGACAACAGTGAAGCCCACACTCTTGGCCAACCTTCTAGGCGTGAGCCCGGCCTTTGCGGTCAACAACCCTTTCAAGGTGGGAAGTTGAAAGTATCAAGATCTCTCTTTGCTTGTGCTTGGAGAAAAAACAGCAACCCAGCACGTCTCCGCATCAGACCACCCCCGTCTCCCACAGGCTGTGGGTCCCCACCTGGGTCAGCAGAGGCTTCTCGACTTCACCGTTGCTGGTGTGGGGCCCGCCTGCAAGTCTTGGTTCCATACATGGACGCGCGGAAGCATGGAGACGTCGAGCTCCTTCCCCAGGGTCACGTGAGGGCTGGGTGGGGTGTGGACCTCGCAGGCTGGCTCCATCACTGTCCGATGTCCGCTGGCTCCGAGCCTCCAAGTGAGGTCACCAGGGTACTGCCATTCCTCAACTGTCAGCCCTGGACCAAGGGCTCCCTCTGCAAAGCCGGCTCAGCTGCCCACAGACCGGGGCCCCTGCTTCTCTGCGATTCTTGGTGCTTTCCTGGGTTTGGCACAACGCCCACCAGGGCCCTCCGCACACTTCGTTACGGTTACCGTTTGCGGCCTGTCTCCTGGCTGACCAGCGAGCTTCCACCGGTGTCCACCCCTCCCAGAGCCTCATGGCAGGCGCTTGCTGCCATTCGTTCAATGACCAAAGGAAGAAGCAGAGACAAAGCTGTAAGGGACAGAGACAAAGCGCCTCCTGGGTCTCACCCGTCACCAGCTGAGTAAGTACTTCGGCCCCTGTTGCCCTTGGTCATCTGTGAGGACAGAGCCTTCGCGGCACTGAAGGAAGAGACAACACCTCCCCATTCTCTTTCTGGACCGTATGGTTCTTCTCAAGGTCATGTCTCGGTTTTTGTCAAAGACACAAGAGGTGTCTACGTTTTGATCCAGGTGGACTGTGGGTTTCGCAGAGCCGGGGCTAAGCCCTGTTCCGTCACGAATCCCCCAGCTGTTGGGCACAAGGGAGCCGGTCCGCCCTGCCTGGACCAGTTTGCTCACCTGCACGTGTGGAACTGAGAGTCACGCCCAGGCTTTGGGGGAGGTGCTGGGAGCATCACCGCCCACGGGACTCACGAGTCCTGGCTCAGACCGGGTCCTCGGGGTCCATGGGTGAAGGCCCATGAGGGCGGAGGCTTAAGGGGAAGCCAGAGCATGGAGCAGGACCTGGGGACCCCGGAGAGAAGAGCGCGCGGCCGGAGCTGAGGACCCCCGTGGGGACGGGAGTGAGGGTGAGTCGAGGAAGCTGGCCTTTAGCCTTGGCGTGGGGGCGGGGTGGGCGCCCTCCTCTCATTGTCCGCCATGTATTTATAATCCAGTACAGCTAATCCCGCACTTATGCAACTGTTCCATTCCGAAAGGCCTTTCTCAACTTGAACTTTGCACCAGAAGCCTGCTTGGGACTTAAAGGTACAGAACCCGTTGCACACACACTCCTTCCTCTCTGCTCCCCAGCTCCAGCCGGCTTCCCCTCGCCCTGGAGCCCGACAGCGCGTGCAGGGGAGGAAGGAGGGGCCGCGTCCGTGCTTCAGGCTGCCCCCGCCCCCTCCTGCCTGTGAGCGCCCTGCCCTTCCCAGCTGGGCCTCCCAGGGGTGCTGGCGTTGGCGCTGCGGACGGAGGAGGAAGACCCCGACAGACACGCCAGCCCCACGGGGACCGCCCCCCTGGCAGCCTTGGCCTCTGGCCTTTGGGGGGCTCATCCTGAGAGTGGGTTGTATTGGGGACCGTGTCCTGACCCCTCGTGTCTCCCTGCTCCCGGCCCTGCAGGCTGATGGTGTGGGCTGGACAGAGGCTCCGCAGCCGTCTGCGACTGTCTTCACCACCTCTCCTGCAGGCGCTGTCTCCCCAGCAGGAGGGCTCAGGCTCAGCAGTGACTCCCTGTCTGCCCTCTCGGGCGCGGGGAGGCAGTGGCCCCCGGCCCCAGTCCCGTGGTCTTCCTGCGGCCTGTCGATCCTTACTGAAAAGCTCCTCCGGTCACCTGTGGCAGTCCCTGCGGATGGACGCCTGCAAGGTCCTCCTCCTGTCACGGAGCTGGTCCCCCCCATTGCTCTGCTCCCTCTTCCCAGAGGCCACCGACGGAAACTTTGAGCCCCCCAAACGCACATGTGAGAACCTGTGCTGTGCTGGTGTTGGGAGGTGACTGGCCTTGTGTGGGAGGTAGTGGTGCTGGGACGGGGCGCGCGTCCTCCTAAGGAGAGGACGGCCCTGGAGAGGGAGCACAGAGCCCAGCCCTGCAGCTGCTGCCCTCGGGTCTCCTGCCTCCGGGGCTCTGAGGATTGACCCTGGGCTGTCCCCGTGGGGGGTCCGTGAGGTCTGCACGGCTCGAGTGAGCCGAGCTGAGGCCCGGCCCCGGCCACCCGCGTCTGGCCCACTGGTCCCTCTGCCCTGAGAGCTCTTGGCACATCCTGCCCTCGCTGGGACCCTGTCCAGGGCCCCCATGCCCCTTGCCTGCCTTGCCCTTCAGGAGCTGCCCACGGGTTGGCCCCCTGGCAAACACCGCGTGCAACCCCACAGCCATGAGGTCATCCTGTCCCCCGTCACGCACATCCCTCTGCCACACTCTTCTCAGGAGCAGGAGCGGGATCCCTCCTGGAACCCATCCTGCGTCACGCGCCTGTGGCCTGGCAGGGACCAGAGGGCGGACGCCTTCCCCCGCTGCTCCCAGAGGAATCCACACAACCTGGGTGGGGTTTAACCCAAGGCAGACGCTCGGTCCTTGCTGGGGACACAGTGGGCTAGATGTCTCTTGGGCACAGTGTCACGTCCTAGTGATCGTGGTGTGTCGTGGGAATCACTTTGTTGGTCTCTCGGCCCCACGTGTCCGAAGGGGACAGGGACCCCGTCTCTCCAGTCCTGCTGGCGAGCCCCGGGAGAGGGAGACGGGCCCGTTCCCGGGACCACTGAGTGTTTGTGGAAGCACCAGAAGGAAGGAAGGAGGCGGAGGGCTCCGTGGGCCCCCGAGGGCGGTCATGCCGTGTGGCCACGCCCGGGACAGCCTTTCTCAGCTGGAGGAAGCAGCCGGAACTTTCACTTGGTCTGGTTTCCTCCATCACCTCCCCAGCGGTGACCACCTCCTGCGTGCATCGGAGCGGCCCGAGGTTCACGTGCCTGGGCCCCCCAGGGCCTGGTGGAGGTCGTCCCCTTGGCCATGCAGCTTTTCCCCGCCACGCTTCTCCAGGCCCGGCCAGGCTTGCATTTCTCTGCTTTACCTCAGGCTCCAAATTAAACTCCTTGCGTCTTTGAGGGTGTCTTATCACTCTGCGCATCGCCGTGCAGGCCAGCAGCTCCACGGTCCCGGCCCTCCAGCGGGCTGGCCAGAGGCGTCCCGCCGGCGGCTGCTCCCGGCCCCAGGTGGCTCACAGGTGCATCGTGGACACTCCCGGGCCTTGTCCATCTCTGTGACTTTGCCTCAAACACGCCTGGGTTTTGGGTGATGGTGCCACTGGCTGCTTCCCAAGTTCTAGGAGCCGGCACACTCCAGTGTGCCTTAAAGCTTCTGTCCCAACACCGCCCACCAGGTCCCGATGACTGGGACCCTCGAATACCCTGCAGGTGTTTCCCTGGCAACACGGGACAGGCTGCCTAAGTTGTCACCGGCCGGCTAATTCTTTTGCACCCTAAATTTTAAAATCGGAGTGTTTTTGCAGAATCCGTGGCCATGCTATCAAAGTCTGTCCTTACTCTGTCTTAGAATGTCTCTGAGGGAAGGACTTGCCTCGAGCAAGGCTGGTTCACTCTGGGTGGCAGTGGGGGCCGGTGCACCCTGGAGGGGCTGCTTCTGGGCTCTAGAGACACAGGAACCAGCCACCTCCTGTCCCTTCTTCAGGCGGGGAAAGCCCTTTCTCGTCTTCCCAGATGTCTGAGGGTGCAGAGCAGGGGGTAAGGGGGGGGTGGGAGGGCTGAGCCCCAGGGTAGACACGGTGTTGCCACCTCCTTCCCCTCCAGCCAGCTGGCGGTGCCCGGCCGCGGGGTGACCCCCGTGGGCGACCCCAGCCGCAGCTCGCCCCTCCCCGGGGGTCTGCCTTCCTGGCAGGTACCATGGGAGAGGCAGCAGGTTCTGGGGCCCCAGACGAGAGACCGGGCCCCACTTGCTGGAGGAAGGCCAGGCTGGGCTGTGGGGGGGTCTGTACCAAGCTTCCGGCCTCATTTTGCATTTCTTGCATCTGGAGTCGGCCTTTCCTTTCCCCTGGCAGGAAAGGCTCGGGAGGTAGCCTCACACTGGAGGAGAGGGGGGGGCGGCCCTCTCCCTCGCCCACCTGTGATTTGACTCCATGCACGTGCACCTGCCCTTTGGTTTTGATAATCAGTCTTCTAGTAGGATCCAAATGAAAGCACAGCCTCACCCCAGAGGAACGGCCCCAGTGCTGTGCCAAGCAAGCTGGGAACGCAGCAGCGGAGGACCCCGACATCACAGGCCAGGGACGCATACCCTGTGGGCCTGGGGAGGCTTTAGATGTTTGTTTGCTTCCTTTCAAGGCCCGAGGCTGCTTCGCAGCCCCTCCCCCGCCTTACAGGTTCTTTTGAAAACCCCAGACTCCTGCTTTCAACTCCTGCATCTGGTCTCTGATAAAAGGCAAATTAAGAATCACTTCTAACAGTCTCCCTGGGAGCTAAGAGGGCTTGTCGGGCAGACAGGACATCAAAGCATAGAGCTCAGGTGTGCCCCTGGTCTGCCACTGGGGTTGGGGATGGGGGGGAGGGGCTGCCGTCTACAACACCTACCTCCCCAGGGCTCAGCCACCCTCTGCCTCTGTTCCCTGCCCCAGGCACGTGGCTTCAGCCTCCCAACAGGTCTTGAACCCTGACTGTGTGCAAAACTCAGGGCAGACTCTGCTAATGGCCATGGTCGGAACGTCCTGGGCACGGCTCCCTCGGAGTCCTGCCCTGCAGGGAGACGGTGTTTGGACTTCGAGCCGTTCCCCCCGGGAGGGGTAGGATCCTCCAGGGGCCTCCTGCCGGCACACTGGGCTTAGACACCATGAGACTGGGAGCTGAGCTTTCTGGACCAGCCGTCCGCACAGAGCCCCTCTCCCGCCGCCGCTGTGCCCCCGGCTCCCGCCTCACGGCACCCCGTGGCTCCATCCAGAGTCAGGCCGTCCCCCTTGGGGCTGGGCCCAGGCTGGTTAAGCTCGGGGCTGGGCATCTGCTGGGTGGCAGGGGACAGGCAGCTTTGTTTCCTTCTTCTTGAGTCCGGCCCCACGGGGGGGAGCACATGGGTCCCCTCCTGGCCTCTCCGGTCTTTAGCAAGCTCCCCTGGGAAAGCTTGGAGCGTGGGGGACTTCCACGGGAGAGGAGACCCTCAAAGTTCCAGTGGCCAGGAGCTCAATCCCTGTCCACCCCACACCAAGGGACACAAGAGGAGATAGCCAGAGGGTGACCGGCCTGAGGAGGGCACTAGGCTGCCTGGATGCACTCAGCCGGCAGAGCCATGGCCTGGGCAGGGGCCCGGGGGTGCCTCTGGTGGTCTGGGCTGGAGCTCTGGGGACCCGAGTCCCTCAGCAAACTAGACACCGTGTGGCCTTGTGGACGCAGCCTCGGAAGACTTTCCGCCCCTCTTGGTGGGAGCAGCGGGGGCTCCTGGGGAGGCAGGAGGACCCACCCTCCTTGGTCAGGGTCGAAACCACTCTAATTCCCACAGGGAGACTGGGTGCCCGTGGAAAGCCTTGCATCCGGGGTCAGATGCACAGGGCAGTGGTGAGGACAGAGACAGGCTGGGCCTCAGTGACAGATGGGCAGCTGGTCCCACACCAGTCCCCAGGGCAGCCGGCCCCTCCCCCCAGCCCACTCCCCATCCACAGCAGGAACCGCTTCGGGCTTCGGGCTTGGGATTTGGGTCAGGAATGCTGGAGGCCTGGGTGGAGCTGGGAGCCTGCCGTGGAGAGCAGCTGCGGAGAAAGCTGGCCCTGGAGCTCTTTCAACTATGACAGGAATGTCAGCCTGTGCCTCTTTGGGCCTGGACAGGCGAAATCGCCATTTTTAGCAGCCTTGCTGGCCCAGCCCGGCCTCTGCCAAGCCGATGGGCTGGGGGGCTCCGGGATTTGCCTGGTGGGTGCTGCACTTTGTGGGGCAGGTGAGCCGGGCTGAGACCCTGCACGTCTCCGAGGAGGGTCTGGCCGGGTCCCAGGGAGGAGAGGCATGTGGAGGGGACGCGGCCCTGAAGCGTGGAGTCCTTTTGTGGAAAACCTTGAGTCTTGGGTGGCGCCGGGAGCTGGGGTGCTTGTTTCTGTTCAGAGCCTTAGAGCTGCAGGGATGTGGGAGGGTCTCTGTGCTCGCCCCCCAACACCACCCACCTCGTGGGCAGCTCCCAGGGCATGCCGGAGGGCTGTAGCCTCTGCACGGGCCAGCAGAAGAGGGTTCTGGATGGGTGGTCGGATGTCTGGCCCACTTCCAACGTGGACACGGGTTCTTTTGCCTACGGTTGTGGTTGGCGATGGGTCGTGGGGTCCAGGGTACCGGGCGAGGTGGCTCAGAGAGGAGAAGGCATTGGCCCAAGGCCTCAGCCAGGACCTGCCGGACACCTGGGGGTGACTCGAGAGTCCTCAGCTATGAGAGGGGAGCGGCTGGAGTGGGCGTCTGGGGTTGGCCCTCCGAGAGAGGAGAGAGGCGGGAAGGGGCTGACAGCACGGGCCCTCTCCTGGGGACATGGAGGGTGGGAAGGGGCTGACAGCACGGGCCCTCTCCTGGGGACATGGAGGGTGGGAAGGGGCTGACAGCACGGGCCCTCTCCTGGGGACATGGAGGCGGCCAGACCCCTCCCTCAGAGCCCACAGGGGCTGAGTGTCAGAGTCTTGTCCTGCATTTACATGAGGCCCAGGGACCTGGGGCCCTCCTGGGGTTCCCCTGCCCCTCTATCCACTTCTTACTGTTTTCCTCCCAACACCCCAGAATCCCCCTCCCCGAACCGTTCAGAAGGGTCCTGGGGAAGGGCTGCTTGTGGAGCAGATGTGGCGGGCCCTGCCCGCCCACCCGCCAGCCGACCTGCTGGTCTGCCCCTTCAGCGGCTGCGTCACTGTGCTGAGGCCGGAGGGCTGGCTTTGGGCTCCTCGCAGGAGTCAGCCGTCCCAGGAGCCTGTCCGCGCCGGCCAGGACCCCGGCTCCTTCCCTCCTCGGCTGGGGCTGGACTGCAGAGAGGAAGTCAAGTCTCGGGGAGACCCCTCGAACGAAGACAGCGGCTGTCCACTCTGTAAGCTCCGGGGAGACCCCTCAAACGAACACAGCGGCTGTCCACCCTGTAAGCTCCTTGTGTAGACTTGACTGTGGCCAGACGCGCCTCACCCGGGTGTGGGAAGCATGGACCCGGAAAGGGACCCCCAGTCCTCTGCCGGCTTTAGCACCGGGTGACTGAAGACCACAGCCCAAACCTCAGGACCCCTGGCTCCCTCCTCCCCCCGTGAAGCCGGCCCCCCCATAAATCCACATGCTTACGTCCTGGGCTGGCACTGCCCTTCTGGAGGGGCCCCGTGCCCCAGAGGGACTGGCTTGCACCACACGGCCTTGTCCTTGCAGGCGGGGGGTGACTGCGTCCCTCTGCAGACTTGGCTGAGTGCCTGTGGCTGGACCCTTCGGGGATGGGAGTGCCCGTGAGCCCGGGGGTGCAGGGAGACACGTGAAGGTCTCCTCCAGGCCAGGACAGCCAATTACAGTCACAGAGTGGCTGAGTGAGGAGGAAAAGGCTTCCAGAATGTTCTAGGGTCAGGAGCAGGTCTCTGGACCCCTGGGCCACTCTGGTTCCATGCAGCCCTTCCTGCAGCCCGAGGGGGTCAGGAGGTCAGGACAGACTTGGGAAAGCTCCTTTAGGTCGGGAGTCATCCTAAGTCCTGTGGGATGGGCTGGGGAGCTCCGGGGCAGGGGGGAGGGGAGGAGCAGCGGGTTGGGGGGGCCCGGCTGTGTGGAACATGTGTTCGCGGTCGGCAGGACACCTGTCTCTGGGGGCCTGACTCAGAGTCCGCCCCCCTGGCCCCATGGATTGCTCATTTCTCATCACAGCATCTCCCGGTTTCCTGGGAAACGGGGGCCCCTCTGTGTCAGGCACGACATCCCCTGCGCCCTGGCAGTGGCCGGCATCCCGCACACTCTGTGGTCCGGATGGACAGATGGACTGCGTGAGAGAGAAAAGGGAGGCTTGGCCAGCTGATGTTCCTCTAGGTTGCACGGGGCGCGGGGATGTGCAGACGCAAGCCACGGGTGCCCCAGCCCCTTCCAGAGAAAGTCCGTGATGGCCTCCCGGCCCCCACGTGCTGAGGCTCTGGTGGGTGTGGGCTGCACACAGCTGCGGGGGGAGCTGGGAAGCCCCCGGCCCCCCAAAGTCCCCCAGGCATTGCTGTGGACGCTGTGCTGGCGGCCGGGGCTGCCAGGGACCGGCTCTGGTGATGGACGCCTGTCCCCCAGCTGTCTGCCCCGCAGAGGCGGCCGGGCCCACTGGCAGGCAGCTGTGTCGAGGGAGGCCCCCGCGGGCCGGCGGGCAGCAGGTGCGCTTTCTGGAGCTCAAGACTGCCTCGGGCCCAGAAACAGCTGCTGCTGGTGGGGGACGGCGGCTCAGGGTGGGAGGGCCGTGCTGCCTCGGGGACCCCGGAGCCTCCTGGCTCAGGCCTCAGGGTCCTGCAGACGCGTCAGGGGAAGAGAGGGTCAGCAGGTGTGACGCAGCTCTTGGGTCGTGCTTCGAGGCCAGAGGGCGGCTCCTCCACTACGAGAGCGCGCTCTGCCCAGACTGCTCCCCCGAAGGGCCTCTCCGGGGCCAGGGGACCCGCGTCCGGCTGCTTGTCCAGGCAGCCGGGGCGACTCCGGTTACTTCTCAAGGGTCACTTAGACGGATCCGTGACCACTGAGTCGGAAAAGATGTCCACGCTGCGTGGAGAGTTTCAAGTCGTGATTGGTTTCTTCTCTAACTCGAAAAAACAAAGTAAAACCTGATTCCTCCAAAAGTAAAAAGTCCCGCCCCCCGCCCCGTCCTCATTCCTTCCTACGTCCCCACGTCCTCCCTGCCTTCCCGGAGGCGCCAGCATTCATCTCCGCCCTCCCTCCGTCAGACCCCAGCGGCAGCCCCAGTGAAGAGCTTGTTCTGCTTGAAGCAGCCCTGAGGTCTGCGTTTCTCCACGCGTCTTGCCCAGCAGCGGGGGCGGCCGCCGCGTGGGGACGGATGGCGGCCAGGCCGAGGGGCTGCGTGCCGGGTGTCCCCCTGTCGCTGGGGGTTGATGAGAAGAGAAGCAGCGTGTGTCCAGCAGGAGCCGGGCCAGCGGTGTGTGAGTGCTGGCACCGGTCCCACGGCTGTCCCGCTCCAGGCTGCAGGACACGGGCTCAGCGTACGTGGCTCGCGATGATTCCACTATCCCGGGGCCGCTCCCAACCCTCCTGGGTATTTTCTCGCGTTACGACGATGGCTCTGGCCCTTTGGGGAGCTCCTGAATGAAACAGAGTGTCTGTGTGGAAAAGGCAGTGTATGAGTCACAATCGGGCAGCGCGGCCGTCCTTCACCAGGTGACGGGCATGTCGTCGGCTCCAGCCACCAGCCTCCACGGACAGCGCTGTCCTACCTTCCGGCTCCGCTGCGTGCATTGGCCTGCCTGCTGTCCCATGCCAGAGGCCCGGTGTCCGAGCAGCAGGCCGCACTGCTTCCTCAGAGCACGGGACCGTCCTGGGCCGTCTTCTGACGGGGCCCATGGCCGGGGACAGTCCCCACGGGGGCCACACTCTTGGTTTTTCCTTCTGCCTCTGGGCTAGAGTTGCTCTGCGGGCGGGTCTGACGGCTCCTGCCAGCCTGTCCTCTTCAGGAACCCCGGGCTCCGGAGGGGTCGGATGGGGACAACCTGGGCCCGGCAGACATTATCCAGAATGCACCAGGACGCCGCTGTGGGGCCCTCCACTTCTCTCCAGAGGAGGAAAATCACAGCAGCGGGCACACTTTGAAACCACTGTCTTCTCTGTGGGTTTCTTCTACCAGGGCACGTCGTTGGGGGTTCTGTTTTACATCTTAGAGTTGAGGCACACGTTCTCCCGCTGTCGGTGAGCGGGGGAGCTCACACAGGAGTCCGGACCACCTGAAGCCACGCTCAGCACCCCGGGGGCATCTGTCGGCAGACGATGGGCTGACGTCCGTTCCCTCCTCCCCTCACTGAGCTCGGCTTGGGTTCGTGCTGCGGGAGCGACCCGTCCCGAGATAACCCAGGGCTGCTGGGAGAGGGTGGACGGCACCCGCCCACGTGGGATCTCTGCCACCGGGAAAGGGAGCCAGAGGGTGGAGACAGTCCTGCTGGGGGTCCGCAGCGGCGGGTCCGCGGGAGCCGCTCTTGGGGTCGCGAGCACAGCGGGGGGGGGCAGGGGGTGGAGAAGGCTGACTGCTCCCCTACTCCCCGGCTGGGTCTCCAGGGGCTGCTCCTGGATCTTACAGGGAAGAGGCCTTCACTTGGCTCTCAGGGTTGGGGTCTAAGATCCGGAGTGTACATCCCTCTTTCTCCCAGTGCCCAAGAGGGGAGGGCACGGGGACAGGCCTCCTGTCCTGGGAACACCCAAAGCCATCACTTCTATAGCCTAGAAGCTTGGTCCACGTCCAGCAGTAACTCAGGCCAGGAACCGGCTGCCACCGTGGCCTCTGTGGTGGCCACCTGCCCAGTGAGCTCCTGGGGGACCTGCCCCCAGGCCCTGGAGCCCCGGAATTCTGGGTCTCCCGAAGCACGGCCTTCCTGGGGCCCTCCTTCCTGGCTCACAGCACAGCTCACTCTATGGCAGCAGCTTAACTCGTGTGCCGTTTGGCTTCCTACCCCTTAGCATGGCCCCGGAGTGGTTCCTCATTAAAGCTTCTCGACATGAGCCCGACTGGCAGTCTCCACCCTCAGACCCTACAATGTCCCCGCTGACATGTGCTTGGTCCCAATCCTGGCGTGGTGCCAGTCTCTTCCGTCCCCAGGGTTTTCCACGACAACTCTCAAACAGGCAGACAAACCCACGCAACTACGCGGGGGCACCCTCGTCCCGCACCCTCGTCCCGCACCCTCGGGCTTCCCACTGCTACACCTGCTGTGTCGCTCACCCCTTCCCATGTCTGTCCCTCGGGCTCTGTCCGTCCTTCTTACATTTCCAAGTGCTGAGTGGGGAGCGGCTGATACCAGTACACACCTCAGCACACACACCATGACTGGGCTTCAAGCTGTGTTTGCAGGTTTTTCGGGGGCCAAGCTGCATTCAGCGATATGTACAGATTTCACCAGCAGGATTGGACGACCCCCTCCCCACCTCCAGTGCGAACCCCATGCAGATACAGAGTGCGCCCATCTCCCTAGAAAGATCCCTCACGCCCCTTCCCAGCCTATCCCGGCCCCCAGCTCCGAAGGCAGCCCCCACCCCCGGTTTGAGCAGAGAGTCTCCGAGAACTTCATAGAATGTTCACGGAATCATGTGCGAGACGTGTTTGTCCCCGCGTGCTCTTTCTGAGATTTCTTGGCGTGGTGGCGGAGATTGGTCGGTGGTCCCTTAGGACTGCTAGTCATGTCCCCAAGTGTGGACACCCGGTGCCCAGAGTCCTTCCAGTTTGGCAACTGGTGGAAACCCTAACGAACATGTTGTGTGTCTTCATGCACAGTCTCTGGGTGGACACGGAAGGGATGGCCGTGGGTACCGTGGTCTCTGCTCCTACATCTGCCTCCCAGGCAGGCTGGGAAGAAGGCCTAGGCCCATTCTCGGGTCCGGGTCCCCGGTCCACACATGGGGGTGTGGTGGGCCTGGCCGCGTTGGACACTTGCCGCGTCGGACACTTGCTCTCCCTTCTGCCCTTACCTGCTGGGCACTTCGGGCTCTGAGACCAGGGCTGGAGTTTCCGCTTCCTTTGGAGGCTGTTTCTAGAAGTACCAGCCAGTGTGGGGAGGGAACCGTCACCACTACGGCCGCCTGGAGCTCATCTTCTGGACCTCGGGGCAAGTGTTCCCTCTGGGAGGCAGGGGCGCAGGGGGTGGCATGTTCACCCTTTGCCCCCATCGCTGGCTGAGCTCTGCTCCCAGACTCTGTGGGCCGCCCGGGCACAGGCTGAGGGAGCCTGGAGGGCCTGCGGCAGAGAACTTGGGCACGGTGGCTGGAGCCTATGGTGCGCGCCGGGACACGCCGTCCCCAGGAGAGGCGGGCACCACACCAAAGCGTCTTCCGCGCCTTCTCAGGAAGCCGCCCCGACCCCTGCAGGCAGACCCAGCTGCGTCCTTTCCCTCTGCTCTGATTGCACGGGGACACTCCCGTCTCGCTGCGGGCGGACCCCCAGAACCAGCGTGGCCTGCACACACGGACGCTCGGCAGTGCCTCCAGCTGCTCTGAGCCGTCTAGCGCTTACTACCCGGCCCGTACCTAGAATCGCTTCCTGGGGCGCCGGCCCCACGATGGGCTGGGATCCCTGGCACACGTCCTTGGCTCCCCGCCTCTCCTCCCTGCCAAGCAGGGCTGGGCTGTCCCCTGCCCCCAGTCCGCTGTCTCAGGGTCAGGCCGCAGGGACGTGAGGACAGTGCATGCTGCAGCGGGTGGGGTTTGCTGGTGAGCGCAGGCTTGGGTCTGCACCTCAGCTGGGCCTCCCCGGAGGACGGGTGCACCTGTGCACACCCGTGTCTTCCCTCCGTGGCCTGGGGGGCGGGGCGAGCGCGGTACCAGCGCACGCTCCAGACCCCATAAGTCCCGTCTCCTCCAGCTCCTCCACGCCTCTGTCACTGGGATCCGTGGGAGGGAGCTGGTCCTCCTGGGGCTGCCCCTGTGTCTCTCGAGCCCTAAACCAGCCCCGGGAACTGGGCCTGATATTTGAAACTCACGATTGACATGATGAGCCCGTAGGGACCCACGTGTGCGGCCCAGAGAAGACAGTGTTCAGCTCTCTTGGTGACGCTGGTCCCTCAGCGCGGGTCTCTTGAGGCCGTGTCTGGGGCAAGGCGGATGCCGGGCTTACCCAATCCCCTGGCTGGCTGCCCCACGGTTCCAAAGCTCAGCGGGGTTGCACGGTGGAAGGGAACTTGCTGCTCATGTCCCTGTCTGCCCAGGGCTGGCGGAGGGTGGGCAGAGGCGCTGTGCCCACGCAGGCATTTGCGGACCCCTGACCCTTCTGTCCTGGGTGGCTCTGCCATCTTCGGGGGTCCGGGAGTTCTAGGGAGAGGTCTCCGAATCCAGGAGGCAGAGCGGAGGGGTGTGGAGGGCCCCGGGGCCGGTGTCAGGCTCCACTGTGATGCAAGCTTCGTCCCGGCACCATCGTGGACCGCTCGGAAGCTGGGCATCGCGGCACAGCGGCGGCCCGGAGAGATGGGGTTTAATGGCCATCGCGCGGCACGCAGGAAGAGAGGGCTTCGATAAGCATGGCAGCCGTGGGCCGAAGGAGTAAGGTCGACAGGCCCTGCCCTTGTGAGCACACCGACCCAGGGATCTGGGTGCAATGTCTCATTTGCAGGTTGCAGGGGGCCATGTTCCCGAGATCTGGGGACAATGGGACATGATACATGCAAGAAAATGCAGTTAAAATTCATTTTTAATGAACAAATGAAATTGCATCAAGGTAAGCTTGTCACGGGAAATCTCAGATTTGAGGTTTCTGGGCCTTACAGCTGGGACAGAGGCAGGGCCTGGGGTAGGGGCCATGGGGCCCTTCTCGGGGGAGGCTGTGGGGAGGGCGTGGCAGGGTGGGGGTCGTGGCGGTGACGGGCGGGGGGGCCTGCAGGCTGAGGTGGGATGGTCACGGGACCGGCGGGACCAGGGCTAGCTCGGACCGAGTCCTGGGGTCAGCGCCAGGGAGCCGGACGGGGCTCCTTCCGTGCAGGGGAAGAGGGAGCCTGTCATACAGCCGAAGCCCCTGTGACCTGGACAGTCTTCCCCGTTTCACTGATGCTCTGGGGGAGGTCTGATTACTTGAGCCTTGTTAAGTTATGCAGGATGGCAAATAAGGAAAAAAAAACAGACACGTGTGCTTGGGGCGAGAGTGAGGGTGAACAGAGGGTCCGCCTTGCAGGCCGAGCGCCGCGGCTTTGCGAGGTGCAGAGGTAGAAGGAAGCCTCGGAAAGAGTTAAGAGCCGCTCTCACTCCTGGGAAGTCGATTCTTTCCACAAACATCTGCAGCCTTTCCCCGAGGTGCAGAGGACCCCTTAGGATGCTCTCTGGCCTCGAGACCCTTCTGGAACTCATTTGCCCTGAAATCTGGCACAAGAGCCTGCACGATCCTTGCAAGACCCCGGTCGGTTTCCAGCCGCGGCGGATGCCGGAGCGGAGTCCGAAGTCGGACTTTTGATCGGCCACTGCTTGACTGTCCTGCGGGCAGAGCCGCCAGCCCATGCGTGTGCACGTGTGTGCGCGCGTGTGGGGCTTTGTCTGGGTGACGGTCGCGGTTGCGTCTCTGTCAGTCCCGTCCTCCCCGCCCCCAACGCCCCACGCCTGCCCCCCGCTGTGCCGGAGCCACCGAAATCTCCCCTCCCAGCAGGGCCGGATACCGCCGTGCGGTCATTGTGGCGCCGCGATGATGCCTTCCTCTCCTTGTCTTCGAACCGCGCGTCTCCCGCTACGTTTCTGCCCAAGCGACACGCGGACGAACCGCACTGAAGCTGCCGCAGAGAGACCCCAGGTCGTCACCCATTTAGAACCATAAATATTCTCCCACCGTGAGCTCTCCCCCCCAAACACGCCTTTAGACGCACAATGGCTTCCTGTTGTCGCAGGCACGAGAATCCCAAGACCCAGATAGTTCTGGAGGCGCCGGTTCAAGGTCGGAGAGGGTGGGGCAGGCCCGGGAGTGCGTCAGGGTGTGAGGCGTGGTGAGCTGACCGCAGGCTCCTGCTGGGGTCCGAAGCGGGGACAGCGGGACGGGGGTGGGGCCCCGGGAAGGACAGAGGAGAGCCTCCGTGGTCTTCCCCGGACGGGGTCACGACGGCCTCTCCGCGTGGTCTGCCGTTGTCCCTGCGGCGATGACAAGCAAGTCAGTGCTGGAGCCGCCGGGTGCTCCGACCCCCGGAGCGCGTGTTCCCTGAGGTTAAGGAGAGGTTTTGCTTCTTTCCAAAAACAGCTTTCATAACGCGAACCAAATAAACATAACGCGGACCCTCCGTCTGCGGGCCCTGGCAGACGCCGGCTCCGAGCAGGTCCCCGTGACGCAAGTTCCAGAATCCCGTGGGCCTCCCAGGGCCCTCGCCTGCCTGCTCTCCCTCCTTCTCTGTGGAGGGACGACCTTCTCGGGGCTGTTCCTGGAAGCGCCTGTGACTGTTCTCTGGGGCCTGGAAGCTCCTCCCCCCTCCCCCGCCCCAGGCCACCACTTCTCTGCTTTCTGCCTGGGGGTTTGCCTTTCCCAAGGCCCCGTAGGGTCGGGGCGTAGGAGGTGGGCCTTCTGTGTCCGGTTTCTTCCCCGTGAGGGAGACAAACCTCCGGGGGGGCTTCGGGAGTTTGTCCGTCTGGGGCATGAGTGGGCTCCCCTCCTTTCTCTCGACCGTGTTCGACGGTCTGGGGCGCCGCGGCGTGTTTACCGTCGCCTCGCGGAGGTGCTCCTGTTGTGTCCCTCGGGGGCTCTCGGAGTCGCACTCCGAGCTGAGCTGGGGTTTCTGATTTCGACTCAGACCTTCACGGGTCCGTCTGGGACCGCCTTCCCCGCGGTGCGCTGCTAAAAACCCAGGCTCTGGCCGCAAGACTGGAAATGCCGAACCCGGTCTGGTCCAAATGCCTTCGGCCCTGGGGCGCGTCCTGGCAGCTCTCCCCGAAGATGCTTCGGGTGGGGGCACCGCCGGCACGCTCGGCGCCAGCAGCCGGGAAATTCGAGCGGGCCTGCTGGTGGGGACGGACTCGTGTTCTTCACCGGACACATGTTTCCCTTGGCGTTGGAGTAGAACACGCGAAACACAAAATCTGCATCTTAGCTATTTGGAAGTGAGCAGGTTGTCGGCCTGAAGGACGGTCCCAGGGTTGCGTGGCCGCTCTCGGGAGCTGCTTCATCCTGCGAGACTGAAACCGACCCCGTTACCCAGGCACCCCTCGTTCCCAGTCAGCCCCTGGGCCCCATCCCTGGACTCGACCAGCTGAGGGATCTCTTACTAGTGGACTCAGGCCGTATTAGTCTTTCTGGCGTCTGCCTCCTTCCCCCCATCACGTCCTCCGGCTCCGTCTGCGTGACCCGAATCACAGCTTCGTTCCTTTCTTGCGGCTGAAGGACATTCTGTTGTGTGGATAGACCACACTTTGTTTATCTGTTCCTCTGGTCACCGGACACCAGGGAGGCGTCCACGTCCCGGCTGCCGTGAATACCGCTGCCGTGAACGTGTCTGTGCAAATGTCTCTTGGAGGCGCTGCTTTCCCTTCCTTCGGGGGGACTGCACGCGCCGCTGCTGGTCGCACGGAAATCCCACTTTCGCTGCGGGACGATTCAGGATGGATCTCACGAGAAGCTTCCTTTCTGACTGTGTTGTTTTTCTTAGTGAGTGTCCTTCCCGTAGTGTCTGTGCACGAGCGCACACGCAGATTCCATATTCGGAGGCGCAGGAAACGTCGACTACACTTCTCTGTGCCGAATAGAATTTTGGCAACAAGGGCCGGTGTGATAATTAACTCAGGGGACTTAACGTCCATTATCACAGAACAGGAATGTGTCAAGAAATCTCCTCTTCAGGCTAGGAAAGGAAAACGAGGTATTTTTACTGATTGTCCATTGCTGCCGGCCCTGTTGAGCCCACCCGAGGGAGTGGGGCAAGGGGCCAGAGCGGCGGGCGATGGGCTTTCCCAGCCAGCGATCTGCAGAGGCCACTGCCCACGGGCCGAAGAGACCTCCCGAAGCATGGCCAGGGTGTGGCTGTGACACGTGGCCTCCATTCGGGGCTCTGCGTGTCCGGGGCTCTGCGGGGACCAAGTCCAGCTGTGCTGTCTGAGGAGCGGGCTGGCATTGCCCGTGGCTGCCGGCCCCTGTCCGGGGTTGCCCTGAGAGTAGAGCGGGGTGAGGTGTGTAATGCTTGACAAGGTGCCCGGGGCTCAGCCTCCTTCCCAGAAAGGGCAGCAGACGTGATTATTCCCGCTGTGTGGCCGCGTCCAGGCAGTGGAGCGTGGTGTGGCCGGGCAGGGATGGCCCGACGTGGATGCCCCTTCAGCACCTGCCCGACCCCTCAACGTGGTGCTGGGCAGTGCGGCGTGGGCTCTGGAGAAAGGGCGTGGGCTGGGTGCTTGGGCGGGTGCCGCCCTCTGTGGCTGGTGATGGGTGGCGGGTGGGCTGTGCGTGCGACCGCAGGGGGCTGGCGTCCAGGTGCCCACCTCGCCTCGGTGCCTCCTCTCCTGGGGCTCAGGGAGGGCAGGGCCCCTGTGGGACAAGAGGGGATCTAGGCTGGGCCACGGGGCTGCGTGACTCTCATGAGCTCGCGCATGGGACCCCGGGGGGCACCAAGGGGAAGGAGCCCGGACTGGACCTGCTGGAGGCTGCAGGCTCCGTAGCTGACGTGGCGAGCCAGGCCGGCAGGCGCTCTCTGCAGACCCAGCAAACTCACCTAATAATGCATAACGGCGGCCCCGAGAGCCCAGCGTTCGAACAGCCCGATTGACCACCCTCGCACTCAGTCCCCGGTGCTTCACGGCACGCATGTTACTTCTGAGGCCCGAGATCTTCCTTCGGAGCTGAGAAGCCCCACTGAGCTCCGCAGCCGGGAGGAGGGGCGGTCTGCCCGCCTCGTCTGTGCTGACCACGCGCCATCCTGCTGACCTTCCGACCAGGTAACCCCAGCTGGGAGCCCAGGCGGCTGGCCGGAGGGAAGGCACACCTTCCGGACGATTCCTGTTGGGACACGTCGTCACCACACGCAAGGTGGGGCGGCTCAGACAGGCCGTCACGGTAGTGGGCACGCGCACGCCCTCCCCAGATCCTCCCCCGGGACCGGGCCTGCTGCCCCTGCTCAGCCCAACCCCAGGGACAAGCTCCCTGCCCCACCCGCTCCGCCGCGACCCCTCCTCGGGGCCGTTCATGCTCCTGCTTTTCTCCCAGGCATTTCACCGCCAGGTCCCCGCTCTTGGATTCCCTTGTCTGTCCCACCTGTCCCTGTGCGCCGGCACGGCGGGCCCAGACCCTACGTGCCGGTGTGGTTTGCTCTGCAGGAACCCGTAGGGCTGCCCGGAGAATCCAGGTTCGCATTCCTGACCGGCCTGGAGCGGCCTGATCCCGCGAGGGCACAGCGGGTCGGACGGGCCCGGGCGGAGGAGGCCGCGCCAGCTCTCCTGGAGCTGACGTCACCCGACAGAATCGGCGTCTGCCTCTCTCAGCTCTTTGAAGTGGGCAAGTTCTGACAAGCGGAGCGTCTCAGAAATACGCCGTGGTGAGTTCAAGTCGGTTCCTCTGCGGAGTCGGATTCGAGGCAACAACAGTCAGGGGCTGGCCGGGCCGGTCCTGTTAACCCCCGCCGCAACCCACCGAGAGTATCTGTGATCATTCCCATTTTACAGACGAGACACTGAGGCTTGCTCCAGGTCACAGAGCCGTGGAGCGTCGCAGGAGGGAACTGGACTCAGGTTCCTAACCGCGCGTGTGCAGTGCTGTGTCCCCCACCGGGGCCTTCCCGTTACTCTGCAACAGGCCTCCTCCCAGCAGGAGCTCATGCTAAGCCTTGGGCGCCTCTAACTGTTCTTCACGGGCGCCTGTGGGCCTGCCGGGTCCCCTGGGTCACAAGCAGGGCTTTCTCTTGGTTTGCACAAGGGTTCCCACACCAAGGACCCCGCAGCCTCCGCTTTGGGGCGCAGATTTGTCCCGGGGAATCTGGTTCCATTGTAGGGGTGTCACCGACGTGGCGAGTGCTATCCAAATGGATCTGGGTCTCCGTGCTGGCGTTCTCCAGAACGCACTCGGGCGGATGTGAGCCCCGGGGCCCAGAGAGCCTCTCCCTCTTCTTCGCATGCTGTGAGGATGAATTGGTGCCCGGACAACAGAAAATAGGAGGTGGTCCAGTGTGCAGCGCGATGTTGGGCTGCTGATACCCTGGACGGGGGTTCTCCCCGTGGGACTGGAGGAGACAGTCTTCAGCCGGGCGAGCCCCCCAGGCCTGGCCGGGCTCCACACACACACACGCACGCATGCACGCACGCACACACACGCACACACGCACACACACACACAGACACACGCACAGACACACACACACACACACACACAGACACACAGACACACACACACACACACAGACACACAGACACAGACACACACACACACACAGACACATGCACAGACACACACACACACACACCCCACCACCCCCCACAGAGTCACCCTTGTGCTCATTTGCTTTTCTGTTTCTGAGGCACTGCCCGAAGACGTGCCCCGGTGTTCCTAGACTGTAGCATCATCATCCGTGACAATGGGCAGGGGCCGGGGAAGCTCACGGGGACTGGCTCCTCCGTGAGGGTCGAGGGCTGTGGGAAGAAGGATGGAGACCAGGAAATATCATCATCTCGTTTGCTTTAAAAGGGACAAAAATATCAAAGCCCCTTAATGCTCGTGACTAAATGTGGTCAGCGTCGTCGTCACATGACGTCGTCACGAAGCACGGCCTTGTCCTTCTTTGTGTGCAGATTGTGTCCCACACATAATAGATTGTGTTCCACGAGTAATACATTAGCGCAGGCCGTGGGTACGTACAGAAGGTCCTCCCCGTAGCAGGAAGAGTGCGTGTGACCGTCCGCCCGGCAGGTGTGTGGACAGACGTTCAGCCCTTCCTGCGGGTCTTCAAGGTTGAGCCCCGGGCGCTGGGCGTGGGCTCCTCACTTCAGGGTCACGTGGCTGGTTCCAGCCACTGCGCTCTCGGCCTCCTCTGCACCACCCTGTCGCCAGCTGCCCAGGATTCTGTGGGTCCTCGGCTGCCTCCCCTGCCCCCGGCCGCCCTGAGTGCAGGGAGCCGTCTGCTGCTTTGCTCTGCGTCCGCAGAGCCTGACACCGTGCCCGGCCCTCGGCCGCTGCTGCTCATGTCTTTGCTGCGACTTCACCCAAGTCCATTATCTCTTTGCCCACAGGACCGCATTCACGTCCCCGCGGCCGGGCTCGGTCATGTGGAGCTAGCTGGAGCCCCGCGGCCGGGCTCGGTCATGTGGAGCTAGCTGGAGCCCCCCGGGCCCTCCTTGCGCCCGCCAGGCTGCTGTGGTCAGCCTGACGGTTTCGGCACCGGCGATGCTGCTGTGGGTCCAGGATGGTCAGATGCGGCTGGACTGTCAAGCAAGGCCTGGGGGGGTGCCGGCCTGGAAGCACGGGCCCCTTCTCCCCGGCCCCTGGGGTGAGCGGTGCGGGACATGTTGGGTCTGTGGCGCGGGACGGTGCTGCTCTCCCGTTGAACAGGCCGAGCGACAGAGTGGCTTTGCAGAGAGCCTGGACCTCCACACCCCAGGGCCTGAGCACAGGTGTCCATCTACTTGGGGGGGTGTGGTTTGAGGGTAGGGGAAGGGCAGCCAGAGGGTGCTCTCCAGGGAGCCTGAGGGGCTCCCGGTGCCTTTCATCGGGGGCCTGTCTCTCCTTTGGTCTTAGCAATCACGATCCTGCATCAAAACCAGCTGTTTCCTTGCCTCTCCATTTAGTCTGGAAGATTTTGGAGGCCAGGACTGTTTCACTGACCACTTTGTCTGCAGCACCCAGGTGGGGGCTGGGGATTTTGGCCCGGCACAACACGTTAGGTGTTAAATGTGACGCGGGTTTGCGCTCGGATCAAGTGAGATTTGCTTGAGTCGAGGGGAGGGTCGGAGAGCATCGTCCCACATGGCTGTGTCTTTGGCGGGTGCACGTACCTACTGCCAGAGTCCCACGGGTCCCACGAGGGCAGGATGTGATCTGAGACGGCCGTGAAGATTCAGGAACATCACGGTGCTTGACATAGGGGTGTGAACGGTTCTAAGACAGGAATGCAAGGAAGGTTCCCGGCAGAAGTCACGACCAGCAGAGATTTCATGCACGAGCCTGGGTTCGTGACGGCGGCGTGGCCAGCTCCCAGGACAGGTAGTCAGAAGCTGGAGCCCTGCCCAGGGGCCGGCAGGACCGTGTGGTGTGAGACGGGCTGCGGCCAATGGGCGTCTCTGCGGCACAGTACAGCCCCTTTGTGACTCGGTGGACGTGGGGCTGTTGTGGAGGGAGACCCGTTCAGGACAGAGCAGATTTTATGCCCCTACAGCAATTCAACAGACGGAGACTCGGAACTGCGGCACACGCTGGGTGAAGGTTGCCCACTAGAGTTCGTCCATGTGCTAATCTCGCTCTTCCAGTAAGACATGAGCCCCCCCATCCCACACACACGTCGGACCATATCCTCACTGGGGCACGGAGGAGAGAGTGGACACAGAGCCAACCAGGTGAACCAAAGACCCTTTCAGCTCTAACGTTCCCGGGGTGATTTGTGATGCTGAATCAACTGCGGCTTTTTCCCCTCCCCCATTTGTCGGAGGTTTGTGCTACATTTTCTCCAAGGTCTTTGCTCAGATCCGTACTTTAACATTTTCATTGTCAAAATTAGCCCCAGAACAGCTCTGGTTCTGGTCAAGATGGAGGAGGCTCACCCCATTCTCCGTCTCCCGCGGGTCGGAGGTGGAAGGCAGAGCGCGGGCCCGAGCTCCCTGGAGTCCGCCGCAGGAGCCGTGTTTGCTACAAGGCCAGATGCTCCTGAGTGTGATGGATCTGGTGGTGAGTTTCTTGTTCTCCTTTTCGTTCTCCCTCTGGGAACGTGGGTCCCGGCACGATGCACAAGGCAAGGACGGACAGAGCTGCGCGGGAAGGCTGTTGTTCTGGTCGGAGGAGCGGAGAGGCCCAGAGAGGCCCAGAGAGAGAGAGGAAGACGTTCCCCGCTTGCATTCAAGTCTTGGCCTCATGCACCAAACAGACCCCAAACAGCGCCCTTCAGTGTTAAATTCGGACCAGCCTCAGGGTTCAGACTTGGAACGAGAGATCCCGCCCAGAGCATATCTGAATGTACTACCACGTCCAACAAGGTAATGGACACCGGCCCAGAGCTCGCGGGGGCGAGGGGGACGCCTGTTCTGGAACATCAGTGTTTATTGCCTGCCAACGCCACAAATAAAACCTCGGCGTTCTCCAGGGGGCTTGCCCACGGCCCCGCAGCCTTCGGTCCAGGACGCGCTCTGCAGTTCCTCAAGGAGGGACTCAGCAAGTTCTCAGTGGGAATGACGGCTAGCGACACCCACCGCAGGCAACCAGATGCCTACACTGTCAGAGAGAATTTCAAGCAGCTGCAATCACCTGCTCCAAGCATCCTGGGACGCCGGTATCCCAACGGTGTATCTGCTCAGGGACTCAGGGCTCTCCAGGGGACAAGCCTGACTCTCCCCCAACACTTACCTTGTCTAGGATCAGGTGCAGGAATACCGTGCTGGGAGCTGTTGCCCACCAGGCTGGGACCGTTCAGTGGGTAAAGCTCCCCGAAGCACATGCTTCCCTTCTCCCCAAATGCAGGAAATGTAAGAGGGGACAGCCCTGTAGTCTGAGGGAGGCAGGCTGGGGGTTGAATGACGTTAGGAGTAAGCAGTGCACGTGTGTGTGCATGTGTGTGTGTGTGTGTGAGTGAGCGACGCGGCTCTGAGGCTGAGGGACGACAGAGGGTGTGAGAAGCGGGGCTCCTGACCGCAGCACTGGGGGAGCAGCCGGTTTCCCGTGTGTCCCCCACAGGCAGAGAGCAGGCTGGAGGCAGGAGGCCCCGGAACTCCCACTCGGTGACTCCCAGCCCTTCTCTGAGCAGCCAGGAAGCAGCTGGGGACGCCCGTAGGTTAGACTCAAGCTTCTCTAGGTGAGGTTGGCCCCAGGAACTAGTTAGACCCACAGGACTATGGACCCTACTCTCACTTGCAAGGTAGAAACCCTGGGCATGGAGCTCTAAGTCCTCAGACCCTCTCTGAGCTCAGAGGCTGCCATGTGTGCACTGCCTTGGGGTGGGGTGGGGGGCCGTCCCGTGTGCACTGCCTGGGGGTCACTTTGGACCAGAATCCCTCCTCTGAGGAACTGAGAGGCAGGGAGGACCCCCCCCCCCGCGAGTCCTGCCCAGCACCCCTGCCTGCACCCCGTGCCCCCGGCTGGCTGCTCTGCGGCCCCGGCTTGCGGCTGCTCCGCCCGCTCCTCCTACGGCAAGAGCACGTTTCCGGGGGCTCCCTCCTGCGCTTCTGAGGCTGCCCATCAGAGTCACCGCAAACTGCTGTCTGTGGGGTCTGCGGCCAGTTCCCATGAGGCCAGGCACAGATGGGAACCTTTTCTTCCTTCCTTCCTTCCTTCCTTCCTTCCTTCCTTCCTTCCTTCCTTCCTTCCTTTCTTTCTTTCTTCCTTCGTGCAGTATCATTTGTCTTCAAACATGGGCACATTTCCAGGCTCAGTCGGGAATCCAGGCCTGCGTGTTTTAGTATCAGAGTCACCCGCGTGGTGGTTTCTGCTCGGCAGTCCTGGGGGACGCTGGGCCAGCGGCTGCCCCTCCGGCGTAGGGGTGGCGTAGACATCGGTGTGAACGACAGAGGAAAGCCACGTGGGAGCAGGAGGAGGGAGTCTCCCCGCCGTGCTGGGATGGCCGTCGGGCAGCGGAGTGGCCGGGAGCTCCCACACGGGGAAACGCGCCCTATTGTCCGCCAGGGCCTGGCTTCTTCCACTTGACTGAGTGTCCTCGAGGTCCAGCCACATCTGATTGATCCATTTGTCCATCGGTTTGGGTTGTTCCCACGTTACGGCCGTTGTGGGTAACTCTGCCGTGAACTTGGGGCTACAAATACCACCCTGAGACTCTGCTTTCAATTCCTTTGAATTCCTATCCTTTGACATTGAATTGATTCCTTTTTTAAAAAAGATTTTACTTGTGTATTTGAGAGCAAGGGCACAGACAGGGAGAGGCAGAGGGAGAAGCAGGCTCCCGGGTGAGCAGGGAGCGTGACGCGGGGCTTGATCCCAGGACCCCGGGATCGGGACCTGAGCCGAAGCCAGAGCCTTCACCGGCGGAGCCACCCAGGGGCCCCAATTCCTTCGAACGGATGAAGGGAATTGCTGCATCATACGGTAGCAGAGCATGTCCTGATGATTTCCTGGAAGGTCATCCCAGAGAAGCGAGTTGAACATGGGCCGTACCAGGGGGTCTCGGAGAGTTCGTCCTCCGAGCAGGTCCTGATTCCGGTCCCGCCTCCGGGTGACGCGTGGCAGGGCCCGAGCTAGGATGTCTCCCCACCCCCCAACGGGCAGCATGGGTGCTCACCGTCCTCAGGAAGCCCGACCAACAGCCCCGGTGGGGTGTGCTGTTGCGAGTCGCCGCGGCGGGAATTCCAGACCACGCAGGGCCACTCGCGGCCCCTGGAATATCCCGCCTGCCTCACGCAACGGCTCCGGCGGGTGTCGGATTTCCATCATATCTGGGTCAGCTTCTCGCTGACATGTGACACGACTGAGGCTTTAATGACATCGTGTCTTCCTGGCGAGTTCATCCGGAGGCCCCCAGTGGCACCGCAGGCCCCCCCCCCACACGTTTGCTCCAGGAGGAATCTCATAGGGCTGAGAATCATCTCAGTTCCCCTTGGACGTGGCCGCACGGGTCCCAGGGCCTGAACGCGCGTGTGGACGTGAACGGGGGGACCCGGAGGGGAATTACTGCAGCTTGTCCTGTGGACGCGGGGGACACGGTGGCGTCTCGGGTCCATCTTAGCCCATCTGCTCTGTTTCTGCACGCTGTCCGGTATTTTCTGTCGTGGAGAACAGGTTGTAAAACCATTCCGTTCACCACCGACCCTCATGCTCCCTGATGCGGGGTTGCGGCTGGAGGGCGTGTGGTGGTCCACGAACAGGCTGAACCCAGGCGTGGAAGAGGCGGGTTGATTGCTATTAACGTCTGTGATGTTATTCTAACCTTAGTGGAGGTGACCCCCACGCCTTGTAGGGCATCTGGGTCTGGCTGAGAAGGGACAGGCCTGTCCTGCTGGGAGAGGACTGAGGAAGCAAGTGGCAGCTTTGATGCAGGACCTAACCTCGATGCTTTGTTTTTATGTGACTATACTTGTCCCTTTCCAAGGGTTTCCCGGGCTTCTGCCGCGGGAGGAACACGGTGAACGTGGCGGGGCTCCTTCCAGAGCCTCTCCAGGCTCTAAGCTCACGGGAGGTCTCGCGGTTCCAGAGTAGAGACGGCCAGGAGACAGGGGTCTTCCTGTGAGGTGTCTGCCCCTGGGGGGCTCGCGGGGCTGTCCGAGATCCCTCCTCGGTCCTGCCTGCTGGGGTCCTTGCGATGCAGCCCCGTGCTGGCTGCTTACCACGGGCGGATGGCGTCTTCTCTGCCTGGCCGCTGACCTCTGGGGTTGAAGAGCCTCTGTTCCTGCCCCTTCCCCAGACCCCTCCCTCCCTGTAATCTCCTCTGGGGGATCTCAGCAGACCCAGCCTGCAGGGTCCCGACCATACTGAGTACTTGCCCCCGCCTGGGGTCAGGCAGTATACTCTCCCCCGAGGGGCGGGGTGGGGGCGCGGTCCAGCCAGCTCCCTCTCTGCTCAGAGCTTGGGAGAAGGTGCACTGGCTGTGGTCCGACTCATCACTGTTTCCTCGAGAAAACCAGAGTAGTGTCTCCTGGCTGTTGCCCACCTGTTACATCTTGATCAATGGGATGACGGCTTAGGTTTTAACATCCTCTCCTTGAGGGCACGCGCGGCTGTGTGGGCACGACTGCAGGGAGCGTGATCCAGGCGGACGGTGGCCAGGGCTCCGCAGGACTGTGGGCAGGGGCTGCAGGACACCAGCCGGCCTTGGAGATCGGATGCCCTGGGTGCGCAGAGGGTGCGGGGAGGGACTGGCGGGGGGGCGGGAGCTGAGAACTGTCACGGAGCTAGCACGGTGCCCCCGAGACCTCGCGGGTCCTGGGTGGGGGCACACAGGGCTCAGGGATGGCGGCCCCACACCGAGCAGGTAGCTGGAGACAGGCTGCCTCCTTCGTGCCCTTTCTGAGCCGGCGACGCGTTCCTATCCTGGAGCTCCTCAACTCCTAGAAGCAAAGGGTTACACGAACACGAAATGCTCCGCTTTCATTATAAGAGTGACATAGGGTGGACACGTTCCCCTGTCGACGCCTCGGGGCACACGGGATCCGACTTCCGCCATTTTAATAAAAAAAGAAATATTTTGGGAAACAAACGAACCAGAAATCTTCGCCCTTGATCTCTCCTCCCTACTTTTTATTCACATACTTTTTTTTTTTTTTTAAGGAAATGTGGGAAGGAGCTTTGAAGCATCCGGGAGCCTGGAGGTGGGGAGGGGCGGCCCCTCCATCTGGGGGCCGCGGGCTCCCCAGCCGGCGCGCGGGTGCAGGCCCAGCCGCGATGCCAACAAATGTAGCCGGGCCCTTCCCTTTGATGTGCGAAGATTAAACATCGTGTCAAGTGAGCAGTGGAAGCCCGACTGAAATGTGATAATACAGAAGCCGATACCTCAGGGCCAAAGCCTAACAAAGATAGAAATCAGATTATTAATGACAGTTTCCAGTTTGAAAAAAAAAAGTCTTGAGACGCGTTTGATCAGCGGGTCGCGGGCAGACAGCCCTGCCTGCAAACACATGCAGACCACATGCTCGCAGACGCAAGGACTCCGTGTGCAGAGCAGGCGTGCGGGAGCGGACGGGCCCGGGGCGCCCCACGTCCGCAGCCGCGCCGCCGGGGGCTCCGTGGCCAGCCAGGGCCCTCGGCTTCTCCCACCTTAGAGGGTGCCCTTGCTGTGTTTCTGTTGGCGAGGAAGCCATGGGCCGGGCTCTGGGCTGGTCGCGGCTCCTGCTCTGGGGCTGTGAGTCTGGGCACAGGGGTGTCCTTCCCTCAGCAGGAAGAGGCCGCCGAGCCCGCAGCTCCCCTGGTGCGTGGGTGGGCGGCCGGACGCAGGGAGGCTGCTGTTCAGATGGGGTATCCGTGGGCGGCCTGGGGAACGGAGATCGGAAGGCCCCCAAAGAGTTTCTGTTGGTGGCACGGACCTGGCGCTCCTGTAAGATGCATTTTGAGGGGTCTGGTCTGTCTCTGCACAAGAAACTTCCAGCTGGAGGGTAGAGTTGGTGCACAGCGAGCACGTCCCTGGACCAGTCCCAGGGCTGGCGGTGGGGGCCAGGCCACGACAGGCTCCCGCCCAGCGTACGACCAGAGCTCCGGTTCCCTCGGCTGCGATGGTGGAGGCCCTGCCCGTGTGACGACTGCGGTCCGCGCAGCCCTGATCCCCGCTCTCGTGGTCACGGCCGCCTCCGCCTCCGTGACTCACCGCCTGGCTTTGCAGGTGGGGCTCAGTACGGACACTCAGCTCAAAGGAAGGGACGGAGGAGGTTTTGAGGGCAGGGATCTGCCTGGCCAAGGGCTTTGGGGTGAGGCAGGTGGGCCATGGGTGTCCGCGCCTGCTTCGGGGGACACGCGAGCCCTGGGTCATTTGTCTTGGGCAAGTCAGAGACGCCTGCGCTGAACTGCGATCGGAACGCCAGCCTCTTGACACAGCTTCTCGAGACCACAGATTTGTCACCTGGACTTAACCAGCTCGAAAGCCCCCCGTAGTGTCAGCCACAGGCGTCTTCCCTCTTGCTGGTGGCAGCCCCAGCAGCTCTGGGCCGAGGCGGTGCGGCGGTGAAGGCTGCCTGGGGCGAAGTCGGGACTGGACTTAGGGCTCCACTCCCAGGCTCAGGCCTGCTCCCCCCAGCCCCGCCCCTGCCTGGTCAGTAGGGACACTATTTCCTGGCCATCGCCAGCAACGGGGCTCCTGGAAAGCGCAGAGCCCAGGTGGGGACGTTTGCTGGAACACTTGCTGAGCGTGCGAGCCGGCCCTTGACGCACCAGGACGCTGCTCCATCCCCCTCCCCGTGCGGATGGCTCTCAGGCGGGTCTTCAGCGGGAGCGTGATGCGCGTGATGACAGCGGGTGCACCCAGGCAGGGTCCGCCCGCTGCAGAGCGGAGGCAGCTCGGGAGACGTGATCTCCAGCCGCCCGCCCCCGCCCCCGCGTCTCAGGAGGACAGGCTCTCTGTGCTCGCGGGAGGGCGCGTAGGCCCTGGAGGGCCACTTGCCGGGCAGCGGTGACTCACTCAGAGAAGAAAAGAGCCCAGGGGTTGGAGGGCAGGACGTGTGGACCATCTGCTTCCTCTGGGCTTGAATGCAGCCGTGGGTGTTGGCCCGCCTGTGCCCCGACAGGCCGTCCTCTTCCTCCGGGAAACCGCCCTGCGAGGGAGGAGAGCAGGACGAAACGCCCCTTACAGGGCGCTCCCGGGGTCAGCCAGGCTTGAGAATCTCTGCTTCAAACCCTGATGTTCTGGGCTGCGAGGAAGCACACACTGACCCATTTCTGCTGGCGCCCATCCCCCTGCCTGGCACCTGCGGCCCTGAGGACCGCAGCCCGCCCTCCCACCCGGAGCCCTGAGAGGGCGGCCCCTCCACAGGTCCCGGATCCCGCCCCGCGGAGGGGGCTCCTTGCTCTGCGGCAGCGCCGGCCCGCCCCTCACCCTGTGTCCCCAGGAAGTGTGGCCTGCTTCTGGCCGGCGGGGAGGCCACACGCTTTCGCCCGGATAGACGGACAGCCATGCGCGTTGGGCTGCGTCGAGTCGCAGCTCTTACTCCTTCCATTGCGCGTTGCCGACCCTCACGGGGAGACCCTCCTGCGTCTCTTTCCGAAGGTGCCTTAGCATCGCTGCTCCCAAACTCTCTCTCTCACAGCACGGAGGCCCCTGACAAGACGTCGGCTTTGCCATATCAACATGGTACCCTGCTGGTCACTTTTGTGAGGCATTGGGGGTCACAGTTCAGAGCAGACGGGAAGGCAGGTGTCGACCCCCAACTTGCCACCTCTGGCTGTTCACGTCCAAGACCTCCCCTCTGACCCCACAACCCTGGGTCGCCCAGGACGAGGCCCTTCTGTCCACTTGCTTCCCGCCACCTTACCCCGTGGCCTTGGGAGGACGTGAAGGTGCATTTCCTTCAGTAACTCACCTGGAAACGTGGACTTCCGAGGAGCAGCTCGGACAGACACCGATGCGGTCTGACAACGTGTGTAAGCACACGCGCGAGGTCCGATGTCTCCCAAGCAGCCCGTAGGCGATCTGCAAAGCAGACGCTGCTCCCTGGGCCCGGTCGGCCAGAGCTGACTGTGGACATTCGGCCCATTCGGTGGTCCTTCCCGAGCACGAGCCTGGAGGGGTGGACACGTGCTCCGGTCGGTCACACAGTCCCCGCTTCTGCTCCTGGGCTGAGGCGGCCCAGCTGTCCCCCACAGCAGGGGACCGGCATGGTGTCCCGTAGTCTCTGCCGCTCCAGATTTGGCTTAGAATGTCCTGACTTTCCAACGTAATAACATCTGATATCACCTGTGGAATGTATGACCGAAGACAGACAATCTCACAAAAATACCGTCCCCCGTATTTCGAAATAGTAGCGTTTGCTCTGTCAACCCGTGCTTCTGGCCGGATACGAGAAGCGGCATCCACGCAGCCGGAACCGGCTTGGACCTGCAGAGGGCGGCTCCTGGTGAGGCCTTGGTGAGACCCCGCCTTGCGGCGGCGCTGCGCATCCCGAGCCACGTCTGCAAGGGTCCGTGGTCTTGGAGGCCGTCCGGGCGCTCAGCAAGAACCGTCACTGTGCTCCAAGGCGTGTTTCCGATGGAGGAGCGTCAGGACGGTGGCTGTCCCGTGGTCGGGAGCAAGGATCTAGGGGAGGGGAAAAGTGGGCACTGAAGTCGGTGACCAGGAGCCGCCTCGGCTCTCCACCTGCTCCCCCTGCCTGTGCCCGAGCTCGCCGGCATCGGAAGGCGGCGCAATTCAGAGAACAAGGGGAGGCAGGTGGCATCGGAGTCCGACGGACACACCTGCGTGCAGAGCGCCACGCGCGAAGTCTGGGTGGTCACTGCGGGCCTCGGCCCTGGGGGCACCTGCCGTCCCGGCTTCCTTTCCGAAGCTCATTATAGACCGAGTTCTCTTTGAAAGCACAGGGCCGTTTCCTGTGCCGTGCCCAGTGTGTCCACCATGCGTTCCCACTGCACTCGTAGTTACGAGAGGGTGTGTGTGTGTGACTCCAGGGGGTTCTGGCTGGCCAGCTCTGGGGACACCTGCCATTCAGCGTGGGTACAGGACCCTGGCCAGAGCAGACGACAGGCACTGTTTTCAGTTCTCAGCGAGCTTCTGCCCCTGAGTGTGCGTGGCGCGCCCTTCCTCCAGGACAGGTCCCTCAAGACCGTCCCCAGACCTCCACCCCCGGGTTCAGAAGCCAACCGCAAGTCCGAGCTGTCACCTGCTCTTATGACCGACTGGCAGCGGACGGGAGGTTCCCGCGGCCCCCTCCTTGGGTCGGATGAGTTTGCCGGAGCAGCTCATCGAACTCGGGAGGACATGGACTTCCTTCCTGGGTTGCTGGTTTGTTATAAGGGCCACTCGCGAGGAGCCAGATGGAGAGACGTGTGTGGGGACGGGCTCAGCTCCGGAGCTCTCTCATCCCCTCCTTTTGGGATTTTGGAAAGGCTTCATTACTCTGCCCTGATGGATTAAATTATTGGCTGTTGGCGATCAAGTCAACATCCAGAGGTCAGGGGCACTGGACGTTCCAACCCTCTCATCACACGGTTGGCTCCACAGGCGACCAACCACTATGTCTCAGTGGGGTCCAAAAGTCGGCTCATTAACATAGTAAAAGGCACCTTTATGCCCTCATCATTTTGGATATTCCAAGGGTTTTGGAAAGGGTGATAAGGACCAAATATAGACGTTTTATCAAGACATCCCGCTGAACAGTGCCCCACGGTGGGAAAGGGCTTAAAGTAAAAGTAGGCTTAAGGGCCAATAATTTTACAGCCCAGTGTCCCCATCTGGTGCTCCCCCAGAGGGGTGTCCATGAAGGAACGCTCCTACCCTGGCTCTTTTGGCAACGAGACCCAAGGACCCCGGGACCCCAGGCAGGACACGTGGCTTCCTCCCGCCTCGCTGGCACCTGCTCCTTGGGCCCTACTTGCGTGTCCGAATGGATGGGTTTGGAGACAGCTGCCCAGATGATCTGAACAGAGAGAGCCCGCCGTCTTCACGGGGGAAACAGCACTGATCACAGATATTATCCTTGCAATGGTTATTGTTTCTGTATCTTTACAACGAATTCTGCCTTTCGTGTTTCTCTCCCTTGACCACCCAACTGCCCGATGGGGGGGCATTCTTACTAAACCCATCAGCTGACAAGGACACAGAGGCACAGAGAGATGGGCGTCAGCAGGTGTCCGTCCACGGTTCTCGAAGCATCTGAGGCTCTCAGAGACACAACTCTTGGATTCGGAGCGTCTTCTCCTCGTGTCCCGCAAATCCCAGGCTCCCTCCCTGCACAGAGGGAGTCCCCAGAGCTGTGCCAGCCGGAAGCCTGTTCCGTGATAGAGCAAGAGCCTGATTCTCGAATCTGCAGCGACAGAGTCTGTGGAAGCTGCCTCCACGGTCCCGGGGGCACTGGGATGGTGGCACGGGTCCCATTCCTGTTGGGAAGACGTGAAGGTTAAAAGGGAAGATGGTCCTGGGGCTCATTAAACACAGGGTAGAGAATTCCCAGGGACGCTTTGTTGTCCACCCATGTCTTCAGGGGATTCTAGGATTACCAGATGTGGACTTCTTATTTCCAGGAAAGGGCGGTAGGGCTCCCCTGCCCTGAACCCTTGACTGCCACAGGAAGTGCAGTCCGGCCCAGGACTTTCCTTTCTGGAATTCTCTGGAGCTCAGGTCAACCACAACAGAGCTCGACACAATTTTCTTTTCTTTCTTTTTTTTCCTAAAGATTTTATTTATTTATTTGACACACAGAGATCACAAGGAGGAGAGGCAGCCAGAGAGAGAGAGAGAGGAGGAAGCAGGCCCCCCGCCGAGCAGAGAGCCCGATGCGGGACTCGATCCCAGGACCCTGAGATCATGACCTGAGCAGAAGGCAGAGGCTTAACCCACTGAGCCACCCAGGTGCCCCTAGACACGATTTTTAATGGTAAAGATAATGCTTTGTATTTATACTCAGAGCAGCATGGTTTGCGGACAGCTTTCTGGGGAGAAGTCGGGGAGGAAGCATGCATGTTTTGGAAGCGTCCTGGAGGCTGTGCCGCTGTGCTCTGCCCCTCGAGCCTCGGCTGGAGTGCTGTGCCTGGCCTCCTCGGCCCACCGTCTCCTCGTGGCTGATCCCGCCGGCCGTGGGGGCCCCGGCACGGAGCTGGCGGCCACACACACGTGCGGTGCGGGGGTCATGAGGCCACACCTCGTCTCCGGCTGCGGCAGCAGACATGGGGGGTTGGCACGTCTTGTCTATTCGGCTGACCCCAGAGGACGGCCTTCTCACGGCCATCCATGTCCATCATCGTGGCAGACGGCACTTTCTAGAGCTGCGCAGGCCTCTCTCCACCCCATCCTCCAAGCTCTTCTTACAAAAGAACCGGCTCCTCCCCTCAAGGAGGCCTTCTCTGCCCCCCCCTTTGGATCTGGCGAGCCTCGTGAATGTCTCCACCGACAGAACACGGCGGCCGTGGGTGCCGGACACCTGGAAACCAGAGCAGGAAGGTCGTGGTGGTCTGTGCCTCGGTTTCTTGGCTCTCCTGCTCCTGGGACCCTTGCTGTTGAGGCGCGGTCATAGCCTGGGGGGAGGCTGGGGCACTTGTGGGGTTCAGGGGCGGCTCTTCCAGCCAAAACCCCAGCTGGGCCCGCCAGCACCGGCCGGCGCGGACTTGCAGCCCTACGAGGGAAGGTCCCTGACCCACGCTGAGTCCCCAGACACCAGCCGGCAGAGACAAGCCACTCTGTTGCCCCTTGTCCAAATTCCTGCCCTGCAGGAAGCAGGAGAGATGGTAAAGGATCGTTGTTTCGAGCTATAAGAGTTCGGTAACAGTTCCTGATTCGCCACTTGCCGGAAGGAGCCGGCGAGAGCCGTCGCGGGCCTGCGGGGCCCTTTCTCACTCGCTTTGCAGGGACGGTCCGCGTGAGCCTGGCGTGTGGCGGGGCTCAGGGAGCAGGAGACGCGGGGCCCCTGAGAGGGCAGCCGGCCTCCCTTCCTGGGCGCGTCTTCTCGCTGCTGGTTTTAGCTCCACGGCGATGTGTCCAAACTTTTTAAGGCAGAAATGACAAGTAAGAAGCAGACGACACGAGGCGGAAAAGCTCCGGTGGAAACGCAGCTGCAGGAGACCCTTGACTCTCAGGCGTCCGTGGACCGGCGACTTCTCACGTCTCAGCGGGGTAAGTGGGTTTTCTCCTCCCCGCGACGTCCTTAGTAAGGTCTTCTGGTCTCTGGCCTGCTTTACTGTGAGAAGACGGCGTGTGACACACCTGACAGACGAAACAGGTGTTAGCCGACTCTTCCCGCACTCGGTAAGGCTTCCGGCCCAACGTTTAGGTCGGAAGTTACATGTGGATTTTTGACTGTGGGGGGCGTTGGCGCCCCTGCGTCCGCGGTGTCTGAGGCTCAACCGTCGTTCCAGGAAATCCAGGGATCAGCGAGAACCCCCGTTGCTCAAGCGATGGACTTTTCTCGGGCCCAAGAATTTCCTGGCTCGTGGTGTCCGTCACCGCGTTCCTGGCGTGCCTGCCCTGTAATTCCCCCGGACGGAGATGACATTCTTCAGCTCGGCAAGGCGCGGCTCGGCTGCTCTGTCCTCTGAGCCACCCGGGGTGTCAGCATGCCGGGGGTTCCGTGGGAGTGTGTCCTGCACATGTGGGAAAGCACGCAGGGCATCTGACACCCCGGTACACAGAATCGAGTGTTTTCATGACATTTCGCCTCACTGTTCCTTTGTATCGTCACGGGGCACGGATACTATGCAGGTTCAAAGAGATGGAGCTCTCTTCGCTCCCAGCTGCTGGGGAGCGGTGCCTGGAGGAGGGGACGGATAGAATTTCCACCCCGAAGTGCGTTGGAAACCCGTCTTTATTTTATTTCAGTTTTCCTAGGTAGCTCGCATTGCTGGCCGCGAATGGGACAAGCGGACGGTCGGCTGAGCGGAACCCCACGTGTGGCGCCGTCTGGGTGATCTGGGGGAGGGGAGCCTGCCTGTTCAGCCACAGCCCCTGTCTCCAGGCAGGTGAGGGGCTCCCTGCCCCCTGGGCCCTTGATGCCGCTTGCACCCCCGTAGCAGGCCTGCTGCTCTGCTGGGGAGACGGGCAGTCCCCGAATGAGGGCCCGTGGGTGGGTCCTCTGGCTCGGGGTCCCCTCCTCTGGGGTTGCTCAGTGAAGCCTGGACGCAAGTGTGTTCTTCTGGGGGACAGGATGCCCTTTGAAGAACCTCCAACAGCTCCTGTTGCGCAGGGCGGGGCCTCCCAGAGCACCGGGGCGCCCAGCTGGACCGACAGCTCCAAGGCCCCCGTTCCCTGGAATATTCCACGAGGGAAGCACAGCTGGGCCTTGACTGCCCCTTCCAGGCGCCTCCTCTGACCGCCAGCAGCACCCCCATTTCCTGTGGCCCGTGGCTCCTGATGTGAGCGGAGTCCCACGACGCAGTTTATGAGAAGTGGCTGTTTTGAGGTGAAAAGGTAAGAATGGTCCTTGGACAGCCAGGTCCACCCTTCAAGTCAGAAGCCACCACTGTCTCAGTCAGTCCTCCTGCAGGTCCTCCTGGGTCCCCTGAGGCCGCCGGTCCAGTGCCGGCTCCAGCGTGTGGAGAGACGTGGCACCGTCTCTTGGGTGACGGTCAGGTCACCTTCTTTCCCATCCACACCCAGGGCTCTGTGTTGTGAGGTTTACGAAGGACGTCTTGACCTTGAGAGGAGAACGGCGTGGGGGCTTCGATGACGCATGGACAACTGGTTCTCCACGTGGGGTCCCTGGGAGCAGGTCCTGTGCACCTGCTGGGTGGGAGCCTCGGGGCGGGGCCCCGGGGGAGCCCACGCAGGATGGGACCGTGAGCTGCTGCAGCTGCTTCGGAAAACACACTGGCGGTTCCTCAAAAGGTTAAGCGTGGAGAGGATATGCAACCAGACAGCTCACCTCGAGGTTAGACCTGGGAGACATGAAAACAGACGTCCCCACCAAACACGCACACCCAGGTTCACAGCAGCATGAACCACAACAGCCACAAAGGATAAACGACCCACACGGGCTCCCCAGTGTGGACGCACGGATAACGGAAGCGTGGCGTGTCCGTCCCGCGGAGCTCCCGCGAACGGGCCACCGCCGCGCTACATCACGTCAGACCTCGAAGACACCACGCCACGTGGGAGAGTCAGTCCAGACGGGCCACGCACGGGGTAATTCAATTTACACAGACGTCCGGGACAAGCGAATCCTGAAAATTGAGGTGGAGATTAGAGCCAGGGTCGCCTGGGGCTGGGAGGAGAGCCGGCCGTCAAAACAGAGAGAAGTGACTGCGGGGGTGGGGGGGTGGAATGTTCCAGAAGCAACGGCGACAAGGTTTGCAGCATCTGTGAATATACCAGGAGCCATGGAAGGGTTCAACAAACATGTGTGAGTTGTATCTCAACAAGCTGTTACACGCGTGTGAATAATGAGTCAACGGATGTGTCATCTGCCTGTCACGCGTCTGTCTATGCCGTCGTGTCAACACCGGCGCCGCGGCCGACTGCTGGGGTCCAGGCTGTGTCCCACACCAACCTTCTCATTGTTCGACTGGGTTCTGCTTACCTGCAGTAACCCAGTCTCCTCTGCCTCTGTCTCGTGCCGTTTCACGCAGGGGGAGCTGCTGGCAGCCAACACCGTCTCGTCGTTCGGAGACGATTACGGACGCCGCGCCCCGGACTTTACAGATCTTGGCGAGAAGCGAACATCCACAGCACTCAGCCCTCGACGTGGTGCCAGGCAGGGCCCGGGTCTTCGTTCCTGCCGAGAGGGTGGGCACGCTGCTCTGCCACGGGACAGCCGGCCGGCAGGAGAGGCTGCGGTGCTTTGAGCATGGTGGCCGTGGGACAGCACGTGAGGGTGGCCGGGCCCGTGATGACTCTGCTCTGCATCCACTGTCCCTTCTTCCAGACCGCCGTCCTGTACAGCGGAGACCAGAGAGCTGGCGTGCGCAGTCAGGCCTCGGGCCTCGATTTAGGTTTAAACGTTGGATGCCTTGGCTAGAGATTTGCAAGGCAGAGGGTGCAAGGGAAGGGGTGAGCAGAGCAGGGTCTGGTCTTGGGGACTGTGCAGACTGGCAGGCAGGAGGCAGGGCGCCCGCTTGACTGGTCACAGCGGGGTGGTGCGACCCCGGGGCCAGCGGAGAGTCTCTCCAGGCAGACCGCTGCTGCTGTGGACGGCCTGTCGGCGGCCTGTCCTCGGTGTCGGCGGAGGCGGCGTGCGCCTGGAGCGGGAGTCGTGCTGACTGTAGAAGGGACAGCCGCGGCGGTGTTGGCTGAGCCTGTGACGCCACTTTGGGAGTCTCCATGGTCCTGCCTGTGCCTCACCAGCCACGTAACACTTCGCAATTAATTGGTTTTTTTTTGCTCTAAACCAACTGGAGAGGATTCTGCTTTTTGTAATTGAACCCTGACCGAGAAGAGTGAATTACATAAGCAGATTTCTTAATGCTGACCGAAACATTTTTGCATTTCTGGAAGGAACTCAACTGGGTTAGGGTGTATTCCTCTGGAACACATTGAATTACATTTGCTCAGCCTTTACAAAGATTTTGACGTTGCTTTCTCATGTAAGGCTGGTCTATTTCTGCTTCCCATTGAATTTTAGCATCCGTGTTTGGCCAGTCTTAAAAAAAAAGAATCTGTGCTCTTTCTTTCTTTGTCTTCTAGAAAAGGTTATATATTAGCAAATTATTTATTCCTTGAAAATTTTCAAGATATCCCACATAAAATTATCCGCATAAGGCATTTTTGGGGTCGGGGTAACTTTTAGACAGCTTCTTCTCTTCCTTTCATGGTTATTGATTTATTCGGTTTTTAAGTTTCTTTTAAGGTCAATTTTGAAAATATATGTTTGCCTAACTAATATGCTATTCTAGAGTAGAATGATCGATCTATCTCATAAAACATCCTGTTTCTCATTTAGTAATGTGAATGACAATGGTTTTTTTCTCTCAACAGTGCTTTATACATTTCTTTTCGTAGCAAATAGTTGGGTTTTATTTAAGAATCTATTCCGAGTTTATCTTAAACAAATGAGCTTCTCTCAACTCATGGATATACCAGATAAATTCGCTCTTAGTTTTACCTTCTAGTCATTGTTTGTTTAAAAATGTACCTTTCTTTGCACTCTGTCTCTTGTTATATAGTCTGGTTTTTTGTTCATTTTTGTAATTTATAATTTTATTTTTTATTTTTAAAGATTTTATGTATTTATTTGAGAGAGGGTGAGCGAGCCCATGAGCAGGGGGTGGACTGGCAGAGGCAGAGGGAGAAACAGGCTCCTTGCAGAGCAGGGAGCCCAATGACGGACTCAATCCCAGGATCCTGAGGTCACGACCTGAGCCAAAGGCAGACGCATAACCATCTGAGCCACCCAGGCGCCCTCAGTTTTGGAATTAATGGTACTTTTTCCTTATTTTGGTCATATTTACATATCTAAGCCATGACAAAGGTCTAAAGTTTGAAGCATCAACGTTAGCAGCGACAAGAGAAACAATCTATTTATTGATCCTCAATGAGAAGAGTGAGCAAAGGAATTCATCTCTTCCTCCACGCTCACGCAGGGATGGTGCGGTTTTGGCGCAAGTGAGGTCATCTCCCAGGATATCTCCCAGGAAGCAGAGAAGGGGGGACGTGGGGGAGGGGTGTGTGTGTGTGTGGGGGGGTTGGTACTTTAAATCAGCCGTGATTGGCTCCTGGTACTTGCAAGCAGGACCCAGCCTGTTAGTGAAATCACTGACCCTCCTTCTCTGAGGTTAACTCAGGGACCGTTCGAGCTTTGCTCTCCTCCCTTGCTTCTGTGGGAAAGCCCTCTCCAACAACGCGAGGCTGGCCCCTACCATCTGCTAGCCACTTGACGAATGGCCCGATTCCAGGATGAATATAGGCACGTCCGTATCAGAATTTCTGACCGGTGCCGCTGTGCTGTCAGCTGGAGTACGGTGCTTCTGTGTGGTTTCTTTTGCTTCCGGTTTCACAGACTCTGCTTTCCCAAAGTTCACTTAGGTCAACCTCTCCCCTTCCCAGTGATGTCATTTATACATTGGCGATATATGTCAGACGGTCCGTTCTGCAATCTCTCTGGGTCTCCTCAACTTCCGAGATGATGTATTTGCAGGCATTGATGTTCACTCTTTGCATTGTAAAGTTTATGGGATTTTGCAAATACTAATGTTATTTATCCACAATTATTATAGTATCATACAAAAAAGTTTCAGCGCTCTGTAAACGTTCTAGTTCATCCACTCAACCTTCCTCCAAGCCTCCTGAACCTCTGAAGCCACTGTGGGTTTTATTTTATTTATTTATTTATTTTCCTGGTACAGTTCTGCTTTTTCAAGGATGTCATGTAATTGGAATGATATGGTAGGTAATTTTTCAGACTGGCTTCTTTCTCTTAGCACATAGACATTTAAGACTCACCCATGTCTTTTCTTGGCTCAATGGTTTATTTTTTCACTGCAGAATGGTCCATGGTATGGAGGTACCCAGTCTGTTCACCCGCTCAGCTGTTCAAGGACAGCTCAGTGACTTCTGGTTTCAGTAATTATGAATGAAGCTTCTATCAACATTCATACTCCTATTTTTGTGTGCGTATATATAAGGAAATACTTAGAAATGTGATGACTGGATTGTATCATAAGATTATTGTTAAATACTAAATTGTGTTTCCCTGAAAAATTGTAGATTGGAGCTCTAACTCCCAATGTCATTACATTTGGACATTTGTCTTTAAGGAGGTAATTAAGGTTAATTACGGCCATAAGGGTGACGCACTAATCTGATAGGACTGGTGTCCTTATAAAAAAAAACGAAGAGACACCAGAGATCTCTCTCTTTTTCTATGCACACACAGAAGGAAGGCCAAAGGAGGACAGAGCCATCTACGAGCCAGGAAGAAAGGCGTCACCAACCCTTGGTAGCACCTTGATCTTGGTCTTCTAACATCCATTACCGTGAGAAAACGCGATTCTGTGTTTAAGCCACACAGCTCGGGTATTTGTCATGGCAGCCCAGCCAGGCTCATATCATTATGGTTAACGTCGTAAGAAACTGCCAAATTATCTTCCAAATTGGGTGCATCATTCTGCCTTCCCATGGGCCATGGGTGAGTGTCGCTCCACATCCTCACCAGCATTTGGTGTTGTCAGTTTTTTTTTTTTTTTTTTTTTTTGATTTTAGCTATTCTGCTAGTAGTGGAATCTCGTTGTTATTTTAATTTGCAGATCTTTGGTGACAAACTATATCGATCACCGTTTCAAATGCTCATTTGTCGTCTGTGCATCCTCTTCGGCGAGCCGTCTGTCCAGATATTTTACTCATCTTTTAAAAGGTAGCTTGTTTTATTAATGTTGAAATCGAAGAGGTTTGTTTTTGTTCTGTTCTGTTTTGTTTTGTTTTAATGGAGGGAGGTATATTTTGGGTATGAGTCCTTGCCCAGACAGTTGTTTTGCAAATCTTTTTCCTGGTTTATAGTTTATCTCTCACTCTCTTAACGACGTCTTTTGAAGGGCAAAAGTTTTTCATTTAAAAAAAAAAATCTAAGTTTTCTCTCCTATATTGTGCTTTTGATATATCTAAAAACTCATTTCCAAGCCCAAAGTCACCTAGGATTTCATCTATCTTCTAGAACTTTTACACTTTACGTTTAAGTTTATGATCAATTTTGTGTTACTTCTCATGAAAGGTGGAAGGAACGGGCTAGGTTCATTTTTTTTTTTTTTTCTCGCACTAGATTTCATTTATAAACACCTGAGCATTCCACTCTCATTTGTTAAAAGACTATCAGTTCTGTATTGCACTGTCTTTGCTAATTTATCAAAGATCAGCTGGTGATATTTGTGTCAGGTCATTTCTGGGCTCTGTAGTCTAATCTACTGATTTTGTGCCTATTCTTTGGTCAGTGCCACACTGTCCTGCAGCTTGACAAGAAGTCTTGCAGTCAGGACGTATCCGCCTCCGATTTTCTTCTTTCCCCCACCTCCTCTTCGTTCCTCCTCCTCCTCTTTTTTCTCCGGTGTTGTGTTGGCTGTTCGAGGCCTTATGACTCCTAAACTTTAGAATCAGAAAATATGGTTGGCAGACATTTTTTGTGATTGCGTTCAATCAATATGTTAACTTGGGAAACGTTGACTTCTCAGCCAGAGCGAGTCTTCTAGCCCTCATCTCTGATTTCCTCCCTAATGGTTCATAAATCTCTGCCTATAGATCCTGTACATTTGTGGTGGGTTAGACTCGTACTCTAATTCATTTATGGTGCTATTTTAAGTGACATTGTGTTTTTTTTTTAAAGATTTTATTTATTTATTTGACAGAGATCACAAATAGGCAGAGAGGCAGGCAGAGAGAGAGGAGGGGAAGCAGGCTCCCCGCGGAGCAGAGAGCCCCATGTGGGGCTCGATCCCAGGATCCCGAGACCATGACTTGAGCCGAAGGCAGAGGCTTAACCCTCTGAGCTACCCAGGCACCCCATGTTGTGTTTTTAATTTTGAATTTCAATTGCATATTGCTGGTATCCAGGAAAATGACAGAGTTTTGTGTATTAACATCGTGTCCTGTAACCTTGCTCTGCTTGCTTATTAATTCCAAGGGTTTTTTGTTGTTATTGTCGAGTCTTTGGGATTCTCCACATAGACGATCATGTACAAAACATGACATGTTTTCTGTGTACAAAAGGTTTCATCCTTTCTTTCCCGATCCGTGTATCTTTTATTTCCTTTTCTTGTCCTACTGCTCTAGCTAGCTTTCAAATGTAATATTGAATAGGAGTAGTGAAAAGGGACACCGAGACATCTTTGCCCTTCAGATTTTAGGGGGAAAATATTCAGTCTCTCATCATTCAGTATAATGTTAACTGTAGGTTTCTGTGTGTTTGTTTTTTTGAAGGTGTTATCCGGTGACAACTTTCTATTCTTTTCCTACTTTGCTGAAAACTTTTTTTTCTTTATCACGAATGGGTGTGATGTGTGTGTATGTGTGGTTTTTAAATATTTATTTATTTATTGGAGGTGAGGGGGCAGGCGGAAAGCAAATTGGCAAGCAGACTCCCGGCTGAGCGTGGAGCCTGCCGCAGGGCCCAAGCCTGGACCCTCAGATCACGACCGGAGCTAAAACCAGGAGCTTGCTGCTACACCAGTGGAGCCAATAGATACTGTGTCTGCATTATCCGATAGGATTAGGATTCTTCTTCTTTAGGCCTTCAATACGGTAGATCCCATGAGTTAATTTTTGAATACTGACCCAGCCTTATTCACCGTGCAGTCCCATTTGGTCTTGTACAAGTTTTACATGTTCTAACAAATGATTCGGACGACCACTCAGGTACCTTCTTCATACTGGAAAGATTGTTTCTTCTTTATAACTCTCTTTCAATCTATAGCTTCCCTCTTTCAGGTTTTCTCTTGTTTTCTCAAATTCAATCATTTGCCTTGCACCATTCCCAGCGGTTTGGATTCGGCTAATTTCCTCCCTATATACTTTTTCAAGGTGTTCCTCTGTATTTTGGTACTTGGCTTCAGAACGTGTTTTCTGTTCCAATGCCATTGGCTTATTGATTAGTTTGGGGGCAAGACAGGGGATGAGGTTTGCTCCCATCAGGCAGTACGTGATGCACGCTTGTCACTGCTGCGTCACAAGCCACTGATGTCTGTGGCCCCGATTCAAACACTCATAAAAGGAACCGACCCGGATGCTTTATCTCCCGCCTTCTTTCATTGGTCGTCGGCGGGAGCATCTCTACAAAGAGCGAGTTTTCTCTCATGAGCTATTTGATACCTAGTGAAAGAGTTTACATAGGAAAGGCCAGAGAAGTGTCTGCTTCTTTCGCTTTATTTACCAGTTCCCCAAATCTCGGGCTGATTTCTGTAATGAGTTTTTAAAGCACCACCGTGTACTCGAGGATTGAAGCGGCTTGTCTTACTGTCACTGTAGTTCCCTTCTGCCCCTTCTGTGGCTAACAAGAGCCTCTTCTAGGTGATGACTGGATCTGTTCGGCACGCCCCTACAGTTTTGGCAGTGCCCTTGCTTTCAGATATGAGCGAGCTCTGCCCATGCATCTACTACACCTGCGGACCCAGGTCTGCAGTCAGCCAATGCTCAGGGAGCCCTGGTCCCTCTTGCTGGGAAATGTGGAGATCGCAATCAGCGGCTTAGCAGAGTTTCCACAAGAAAATGGAAGTTGCCTGCAGAGACCAAGCCCGAGTGGTCTCTGAGGCCCACGTCACATGTGGGAGGCCTGAGTCACGTGTGTCCTGGCTTGCGAATGTGTTCCCACAGAATGGTTCTGTTTTCCTTTTGCTGGGGGGCCGCTGAGTTTCACCCATTCAGGACAGGTTTTTACATTCATTTCTTGGCTCGGGATCCCTGAACCACACTCACGGGGCAGACTTGGAGTTCTCACACACATGTGGTACAGCTGGAGGTTTTCATTTCTCATGGGAAAACTGCTTCCATTTAGAGCCCCAGGCAGGCGGCAGGCCTGGAGGCACATCTGGGAGGGGCACTTGGAATTCCTCTAACTTCCTTCTCCTCGGGGCGGGGCTGTCCCCCACCGACGGCTCTTCTGTTCTCCCAGCCAGACGCTGGGGGTTCGGTGCTCCGGGTGGGTCTGTGTCTCCTCCCCCCCGCCCCCAGAATGGGGTAAATGTCAGGCTGTTGCTGGGCCTGTTTCCAGACGGTGGGGATTTGTGGAGCCTGGTTTTTGTTCTCATTTGAGTTTGCATTACGTCTGGCACCTAAGATACCTCTTTTCTCTTCTGAGCTTGGCTAGACGTCTTTAAGACAGTCATATTCAGCCTTTTTACATCTGTCCCCATGTCTACCTACTTATCAACCAGGGAACCTTAAAATTATATGTTCTGGGGGCTCTCTCTGTCTCTGACGGGGTTGCATCTTGTCCCTGAGGGTGGGGCGTGGGGGCATGTCTCCCTCCTGGGATGCTCCGTCCCCACCTCATGCCCTGTGTAGGGGAAGACACCCACACACCGAGGTTTTGGCTTCTGTACTGTTGTAACACAGCAGGGCAGGGACCTTCTCCCATCTCAGGAAGGCTTGATGGGCGACCATGCTTCCGTTCCTCCAACGCTTGACCTGAGAGGGACATATGCTGACCCGGCTTTTCACAGCCTCTGTGGCGGGAGGGCTGCGTTCTGGCCCGGGGAACTTGCCGGGTGTGTGGCCACACCTTCTCCGCTCTCTTCCCCTTCCCTACCAGGCCACAGGTATGTATTTATTTCCAGGTCACTCTTTCAAAAAAAGACATTTTTAGGAACATGGCTGCTAATGACTCACACTTCCTCGTCAACCGGCTCTCTTCTGCAGACGCGGTCTTCAGAGATATCAGGGCCCAGTGGTGCCTGGGGGCATCTGAGCTCACACTTGACCCACTAGGGAGCTCACTGGATGAAGCAATGATGCGCTCTGGGACACTTCCCAAGACAGGAACACAAAGGCTGATATTCTTTTCCTCCCGGTACGTGTTGTTTCTTCTGAGGTGCTTTATGACCGACTGAACACTGATGAGCCCTTTGTTCTTAATTCAGAGTTAGGAATTAGGCATTATGCAAATGTCTCACTTCTCTATTTTGCCTCCCCTCAACCTCAAAAAGCAGAGAGTCCGTGGAGGGTGAACCCCAAGTCCTGGGCCCAGATCCACGCTTCCTCTCCGGAGCAAAGCCTGCTCGAGAGGGACTTGGCCGACACGAGTCCCTCTCATCTGAATATGGCAAAGGGTTGCTCCCGGGCAGGTACGGAGTGGCCAGGCCAGGTGCATCACCTGTGGAGGCTGCCGATGTTTCCTGCGGCCTCTCGCCGAAAGCGATTTCTAAGGAGCCAGCTGGCGAAAGGGGCCTCACAGCTTTGTGTAAATGGTGCATTTGCCAGAAAAAAAGTGAGCAATGTTACGACCTAGTAACGGTTGCTTAGAGACTGTTCTCGAAACCTACGATTCCGGAGGAGGCGGCAGTGAAAAGAAACAGGCAGTAGACCCAGATTCCAAAGACGCGGGTGGGAGTCCCGATCCCATGATTCGGGCGCAATCCTGGGAAATTCGTGTTCATTTCCCAGAACCTCGTCCCCTCAGCAGGCCACTTCAAGGGGGCAGGGTTGTCCGCCTCAGGGGAACGTGCCGAGGGCCAGAGGACACCGCCCCATCCAGAAACAGGATGTGTCTGCGGTCAGCAGACGGCACTGGAGGTCCTCGGCGAGCGTGACAGCCGTGGCTCCCCCAGGACGGCCGTGGAGAAGACGCGCCCCGTGCCCCCGGGCAGCATGGGCCCCCGGCTCCCCGCCCCTCCGTGCCCTGTTCCGACAGACCCGTGCGGGCTCACGCCGTTTGCCCAGCGTCCAGCATCCTGAGCAGCGCCTGCTGCCGTCTCGAGAAAAGCCGGTTCGTGGGCAAGCTGAGGGTCGGAAGCAAATGAAACGTCGTGGCCGGCCGACGCGGCCCCTTTCTGCTGAACATGAGAACACGCTGCATTACGGCTGGAGGCCCGCGTCCACGGAGGCGAGCAGAGCAAACGTCGCTGTGGTTAGAACCTCCTCTTGATGGCCGCCAGAGTCTCCACCTGTGCCTTTCATTCAGCATAGACCGATACCTCCGCAGGGGCCAAGGGCATCTGGTTCCTGTTCCCACACTCAAGTCTGGTGGCAGGGGCACCCTATGTTGACCGCTCACTCTTGCCGGACGCTTTCCCAGGTGCAGGAATTGGAGTGGTGGTCCCAGCTCTCCCGGGCTGCAGCTTGGGCTCCCCGAGAGCAGCCCGGGGGTCCTGCAGGAGTGTGGGCCAGCTGTCCCCTTTGGAAAAGGACAGACACAAACGCATATATCTTGTGGCAAGCTGGCTTTTAGATCAGGGAGGAGAGGGTGTTGGGTGACCCCGTGGCCAGGTCGGACTAACTGTGTGCAAGCCCAGGCAAGCCCTTAGGGTTTTCTGAGCCCCAGTTTTCTCACTTGTACGTCGGGAGTGGGACTGTGTCCTTGCGAGGGCTCACTGGGATGACGGCAGGTGGCGAGCCCTGTCTGTCCCTCCTGCCCTCCCCTCTGCTCACTGGGGTGGACACTCTGCTCGGTTGCTTCCCTCTGGTTGTGCGGCTTTCCCGAGTGCCATTTCCTGTGGAACTGAAAGTTTCAACCCCTGAGATATCGTCCTCCGCAGTTTTGGTCCCTCTGACTAAAAGTCACCGTTACTTGGTCCCCATTTCATTGGCTCCGAGTTTTACATTAGTGGAGACATCGTACCGGGTTAGATTTGAGTAGACAGCTCCGAATTCCCAAATCAAGGACTTTGAGGGGAAACTGCCAAGAAAATCCCAAAGCAGCGAGGTCAATAAATGCCATGGCTGTCATTTGTCCCTGGGAGGTCCAGTGTCACAGGCCTCAGAGTTTGGATGTAAATGGTGTGTGATCACCTCCACAGAGAAGCAATGAAAATGCCAAGTTAGTTGCTTGATTCTCTTCCCTTCTTCTAAACGCATGTGCATGGGCTTTTACAGGGAACTTTCCTGTGCCTGGAGCGCGGGCTGGCTCCGGGCTCCTGTGCAGCGCCGGGCACGGCATGATGTGGAAAGCCCCACACACTTACCCGGGCCTGAGTGCTTTTCCTACAGGGCACGTTGACATCAGGGCTTAACGTCCTGCCGGGACGAGGAATTGTGCCTCACGCTCTCCTGCCTTCCTTGGAAACGTGTCATTCCTGATAAGGGCACAGAGCTGCTTGGTGTGTTTATAGCTCCCTCCCTTCTCTGGTTCCTCAGAAATCTCCAGGGCCACGGGGGCATCTAGCAGACAGGCTGTCCCGCGCCGCTGGCTGGGGCAGTGTGGATGCGGGGCCCGGTTCCCAGCCTACGGCGGCGAGTTCATGGTCGAACGCTGGCACGTGTCCTAGACTCCTTGTCATTCCTGACATTCCGGGGGGGGCCCTTCCACTCAGTCAACCCTGTGCTGTAGGCACCTAAGGCCAAGCTCGCTGGTGACCAGGCCAACACCCATCCTCCCCTCCTCAGGATCGGGGCCCAAGTTTTATCTGGACTCAGTACAGTGAGCCCCCAAAAGGCTGTGTTTCCCAATGACCCCCTCCAGGAGAGGGAGCCTGGAGCCTCCTGTGGGCTCTGGGGGAGCCCCAGCTTAGCCCAGTGCCCCACCCCCAAACAGAGAGGAAGCTTTATTGAGAAATGTCATCCCAGAGCAGCAGGAGCGAGGGAGGGGACTCTGGGCGGGTGGACAGGACAAACCCAGTGCCTTCCCGAGGTACCCACAGCGTCTCGGGGAAACACGGCAGGTTCCTTGGTCATGGGGATTCCCTTTGCCACGGGACATGACATCTGGGGGGCGAAGGGCGCAGTGGGTCTGCCAGCAGCTTGTCTCAAACCTTTGGCTGGTCAGATCTGGGTGCATGGGATACAGTCCGCGGACCCGCCAGTTGCCAGCCGTCCCCTCCACGCCCCTGCCCTGCACACCGTTTCTGATGCATCCGTTCTCTCTCCTCACACCCTCCACCCTTCCGCCCCCTCCCCCTCCACGGAAGACACGACTTGCGTCTTCCACAGAGGAGGTACCAGCCTCCAGGTGAGAACGCGTCTCAGCCTCGTCCCCTCTCCTGGGCGAGCCGTCCGCACATCTGGGGGTGTCTGAGGGGCACGTCTCATTCTCATGGCTCTTAGGTTTACTGGAGCAATCTCCCTGCCTCTCGCACCGTCAAGTTTCCCATCTCCTGAGTCACTGCCGTCACCAGAGAACCACGCAGGGGTCAGTCTTAAAGGAAGACCTTTCAGTGGCCGCCTCCCTTCTCTGCCCCCTTTATAGAAAAACGCCCTAAATGAGGGACGCGTTAGTGCCTCCTCGCATCCGCCCTTGGGTGCCCAGCAGTCATTCCTTCGTCCCCTCCATGGTCACCATTGACTTTGACAGAGCTAAAGCCAGCGGTCAGTCCTCAGTCCCAGCCCCAGTTACCTCCAGCTGCATGGCAATGCCCGCCACACGTAAACACCCGGGTGACATTCGCTGGTTGACCGGGGTGGCTTTGGACGGGCCTTTCCGGTGGCCGCAGTCGTTTGAAGACGCACATCCAAGATGGCGCACACGCGCCCCATGGCCAGCCAGTGCGGCCTGCGGCCTGCGGGGCCCGGTAGCCGGTGGACCGCTGACACGTGGCCTGTCCTGTGGCTCGGGCTTCTCATCCTGTGGGGCGGGGCTTCACGAGACTGTCTCAAAGGTGAGCGTTCGGGAGACAAGCCCGAGAAGCTGCCGGGCAGCTTGCAGGCTCTGCCCCGGTGGACGCGGGCTCCTCGCACTCTGGCCTGAGCAGTCAGAGGGCCCGTCCCGGTTCCAGGGGGTGCGGGTGGGCCATGAACTCTGCGCCGGCGAGGGCGTGGCAAGGTTCCGCCGCAGAGCCAGTGCCCCCTCCCCTTGCAACGAGCGTCCTTCAAGGCCTTCGGGATGTCCTGTCTGCCCCTCGGCCCGCCTCCCGGCCCCTCCTGGGGTTTTCTACCTGCCTGGGCGCTGCTGGGGGCGCTTTCCAGGGCTCCGTTCGCTAGTGCCTGCCTCAGAGAAGGGTCTCTGGGCCCCTTGACTTTACCGTGGTCTGTGAACCAAGAGCACGAGTGACACGTACCCCGCCCCCCGCCCCCAAGGCCCAGAAGTGCTTATTCACCAATGCTGGCTTCTCTCCTCCTTCCCCTGCTCGCGGGAGGCGGACAGCGCTGTGTCTGGAGAGAAAAGCACTCAGCAGCATTCGGAACACGTTTGTGATGCAAACCTCCACAGAACACCTTGGGTAAAGACGGAGGAAAAAGTCTCACCTCTTTGTAAGAGTCTCAAAAGTCACACAGTGTTATTTCCTATCCTCAAATATTTAAACAGAGTTTAGAGACTTAAATGCATGTTTTCTTCTTCTGAGAGCGTCCAGGATCTGCTAGTTCCTGGTCCGCGCAGGTGGAGCTGTTCTGCTGAAATGTTTTTTTCTCCTCTGACTTCCTGAAATGGGTTTACTTAAGAAAATCGGTTTGTGGAGCGTAGCATATACCCGTGGCAAGCTTGTGGGAAGCCCACTGGGGTCGCAACGTAGCCCATGAGCATGCGCACGGCAGGCTGATCCCAGACCCGAGACCCGGACCCTCGTGCGACCCCCTGGCTCTGGGACCACACCGGCCGGCTTTGGGGACAGCCACGCATAGCTGCACCCAGGTCCTGTGGGAGGACCGGGCAGCACCCAAGGTCTCCGAGGAAAGAGTAATTTGAGAAGGATCCAATTCCCGAGGCTGCGCTCCTTGTGGCTCTCCATTTCAAATTGGATTTTTCTTTGAGGATGTGGTCTTCAAGGACAGATCATCATCTGCGCGTCCTCTGTGGAGGCTCCCGGGAGCCTCGTGGTGAAATCAGACCAGAGAAACGAAGGAAGGAGCAGATGGGCCATTTTCCAGTTCAAGCTCAAGTGGGTCTCGAGGAGAAATAAGCACAATCGGACATCCTCTGAAATGTCATCTCCAGAGCACACACTCAAGTGGTTTCCATGCAGAGGACACGAGTCCTTTGGTAGAGCGCCCGGCGGTGAAATGGAGCTGCCCCCGGCCGCCCGTCGCTGGACTAGCTGAGGGATGCTAGTGAGGGTGTCCCGTGCCGTGCTATATGGACCCAGTGCGGCCCCCAAATTCATTCATTCCCCGCGGCCTCTGCGTTCTCGGCCTTCATGGCCTCCTGGATTCGAGGCTCTCTTCTACGCGGAGCATTTCTGGTCCTTCCCCGCCATCCCGCTGGGTCACGATTCCACGCCCACCCCAGGTGTCTTTCTTCCATGCCGCCATATTGGTTGACCCAGGAGCCAGGGCCTGCTTTCAGAGAGCTCGTGGCCGGCTGTGTGCTTGGCACGGCGAGTGGGAAATGAAAAACATCTCATGGGATCGAATTCTCACGTCCTTGAAAAATAAGACAAAAGGATCAGAAGTGCGACCGTCCGGCTAGGAGCGTGGTAAGTGACACACTAAGCAGCGTCTGGGCAAAGGCTGCCGGTCTGCACACTCAGGAGAAGGACTCGCCCACCTCGTGGTGAGGCCTCTCTGTGCGTGAGAGTCCTGAACGCTCTGGAAGGGGCACGGGCAGATGGTAGGCCGTCTGTGGACGGGGTGGACCCTGCTGTGAAGCCCTCCCAGCTCACTCAAGTGGTGGAGGAGACACTAAGGCTGGCACGCTGGGAGCTGTCATTGCCGGCGGCCAGGGAGAAGGGGTCAGGTGCGGGGCTCAGCATGCACAAGGGTCCTGGGGCTGCGATTATAGCCTAGATAACGGGGGGAAGGAAGGGACAGAAGAGGCGGGGAGGCTGGGTTACCCCGGACAGGCTGGTGGGGAGAGAGCCAGCCAAGGCGGGAAGCCAGCCGGGGTCCCACAGCTCGGTAATGGCAGCGGAGAGTAGGGAGCCGGTTTGAGATGCGGTTTGGAGGTGGAGTTGGCCGGCTTTGCTGATACGGCGTCAGAACACTACACATTTAATTCTGGGTGGCCATTCTTGCGAGCCCTGGGATGGGGGCTAGTGGCGAGGGGTGGGCAGGTCAAATGAAAGGACAAAATGGGACCTCAGTGTTGATGTCATCCTTCTGGTCCTGCTCTGTGGCTCTGTGAGGATACAGACAGGGATTCCTGTCCTAGGGTCGTCATCATAAAGTATTACTAGATTAACCCCCCCTTTATTTGGGCCATTTTATTTTCTGGAAATATCCTCCTGAGCCTGCTGCAGAGGAAGTCTCCCTGGGGCCCGCCAGCCGCTGGTCCGAGGGCGACCGCTGTGCGGATGCCGAGGACAAACGTATCCTAATGCTTGGAGCCTCTGGACACGTCCCATCAGTCAGCGAGATTTCCTTTGGAGAGGGCATCCGTGTAGGGATCTTGAGAAGGACAGACCATTCGGGATTACTGAGTGCGCGCCAGCCACCAGGGTCATTAGCCGAGGGGGGCACAGACCCGGACCCTGTGCCCTGGGGATGGACGAGGCATCAGGAGGCGAGGACGGCGGGCCTGAGGGCACTCGGACTATTGCTCAGTGACACAGACTTCTGGTCTCCCGAATCGGAGACAACACGTCCATGTCATCTGATGCCACCAAGTGTGTGGCAATGTGCTCCAGCGGGCAGAGGAGGTCGGGCACCAGCCCGCAGGGGCTGTCGTGACCTGGCTGCTCTGGACTCCGAGTCTCGCGGGACGTTCTGCTCTACGCCGCCCCGAATCTCTCTCCTTGCTTCTTCTCCGCCGACTTCCATTCTTCATCAAGGATTACGTATTGTCCTTTCCCCCAGCAGGACGCGATGAGCTCGGCTGATTTCTGTTGTGTGGGATGGGTGTGAAATCAGCATCTTGTCGCCCAGGTAGCTATACGCTGGTCCTGACGTCTGGACGGTAACCAATAACGTGATTATCCGATGAGCCGATCAGCTCATAGAGCGCTCTACGCTCCCAGTGTGCTGGTGACCAGAGTGTGGGACAGGTGGCGCCGGGGACAGCCCCCAGCAGGCCACGGACACGGGGAGCAGACTGCTGACGGGTTTTATCACAATGCTGGGTCAGCAAATCAATTCGTCGGTCACAGGCATTGACTAGACGTGGGTGGCTTTTATTGCTTCTGTCCACCGACTGGATGACATGACACAAAGTTCACTGATTCCCTCTGTGTCTCTTTACGGAGGGCCAGCCCTTGTCAGTTACAGCGTTGGGACCCTGGAGTGCGGAGAGGGAGCATCGTCGTGGCCCTGATCCCGGGGGGCTTTGGTCTCACGCGGGCGGCTGCGGCGGCAGGGAGGGAGGAGCAAGGCCGCCTGGGGCTCAGAGCTTCGCTGCAGAGGTGGGGGGAGCTCGGATGGGAGGCGGGGGGGCAGAGGGAAGCATGTGGGGAGACCCCGGGGGCAAGCCCGGCACACAGGCCAGGGTGTGGGCTCAGCTGGGACAGGCGTCTCTGATCCACCCGTGAGGCCAGGGCAGGGTTAGGCAAGAGGCCCACGATCAGAGCCTGCCTCGGGGATGCCAGGGAAGGGCGTCGCTGAGGGACGGGGTCCCCCGGCAGCCGGCTGTGTGAAGGGCACCAGGGGCGCCCGGGTTGAGTGCGGAAGGTGAGCCCCCTGGCCGCCCTCGGTCCCTCGCTGCGACGGAGAGCCTCTGAGCTGGTCCTGTCATCCTCTGCGCCGCCGCGTCCGGTGGTGCCTTTGGCCAGAGGACACTTCCTCGGGGAGGGCTGCGGATGCGGGTCCCTAGCAGCTGGGCGGTGGGGGGCTCCAGGGGGCACCAGCAACACCTACTGCGGTCAGAGTCTAGGATTAGGGGTGGGGCGTCTGCAAGGGGAAAGATCGCTCTGGCTGGAGCGGAAAGGGAGCAGCAGGTGTGACAGCAGACGGCAGACTTGGCTTGACGGGCGCTTGCCACGCACGGGGGAGGTCTGGGTAGGAGGGGGGGGCGAATGCCAGAGGCTTCGAGAAGGTCAGACGTCCTGGCATCATGAGGCAGACTGGCCGGCACGCTGGGGCAACAACGGACGGATGGAGCAGGGGCAAGTCTCCGAGACACTGCACGCGCGTGCCGGGCAGCCTGGGCTTCCAGCGGCTACTCGGTTGCGCTGGGCGTGTGCTCCGCTCTAGGTAGCACTCAGCTCCGCTGCAGACGTGTCCAGCCCCCAGACCCGCTCCCCCTGCACGGCTGCTGTCTTGGCCCAGAGACTCAGGATGAGTGTGAGTGTGTGCCCGTGTGCATTAGGGCAGGTGAGAGTGTGTGTGACCGTGAGTGTGTGAGCTTTGAACACACTGGTTGCCAGGTTCACCCCAGCAGGTCAGTCCTTCCCTGACAGCAGGAGCAGATCGACCGCCCAAATCTCATGGCTTCACCAGCTGTAAGTAAAGTCGACCTTGCACTCATGTCGAATCAAACAGGAATGTTCGGACGGGCAGGCAGCGGAGCCTCCCCAGGCGTGACTTTCAGGGACCCGGCCCCTCCCATCTTATGGGTTCTCCGCCTTCACTACGCGCCTGGGAGGGGGAACAGACACGGTGCGGACCCCCGGGGCAGCAGGTCCCCGACGGCAGGCCCACGTGGCGTGCGCACCATGAGGAGCCACCAGCCATCCCCCCGCCTCCTGGTCTTCACTCAGCGGGAGCGCGCCTCGGCCAACATGCAAACCAGATCTGTTCGTCATGGTGCCCGTCCAGGTGATGGACGTCAGGGTCACCCTCGCGGGTCTATTCGGTGGGTCCCCTCACCCCCCGTTCTGTTTTCCGTCGTTTCGGGCACCTGGCATCAGCTGTGGTCCGGAAGCACCTAGATGACCCTCCTCCTGACAGATGGCCCGGAGGTGAGCAGGGACCTCCGCGCAGGTGGCTGTGCCCACGCCGCCCACCACCTCCCCTCGGCTCCCGGGCACTTTACCCCGTCCCGTCATCACAAGGAGACGAGGGGAGCGCGACGAGGTATTTCGAAGAGAGAGCGCAGTCGGCAGCTTCTGCTGGAGGGTCCTGCTTCCATTGCTCTAGTTGTTGTTACAGTTACTGTTACTAATGTCTCACTCTACCTAACTTATTCATTTATAAACTTAGGAGTTAAACCTAGCATACAGGGGTTCGGCACTATCCACAGTGTTAGGCATCTGCGGGGGGTGTCGGGGAGTGCCCCGTACCTCCAGTCCCGACGGCGCGGGCAGCCGGGCTGTCCAAACACCCTGTGCTTCACCCCTCCGTGGCGTCGAATGTAAAGTTCCTTCTTGCGTCGTGCCGTTCCCTTCCCAGGAGCTGCTCGTGCTCCCAGAGCACGTTTCTTACCTGTCCCTCCTTACAGAGCGTCACACTCCGCTCTGGACTCACGTCCTGTTCAGTGCCTGTAAACACTGGTGCCCAGCGCATGTCTATGACTCACACACCGTGGGGTCCGTCCTGCGCCCCGGAGCCTCTGCTTCTGCCTCCCTTCCTCCAGGTGAGAGCAGTGAGTGCGGACGGCGGCGGGTCCTCCTGGCGGACGGTGATGAGAACCGGCCACCGCTGGAGACCGTCGGGAAGCTGAAGCCGTGTGGAGTCCTTGTCCCGCACGGGGTGGCTGAGCTTTCTGGAGCTGACTGGAGCCCCGTGCCTGAAAAGGGAGGGGGGTGGATCGGATGTTAGGAAGCTTTCTGACCATGTCACACTTCTACGTCGGTGTCTGTCACGCGGGTGGCTGGGGACAGAGCATCGTCAGCCCAGGCTTGTCAAGGTGAGGTGGAGGGGCGGCTGCAGCAGCCCGTGGACCTGTTGGACCTACTGAGTCATGAATCTGCCTTCTAACAAGCTCTCCAGGGCATCTGAGGCCCGCTAGTTTGAGAACCGCTGACCTAGAATTTGGTCCATTGTTGCCATTCTATTATCCGCATTTAAGCCTTGTTGTGTGATTGTTCAGCACCTACTGTGCAAACAGCACTGCAACGGGCTCCAGAAGGACCGAGAGGAGGCAGCGTCCTTGGCTTTGAAGGCCATGCATCCTAGGGGAGGGTGGCCAGCATGGGACGCTGATTGCGCAGGGTCAAGGTCATTAAGGGGCAGCGTGGTCCCTGTGGAGCAGAGGGAACGAAGCCATATCTCCTGGGGCACCACGGGATGGAGGCATCGCGAAGGGGTGTGCGTCCTGCTCCCCACACGACAGCCAGCAGGCTCCTGTTGCCGCGACCCTACGCTAATGGCAGGGCCACACGGCTGTGTCTGGAGGAAGGGGCGTCTGCGCAGAGCTTTGGAGGAGGAAGAGCCATCATTCAGGAGATCTGGGGCACGCTGGGAGGGAGGGGTGAGGGGCTCCGGGTGTGGGGTGGGACCTGGCCGCTCGTGCTTGGCGGAGCCACGGCCCCCAGACAAGAAACATCGCAGCTGTTGTGTGAACAGGAAACCAGCCTCCAATGCCTCCCCCGGGGAGCCGGGCCTCGTTTGGTCGGAAGCACCTTATCCTAATGCATCTTGCTGTGGGTGCGGAACACTGACTTACATCCATGCGGCCAGACCAGCTCTCAGAGCCTTAAGACCCCGAGCAGGTGTGGTTGGGCACCTGGGTGGGTAAGCGGGCAGGGGGCTGGGAAGGAGGCAGCTCTCAGCCAGGGGCCGGCAGGGTGATGTCCCTGTTCACCCCCAGAGTCTGGACACCTGGTCCAGCCTGTTTACACTCGTGACGCAAGGTTTACCAGAAGCCCCCTGAGCCGGATTCGCTGTCCGCGGACCAGAGCAGCCCTGTGGCGTAGACAACCCGCAGCGACCCGTGTCCTGGATACCCCTCCCCGCGTGCACCGGGTTCAGCAAGACCGAAGACGCCTGCCTCCAGGAGAAAGCCTTCCTTGGACTTTATGACCCACTTTTATGGGCCCGGTGATGTGGGTTCTGACCCCGTGGATTGCGTTCTTGTCCATCACGTGACCCGGGCCCAGCCCAGTCTGCAGACTCTGGGCTCTGGGCTTTGATGCTTTCTGAAGGCTGAGTGCAAACGGCTGCTCTTAAAAACACACAGTTAATGATTCTCCAAGCTGGGAGCCAGGATTTGCACCCCCGGGGAGGGCTGACTTTGTCTTGCGGCGTCCGCCTCGACATCTGGCCCTTGGCAGGGTTTCTGGGACATTCAGGCCGCTGCTTCGTTCTTTCCATTCTGGAAAGATGCTGGGATCCTGACAACCTCCACAGCTGTGGGGGAGTCGGCACATCGTGGTCTGGGGTCTTCCACCCTGAGATCTCGCTGTGGATGAGACACTGGGGTGGGGTTCTAGGGCCTGCCCCCCCCCCCCCCGCCCACCTTGGATCTGGTACCTGCTGCCTCCCTTCCCTTCTCCGGACATCTGTCAACTGCTGGCTTGGAGGTGTGTGGGTAGCGGCTCCCTCTGGGCCCCAGCACGGCGCAGAGGGCCGGTTAAACCTTCCCCCGAACTAGGTCGCCTTGTCAGGAACAGTCACGGCCCCACAAGCAGCCAGACCTCATGCGGAGCCGACCCAGCTCTGGGAAGCATCTTGGACACATGGCTCTTCTTCTCTGAATAGCATTTCCTCTCCAGGAGGGATGCATCATCCCAGGAAAGGCGCCCAGGGCCTGGCACAGCGGCACTCAGGACACGCCTGTTAGCGCTGTCGCGCCCGGGGCCCGGGAGGCCGCTGCTGCTTCCTGCGCTCCTCTGAGCAAGTTGCTGGACTCCAGGATGCCCCTGGGCCCACAGGGAGGTCAGTGTGGGGGGAACCTGAGGATGCTGTTCCTGCTGGTGATTATGGGAACAAAGGTCGGGGTCAGGAGGAGAGGCGGTGGCTCTGGCTCCTGGGGTGCTTTTCTAGTCCTGGGTGGCCGCAGGGAGATAGTATTAATAGTTCTTGGCAAGAAACAAGTAACTTGCAGCCTCTGAAAGTGGGCATTGCTGTATGAAACACGCAGGCTTTCCACCCTGGCGCGGACTCCAGCATCTCAAACTACAATCCTCCCGCACCGTCGTCTCCCTGTGGAAATGCGCAGCTTCTGGGGACAGGCAGAAGGAAGACAAAGCCACGGGACATGCTGGTCCCAAGTTCTGGATCCTGTCTCCAGACATACAAGCCTCCGTGTGGAAAAGGAGGTGCCTGCGCAGTGCACGGCCTCGGACACTGGGACGATGGTGAGTGGCTGTCCGTGTCCGTGCAGGGTGGCTGACATCGGTCCCGGCCCAGGACAGACCCGCCTGGGCAGAGTTGCTGAGACCAGGGCCTTCTCCAATGGGGGAAGAACGGGGGCGGGGCCCTACAGGGGTTCCTGGGGAGGCTGAGGCAACAGGGTGTCCTGGCCCGGCAGGCAGGCGCCGGAGGGCGGGACCTGTGGGACACCTTGTCAGGTGCTCGGTGAGGGGGTTACAGGGGACGGAGCATGGCGAGTTTTGTCCTCGGTTTCTGCTGGGGTGGACACGACCCAGCGGTGTCCCTGGGTTGTAAAAAGGGCACGTTTTGATCTCAGTTTTGTGTTTATAAAATGCAAAAAAACTGAGAGCCCGGGGATAGTGTTCCAACGCACCCTGGAATACCGCAGTCGGTGTGGACGGTGTTCTCAATGAACACCTAGCTCCTCATCCTGAATGCACGAAGGACACTTTCTTTACGGGGCATGGGACCAGGTTCGTACAGAATGCCGTGAAGATTCGTTTGATGACTGCAGGAGATTGAGGGAGGCACTGTTTTTAGTTTGAAACGTCACCGGCCACGTTGGATCCTTTGGGGCTCATCCTGCAAATAAATTTTGGATTTTGAAACTGGTGGTGTGTGTATTCCCAAGGGAAGAGAAACGGGCCTTTGCAAGGAAGCCAGGGCTCCGTGTCTCAGGCTTGTGCCCGTCTGTCTGGAGCCTGCTGTTTGGAGAGTGCTGGCTGTGTCGTGCTGTGACAGCGGTCACAGATCCCGCCTTACGTCACACCCCACCCCGGGATCCCGTTCTGTGCACGAATGGCATCCAGGTGCAGGGGACCAGGAGGAAAGGCCACAGAGCGTGGTGACAGTGATGGGCCCAGGCGGCGGGTAGGAGACGCCTCATGGAGTTTCAGGAGGCTTTTCTTCACGGATGCATAGCCAGGACAAAGCTTGAGTGGACACAGCTCGGCTCGGCCGGCCACCATGCTGTCCTTCAGGCATGTGGCTCGGGGCGGGGTGGGGACCATGGACAAGCCCTGAGCGTGTCCTCCAGCCAGGGGAGCCGGGCTGGTCAGCGCACCTCACCGGCACGGAGGGGCAGCCTCTGTCCTCCAGCCCGGCTCGGCGGCTGCTCCACGTGCAGCTTCGGATGGAGAAGAAATCCCGGACGTGGGGACACTCCTCGGTTTCAGTCACCGCCCTGAGGCAGGTAAGGTGCTCAGGGGCAGGGACGTGGGCTCCAGCCCCCCATGTGCGACGGGGGGAAATGGAACCACCCAACGGGCTCGAGGCTGGCTCTGGGGGGCGGGTGCGCCCTGCAGGGCTGCTGTCCCCCTGGACTTCCATCCACCTGCCTGTGCTCCGTCGTCCCCCGTCACCCGGATATGCCGCCTCCCCACCGCGGGGTCTCTCTGATCAAGTCTCCTTCCAGACACGCCTGCCCGGCCTGCCCACGGCAGCGCCCCGTCTCCTCTCATTCGGTGGGTGCAGGAGACAACGGGCCCCCTCGGCGCTCCCTGTGCCCCCCTCCCCAGGAGAGGACCCGCTCGGCTCTTACTCAGGCTCCTGGCATCCAGGTTGGAGCCTCGGGGCTGCCCCACCCTTTTCTCCACAACACACTTTGCCTTGGGAGCCGGCAGGGGACATGGCGGTTAAATACTTGCTGAGAGTTCACAGCTCGGCAGCCGGCACGTCTGTCTTGTCTTGCGCGGCAGGAAGATGCTTTTCTCAGACAGCGTGCTGCCCTGCGCGTGGGCCCGGGGATGGCTGCAGCCGCTGTACATTTGAACGTATAGGCAGGGCCCCGTGGGTGCTCCTCTTCCTCAGTCTCCGCCTCCGAGGTAGGTCGGCACCTGCCAGAGGGGTGCCTCTGACCCCAGCTCATCCACGCGGGAGCGAGTGCGCAGACACACCGGAGCAGGGGCCTGGGGCCTGGTCACGCCAACACCTGAGTGGGGACGCTTGTTTCCAGGTCCTTCCCGGAAGGACCTTGTCGGGGCTCTAGGTGCAGGCAGAAGGGAAGGGGCTGGGGCCGCCGGGAATGGCCCCCCCCCATCCAGGGCCACACACAAAAGGAATGTGGGCACGTGTCTGCTGGTGCGAAAGAGACAGACGTCTCCCAGTGCTGCCTCTGAAGGACGAGACCGTGCGACCTCCGGCCTGCGGGTGTTCAAGCTCTAGGGGCATCAGAGATGGCTCCTTTCTGGCAAAGTCAGGACGTTTGAGGGCAGAGGTTCTCAGCCAGGGGCAGCCTTGTGCCCTGGAGACCATTGGCAAGGTCTGGAGATGTGTTAGGTCATCACAGCTGGTAGGAGGCCCCACACACGGCCAAGTGTCCTACAGGGCACGGGCGGCCCCTGCGGCATCACTTGGCCTCAACTGTCCACGGTGCTGAGATTAAAACACTCTGCCCTGAGCAGCTGCCTGGACGGCTGGTTCTCCTCAGAGGCTGCTGATTTTCCATGGGGTCAGGCGTCCAGCCCAAGGTCCCTGGGGGACAGAACAAGAGCTCTAGGTGCAGTACCAAGGGTCCGAGGGTCAGCCTACTATCTCCCTGGCAGCTCCCAGCATCCTCGGAGACAGGACCCCAGACCTCCAGAGGTGAGAGCTCCAGGCACACTAGGATGTGGACCTGCACAAGGCGGCCGGGCAGGAGGGAGATGCCCGGGTGTTTCCCGCTCAGGCTGTTTGTCTGCTGGACGACAGAACCTCCGTGCTCAGCGACCAGACAGTGTTGGCTCTCGGGATTACTGCAGGTCAGTGACCCAGGCAGGGCTTGGCGGGGGAGGAGGGGCTTCCAGGAAGCTGATGGGGGAGGCTGCATGCTCGGCTGGGCTACGGTCTGGCTCAGAGGACTCCCGCACTCCTCCGGGCCTCAGCTTCCCCAGGATGGTCCCCCGAGATGGGACAAGAGCGCAGCCACTGCCTGTTGCTGGAGCCTGGAGGCCGATCACGTCTGTCTCATTGGCCACACTGCACGGGCTGAAGGAGCCCCAGAGCCCCAGAGCCCCGTGATCTGGGGTTGAGGAACGCAGGGCCCAGCCCTCTCCAGGGCGCCGGTCAAAGGCGGGTCAGGTGTCTTTAACCCTCCTAGTCCAGCTTCACCCCGCAGGCAGTGAGGAGCACGCCAGAGGGAGGAAGCATGGGGGCTGAGCCTCAGGAGCTCCTGCCCTCGTCTGGCACAGACACGTTCTGAGGGAAGTAGCGCCAGGACTGTGGGCAGCAGAGTTCGAAGAGTGCTGGCCCTGGGTCCCCTCCGAGGAGGAGCGTGTGGCCCTCGGGCGCTTCCTCACGCGGCCCGGCGACTCCCCGTCCCTGCTCTGGGGCTCCTCTCCTGCCCTCCGCCTCCTTGCGCCAGCCTTGGGGACCCCCCACCCACGAGCTGCGCTCCTTATGGACCCGTCTTGGGTGTGGACCCGTCCTGGTCACCTCAATCGCTACCACTTGTGCCAGCACGTCCCCGTGGGCCTGGACGTCCCAGGCAGAGAGTGGCCCAGGCACTCGAGGACGCTGGCCGAGCCGGCTGAGGCTTCCCGAGTTACCCACACTCAGGAGGGGCTGGGCTGCGCCGGGACGGCGGCGGGAACCCGGCCCCCCTCGCCACGGCCTTGAAAACCCCGCTGTGTCCCGTGGCGTTTCCTCGCAGCCCACAGCCTCTCCGTTCTTCCTTGGGGGTCCGCGAGGCGCGGCTGGGGCTCAGCTTGGGGCTGAGTCCCAGGGCAGGTGCCCTGTTTCCTTCAGCCGTCCCGCTCCCTCCGTGGAGGTACGGCAGAGACAGCGAGTTATTTACTTTCGGGCGACCAAGGAACTATGGACTTGTTTGACTGTTTCTGTGGAATAGGTGTTCTACCGAAGAGGAAATCCGAGAACAGAGCCCTCGGGGGGTACGGGGAAGCGGAGCCGCGCCTGCCTTCCCGAACTTGCACAATGAGGGGTGGGGGTGGGGGTGGCTTCCGCGGGACCCGCTCAGCGAGGCTCCAGGTGCCCTGGGCCCCAGCCTCCCCCGCTGGGGGCCGCCCCAGAGAGCCACGAGCAACAAGCAAAGCAAAGGGGAGGTGGGTGGCGCTGTCCCATCGCAGGGGCACCTCTGAATCTCTGTTTCCCTGCATACGGCGCCTGCCCCGTGTGTGCACCCCGGAGGTGTGCTGTGGTGGAGGCCAGAGATGGGTCCCCGTGTGGCTCGGGGAGGGAGGTGTGCTGAAGGGGGCCGTGGCCGCCGAAGTCTTCAGTGGTCACGCAGTTGGCCACCGCTCTTTTGTCACCATACTTAGGGGGCAGAGGCCAGCTGGGGCTGAAGGGGTTAACACGGGGAGCTCTCGGGATCCCCTGGTAGCCAGAGTCAGGCCTGAGTGGGGCCTGACCGCTCTTGAATTCACACCCACCCTCCGGGCTGGAGCCTGGGTGCCGCCACTCTGTTCAGATTTTCGGGGCAATCCCCAAGTGTCTTCTAGCTCGAGAGCCGGCACCTGCTGACCCCCGACACATGGGGCTGACACGTGGGAGACCTCAGGCAGCCCCACAGAAACGCCTCCTCGGGGGTTGGCGAGCCCGGTTCCGACTGGCCGTGAGGACACCTGAGGATGACAGCGTGCAGGGTGGTCTGGGTGCGTGTGAATCTGGGTTTTGTCTTCACGTCTGTCCCCACGAGAACATACAACGAAGCGCAACAGTTCGGGGAACCTGGAGAGACGGCCAGGCCTTTGCGCTCCTTCGTCTCTGGGAGGGGGTATTTCTGAGCCCTACAACAAGCCTGCCCTGAGTTTAATCTGGAAAAGTTGGGGCTCCCTATGGGGTTCTGTTAATTCATCCCGAGGGAGTGGGGGGAACACAGGGTAAAAGCCTCTGCGTGGGGACAGACTGGGGGAGTCGGAGTCAGGGGAGAGCCCACGGCGGGGCGAGGACTGGAAAGGGCAGAGTTCCATGGGGATCAGGAGCTCGGACGGCAGGCTCCCAGCCTGGGCCCGCGACTGTCCCCACACGGGCTTGGGCAATGGAGTGGGGTGCCCATGGTGACCACTGGTGCCAACCGATGATCATCAGATCTGCCCCAATGGTCCCAATTGCCTAGACTCTGGGGACTGCGCACTTCCTGGGGCAAAGCTGTTAGGCTGTGTCCAGAAAGTCTGACCACACACGTGCTATGCACACCCCATGACCCAGCCCTCCTGCTCCTCGACACACGGTCACGAGGAATCAGTGCCTGTACCCACCAAAACCCACGAACAACACGGCCCGCAGATCAAACACCCTGTGGTCGATGCAGCCATGCAGACGGAGGGCACATCGGCACCTGTGACGGCGTGGACAGGAGCCTCACCATGTCTGTCATGCGTCGGGAAAGAAGCCAGAGTCTGGGCTGTGTGATCTATGCTCGTGTTCACGTGCATGACCCAGAGCAGGTGACTTCAGGGACAGGACACAGACTGGTGGTCATCGGGGAGGTGTCGGGTGGGGCTCTGGTTGATGGATGCACACGGAGGGGGTGGTTGGACCACAGAACTCCTCACTTTGAAATGACTGGTTTGATGTTGTGTGAATTTCACATACATGAAATTTGTAAAAAAAAATAAAAATTGCTTGCACACGACTGCTTTACGCACAGCTGTGTCCCAAACCAGGACGGCCCGGAGGCCCACCCAATCCGGAACGAAGCGCTCTTCATCCCACGCCAGGTGTCCCCCCAGCGAGGACGGCCGCGGGGTGCTCGGGCAGGGAGGACCCGTAAGCCTGTGCCGCGGCTTGAAGCGCGTCCGCTGCGGGAGTCTGTGCCTCGACCTACGGCGGAAGAATCAGAATAGTGGGGGTCTGTGGAGGGGAATGTCGCAGTGGGGACGTGTTCCCTGTGTCGGCGTGGGGCCGTGACCTGATTGTATGCGGTCGTCAGAGCTCCGTGCTGTATGTACAACCCTGATAAAGATCAGCCCCCGAAGAAAGCGGAGAAGATAGATCTTGAGAGACGGGAGCAGTGGCCACTGAAGGCGGGCTCCCTCACGACGGGCTGGCCGGACGCTCTCACGGCGGCTGCCCCGGCTGCTCCGTCTCTACGGGCAGCCCCACCTGCGTCCCTCGGCCTTCTCTGATTCCGCACAGCTCTGTCATTCCCACACTCCCAGCAGGGCTGAGAGCCCTCGGGGGCAGGACAGGGTCTCTCTCCCAGGGTGGGCGTATTCATGGCCTGGCAATGTAGGCATGGGTGGGGTGGGGGTCTCCACGCTCACAGTGACCTCAGGTGTCCTAGCCGGAGGTGGCTGGCAAACAAAGACCACTCAGCATCCATCCACATGCCCACAGGAGCCTGGAACAGGGGTCTGGACCTGACCTTGAGTGTCCTTTGTCCATGGGCACCGGCTTCCTGGCCTCACTTAGCCAACGGCCACCACCTCCTGCTGGCAGGACACATCCTTCCTACAGCAGCCCAAGTGCTGAGACCTTGGCCCCGGGAGGACTCCCAAGGGACCCTTGGCCCTGCCCCAGGCTATGGGGTCCTCTGGAAGCTCAGACACGGCTTTCCCAGGCTTTCCGTGCTCCGGCCCTGGGAACAGGCAGGCTGTGACTCAGGGCCTGGGCCGGGGGTGGGGGGTGGTCTGTGTTGATGCTCTTACACTCTGAGTTTGGGCTTTTGGAAGGCCTGGCGGGAAGTGACACATCTGGGTAACGAATGAGGAGCTCACAGGTTACGCGGACGCCGAGGAGCATCCCGGGAACCCAGGTCCAGAAGCCTGCGGACAGGGGCTCCGGGTCACACACGTGGGTGGGCTCACACCCTCCAGGCTCTGAGCTCGCTTCCCATCAAAGCCCCGGCCCCCACTCTACCCAGAGCTTCTGCATCTCACTCTGCGTCTGCAGGCCTGGGGGGTGTGGGGGTCCGTGTAGCCCCATCCCCGTGCCCCCGGCTGGAGACAGCATGGGAAGGAGCCAGCCCGGCAGGGCCGGGAAGGTTCCCACCGCACCACCCCACAGTTTCTGGTGGGCTGTTCTTAGAACCCTGTCTTGGCCCCTGTGAAGCTCGTACTGACCTAACGGCCGAGTTGCAAAGGGCACCTCCCTGGGACTGGCTGCCTGGGCCCTACTTCACCCTGTGGGGAGTCTCCACCCGGAACAGAGGAGAGTCAGTGGCCCCAGCTGGGGCCCCGGGCTGGCCTTGGCCCCTTCCAGGCCCTGGCGGGTGTCCCAGGAGCCCAACTCCCAGGCCAGGTCCCGTGGGGGTCAGGGCTGGGTTCTCTTTCACCTGCCAGGTGTGCAAGCCCGCCAGTGTCCTTGGTGAACCCGCCCCCCCCCCGGGTCTCCTCTCAGCCCGCACGCGGCTGAGGACCGGGTCTGCAGGCTTGCACTGGCCGTGACCTTTCTGTTTTAAGAGTGCTCTGCCCCAGCCCACAGGCTGACTCTCCCTCCAGGAGCCCGCCCTTCTGGTCCCCAATGGGAGGGCTTGGGACCATTCGGACAGCTGGGCCCTGCCCCTGGGTCTCAGTAAGTTTGGGGCTGAGCCTGGGATGTCGCCTTCTCTCCTGATGCTGCAGGTTTACAGCCTACTCTCTGAGAACTGCTGGTTCGTGCCAAAGGGTCTCAGAATCTGTGGGGGGACTCGCCAGGTCTCCCGGCGCCCACAGGCCATATCTGACACTTGCGAGAGTGTGGCCTACAGGCCCAGAGATGCCCGGGCTCCAGCTTCCTCGCCACCCTTTCCTGAGATAGGACAGCGGGTGTTTCCTTCCACCAGGCCTCAGTCTTCCAGTCTGCAAAATGCGTTCACTTTTCCATCTCAAGGGTTGTGACCACGTAGGGGCCCTGGGGCTTCCCCGTGCCTTCTCCGGGACTGGGTCCTGACCCCTGTGGCTCCTCGGGGAAGAGCCATCCCGGACGCCGGTGTGAGCACTTTGGCCGTGTGCCCCCAGCCTTGCCTGGACGACCTGAGCGTCGGCTGCTCCCTGGGAGGGGAGCATACCCCTCCTCCAGTGCTCATCCTGCCGCTGGGGGGCCGCTTGAGCTGGTAAATTGGGAGCTCGCCAGGGCGGGTTGTTCTCTGGGACCCCATGACGCCTCCCCTGGAAGGCTCACGAGGTCTGAAGCCTCCTTCCAGTGCCCCAGGGGGTGAGCTCAGGGCACCCCGGCCCTTCCTGAGAGCTTGCCAGACCCCGGGGAGGGAATTCTACAGAAGTCCTTGTTGGGAGCACTGACCAGGAGGTGCTCGGTTTGGGAGAACAGCTCGAGTTTGTTTTGGCACACGGGGCAGGCTGCATTTGTTTTGCCTGTGCCCTGGACTCGCCGTGGCCGGCTGACACCCCGTTTCTCTGGAACAAGGCATTGCTGGCTGGCCCGAGCTCCTTCTCCTCCTCCACCACGTCCTTGGACACCCGCCGGCCACACTGAAAGCAGCTGTAATTCGGTTAGTGCAGAAGAGACAGCGGCCGCTCCCAGGGTAGGGTCCGGCGCGAACCAGCCCCGCCTGCCGTGGTCTTCCCCGGAGCCCTCCCCTCCCTGGGAGCCGCTGGCAGAGGGTCGGGCCGTAGGGCCACCGGGGCAAGCCTCCCTTGAGTCATTGTCTCCGGTCTCCGGGACGGACCTCACAGGACCAGAGGACGGAGGGCAGGAGGCGGCGGCTCACGGCATGGGGGCTGGGGAAGTGAAATGGAGGAAGCGAAGCCAGGTGTCTCCTCCCGGAGCAGCTGGTAAGGGGCTGCCGTCGGGCCCAGGGCTCAGGCTGCCAATTCTCTATCAGGACTTAGAGGTGACACCCCACCCGAGGGCTTGCTTGGGTTTCCTCTGGGTTGGACTCTGAGGCATTTCAGGACTGGGCCTGTGTCCGGAGGGATGTGCCCAGCTCTGCCCCAGCGGCCGCCGAGAAGCCCTCCTCTGGGCCCCGAGATCCTGCTCCTCACAGAGGCTCTTTCCTCTTTCCCTTCCGCAGACAGAGGACGCTCCCAGCGCCGCCTGCAGCGGATCCGCCCTCTCCGCCTCTCTCTCTGCGAAGACGCGTCTGCAGCCCCGACAGCCACGCTGCCCGCGGAGCGCTCCTCCCCACGGGGACGCTGAGCTTCTGCCCAGGAAGCCCAGGCATCTGCACTTCCCGTCTGCGGCCACACGCTCGGCGGGTTGGGAGATCCAGTGCTGTGGCCCTGACGTGAGAGCCGCCCCGCTCCGGGCCAAGGCCCTTCCACGCTCACGCTCTGTGCTCCCTGGGACTGTGGGTGGGGTTCGCCCAACGTCCCGGCAGCAACCACCCAGGGCCGGGGCGCTCCCTCCGGACTCCCAGCGGGGCCTCGCAGGCCGTCTGCCCTCACCTTCTCCCGCCCGTGTTCACCAAGTGGGACTGCTCTCCCTGTGTGTCTCTTCCCCGGGTAAAAACCGAGTCACAAGCTCCCCGTGGACACGTAAGGCCGGTCGAAATTCGGAGGAAACTGGAGAGCATCCCACTCACAGACGTTGCAGTGACCCCCGTGCCTCCAGCAGGTCCCAGAGCCAGAAACGGGAGTCCCGGTGAGACGTCAGGTCCGGCGAGAGCAGAGCGGCCCGGGAGCCTCTGGGGAGGACGGAGAGGGGAGACGCAGCAAGCTGGGGCTTCGCAGCCGTCCGGGGGCGTCGGAGCGGGAGTCCGGCCGCTCAGGGCAGCCTCGTAGGGCACGGCCGCCGCGGAGCCACTCCCGGGGACCCCCATGGAGGACAGGAGCCAGCACGTGCGGGGTGGTCCTATAAGGAACACGCGGGAAGGTCCAGCAATGACGCCACAGCGTGGAAGAATCGTGAAAACCCCAGGCCGGACGCAATAGGATTCTGTGAACAAGGAGCGCCCGGAGCTGGTTGATCCGTGGGAAAAGGAGGCAGAGCGGTGGCTGCCCGGGGCGGGAGGGTAGGGGCGTTCCAGGCAGAGGGGACGGGGTTTCTCTTTGGGTTGAAGAAAATGTTCTAAAACCCGATTGTGTGGATGGACTCACTTCCCTGTGAAGACGCCGTGTGCTTCAGACGAGATCGGGTGCGTTCAGGGTGGTATGGCCGTAGACAGCCGTGTGCTTCAGAAAGGTGAGCTGCGGGAACGCGTCACATCTCAGCAGAGCGTCGTGCGAAAGCGAGGAGCCCGAGACCGGCTGGGCGCTTGTCGGGGGCGCCGGGCACGCCGACCTCACTGGCGCTCTGGGCGAACGGCTGTACGCAGCCCGGGCATCAGACGTCGGCCTTCTGAGATCTGGGCCGTGCGGAAACTGGTTTGCTTCAGTTTAACCCCAAGTCCTCAAACGTCAAAGAACTTCCTGAGGGCGGCACCTGGACACCCGCACTGAGGTCTGCAGGCCCGTGCTGCCTGCCCTGGGAAGGCACTGGTTCCGGGAGCACCTGACCCCTGGCCAAGCAACCGGAGCCCTGACCGGACCCCGTGACCCCCCACAGCTCCCCGGCAGCTGTCCATAGCCCAGGGTGAGGACTGTGGACAGCTTGAAACGGACTCCCCAGGCCCCGGGTTCCAGGGAGGGTCTGCAAAAGGACACCGTCAAGGTCAACGTGCAGCCTCTGGGCTGCGGTCTGCGGGCCTTCGGGGCCGACACGGAAGCCCTCCAAGTTGCTCACGAGGGGGCTCAAGGGCCTTGGTTTTCTGGAAGGGGGAGAGGGCCGGCTGGCGACTGGCGGGTTTTCAAACAGGGGAAAGGATCCGACGGGAAGCGGCAGAACCAGCTTCTATTTGTAGACAGGATCACATGGGGTCTCAGTGGGGCTGTGCAATCCCGGGCGGAGACCGGTGTCTGCGTGCGCCTCCCCGGGGAGGGCTGGACGTGATCTTGCGTGGCAGCCTGGGGACCCGGGACAGGACTTCTCACGACCTTTGACTACCCCGGCGTCCGGCGATTAGATGGCGTTGGGGGGAATACCAGCTGGAGATACGGGGGAGCCGTGCAAACCCCGTCGGATTCTGTCCCCGAGTGAGCACTACGCTAGGTGGGGCGCCTGGGTGGCTCGGTCGGTTAAGCACCTGCCTTCAGCTCAGGTCACGATCTTGGAGTCCCTGGATCGAGCCCCGTGTTGAGCTCCCTGCTCAGCCTGGAGTCTGCTTCGCCCCCTCTCTTTCTTCCTCTGCCTCTCCCCTCTGCCCTGCTCATGCTTGCAAGCTCTCTCTCAAACAAAAACCCAAAATCTTTTAAAAGTACACTGTAGGGGCACCTGGGTGGCTCAGTGGGTTAAGCCGCTGCCTTCAGCTCAGGTCATGATCCCAGCGTCCTCGGATCGAGCCCCGTATCGGGCTCTCTGCTCAACAGGGCGCCAGCTTCCTCCTCTCTCTCTGCCTGCCTTGCCTCTCTGCCTGCTTGTGATTTCTCTCTGTCAAATAAATGAAATCTTAAAAAAAATAAAAATAAAAAAAGTACACTGTATGCTAACTAACTTGAATTTAAATAAAAGGAAAAAAAGTGAAGTAAGAAGAAATAGAGAACACCAGATTGCCCTGAAGCCTCCCCCCGACCACGGTCCAACATAAAACCCAAGACACTGGGATGCTCGGCCCTGCCTGCCGCTCGGACACAAACGGGTCTCCCCGCCCCTCAGTCCCCAGCCCTACCCCAGGCCTTCCCTGCTGTCTGCTGGGCAGGCGGCTTTCCCCCACACGGCGAGTGGTCGCCTCCTTCCCTCACGTTGATGACGGATGTCACCTCTTCTTTTTTTTTACTTATTTATTTATTTGAGAGAGAGCGCGTGTGAGAGAGCACGAGCAGGGGGAGAGGCAGAGGCGGAGGGAGAAGCAGACTCCCGCCAAGCAGGGAGCGCGATGCGGGACTCGATCCCAGGACTCTGGGATCATGACCTGAGCTGAAGGCAGACACTTTACCGACTGAGCCCCCAGGCACCCCCAGAGGTGACCTCTTCCTAGAAGTCACTCCTGACCCCGCTCCTTTCATCCGGACCCACGAGACACTTCCACCGCCTGGGGCGCTCTTACGGCGCTGGCATTTTTGCTGTGGTCTGTCTCTGTCCTTGGGTTATCAGCTCTGCCTGAGAAGGGACATGGTCTCCTCTGGCATCTGCCGGCAGTAGAAGGGTGTTTGGCACAGAGGAGATGCTCAGCAATAGTTGTTATTACGGAAGGGTGACTGCGGGAGTCCTACTCATGTCCCTGAGCTGTGGGGGAGCCAATGAAGTAACCCACGCCCAGTGCCCAGGACACAGTGCTCAGGAAGTGCTGGGCGTTCGACACCTTTTAACTTCTCCGAATTTTCAGGGCATTCATTATTTTAAAGAATTTTAAATATGTCTTCCTGGGAAAGGAGTATGTCCAGTGTTCCCCAGGGAGCTGGAGTTTCGGGGATGCAGTCCTGGTACTTTAAAAAGCCGCAACCGCAAATGTCGGCATCCCGAGAAGACTCAGACGGACTTGGGGCTCCGACGCAGTTTCCAACACTCCCACCCCGGGAGCCCGGCGGGAAGTCTGCGCGGTCCCGCTTCCGCACTTTCTGTGGTCAGGAGAGCTCCGTATTTCTAAAGCAAAACGTATTTCCAGTAGGCGCTGAATGTTCTCAAATCCACCGATTCCTTAGGGTCTCCTTGGCTCGTTTTTAAAGTGCCGCCCATTCCCTATTTGGAAGGGATTAGGGGGAAGGAGTCCTGGACCCCGGGAGCTGCTACACATCGCCCTGGAGATGCCCGTGTCTGCCATGGCAGCATGATCCCAGAAGCACACACACGCGTTCACACCAGACCGGAGTCTGCCGTCCTGGCCTTGTCTTGGAGGAGGCGTTTTACCTGGGACGGAGCCTGGGAAAATCTAAGGTGCGTGGAGAACGCGCTGGAGGCGTTGTTCCCGCGCTCCCGCACACTCCTGGTGGGAACGGGTGGTCTCGCTCGCCCCCGGGCCTAAACATGTCTTGAGGTCAGCTTACCTAGCTCAGGCCGGCCTCTGAAGTGTGTGTGACGGATGCTGCTCAGGGGCAAGTACGAGGCTAGGATGTGTCCCAGCGAGGGCTTGTCCCAGGTCTGCATATATTTCTGTACGTGTGGGTGAGTGTGTGCAAGTGTTAGTTTGGGGGACAAAATGCAGTTTTTGCTGCCACCTTGTCCTGCTGAAACTGTGGGGGGAAATACCTTAGACATTTAAAAAAACACACTTCCTTCCCCTTCCGTAACTATTTACTATCTTATGGCTGCGGTTTGCCTCCTGGTCCTATTCTCCGAGCTCCACGTATGCTCCGTGTGGACCTCCTCCCGCGTGCCGGGGACCTGGGCTAAGTCTTTCCTTTGGTCATGGCTGCTAATTCCTTCGGACGTGCTGTGAGCTGGGTGTTTCACAGATACGGACGGCGAGGCTCTCCCACGCCTCCGGGGCCGGCAAGCACGAGGTCCGTGGCTCTGGCAGGCACCCCCCGCCCGGCTTCTCCAGGACCTTATAGGGAAGCAGGTGGGAGCTCCTTTGAGGACCTGAACAGCCCGTCTGGGCCAACTCTGCGTCCCGTTTCCAGGAAGCGGAATGCGGACACCCCCTGGGGCACGGCTGCTCCCGTCCCCTCTTGCCTCTCGTGGTTGAGAGCCTGTCCAGAGGCTCCTGGAGCCACAGCGGAGGGGGGTCGTTTTGCAATTACACCTTGGGGAGCTGTGCGATGCTGGAGGCTATTCCTGGAAACTGATTTCCTTTAGCACTTGGGTGCCCGTGCACGGCCCCAAAGGGAGGACTTGGGTCCTGCTGGCGGTGGTCCAGGCTCCAAGAAATCAGGGGACGTCCCTGGGAACTGGGAGCCCAGCGGGGACCACTCAGACCAACCCAGCTGTGGTTCCGGGACAGAGAAGCTCTGTGTCGCCCCGACCCTGGGTTTCTTTGCAGGGGTGGAGACTAGTTCACCCCCAGAGAATTGGGATTTTAGAGAGAATGGGGGGGAGCGTTCGGTGTGGCCCATGACATGGCCAGCACCTTTGACACAGTGCTTTGGGCTTGAAACGGCGTCTACGAACACATTGACTGTGGTCCTCAGGACTGTGTTTCAGAGTCGGGGAAGGGTGTCAGTGTGTTCATGATCCCGGGGCACCAGGTCTTCCATCCTCAGTGGGACCGAAAGTTCCAGCAACAGATCCTGTAGAACGAGGCCCCTGAAGGTCACAAGGGGCAGCTGGGGACGGCCTCTCCGACAGACACGGCAGCTCGTGCTCGCTGGGGTCTTGCTGGGACACGGCGATGGCCTGACGCACGTGGGGAACACCTCCAGGATGCAAGACTTCCACCGGATCACTTGGGGAGTGTCCTGGGCTTGAGTCCTCACACCTTCAGCTCCACCCACGGGATCGTCTGTGCAGCTACCGCGGGAGCCCCTACTCTGCGCCGGGAGGACTTGCAGGCGCTGAGCGCAGAGCTGGGAGCGGATGGCAAGTGTCTTTGCCGCAGGGGGTGCCCCTTCAGTAGAGGGCTGGTGCACGTCTTCTACGACCTTTCAGGCTTTGGGGTCCCTGTGGTCTTGCTGCTCCACTCCTCTGGAGCAGTCACAGACACGACACGTGGGCCACACGTGGCCAGGCCTCTGACGGCTTCCTCTGACGTGGAGGCAGCCAGCCTGTCTGCTGGATGAGCTCAGGCTGTCGTTCTCGGGTCCTGCTCTGGCCAACAAGACGGAAAAGCTCTACAATGTCTATGTTTTTAACACTTCCGTGGAACACCTCGGTCCTTGCCACTGATCTCAGAGCGCACCCCAGCCCTTGACCGCCTGTCACCTCGCAGGAGCTGTCAGGACAGCAGAAGACACCCGCTGGGGGGGTGCTGAGTTGTCATGGCCCCGAGGCCGCACGCTGGGGTCCAAAGCCCCTGGACATTGAAGTGAGACTGTGTTTGGGGACAGGAGCCCCTAAGGGAGTGATGTAGGTCGCTGAGGTCATGCGGGTGGGTTCTAATCCGTCAGGACGGGAGTCCTTATAAGCACAGGAGATCGGGAGAGAGGGACGGCCCTGTGAGGACCCGGAGAGGACGGTCTGCACCCCAGGAGAGGGGCTGCAGGACGCCATCCGTTACGGTCACCAAGCCCGCTCGTAGGCCTGCCATGTCCCGAGTGTAGGAGGCTCCCGAGGGCCCCAGCAGAGGGAGGGATGGGCGTCCTCCCCGCACTGGCCCCGGGGTGCTGGGAAGGCACCCGCCCTCCCCTTCTTTCTTTGTCCTGCAACAGCCCCAGACGGGCAGCAGCCCCAGCGGCCGCCGGCTCCTTTGGAGAGGGCGCCGGTCTCGACCGAGAGAGCGCGCCGAGCTGCGGCTCAGAGCCCCTCCGGGCCTCCCCAAGGTGGAAAATACGCATCAAAACCAGCTGGGGAGGGGGCGCGACGTGCCCCCAGCAGGGCCTGTCTCCAGGACGGCCAGGCCTCTGGCGGCAGACGCCGGCGGCAGCAACACTCGAGCCGGGCCGGGCGTCACGGAATCTGAACGCCGGAGCTCGGGAGTCGTCAGAAAAGCCAACAGCCCGCGGTGGAGCCTGGTGCCGAGCCGGCCCCGGCCCCGGCGTCCACGAGCGCGGCGCGGCCGCCCATCGGGGCGTCCGGCGGTTACGGGGCTGGAGAATCAAACTGGCTTGTTTCGTTTGTTTATTTTGTTTGTTTGTTTTTGGTAACTTGCAAACTTCACCTCCAACGAGGGCAGTAACAAAACCCGAGCCGGTGCTGCGGGGAACGTTTTACGTGAAGCAGGTGCCCTGTTCCTGGTGCAGCGCTGCTCGGGCCTGGGCAAGTGTGACCGGAGAGGACTCTTACCGTCCGTTCTGAAACACAGGCCGTTTTAGAGGCTGAGAGTCAAGAGCGCCAAAGTCTCCGCGTCAATGCCTGGGAACCCCTGCGGGGTGTCTGCCTCTGGGGCCTGGGAACCCCCACGCCACCCCCAGGCGGGGTCCTGCACAGACGCAGCCCGAGCCGCTTGCCTCGTCTCGGCAGGACGGCCCTGCAGGGATGGCCATGGGACGTGGCGGACGGCACGGCCGTCCCTGAGGGCCACACCAGCTCCGCTCGGGCTCTGTCACACGCCTGAGTCTCCGGGGCCGCGAGGCTGTGAGGCTTCAGGGCCCGCGCCTCTGCTGGGGTGTCCGGCCCCGGGGCAGGCAAAGCGGGGCCCGCGGCGGGCACGGGGGTGTTAGGGAGTGCGGTCCACGGCCCCCCGACGTCCCTCCCGGGTTTGACCCGCGTGACGGGTGGGCGGCGGCCTTGGCGGTGGGGGGCAGGGGGTGGCTGGCAGAAGCCCAGGCCCTTTTCAATCCCTTTAGAACATGCCAGCCCCGACTGAAATGTGAGTTTCTCTGATGAAAATAGCCACTTCGAGCGAGAACTACCCGTGGAAGTGCGTCCCAGCCTCGTGTGTTTGGCTCGCCGGGACGGCAAGAGGGTCTCGGCCCAGGTTGTCCGCGGCGCTCTGCTCCGCGGGGCCTGCAGGGCAGGGGATGGGGGCGGCTGCTGGCACGGCCGCGGGAGGCCTGCTGGAGGCCGGGCACTGTCCCTTCGGTTGGAGCGAGGGCTGGGGACAAGGGCAGTGTGGGGGTTTGAGGGTCACGGGGAACTTGGCCAGAGGCCCGCCCAGCACCCGCTCGCCCAGCGTTTGACCTCAGCCTGGCTCTTGGGGAAAAGTCAACTCAGGAGTCAGCAGGCTGCGGAGGCTGTGGTTGGGTCTGTGGCAAAGGGGGCTCAGGGGCTGCAGGACCAGGATACGCCTGCGCACGCGCCCCCCACCCCCACCCCGCGGCCCCTGGGCCGTGATGCTATCTGTGTCTCACGTACTTGGCTCAGAAGTGTGCATGGGAAACCGAAGCCAGAGCACATTTTTTCCCCAGCCTTTTCCTTCAAGCTTCTGCAGAAATAACTTTCTGCAGACAGGCTGGCCGGGGACAGAGGCGTGTTTTGTGTGCAAACAATGCTTGCCTATTCCCTGGGAAACAACACCGGGTTACCAGGCAGCTTTGCTTGGCAGGGCCTCCCGTGGCCGGCCTCCTCCAGCAGCCGCTCAGGCAGGAAGGGAGCAACCCCGGCGACAACAGGAAGCGGGCCGGCCGCTCCGGCGGGTGTCCGGCGTGCCTGCGCCCCAGCCCTGATCCCAGCCGCCCGGCTCTCTTCCCTGGGGGAGTGACCTCAGAGCCAGGAGCAGCAGGAGCAGGAGGGGGCAGGAGGCAGGGCTGGGACCCACAATCAGGCCCCTCTCTGCCGGGCAGCAACCCGGAGGACCAACCCGAAGCCTGTCCTGGAAGGAGCGGGTGTGGGGCAGGGTGGGGCGGGGTGGCGTGGGGTGCTGCGCTCCCTGCACCTGCCCTCAGGCCTCCAAGCTCTCTGCTTGCACTCCCCAGAGTCCCCGCTGGGTCTGGTTTTTACAGTCACCCCAGGGGTCCCTGCTGCCAGGCCTTCCTGCCCACCCTTCCTCGGCTCTCCTGCATGCAGCCTCTGGGAAGGGTCTGCTCCCGTCCGCTCCGACCCCATCCCTAGAGCATCGTGTGCTCTTTCGCCTTTACCCGAAGTTCAAGGCTCTGTCTTGTCTGTGCAGCAATCGTGCAGATCTTTCATTATTTTATTTTATTGTTATTTTTTATTTTTTACCCTGTTTATTCCTAAACTCCTTACTCCCGTGTTGACCCCGACTCCTGGAGGTGTGGCTCTTGTAAGCCGCATGCTTGCGTGAGGTCCGTGGCTTTGTTTGGTGTCGTGTCTTTCTGTCTGTCTGTGGCCCGTGTGGAGCGCAGGTACAGGTCCCTGTTCTCTTACTTTGCAGGAGACCAGGGTCCTTGCGAGCCCCCCACACCTCCGCCTCCACACCCCCCTGCCCCGATGCTCTGTGCACGGGCCGTGCTGCTCCTAACTGGGGGGGTCAGTAATGGTTGCAGACTGCGCTGGCACAGAAGCCCTCTGGCACGTCCGTCCCCGTGCCGACTGGCCAGAGATGCGCACGGATCCCCAGAAGTCGCGTTTCTGGCCTCTCCGACAGGAGCGCGCTCAACTTTCCCAAGCCATGCCTGGTTGCTTTGGGCGTGTTTGTGCAAACGCAGGTGTGGGCCTCGCCCGTGAGTGTGACGGTCCTTGTGCCGCAGATCTGTCGTCTGGTCGCTTGCCAGCTCCTGCCAGCCCGAGGTGCACGCAGACCTACACCCGCAGCTCAGCTCCCATGTCTCTGATCGGTGACGACGTAGACTCATTCACCTCTAAGGCCACAGGGTTTTCAAGCCACGTCGTCGCACGCCTCCATGCTCATTTCTTTAATATTTCACTCTCAGATGGTTGTAGAGAGACGTTGTGAGAAACGGATCCCACAGACTCTGCCGTCCATTGCCCGGACAGTCACCCAACTAGAATACGGAACCACACCCTGGAAATTCAAAACGCGGAGTCAGCAGGGCACGAGGCAGTGGGCAGCGAGGGCTGCGTCGGAGAGAGTCCCCGTCTCCCGCCGCTCCACGGAAATCCACGGGGAGCGCTGGACCACGCGCTTGTGCTGCTCTGATTGGGCGGTTTCTCGGGTTCGGTGAGGGAGGGGCCGCAGGGAGGAGCAGGGAATCGGGGAGACCTGCTGGAGCCTGCTGGGGTGCTGTAGGCAGGAGACCACCTGGGCCGGGACTCCGGTGGAAGGAAAGGACGGGCCTGGGGCTTCTTCTGGAGCTGGGGTTGATGAGACTTTCCGCCCACGAATGAACACATGCCTCGGGCTCGACGATGCTCCGGTTTCCCGAGATGCTGAAAGAAGGCAAAGTCACAGATGCGGTGGGTGGAACTCTGGAGGCTAATTATGCCCAGTTGGCATGTCTACGAGGCCTGAGCGGGAGAAGGGTGCTCAGTGGGGAACGGCCATCAGTCCCTGCCTCCGTGTAGGATGCGGAGCGGTTCTGGGATGAGGATGACCGTGCGGCTGCAGAGAGCGCGGGTCGGAAGCCCGGCGGAGGCCCGCGACGGAGGAACAGTGTGCGGTTGGGTGAGGGGTGGGACGTGGGCGTCAGGAGAGGGGGGGACGGAGCCAAGGGACATTTTAGGACGTCGGCTTGCGGGACGGTGTTGTGTGGGAGGGGAGGCGGGAGGGATAATCGCCGGAGAGGAAGAGCTGAGGGAGTCAGCCCAAGTCTGGGCGTCTGACCTGGGACCAGCTAGGTAAGAAGTCTGCCTTCTGGCACTTTCGGGATTGCTCCGTAGACTGGGGGTCTAAGCCCAGCTCAGGCTGAGGTCTTCCTTCCTACCGGCTTAAATATGTCTCTATCTTACACACTGGCAGTTGTTATTGCTTTAATTATAGAAGCAACACATATTTATTATAAAACATTTGAAAAATGAAGAAAATGATGAGTCGAAGTGGAACTGCCCAGAAACAATAATCAGTGCTACTGGATGTCTTAAAAACATGGGGATGTGGAGCAATGTATTTATAATTTCTATTATATGAGGCTTTGTCGTGGCTTTTAACCCCCGTGTATGAGGTCCGTTTTCCCACACATCACGCGCCCCTCCGGGAAATGCGAGTCAGTGCGGCGTCACCTTTCTTAGACTTTGAGAAGAGGAAACTCGAGTTGCTCCCGCTCCTGGGGCTGCCCTGCTGCTCCCGGTGCTCTCGTACGTGTTTTGTGAGCTGCGGCGACCTTTCCCTCCCGAGAAGGATGCGGTCTTGCGCAAGCTTCACGGTCACGTAGCCAGAGTTGTAAGTCAAGGAGACCCGACGGCCCAAGAAAATTTTCTTGGAGGTCGACAAGAAGAAAGTCACATTAACGATCCGTGGAGACGTGTCTCCCTGCTCACTCTTACTTCCTCAACGCATGTCTGCAGCCTTAGAAACGAGCGGGAGAAAGAAAAGTGAGCCAAGAGTAAAAACCAGTGGGGCCCGGAGAGGATCCGGCTGGTCTAGCAGCCTTCCCCGGAGGTGGGAATCCTTGGTACAGCAAGGCTGGCTTTATGTTCTCCTGCCACCTGCAGCCGGAGAGCTCTGGGCGGGTTCCAGGTGAAGCCGAGGGGGTTGAGAGGTGGTCCGGAAAGGGTGGTGGGAGCCGGGGGGGGGGGGGGGCTCGGCCCTCCCACTCCCTGATGCCTTTGCCCCAGGACACATCAGGTGGGCTCTGTGAAGTGTGACGTCTGCCAGCTTCACGGCACAGTGGCGAAGGAAATGGCCGTTTCTATGGTTGTCGTAAATACGAGTGTGTCCCCCGCACACAATCTAAGGGAGCCGGCCCCGTACAGGAGAAGACAGGCAGAGGCTTGCGACTTAATGGGATGCATTTTATGAGTAGTAGCACATGGTTTTATTAGCTCGGTTTGACCAGGGAAACGGAACTGCTTGGAGTGACGGAGAATACGGATGAGGGTGGGGAGGAATCCCTGGGCGTGCAGGCAGAAAGACAACGGCACCCGCAGGCAGAAAGTTGAGTGATCCAGCGTTCTGGACAGGACGTGGGGAGCAGGGAGCGTAGCTAGAACCTGTAGGCAGGAATCCGGGTGAGGGCGTCGTGGGGTCTTCCAACGAGCCAGGGCAGGGGGAAGAGAGTCCATGAGGCCTTTCAGAAAACAGTACTTGAGAGGACGTTCTGTCTAGTCAGGAGCTTATCCGAGTAATCAGGCCACGGCGGTCATTTGCACAGGGGGCTGGCTTGGGCATCTGACTGCGGGGTTGGGGCTCCTACCTGCCCCGCTGTCAAGGCTGTGCAGGTGGGGGGCCTGCTGCTGGCCCGAATGGGAGGTTCAGGATGCTGGGGAGGGGCGTGAGCTCCGACAGGAACTGGTGAGCTCAGCACTGGCCGAGAAAAGACAATGGGTATTGTCTACATTTTATAAAGTCTGCAGTAGACTATATAAAGTTGTGAATGTGACCCCAGGCAAGCTAGCCCTTGAGGAAACACACAGGCGCACACAGACCCTGGGCAAGGTCGCATTCTGTCTCACCCGGATTTTCTTCCGGGGTGCCCAATTTTGTTGGAGAAGAAAGGCGTGTAGCCGTTGAATGTCTAGAGAGACTCCGACCTGCATTTGTGGCCAAGCAGCTGGACGCCAAAGACACAGGATCTAGCGTGGGGGGGACGTAACTCGGGACATTCTTGGCTGTCGCATGCGAGAATGCTGCTCCCCGAATCCCCAGATTCCAGGAGTTAAAACACACCAGAGACACACCTGACTTGTGCAGATTCTTCTCCCCCGAAATCACGTTGAGTGTGACAACGTTCCCTCCAGAACTGCTGGAAAAATTTAAAACCTGGGACCCGTAAACACGGCCATCTCTGTGGGATTGGTTAAACGAACAGTCCTCTCCACGGGATGAATCTTAGGCCGCTTTAAAAAAAAGGTGTATCTGTTTGTCCAGATACGGGGGACATATGATTAGTTATCATAGAAAGTTGAAGAGAACGGAGTGTACGGACACACACACCCGATTATTAAGTTGTACGAAGGACGCGCGTACGCAAGATTTCGCATGAACACGTACGTTATAAGAAACAAGAAAATGTTCGTGCTGTGCTTATTTTGGAGGCAGGACAGTTTTATCTCTCCCGTTATAATCTTCTGTGCCCTTCGATTTTTTTGAAAATTGGTATTTCCTATGTTTTTGGATTTGTGTTTATCTAATCTCCCCCGGCCTTTTTAGATTGAAGCACGGTGGACACGTGACGTCCCATCGGTGTCCCGGGCACACCACAGTGATCGATAAACCCGCGAGTTCATCGTGCGATCTCCCCCCAGTGTCCCCGTACACCCCACGGCGATACCGTCCACCGGCTCCTTGGGCTGTGCCTTTCATTCCGCGACACATTCATTCTGTGAGTGGAAGCCTGGGCTTCCCCGACCCCCTCCCCTCCTGGCGACCCTCAGTGTGTTCTCTGTATTTATAGGACTGATTCTGCTTTGCTTATTCATTTGTCTTGTTTTTTAGATCGCACATACAAGTGAAATCGTACGGTGTTTGTCTTTCTCTGCCTGTCTGAGCTCACGGATCATCATACCTTCTAGGACTCTCCGTGTTATTGCAAAGGGCAAGATTCACTTTTTTGTGACTGCGAAGTATTTCATCGATCTCTCTATCCTCTGTCTGTCTCAAAAGGAAATTCAGCCCATGCTGTTCTACAAAACTTCTTTTGCCGAAGAACATTCACCTTGAATACCTTTCAAGTGCGTCCTTTTCAACTTGTGCCCGGGATTTCCAATACGGTGGTCAGAAGTTATGTCACGTTCACGGAAAATCAGAAAACCTTCCTGCAAGACCGGCGAACAGTGACTTGGGAATTGCTCCCTGGGGCAAAGGCGAGCCGGATGCTGGCGTCCTGCCCTGGTGGGGTCCCCGTGAGGGGCCTGAGCCGAGCTGAAACCCTGCTGCCCGTGGTTTCCCACCACCCACCGTGGACTCCAGAGAAAGCCCCTCCTGCTCTTCTCCTGGCGTTTCTCTTCCCTGTGTCCCTGAGCATCGTCTGTGTGCGTGGGTTTGAAAAAACCGCTAACCCAGTGGTAAGAACGCCTTTCTCCGAGTCTGCCGGCCCCTGGGTGACCGGACGGCCAGGAGACCAACTCTGAGGCCACCGACATCACTGCTTTGAAAACAAATGGGAACTGGTCTGTGTGCCGTCACGGACCGGACTGCGGAGCCTGTGGTCATTCCTCCTGCCAGCCTGTGACCCTCAGAGGATGGACCCCACCTCGGGGCCGGGGCATCTGAGGGGAGCCCTACAGGTCTGGCGTCCAGCAAGCCGGCCCCACGTTAGGAGGTTCCCCACCGGTGGGTCCCGGCCACAGCGCAGCTCTTCCCCACGAGCATGGCCTTGCCTCCCGTCAGCGACCGGGGCTCAGCCATGGGTCCGGTCACAGTTCAGCAGGTCACAGCAGGTCACACTTCCTACTGGGGTCACCCAGCCACTCTTACTGTTTCCTGCTTTTATTCTTTATCTTGGCCGAATCCAGTTCTGGAAATAAGGACTTTTCTCCGCTCACTGGCTCTGGCTTCACGTTCTGCTGGGCAGGAAGAGCACCGGTCCCTGCTGGGAGTCAGGAGGACCCCGTGGCCGGGACCGAGAGGCCTGGATTCCTCCATCCCGCAGCCCTCCATGTGCGTGGAGAGAAGAGGGAACTTGCTGCCCCGCAGGGCTCCGCGTCCTTGCTGGAACCTTCTTGCCCACGCTGATGTGGCAGGTCCACCCCGGGGCCCTGAGCTCGCTCCCTGTCCCCGAAGGACTGGTGCACACGGAGGGGACCCCAGGGCCACCTTCCTGTCGTGGTTTCTCAATCTTTTGTGCTCGTGCCGATCCGTGTGTGTTTGATGGTGACAGAGGCACAAGATAGACCTTGTCTTGAGGCTTTTTTCCCCACTAAAACTGCACCGTGAAGCTCAAAACCTCCTTTTCTCTTTTTACTGATCAAACAGTCCGTCACAGCATGGACGGTCATGAGTCACTCATCCACGGCCCCACTGACGGGCACGTGGGGCTCCAGGGCGTCCTCTGCCGGTGTCCGAGCCGAGACGGCTCTCCCTGACGTCTGGTGCGCACCTGCTGGGGCTTCTAGAGAGCCCGAGGAGCTTAGCCGCATCGCCGGACGTGGCAGGAGCCGGTCTCCCTGCTCACGGAGACGGGCCATCTTCCTGCATTCTGACCTGTAGAGCTGGTACAGGTTTCTGAACCTGAAAGGTTTCGCTGATCCCCGTAAGGGAAAAATGACCTCTCATTCATGAGAGAGGAGCCCGTGGAACCGGCAAGGCTGACCGTCCTGGCACGTGACCATGAGTGTTGCAGGGGGTCCCTGGTGAGTTTGCACCCTCTCCCCTGTGCTGGGTCATTCTGATTAATTTGTAGGTGTGTCTGGATCATGGTGCCCATGTTGTCTCCATTCAATGCATAGGAACAGACTTCGGCCCAGCTTTTATAAAAAATAGTTTGTTGATTGTGTCAGAATTATTAAAATGTTAGATTATGTTAGTTATTTAAATTTGTAAAAAGTTTACATTAGGAAGACTGTGAGTTTGTCTCCTGGGGCTCCTGGTGTCCCACTCGGCCCAGGAAGGCCCTCTGCCTGTTAATCTCTAGAGCGTCGCTTGTAGCTCCCGGTGGCCGCCCGCCTCGCTGCCCTGATTCTCGGTGACATCAAGGACCGAGCGCCGGCAGGGCTGCTCTCCTGCAGACCCACCCCCGGGAGCCCGGTCACCGTACGACCTCGCTGCTTGTGAGTTTTCTTTCCACCAGACCCGGTTCCTGGGCGTGGCGGCTCCTTCCCCCTGTTAGGTCCTTCCAGGCTCCGCAGGAATAAAAGAATTCACGGACCAGGTTCCTGCGCGAAGGCCTTTTGGAAAATTCATGGGCTGTTTTTGGGAAAGTGTTCTGCTTTTTTTCTAAATAAGGGGAGAGAAGCCAGGGTGATTAATCCAGGCGAGGCCTCCCCTAATTAATTCTTCCAAATTTCTCTTTTGTCCTGGAGGAGTTTGCACCCGGTGAGGGAGTGACCTCAAGCCACAAGTGGCCGGCGGGGCTCCGTATGGGCTTTGCAGGGACTTTCCCAGAGCAGTCGCCCATGGGGCGCCCCCCCTCCGCCGCCCCGCCGGTGGCTCCGCTCCCATCCACAAAGGTGATTTTGCCAGACTTTATCAGTGTTTTCCTTTTAGGGTCGAATGCACAGAGGTAGGAAACCTTCACTATGCTCCTCTGTTTTCAGTTTGGAAAAAAATGTGAAGGTCAATGTTGTAGATTTTTTAAGCGATAATATCCTGTGGCATTACTAAAAGAGCCTGGTCCTTGAGGTGACCTGACAGGGGCAGCGTTCCTCCGGCAGGCCCCCACGGTGGCTCCCACAGACCGTGAGGCAGTATCGCTTACGCGGGGCGCGATCCGCTGTGCTGAGCGATCATTATGTCATGGTTTCCACGTGAGACCAAAACTGTGTTGCATGTCGGCTGTGGGGCGTCTAACGCAGGGAGCTTCCCTGCCCATCTCTCCACCCCCAGGGGCAATGTGAGCCCGGGCTGCCGTCCCCAGCTGGCCTGGCTCCCCCATGCGCACTGGCGTCCCCCTGTTCCTTGGGTTCTCCAGGACAGGAGCTGCCCTGCCTGGGGGGTCCTCCCATGGGGCTGCCCTTCCCGCCTGTCTACCCCGGCGGGTTTCTCTCCCCATTCCGTGTCCTCCTACAGTGCTGCTTCTCATGGCCTTCCCCGATAATTCTGCAGAGAGCCCTGGGCCCCCCTCAAAGCTATGACCTCAGAGTGCTGCCCAGACCACCTTGGGGACCACCCTGAGCCCTGATCCTGGCGCCAGGTCCACGCATCCCACAGAGTGACAGAATGTGGACAACGCCTGCCTCCCGGGACTGTGGGCTCCGCGGGTGATGTCCGGGAAGAGACCGCACCGCCTGATGTGGACAGTTGTGGGAGGAGCGACGGACGCCTCGCGGATCGCAGCTCCAGACTCTCCTCCGGCCTCCACGACTCGTTTCAGTCCCTGTGAGACATACGTGTGCGGCTGCAAGCCCTCGTCTCACTCTTGGATGCCCCCCGCCCCCCACACCTCCCACACCCCTCACAGGTGCGCACACAGGTGTGGGTGCGGGAGCCGGTCCACCCTCCCCGTCGAGGTGGGGACAGGAGCTCTGTACCTGGAGCCCTTCTTGGAGGGTCAAAACCTCACCGAGGAGAGTGTGCGTCTGGCACACAGAAGGAGCTCAGTCTGCGGGAGGCAGAGGGCATTAGGTCAGGGTTCCCGCTGCTGAGAAGGCCTTTCTTCACTGCCCGCCCCCAGACTCTCCTCCGGGGGGGCCTGCCCAGCCCCTGCCCCACACTGTAGTCGGGGTGCGGAGTGGGGTTTGCACTGTGCCATCACGGCGCTCCTGGGTCCTGCCGAGTCGGCTGCTAAGTCCGGAATCCAGCCCAGGCCACGCTCATGTCCACCCCCGGGGACTGTCAGGTGCCTTCACCCCCGCCCACGCACATCCTTCTCTTAAAATCCCGCACAGTCTGCGTGCTCTGTGCATCCAGCCCCAGCCGGCGCTGCCCTGCAGAGCCCGGGGTTCCCTGACAGACTCTCAGAGCCTCTGTTGGTCCTACGACTCGCCGCAAGCCCCCCGAGGCAAGGACCTGGCCATCCCCCCCAGATAACACTGACTCACATTAAGAGAACATTAACCACACTGGGCCCTCAGCTCCTCCCCACTCTGACTGTCTGGGGAGAGCAGCCGGGCCCGTCCACCCTTCCCGGGGAGAAAGCCAGCCATCTCCGGGGACAGCATCACCAGGTGTTGGCGTTGGCAGTTTTCTCGGTTGAGCCTGGTTCGTTCGCAACTTGCTTCAGTCTGCAAGTCCTCTCCGAACGCCAGCCAGCCCCCGAATGCCTCGCTTAGAAATGCAAACGGACAGCCAGGGTCACAGACGCTGGAGAGAGACGGTACACGAGAGACAGACTCAAAGGAGGCACATCAGAAAGCAGGTATGCAGAAGAAACAACAACCAGGGAACAGAAGAACAGGAGTTGACTCAGAGTTCCAAGACAGCGCTGCACACCCAGATGACGGTTTCACGGGCAGAAGATGAGTGACCTTGGTCGGGACGGAGGGAGGAATACGGATGGATGCAGACATGAAAGCAAGATCATCCGTTCAGCCACCCGTCCATTATCTATGGATCACTTGATTGGCAATCTGGTCATTCGTCCATTATCTACCCGTATCTATTAATCTATCATCTATGTACGTATCTACCCATCATCCGTCTGTCCGTCCAGCCATCAGTCCATCCCCCTACCCGTCTACCCATCCCCCTCTCTCTACCCGTCTGTTACTGATCATCGATTTCTCTGTCTCCCCCGAACTCTTTCTCTGCAACCACCGGATAAGGCGCTTCCCTAAAACAAGGAGGAAAGCTAGGTAAGATGGAAATCTGGAAAAAGGGGCCCAACACAGGAGGGGAAGAGAAAGGAAGAAGCTTTTTCAAGGCTTAGAGAAATTCTGAGGTTTTCACCAGATGCGTTGAAACTTCTGGAAATGCTACTAAGAGGTCCATGGAACTCTGAGCAAGTAAAAACACGAGGCAAAATAACTTCCGGGAACCCCATGAAGGCTGTTTGGGGAGGGAGGCTGACGGCCAGGCAGTGGAGAACAGCACCTGCCCCGGGGGACAGTGTCCGCTCCGGCCCGCTGGGCGGGGAGGCGGTGAGCGGAGTGTGGAAGAGAACTGACCTCTCTCCGTCTCCAGCAGAAAGGCACTCAGGAGACTCTACTGTCTTGATTAATCAAGAAATAGCAGGATTAAACATTTATTAAACTGAAATAAATGTCAAGCCCAAGATCTTGACGGAGATTGAAAATATGTTCCTCTAAGAAGAAGGGAAGGTTTGGGCATGGAGCCCAGGGCTTTTTAAATATAAGCTACTTGGAACTCTCTGATTTCACTGTGTGGACGCACTCCCCTAAAAATAGAAACAATTCCAGAGCAGAAGGGCCAGTAGAAGAATGTGTACACGCAGCCCCCAGAGGCCTAAACGACGTGCAAGCTTTGCCAGCAGGATTCTGTGTTGACGTTTTACTAAAGAGCCAGTCAAATGGGGCTTTCATTTATGCTGTTGGAGCTGGAGGAAGCCTTTCTTGTCCTTGGGGCCACACCACAGTCACCCTCTCTGGGAAATGCTTCTGTGACTGGATGCTTAAAGGGCCAACACCTGGGGCGCTGCTCATACTTGAGGTGAGCCTAGGTACGCTGCTCTCCGTGGGGGCGGGGAAGGCTCTGGAAGCCCTGTCAGGGGTGGGAAGGAAGCATCAGTCCTCTGTTGTTCGGAGGACGCCGCCTCTCCCCGCCCAGGAGAGGCGTGCGTTGTGGGCTGTCTTCACACCCTTTTCGGTGCCTGTTGAGAGCGTCATGTCCCCTCTCCCCTGCCCTCCCCTCCCCTGCCCATCTGCTGGCCGACACCCTGCCCTGACGTGTGGGATGGCTCTCTTCGCATGCTCTCCCGGTGTCCTCAGTCAGAACATCCTCTGACTCTTCTCCCCACGGAGGAGACACCATGCGGGTCTGAGAGCAGAACCACAGCTCACCAACTGCCCCCTCCCAAGCCTGCCGTGGGAAGTAGGGTGACCAGTGGGTCACAGAGGAGTCACTGGGGGACAAAAGAGCAAATGGAGCGTGAATGCCGGTGCTGAGTGACTGGCGGGTCTAGACTACAGAGGCAGGACCAGGACGGGGGCTAGGCCGGGCGCAGGCAGGGCTGTGGCTGAGCCGGCGGGGGCTGACCAGGGATCTGGACTCGCCTTCTACCAGCCACGAGTGCATTTCATGAGATTTCTGTGTTCTGGTTCCTTCGGGGTTTGGGAGCTCTGGACCTTGGCCACTTCTCCTTGCTCTGAGACATGATGAATAGGGACCCACTGTTCTTACCTGGGTACCAGAGCGTGGGACAGGGAGACAGAGGAAGTGGCAAGACCTTAGAATGACATTAAATGAAGTGACATTTAGGCTCTTGTGTAAAGGCCACGTCATATCAAATGAAGTAAAACCCCAGGCCATGGGAACACTCAACACTTTTTTTAAAACCCAAGCCCGTGTCGAAGTATTAATGTAGCAAAACACCTCTGAAAGAAGACTAAGGAGGCTGGCGGCTCCAGCATGTGAGGCAAGGTGCCCAGGGGCGGCATGTCCGGGGCCAGCGCTGGCAGAACGCGTGGGCAGGGCTCCAGACACACAGCCCCAGAGCTCCTCCAGGGGACCGGGCTGCGGGTAGCTCTGGTCCATGCTCACTCCCAGGACCTTTGGCGTGGGCGAGGCAAAGGCAACACTGGGCCAAGTCTAGTCAGCTGTGTTTGAGCAAAGGCCTGGTGATATGGGAGCACCAGTCACACCAGTATCAGATCGAGAGGAGCCAGAGGTCAGGGGGGCAACAGTGCAGAGAGCCTGGGTTTTGGAAAGCTTGTTTTGGGAGACAATAGAAGAGGGAGCCTGGAGAATGTGGAGTATGTCCACCATGGAGGGCGGCTTCCAGATAATCCAAGTGATCCCAAGTGTCCATGTTGCTCCTTCCAATGACAGGTGAGAATTTGCAGCAATAAGGTCTTATCTAAAAAGCCAAGCCCCATGCGTATCATACATAAAAGGGTGCTCATAGACTTGGAAATCACAGTAAGGAAGAAGGAGCCATGCAAGAAGGGTGCTCATGGGCCTGGAGCTCACATGGGGAAGATCGTGGAAATGGAGAGTCAAGAGATCACCAGTAGGACCTCTCCTACACTTCCTATGTGGCTATGACGGAGCTTACAGGAACGGTGGGCACATGTTCGAGCAGGGTGGGCCATCAGGAGGCTATGGCTTTCTCTGTGCAGCCACTATGGTTGGACTGTAGAAGCCCATGACTGTTGGGCTTCAACAACAAAAGAAGGCAAAGTCCCTCTGCACCTGTCCTTAGGCGACACATGCTGCCTCCAGCTCCCCAGACTCAGGACAGGGTCCGCTGCTGGCCAGCTCAATCCCCAAGCCATCTAGGCAAAGGGCGTGTGGGAGCCAGACTTGAGCTTGATCAAGCTGGGCTTGGAGCAGTGCAGCATCGTGGAGCTCAGTGAAGAGGGCTGGGGCTGTACCCACCTTCCTTCACAGGCATGTGGTCTTCTGTGTCCTCCTACCATCGCAGATGGGGGTGTCATTCATGAGAGGTTCCAATTTGCACCACGGACAGGGGCCAAGTCTGAATTAGAGCCTCCAACCACTTGCCCTTGATCCCTGTGTCATGGAGCCTGTATTCCTGATGATCTAGTTGGGCCACCCCTTGGTGGCAGGTGCTCTTCTTTCTTGGGTGACCTCCACTGGAGAGTGTCTGGGCTGTGTAGGTGCTTCTGGGGTCACCAGAGCAGGACTTAAAGATTCTGAAAAATGTCCTCCAGATGCAAATTCTACCAAGAAAGAAAGTGGCCCTCAGTGCCAGGTCCTGCCCCGTGGAGATGTTTGCCAACCTTACTCACTCATGGGCGAGGGTCCCAGCCAGCCAGGGACAGCCGCAGAATGTGTGTCTGCAAGGCTGGGGCAGGGCTGGGGTCCATGCTAGCTAGGGGAGATGGTCTGGGGAAAAAGATCAAGGGTCCCTGTGCACTCCAGCCTTACAGTTAGGGTAATTCGTTACACTGGCGAGGTCAATAGGCGAACTTTGATCACCAGCAAAGTCTCTAAGATTGTTGTTGACAAAAGTGATTGGTCTCACAGACCTGGTTCACATCCAGGTCTCAGATGTGAACAGGGGTCAACCCACTCAGAGATGGTGAGGGCAGGAGAGCTGTCTTAGTATCCACATCCCGGCTCAGCTTTCCCTGGGTTCCTTGGTGCGTGTCTCTGACCACCGAAGTGCTCCTTCTGAGACACGCCGTCTCTGAATTCTGTCATGGATTTGCAACATTCAGTCGACTCCTGATGATATTAATTCATCTGTCCAGATAATGTGTGGTTTTATGTCATTCTTGGGGAGAAAAGAGTTTGTGGGAGCATGCGTCTGGGGGATGCCACCTCTGGTTTTGAGTCCTGGTTCCCGGAACAAAGAGAATGAGACACCGCAGGAGAGGGATGGGGTCAGACAGCTATGGTTGGTCACACACACACACACACACACACACGGCTGTGGAAGTGCCTGTCTGATCTCCCTTCTCTGCCCTAACGCCTTTCAAGGGTCATGCCCTACTTCCTGCTCAGGGCAGAGTGATTGGTCCATGACAGCTGGTTTGATACCGACTTCCTGCCCCTGCAGTCACCCTGAGAACTCCTTTCTGCCTGTGTTTGTGGCACTGTTGCCTATGAAGGGTGTTTATGAACGCTGGGCAGCTGGTTGTCTTTGGAAGTCCTGAAACAAACCTAATGTCTTGGCCTGTGCCACTCTTCCCACTGGGGCCATCTTGGACTGATAATCACCCTTCCCCAGCTCTGTTTTCACTTCCCTCTGTATCCAGGTTAGAGTCCATGGGTCTTCTTTTTAGTGACACATTTGCTAATGCCCTGAGCTCCCTTGACCTGCTCTTGATCAAACCTGAGACGCAGGTCACCTCAATCCTGGATGAACCCAAATATTGACCTGCTTTGTTTGTGCAGCCAGGAAATGAAGACAGCTGCCGAGAACCAACAACAAACTAGGTTGATATCAACATGGACTGGTGATCAACAGCCCCAAAGAACATCTTGATCGTACGGCCATGCGACAAAGGATCACAGCCAGGACAGACCAGGAACTTCAACTTTTCAATGATTGAAAGACAACAATCCAATTTTAAAATGGAAGAGACTGAAACTCAGTTTGGGTGTTTGAAGATACCCAAATGAATAATAAATACATGGACAGGTGCTCAATGTCACTCTACACCAAGGAAAGGCACAGGAACACGCTGCAGCCACCACAGCACGCTCATCAGTATGGATGAAGTGGGAAAGCCTTCCCAAGAACCTGGGGGGATCTCAAAGAACTGGACCCTCCATTCTACAACAGTGGAAATACGAGGTTCACTCTAGAACGCTCTTTGGCAATTTCCAAGAAAATTAGACAATTGACTCCCAGGTGCATATTGATGAGAAAAGAAGGTGTATTTCCACAACTTGTAAACCAACATGCACAGAAGCTGTATTCACCGTTCCTGAAAACTCAAAACAGCTCATGTCTCCGTCAACAGGAAAATGGATAAGCCAGTGCACTGACTGGACCTCAACAGAAAAGGGAGAAGAAAAAAAACAACTGAAAACCCACAAGAGCTGCACTGTGAATCTCAGAGGCAGATTTATTTATTTGATAGAGAGAGAGAGAGAGAGAGAGAGAGAGGGAAGGCACGAGCAGGGCGCAGGAGGGGCCGAGGGAGAAGCAGGTCCCCGCAGAGCAGGGAGCCCAACATGGGGCTCCATCCCAGGACCCGGGGATCATGACCCGAGCCGAAGGCAGACACTTCCCCCACGGAGCCCCCCAGGTGCTCCTCAGAAGCAGACGTTACGAGAAGAGTCCAAACATAAAAACGTGCACACTGTGGGACCGTTCCAGCATGTGCGGGTTAAGAACCAGCAAACCGGGCACCTGGGTGGCTCAGTACATTAAGCATCTGACTCTTGGTTTTGGTTTGTGATCTCAGGCCCATGAGATCAAGCCCGGCATTGAGCTCCACGCCGAGTGTGGAGCCTGCTTAGGATTCTTTCTCCCTCTCCCTCTGTCCCTCCCCCAGCCCACCTCTCTCTCTCTCAAAACGACCCCCGCCCCCAGCAAACTCAGCAATGTCTAGAGGGCTCAGAATCATGGCCACCAGTGGAAGGGGGGGAGAAGGTGGACCAGGAAGGAGTAAGGGAGCTCTCTGGGGGAAGGGCAGCGGTCCGCCGCTTGAGCCCGGTGCTGCTTCCTCGGGTGCATACAGCCGTCAAAATTCATGAACCCACACTCTCAAGTTTTGGGCATTTATACCTGCACTGTAGGTGAAGTCGTGAGGCCTCACACGGACTGGCCCCACCAGCAGGTGCATTTCAGAGTCCACATGTGCTGTGAGCCTGGCCTTAGTGGGCGGGGTGCGGGGGGGGGTGCGAATCCCAGGCTTGCCCAGGGGCCGAAGACGGGTTCTGTGTGCCCAGCAGCACAGCGCCCGCCGGAAGAATGCCAGCCCCTCGGGCTAAGGTAGGGGCAGGAGGGAGACATTCACAGCCGCTGCTGGAGGTGGGCTAGGGGAGGTGGTCCTCAGGGAACAGCACAGTAGGGAAACAGAGGGCAGAAAGTTCACGAGGGGGAAGCATCTGGGACTGGGGGTCATTTTCCAGAGATCGGGACAGGCGCATCTGGAAGGGGCTTGGGCCCAAGCCAAGGCATTTTTTGCCTCCGTACTTTGCTGAGCTACAACATTCTTGGTTTCAGGCCATGGCACATGTCTAGGGAAGCGGCAGGGCTTTGCTCTCTGACCAAAATGTCCTCAGAACAGGTGAGTGGACTGAGCTGACCTCCCCCACATGCTGGGACAAACTGTTTCTGTCTCACTCACGTCGTGCGTTGTTGACAAGCGCTCGGGCACGAGCTGTCTGAGAGGCGATGTGCCCCCACCGTAATAAAAACACTTTGGTATTCATAGAATCTTTTTTCTGAGATCGAAGCTCATTTCCTGATGGCCGATGGGTGTCCGAGCACGGAGAACCGTTTCTAAAAGGGGTGTCATTCGAGGGAGAAGTGACGGGTCCTTTCCCTGTAAAGCCTGTCCTGAATGTCACATTCTTGCCCTCTTGCCCGACTGGCCCCAGGCGGGCTCCTCCCGTGGGCGGGGACCTGCTCCCACACACGCCAGGGTGGCCATGCTTCTGATGGTGCTTCTAATCTCAGAGCTCCACCTTGCACACACAGAGGCAGAATGTTTCATCCCAGGGAGACGGATGGGTGGGAACCCTGAGAAATTCGGGAGAATGCTATCCGTTTCCAGGAACAGCGTCGGGTCGGAGGAGAAGCCCTGGGTGGCGTGCCCACTGCAGCCCCCCACCCTCCAGGAGGGCTCGTCTCCTGCTTGCTCTGCATTTGTGGCCGAACCTTATCACCCCCCATGCCCCGGCTCTGGGCTGTTTTCACTCTAAACTCAGACACATTTGGGTCTTTCGCTATAGTGACTGTCCACTTTGAGGGGAGCCCTAATACCCTGAACATGCAAGAAATGGGCAGCATTTGAAGGAAGTAAAGGGGAGGCAGGGCATGAGGGAGAGTCACGCTGACCCCAAGCTGGCCGCCGAGGCACATTTCCAGGAGGAGTCACCTTCCAAATCCTGGATTCAAGGCCGTGTCACCAAGTCATCCTTAGTCAGGTCTAGGTCCCACGGACCTGAACTCGGACCTCACCCCCCTGCATTTCCTGGAGCTGCTCTCTACCCGGCACAGCCAGGCCCACAGCCCCGCCTGGGCCCCACTGCCCTCTTGGCCGCCATTGCCACACTGGACCCCCGTGGGCGGACCCCACTACACAGTGCAGCCTTCACCCTGTCGGTGCTGGCCGCACAGGCTGGAATCTGGTTCGGAGGTGGTGTTTCGCCTTCCCCATCCCGCACTGACACACGTGCGGGCCGTACGGGACCCCACCGGGCGGGGGGCTGTGTGCTCCGACCCGCGGCGGCCCCCCCGAGCGGGAGACGAAGAGCCACAGAGGGCAGGAGACCTGTCAGGCTCGAGGGAACCGTGCGTCCACGAGGGAGCGTGGCCAGACAGTGACCCGATTCCCAAGCCTGTTCCCCCGCAAACGACCCATTATGATCTGCGGGAACAACTCTTGAAGTCGACACTCTCGTGGCCGCCGCATCCCTCCTGTCCTTTGTGAAGCCGTTCGGGGACGCTGGAGCCGGGAGCGGCCGCCCCTCGGCTGGGCTTCACCTCGTCAGGGCCGGCCCTCGAGGGGCTGCCTGAGGGCTCGTGCGCACTCTGCCCTGGGAAACAAGGAGCGGGTCAGAGCCCCGGCGCAGAGCCGGGAGGAGCGGCGTGCCCGCTGCTGGACCAGGGTGCGGCCCGGAGGACGGGGCAGGGACTGGGCCGGAGCCCCGGAGGCCGGACCTGCTGGCCCGAGATCTGACGACCGCACCGGGAGGACCCAGCTCTGCGGGAGCCCCGGGGAGCGGAGTTTCCACACGGCCGTGGTTTGAGCCATGCTTTACCAGAACCTGGCGCCTCCGCCCGTCACCTCGCTGGGCCTCAAAGTCACGACGACCAGGGAGGCGTGCGAGCTGCGCTGCCCTGACGTCGTCCGGCACGGCCGGCTCCCGGGCCTCACTTTTCCTCGTCTCTGGAGCAGCTGAGGTTCCGAGGGGGGCCTCGGGCCCCGGGGTCCTGGCAGGTCGAGTGTCATTTCCCTCACGGCCACCCCCGGGGCCGGCGCTCCAGACGGAGGGGAGAGACCTGCTCTGCTCCTGATGCTCGTCGGCCCGGCCGAGGGCTGCCGAGTTAAGGAAGGTCCGGGAGGTCACTGTCCTGTCCCCCCTCCGCTGTTCTGTCTGAACTCAAAGGGCGGAGGCTGGAGGGCAAAGGGGCCCGTGCCTGGGACAGAGATGTCAAGACATCCCTGCCCGTCGCGGCTTTGGGGATGTGCCAGAATGCGGCAGGGCCCGGGACCGTCCTCGCATTCGGAACCTGCCGCCCTCCATGGTTGGAACTGGTTTGTGGTGGGCTCTGCCCCCAGTCACCCTCTAGGCGCCCTTGGTGACAGCTCCATGGTCTGCACCCGGTCCCTGCATGGGCAGCCCCCAGGATGCCCTGGGACCCCTCTGCTCCTGGCGCTCAGGCCCCTGACGGTCCCTCCCCTGTGTGTGGACGGGAACTGAGGCTCGTCTCTAACACACGGCTACGGCCGGCGGCCAACGAGACGGATGTCCCTTCCCATAGGTTACAGACAGACCGTGGCCTCCGCTGTGCCCTCTCTGACCCTCACACTTAGTTGCCACGCAGAAGCGAATGGCCATGTCGTGTGTGGCCCCATGGAGCACCCCGTGGCTGGAGCACGTGCCCCGTGTCTGTGGCCCGAGGATCCTGGACCTGCCAGCAGCGTGTGAGTGACCTCGGGAGCTGCCCTCTACACGGCAGGGCTGGGGGCGAGCGTCCTTGGCTGACGGCTTGACCGCAGCCCGTGAGCGTCCCAGACTTGGAGACGCCCTGCCGAGCCGCACCCAGACTCCTGACCCACAGATGTTCACAGGTAGCAAACGGTCGGGCTGAGTCTGCACATCCTGAAGAAATGTTTTCCGTGACAAAAGGTGAGTAATACGACCTTTTCTGGAGAGTTTTGTCTGACTGTGCTGTGGGGCTCGTTAGAATGACCCTGGGGTGAGGGGCGTTCAAGACAGACGCACTCCATGCGGTTCTCAGAGACTCTGGCCGCTGGGTCTCCAATGGGGCCCTCGATCGGTACCCTGGGCCTCTGGGTTCTAGAGCCTTCCAGGACGGTTGTAAGCACAGTTCTAAGTCATCATCCCACAGTGCCGAGGTAGAGACCTAACGTCCTCACTTAGGGTCACTCAACCCCGTCTACGCAGAATCCCCAAGCACACGTGCACACCACTGGAAAGTCGTGTTTTCCCAAGAAGGCTGCAGCCCGAGCCCATGTCCCAGTGTCCTTTTTCGTGAGAGGTGAACTTGACATATGCCCGTCCAGACGTAGAGCGTGTCCCCACCCAGGACCCCGGGCTGCTCACGGCTCCCTTGTGACCGCGTGGATGTGTGCAAGTGAGGCTGTGTGACTCGCCCGTGAGGCTGGCCGGGCTGTGCCTGGTGCATCAGGACCCTGGATTGGCAGGAAGCTGGCCTCTGCGGGGGAGTCCGGTCACCCCCAGGCCACCAGGCCAGAGAGGTTGTGAGCACACACATCCACCGAGCTGACAGGCGGTGTCTCCTGCCGGCGTGTGGGTGGGCCGTCGGGGCGGCCAGGTCCACATCCGACTCGGACCCCGTCAGAAGATCTCTCTGCCCAAATCTCGGACTCCTCAGTCATGAGCAAAATCAAAGGGTAGCTTTCTGCAACCGAGCCTGGGTACTTTGTTCCAGAGCTGTAGCTGAGCGCGACTCGAGCCGAGGTGCAGGGGAAAGAGCACGTTCTCCGCTTAAGGGCCAAAACCATGGGTGGAAGGAGCCATGGCTTTCTGGAAATCACATGCCAAGATCTCGGGAGTAAAGGAGAAAGCGTCTGCAGGGAAAGGCCGCCCTTGGCACTGAGCTCCCCGGTCACTGGCATGGCCACATGCCCTTGGCAGGACGTCAGAGTCCAAGGCAAGGGTGAGGGCCTCGTCAGGTGGTCGGTCAAGGATGAAGGGGAAGCCGCATGGGGACCTATTATACCAGAGAAAAGAATGCTGCTTTTACCCTGGGGCCCGTGGGTGAGCCACCGGGGACTTGGGAACGTGCTTATCTGGGTGGTGTAAACATCCATTCGTTGGTGGGAAAAAAAAGCAATTAACCCCTTGCCAATCAACTCAGTGGAAACAGAAGTAAGTTGCAACCCCAGCAGCTTCTATTTAAGTCCTGTGAGTCACCCTGTAATGGTGCCGAGATGACGAAGGCCGGTGCCCTCCTATAAACACTTGTCACTTCCCTGTTGTGCAGCACCGCGGGGCCGGGTGAGCTCACTCACGTGGCATGCGGGGAGCTCCCCGGAGAAAGGAACCAGAGACGTTCCAGACACGGCTATCGCCACCGGCCGTCTGCGCGTCCGCCTTCTAGCCAACCCCAGGGGTCAGAAGAAAGACGCTTCACAATAAGGAAGACTCAGGAAAGGTGTTTGGCTCCGGCGAGGGCAGGAAGCAGATAGGGACGCGGCTGGCTGCGAGGTCCGAGATAGCGCGAGGCAGGATGCGCCTGGCTGAGGGGGAAACGTCGTGCTCCTTGGCGGGAAGGACAGCAGTGGCCGGCCGCGGGGCCCGGACCCCCGGAGGAGCGGGCGGCGGGGGGCGGGGGCGGGGCGGGAGCTGCAGAGCACACGGGGCCCAGGACAGAGCGGAGTCGCTGGGCCGCCCGCGGGCGCGGAAGGGGCGGAAGAGGACGAGGGTGCGCCTGGCTGGGGGCGGCCGGCGGCCACCGGGCTGGGCAGCGCAAGGATTTTGCCGGACGTCCCGCAGATCAGGACAAGGTAGACGCAGCAGACGTTCCCAAGCACCGGAGCGAACGGGACGGATCTTCCGGGAGGAGCCCCTGGTGCGACTGCGGGGGACACTAGTGCACGTAGGGGCCCCGGGGACAGGTCAGGAGCAGCAACCGGAGGCCGGGGGGACCAGCGAGACAGCGTCTTCCAGAAACGCATCTGAGTCTGAGAATGGCACGCTCCTACGGACCCTCGCAGTCTGGACTCTGGAAGACTCTTGTGGTCTTGTGGTCTTTGCAAAATGTGCCCCTGATCGCAGCTTCTCTCCCTGCCCCGAGGGGGACCTTCTGTCCTAGTCCCTGAGGCCCTGCGTCCCCTCTCAGTCCCCAGCAGGGCTGACGCCCTTCCTCCAGCCAGCGGGCTCTCTCCCTGGATGACTTGGCCTCTGGCTGAAGTCGTCGGGGGGCCCATGCTTCACCCCCACCAGCTGGGTCAGGCCCCCTGCGCCACACACACGGTCCCCAGATCTGCCCCGACCGCCCGGCCTGCCCCGGCCTGCAACTTGGCGGGAGCTGTGTGGGCGGCAGGAGGGCCCGCTGGTATGCGTCCCCCACCCCACCCGGCGTCCCCCTGTGCTGTCCCCACCGCAGGCTGTTAGGGAAGAAACTTCCTCCTGCTCCCGGCCCCGTCCTTTTGGTAACTTGATATTTGTTTGCATAAATGACTTGACTTGATGTTTTCCTTGTTGGACCCTAAGCTCTGGGAGTGCAGAACCCGGCGGGTTTTGATCTGTAGGGTGGCCTCGGGGCCTGTCGCATGGTTGGCGGCCCACGGATACGGGGTGTGTAAGCGGGAGAATGAAGGGTCCCCCCGTCTGGGTAACTTCTCTTCCTGCAGTCACGCCCGCACACCGCTCCCTCCCAGCCTCCCCGTCGCGGGCAGAGAGTCTGCCCAGCACGGCGGCTGCCATTTCTTCCCAAGAAGCAAAATCTGTCTTTCCTTCTCAACCAGTTCGCAGGGGAGGCCGTGAGGTCAGGGCTTCTCCCCCCCTCCCTCACTGTCCGAGGTGACTCAGTTTCCTTTGTCTGGTGCCCGAGACTGGGCTCCTTGCTGGTGGAGACCAGGCACTTGGGCTCCCTTCCTTCCCTGTGCACTGGGGATATGGGCCTGACACCGACGGGCGTCCTCGCGGGGTCTCTCGGGGCCGCACACGAGCCACCCCCGCCGTCAGTCACCCCGTCACACCCACTGGGCGGCGGGTCGCCCCGTGTCTTCTGGACCCGCCGCTTCCACTTGGAGGAACAGAAGATTCCAGAGTGTTCCCTGTGACCCTTTGGGAATGGGACATTTGCAGGCTTAGTAAAGGGTTTTTGAAAGTGTGATTTTTAACTCCTAACCTGTATTTAATATTTGGCTTCTCACACCAATTGATATTCTTTTTTTTTTTTTTTTTTTAAGAAAAAAACTACATATTGTTCTACGATTTTGTTTATTTATTTAAGAGAGAGCTAGAGAGAGAGAGCGCACAAGCAGGGGTGAGGGGCAGAGGGGGAAGCAGACTCTCCGCGGAGCAGGGAGCCTGATGGGGGCTCGATCCCCGGACCCTGAGACCATGACCCGAGCCAAAGGCAGACGCTTCACCGACTGGGCCACCCGGTGGCGTCCGGCACGTATTTTATTTGGAATACCTTTTCTTCTAACAAAAGAGAGAAATGTTGCAAAAGCAATATTGAACAAAACGATTCTCCCTCTGATTTCAGTCCTTCCTTCCTGAGGAACCATGTCCGTTCAGTAATGACGTGAAACGCGGGTGAGATCACCCAGCAAGTCAGAGCCCACGGAGGGCGTGAGCCCCTGCTTTCCAGACCCTGGTCAGGAGCGGCCAGGATTTGGTCGGTTCTCCTGTCTCCTGGAGAGAAGCCCACGCCCTCCACCGAAGCCCCTCTGCCACCTCCGAGCTCTGCGGCTTCCATCCCAGAGCGGGCAGGCAGAGGCACTCGCGGTGCGCAGCGGAGGGGGCTCGCTGGACGGACCGGCGGCAGAGACGAGAGAGTCGGTACCCAATGCTGGGCTGGACAGCCTCAGCGGAGGCCCTGCCCCCAGCCCCGCCTCGCTCCGCTGCCTGCGGCCGGCTCCCGCCGCCCCCTCCTTTGCTGGCCGCTGGCGGGACCTGTCCGGTGACAGTCCCGTGGGAACAGAGTGATGTGAGGGGCAGCCATCGCCATGCGCTGCGCACAGTAGGCCTTCATCTAGAGGGGTCCCTGGGGGTCACGCCGCACGTGCCTTCCCTGGCGCTTAGTGGAAAACCTTCGCTGGCACAGAGGCGGGGTCGCGGGAAGCCAGATCCAGCCCGCTGTGAGCCGGTTTCCTGCTTCCTCTTCTGAACAGAAAGGGCCCCGCTGCCTCCGTGAGGAGTTTCCCACCCTTGTCCCATGTCTCCGCTTGGACACGCCACCCTAGTCTCGGCGCCTATTTCTACTGGTTCTGAAAAGGCCCCTCGGCCCTAGGGGGCACGCCGAGCCGTGCGTGACGCTGCCCACGTGGAGAGCTGAGCCCAAGACGCCGAGCAGACGCTTTGTGTCCCAAGAGAGAGCCAGCAGGTCGGCAGCACAGGTGCCAGGCCACGTGCCCGAGAGCAAACCTGTCCCCGTTCCCTGTGAGACAAACTGAGGCCGAGGGAAACCGCGCTCTGCACCTGCTGGTCCGCGGGACGTGGACTGCACGGAGGGCGGTCTCGGGGGAGAGGCCGCCAAGGACGGGGCGACAGGATATTATTCTCCGCGGCTGCGTGTGACGGTGAGGGTTTGGTAGGCGGAGAACAGGACAAGCCTTGCCTGGACGCGTTCAAGAGCGTCCACGAGCCTGGCGAGGGCGTGCTCGGGGAGGCCTCCGGGACGCTCCTTCCAGAGCTCGCAGAGGCTGCGGATGGGCAGGGCGGGGGCTGCCGGCGACACGGACTGGACAGGGCCCACGGCATCTGGCCTCCTGTCGCTCCCCAGAGCGGCTTCCCCGTTCCTTCCAGGCGAAGGCTGGACCCACGCCCCGCTCACCGCAACCTGGCTGAGACGCGGCCTGACCTTCCTCGTGGGCTCTGCTGTCCCGGGTTTCTTTCCAGACCCTCCCCTGCCGCGGCCCAGGGCGGGGGTCCCCGAGGGGTGAGAACAGACCCGCTGCCGGGTTCAAAAGCTCCGCCGCTCGGAGACCAAGGCACGGCTTCTCTCTCCTGCTCCCTGAACTCTGAATTGTGTCTGACACCGCTTCAAACATCCGGACAGTCGAGAGCAGGGGAAGATCCCGGCTCCGCAGGGAAACCGAGCGTGAGCTCCCCGGCCTGCGCCCCCATCCTGTCCCCAGACCTGCGTCGCGTCCGCAGGCCGGAGGGCAGACGGGCACTGGATACACGAGGGCAGAGCCGCTGAGATCTCCGCACGCGTCACAAGGCTGTTTTTAAAGATAATTCAAAACACTTTGCAGAATGAGTTTAATGCGAAGCAGATTTCTTCGTGTCACAGACGGGAAGGACGGTGCCTGACCGAGTCCTTGACTCCGAGGATGACGGCGCGGTCCGGGTGGGGCAGGCGGGGCTCCGAGCTCGCGGTGCGTCTCCGGCCGCTGCGGGGCACCTCGTGGCGGTGCCTCTGCTCCTCCGTGTGCCAGGGTCTGATGCTCACTCTCTGACCCACTTTGTGCAAGGACTTTTCCATTCGTTCTTGGATGTGAGAGAAAATTAGAAATTCGTTCTCAAAGGGAAGTTGTTGCCGGAATTTCACAGTGAATAAAGCTGTCGTCGTTTGGAATAACGTGCGAGGGGCAGAGGCCCACTGGCCTTTGCAGTACTGTGACCGCGTCTGCGGCAGGCGCCAGCCTGCCCCCTGCACTGCGCGGGCCAGCCGAACGCAGACGCCTCCCGGTCCGGGCCGTCGGCAGAAGAGGAGCAGCAAGCGTGAGTGCGTAACCTACGTCGCTGCCTGTGCTTGTCGGTCGTCCGGATCAGGGCGTTCTAACAGGATACGCACCGGAAACCTCTGCATATCCTGTCGAAGTGCAGGTCTGGGGCCCGGCCTGAAGGCCTGCATCTCCACAAGCTCCCGGTGTCCGTGGACCACACCTAGCCCACGGGGTCCTCATAACAGAACTGGGGATTAGATACGATCACCCCCTTTACTGGTGTAGCTCACAGGCTGACTTCCAAAGCAGGGGGTCTCCCAGCAGGGGTGACCCACTTTGCCCACCCGGATAAGCCAGGACCAGCGGGGGGGAGGTGGGTCTGGGCGGCATCTTGTTCCCTCCCGTGCACCCGATTTACTCCCTGCTTTCCCAGGAAGGGTGTCAGCGGGGAAGGGAGGGAACCAAATCCTTCCACAGCGGTGTGCTCGGAGGTCAAGGGGCTGCCACGAGCACCGTCCTCCTACAGGGTCTGCCTTCTAAAGGGAGAAGACTAGAGAAGATGCAGCGTCTCTTAAGATCCCCAGTGTCCGGGATACAGTGGAAAATCACTCATCGCCCCCAGAACAAGGGGCGCCACAACCTGTATGAGAAGCGACAGCCGGCGGCCCCGCACCAGGATGACGCGGCGCTGGAATCGTCTGACGAGGACGTTCGAGCAGCCAGCAACCAGAAACGCTCTCGAAGCAAGTCAAAAGTGGGTCTGCCAAGAAATACAGAATATAATAATGAATCCTGAAAATCACAGAACTGTATTACAGTCACAGACGCACACACACAAACACACAAAAACCCGCCCAAACCCCCAAAGGCACTGACTCCAGAACCGTGTTTAGGGGTTTTGTGAAATCACCCACTGACAGTGAGTGTCTTTTTCCTACAAGGACTCTGGAATAACGCCTTGAAAGACAGAGTTTCACGCACCGTGCAAACCATTTCCACCCTTGAGCACTTTCTTGTGCACCTGCTGGCCACGCGTACATACGTTCTGATAACGGTAGCACCGGGTGAAGCCGAGGCGGCGGTGCTGTGCTACCCCTGTCTGAGGGCCACACGCTCCTTGCCCCCGATCGTGGAACTTCCCACGTCATCGGTGAGGAAAGGGAGGCAGCGGACCTGGAAGGTGGGTGAGGACCCCAGCGCGTCCCGCGGAGAGCTCTGCGGACACACATCAGTGTCGGTCCCACCCTGGGCGGGGGGCACGGGGGCGGGGGGGCGGCAGAGGCTGGGCATGCCAAGGGGGTGCGGGCCGGGGGAGCACCTATTTCAGCCCTGCCTTGTGGTTATCTGACCGGGACCGTGAGCCTGGACTGGACTGGATTACCTTGTACCTTTCTTCCCCCCGGTCCCTTCTCCGTCCTCAGCTGCCCTGTGCTCGCCGCCGGGGAGGGTGAGCTTCTCTCTCCCCATCTTCCCCTCCCAGCCATCCCCAGGGCTGATTCTCCCCCACACACCTCTTTCTCCGTTCCTGGGGCGCCTGCCTTTCCTTCTCTCCGACGAGGGCAGGGTTGCTCCGTGTGCGTCCCGGTTCTGGCTCCTCTTACTTTCTCAATCAGTTCAGATTTTTCGTCTCCATGAGATCATATCTAACCCGCTACGATGATTTCCCAGTCCTACAAATAACAGTGTCCCCGACCGGTGGGCTCCCAGCGCCTCTCCCCAGGGGCACTTTCTTAGGCTCTCACAGCACGTTCCCCACCTGTGCACCTGTGAGGGTCAAACGGCATCCGTCCCCGATCTGGACAGCAGCTCCCCCAGACTCTTAAATGGTGGAACAGGGATTGGGCTCTGTGTTTCCTGGGAGCCCTGCTGCGGGGGCCGCCGGACCCTTGGTCCTTGGAAAGCTGTCATCATCTAGACCTTTCTAATCTGTCACAGCCCCTCTTCCACTGGCCAGGCTTTTTGCAACAATGACCGAGTCCAGAAGGGAGACCCCGTCGGCTGGAGCTGGAGATGAAAGATTTCGGGGGTTTTTCTTTCAGAATCGTCTGGCAGGTGCCGCTAACCGCTAAACTAGAAGGAGAAGGTTGGGCGAAACTGGTTTCCCATCTCTGCAGGTTTTCTGGGCTCACAAAGGCAGAGATCTGTTTCAACTGTTTACAAACATTGAGTTAAAGGTCACCCAGGCGGGGTCAGCATCTACAAGGAGTCCAGAATTTTCTTTACAAACCATTTGCTGTCCTCCGTAGTGTTCACAAACGTGCTTGGCAGGCATCTGGGGTAAACAGGAATTTCGTTCCAGTCCACTGGTGTAGGAAAAGTCCTCAGGGCGGCAGCGGGCAGCCTTTTCCTTGCGCGCGGCACAAGCCTCGTCCTGTGAGAAACCCCGCTGTTGACTTTCGTTGAATTCTGAAGATGCTTCGGGGCTTCCCTCCAGGCCAGGCTTGACCCCCAGCAAGCATGTGGACTGACAGCGGTCAGAGAAGCCAGGTCGGTAAGCCTGAATTAGAATACCGAATTCTTCGGCAAATCTCTGAGGACCCGCCCTTACCTTGAGGAGACCTTCTACGGCAGCTCCACGTCCAACGTTGGTCCACGAGTCCTTCACGGTTGACCAGCGTCCTCAGGAGTCCCGATTTTTAGAAGGGGATGTTTCACTCGGGTTCAGCACCAGAGAAGAAGGAGAGCTCAGGTAAAGGGGCGGGGCATCCAAGGGCAAAGGTGGGCATCAAGGAGGCGGCGCGCCGTGGCTAGAGGCGACGGACAAGGCGGACCCTCAGTGCTTTGTCTCCCTCCGGCTGTCCGCTTGCTGCGGTTAACTCGGAGCATTTTGTGAAGGACGCTGCGGAAGCCGGGTGCATCTGGACGGCGCCTGTCGACACAGCGCTCGCATCCGGATGGTTTGGTTCTGTGGCCAGTCCCGTCCGGAGGGGAAGCAGGCCCGGTCAGAGCCTGGGCTCGCACAACGGCCCACGCGGTTCTCCGGCACCGTAGTAAGCGAGTCCGCGTCGTCGAACACGTACACGAGGACACACTGTCACTTCCGAACATGGACCCGACCGGAGGTTTTGGAGGGGGCCTCCTGTAAGGTGTTAAGGGGAGGGGGTCCCACATCTCAGAAGTCTCCCAAGAGCAAAAGAAAGGGAAATGGTGAAAGCCAGCTCAGAGGGTGTGCCTTCGGGGTGGGAGCTGTGTTTTGCTTAAGTGTGTCTTTCAGGGGATAATGCTCCGGTCCTGGTGGACGGCCTCTGCCTCAGCTGGCCCGCCTGTGACCAGGGGTCCCTCGCCACGTGGAAACTCTCTTGCAGTACCAGGGGCGGATGTCCGTCAGGCCTGTGCCTGGCTCGTTCACCTCCCGTGGGAGTCTTGCTCCAGGCCCTGACCCCTCCCCGACGGGGTGGTGACCGCCGCTGACATTATTTGTACTTGCTTGTTTGTTTTTGCTCTCAAGAATCCCAAAGGAACGATGCCAACGTTCTGCACACAAATGAGTCAGAGAGGATGGAGTCTTTAGACAAATCCCAAATAGAGTCAGAGAGATCCGCCAAAGGGAGGGACCTCAGAATCCCCAAGGAGTGTCACCCAGTCCAAGGTCGACGTGCACAAGAAGCTGAGTAGGGGCGCCCTGCTCAAGTCCGGGGTCGTCGTCCTCCGGGGGCCGTCTCCTCCAGATCCCACTTGTGACGGCTACATAAAAAGGTAAACTGAGGCAAGATCAAGCTTGTCAGAAAGATGCTCTTGGAAAGAGCAGCACCAGTGCAGTTCCCTTTTTTTTTTTTTTAAGATTTTATTTATTTATTTGACAGACAAAGATCACAAGTAGGCAGAGAGGCAGGCAGAGAGAAGGAAGCAGGCTCCCTGCTGAGCAGAGAGCCCGATGCGGGACTCGATCCCAGGACCCTGAGATCAAGATCTGAGCCGAAGGCAGAGGCTTAACCCACTGAGCCACCCAGGCGCCCCAAAAGTGCAGTTCTGAGCGCTTCCCCGGCAGGAGCTGGGGGTGGGGCTTTGGGGTGGGCTGTGTGGACAGGCAGGGGTGTGAAGGGCGGGCAGCTCAGCTACCCTTTGTTAAAATAAAAAGCAAACAGAGTCCAGTTTCAGAAATTCCTCCAGTGGAGAAAACCAGTCCAGTCCCACCAACAAAGGTCAATCAGCTCATTTTGTAAGACCTGACCCGGGTCATTCCTCCCTCACACCTCTGGAAATGTAGATAGAACTTCCCAAGGTTGGTCCATGGCTGCCCCACCAAACCCCCAGCATGTTAGTTCCATGAGGCTCCGGGAAGCCAGGCATTTGCAGGAAATCAGTCTCTCGGAGCCCAAGTGCTGTTTTCCTGCGGCTACACGTGCAAGGTTTCCCGCTTTATACCCCGGGCCAGCCCTGACCTCCTGGGAGGCCTGCCTGACCCCAGACCTGCCCCGGCCCCGGGAAGCCTGCCTGTGTTTGCGAGGCAGAAGCGTCCTTCCTCTGCTGTTCCCAGCTGTGACATCTGGTGGAGGGAAGGCCACCCAGAGCCATCTGCCTGGCGTCTTTCCCTACTGTTTGTCCCAAACCACACAGCAGAAATGGCTTTGGTCTTTGGCCAGATGCTAAGTGGGGAGCACACACCTGTCCTTCTCCTTGGGATCCAAATGAGCCTTCTTGTCATTCAAAGCAAAGAGGCTTAATTTTTCTTAACATTCTGGTCACTGCTAAGGTCGTGTGTAAATGAAGATTGCTTTTAAAGAAAGTGAAATTGTGGGGCGCCTGGGTGGTTCAGTGGGTTCAGCATCTGTCTTCGGCTCAGGTCATGATCCCAGGGGCCTGGGATCCAGTCCCGGATCAGACTCCCTGCTTGGCGGAGAGTCTGCTTCTCTCTCTCTCTCCCTCCCCTGCTCATGCGTGCTCTCTCTCAAATAATAAAAAAAAAATTAAAAAAATCCTAAAAAGAAGAGAGACAGAGAAGTGAAACGGCCCACGTGGGTGTGTGCGTGGGCCATGGGTCTGCCGCGGATGATGTGTATCCCTGATGGCTGTCCTAAGCGGGCTGGTTGGCTGCAGGGACAGACCACCTCCCCCACCTGTCCCCCACGACAGCCCAGCACAATACTGGTCACTCACGGCCCAGCACTGTGTGGATCGGACGGCTCCTCCGCTCCATGTGGTCATCCAGGGCCCAGGCTCCTACCACGTGTGACTCAGCCTTGCTCTTGCTTTTGGACCTGGAAGTGACACATGCAGAGGAACCACCTGGAGATTTTGGGCCAGGTCTGGGAGGCAGGGAGGTGGGGCAAACCACTGTCCTGAGCTCCGTCGTCATCATCTGGGACCCCCAGGGAAGCATGGGGGTCGCACTGCACAGCTATGTCCTGAGAAGAGAGGTGCGCGCAGACACTGGTAAGAGGAAGCTGCTTCGGCCGCACCGGCCTGGTCTCCCCAACCCAGAACCCGCTGCTCAGACGTGTCCCTAAATAGGTGGGGAAGCAAAGCCTCCTCAGATCCTCTCTCCTGGGCAGGATCTGTCCCCAGCAGAGTCCCCAGCCGACGGTCGGCCCTGCTCTAGACCCGCAGCTGCTCACCCTCGCCCTTGGGAGCGGGGCCGCAGCCACACGCTGTGTCACAGACCGCGGTCCCTGCCGGCCTGAGTCGGCTCCATCTGCTGGGGGGGGGGGCACAGCCTCGGGCCCCCGGTGTAGGGGACAGGTGCCAAGCCAAAGACGGCTGATTGGGAAGTCCCAGATCGGGCATCTGTTCTCTCATGAAGTCCTCTGGGTTGGGCCCACAGCCCAGGCAGGCCTCCCCTCCTGTTTTCCTCAACAATAGAAGAAAAGATGCTTCCAGACACTTCTGGCCACCAGAGCCTCCCCTTGTTTCTCTCTGAGGGCCTTGGACCCCCCATGAGGCCAAGTTGGGGGCCAAATGCCTGTCCTCCAAAAGTTCTGTTGGGAATCCCTGGGCGGAAGCCATGGTTTCCAAGGGGACAACGTGGCGGTCAGAAGAAGCGTCCAGATGATGCCCAGATAAGCCTGGGAAGCCATCCCATGGCAAGCGGCGGCTTTGTGGACGGGGCAGAAGGCGGGGAAAGGGGACATGAGGCCGCTGGCTTCGCTCCCAACGAGCGGTGGTGAGCGGGGGTCCCAGTGTGGGCGCTGGTCTGGCTGGACGGGAGTCCCCGGTCCACGATGATGAGCCGCGTGATGCTGGGGGGGGTCTCGATTGCTCAACGACACAGTGTGGAGTATCACGCAGAGTGTCGTTGGGAGGACTCAGTGAGTCACGCAAACTGCCTGCCGTCGGCCGCTGTCCCTTACCGGGCAAGCCTGCCTGGGAGGACCCGAGCCACAGGCCCTGACACTCCTGCTGTCTGAGCCACAGACCCCTGAGCACCCGCACCTGCTCGGCCGGCACGGCCGTCCTGACCACATGCAGCGACTGTCATTGACATTTAAAGTCTCTGAAGTGAACGGTCACCTTCTCCAGGCTCAACAGTCCCGTATAGCCAGTGGCCACGCCTCTGGTGTCACCGGTGCAAACATTCCCAGCCACACAGAGCCCCGCGGGAGTGCCCTAAGCCAGCCGGACGCAGACGGACGAGCCGGCGCTGCTGCCGACCCGAGTCAGGTGGGAGCGTTGCCGGGACCCTCAGGCGCCGTGGTGGAGAGCGGTGCGCACAGCCGTCTCTATCACATCACGGCTTGTCACATATCACATGTCACAGGTTGGGGGGTCCTCAAACTCAGATAAGCCGGAGACAGACATCTGACGGCAGGGAGGGCACCTTTACCTACGTGTCAGCGGATTTCGGCAGGCGCGGTCCCCACGTGCTCCTCGGAGCACGCCCGAGTCCCGAGAGACGCGGAGGAGCTGGGCGGCAGGAAGGACGTGACCCCGACAGCGACCGCCGGGACGCAGCAGCCGCCGCGAAGCACATTTCCAGATACCAGATGTGGATCGATGCATTTGGAGCCGACGGTGACCCCATGGAGGAGGGACGCCATCTTGCAGATGAGGACACGGACACAGGCAGGGCAGGCCACCTGCTCGAGGTCACACGCAACCGAGCAGAGGCACAACGGGGTGTGGAGCCAGGCGTTTGCGGACTCCCGGGCGGGCATGCGCGTCCGCCACTCCGGCTCCCCATCCACAGTCACGTCTCTGCAAGGTTCGCGGGTGCATATCTGTCCCTCTCTGGCCGGTCAAGCTGTGGCCAGATGTCGGCGTGTCACATGTTTGCCTGCTTCTAGCAGAAGTCACAGGCAGGGGCCCTGCTGCCTTGTCTTGCTTTTTCTTTGCTTTCTCTTTTTTTTTTTTTTTTTTTTTTTGGTGTAAAGTGCCTTGAGGAAAAAATATGGATAGATGCTGATATATTTCATATATATTTATATATTTATGTTTATATATTAGGTTTTAATATATATTAATTGATATATTCATACAACTTAGAGTGGTTAATATTAACACACAATGTAGTTTTTTTTAAATTTATTTGACACAGAGAGAGAGAGATTACAAGTAGGCATAGAGGCAGGCAGAGAGAGGGAGGGAAGCAGGCTCCCCGCCGAGCAGAGAGCCTGATGCGGGACTCGATCCCAGGACCCTGAGATCATGACCCGAACTGAAGGCAGAGGCTTAACCCACTGAGCCACCCAGGCGCTCCAACACACAATGTATTATATGATCTCATATTAATGCATGTATTACATATAAATTGATATATTAATAACAATCAATAATGTTAATGTATAGTTTGATATACAATTACATAATGTATACTATATTAAAAATTAACGATAATAATGAATAATATTAATATATTATATATATTATTTCCGGTTTTCTTCAAAACTAGGACGCTTGAGCAATGCCGTGCCCGCTTACACGGCTGCCATCAGCTGGAATGAAGGACCAGGGCTGTGTGGAACCAGCACGGCCCTTCCCCCTGCCTCCAGACACCCACACGTTTCTCCTCCTGGCCTTTGGTTTTTACAGCTTTACAGACATACAACGGACCGACAAATAATCACACACGTTTAAAGCGTACAGATATGTGTACGCGTCTGCAACACCGTTACCACGCTCAAGATAATGGACACAGCCATCACCCCAGGGCTTTCCTGGGCTCCCTTATCCTGCTGCCCCCCACCCCCGGCGGTCGCTGGTCTACTTCCAGTCGTCGTAGACGGGCGACCTGTTCTAGACTCCTGCGTACATGAGATCACAGTACACATCCCTCATCTGGCTTCCCGTGCTGAGCCCAAGGGTGAGGACTGTCCCCTTCTATTCTTTGTGTCAGTGGCTTATTCCTTCTCAGGCCTTTCCTGCCTGCTGAGCGGCATTCCGTCTCCACTTATCCGTGCCCATGCGGCCGGGCTTCTGGGTTGCTTCCGGCTTTTAGCTATTTCCAACAAAACTGCTGTAAACATTTGTGCACAAATCTTTGCGTGGCTGCGAGCTCTCGGTCCTGTCGGGTAAATGTCGAGGAGCGGAATGGCTGCATCGCGTTCTTCCCAAGACCCCACCGCACTGTGTTCCACAGCGGACGGACTGTACGTGCATTGCCGGCCATGGCTACAAACATCTGTGCACGAGTCTTGCGTGGAACACAGTGTGGCAGGGTCTTGCAGAGACATGCAGCACACACCATCATCCCATGGCAATGCCCAGCAAACGGCATCGCATCATAGCTGGGCTTGGCATCTGGAAGGGAGGCCTGGAGACCGCGTTGGCGTTTCAGAGCCGGCCTCTGCTGCCAGTTGTTTGGGATACAGAGTTAAGAGGGGACTGTGTCCAGGGCATGGGGTCAAGTCTCTGGGCCCGGGGGCTTCACCAGCAAAGTGAGTGGCGGGGGTGAGGGTGTCTGTGGTCCCATGATCTGTGCTGCAGGAATGAGTGGACCCGGGGAGACCTCAGCCATCGGCTCCTCCCTGTGCGACTCCCAGCCCGGATTTCAGCGAGTTCTACAGTGAGTGGCCCTTGGGACCCTGTAGCGAGAGGCTCCTCCAACAGGCACTGGGCCCTTGCAGAGCACCCCTTTCACACCAGCTCCCTCAGGGGCTGCGAGGATCCGCAGGCACCCGCAGAGGCCATGTGTGCAGGGCACCGAAGGCAGGCCTCCCGACGGAGTGAGATGGTCAGGCTGCTGAGGGCGGTTTGCTCACAAATAGTTTTGTTTTCTCTCCTTGGCCTTGGCTGGAATCAATTTTGTTACACGCAGGAGAAATTGGATTTATCTTAGGGTTGGCCGACAAGGCAAGCAAATGCTGGCAAAAATCCAGGGACAGAGGAAGCAATCCTGTTTGCAGAAAGAAGGTTGTCCCTCAGGCCCATGTGCCCGCACCGGGGTAACAGCGCTCAGAGCCGAGGGTGACCAGTGACCTTTTAATTCCTTTTATGAGCTATTATTCATGTATAGTACAATCCATCCACTTACAGTGTGGAATTCAGTGGTTTCTGGCATATTTGGAGCTGCATGTCCATCACTGCAATTAGCTGTAGGACATTTGTGTGACCTCAACAGGGGGCTCTGTGCGCCTTTGCCCTCGTCCGTCAGTGACAGCCCCCCGCATCCTGGGCAATCACCGATCTGCCTTCTGTCTCTAGACTTCATATGAGGACAATCGCACGGCATGTGGTCCTCTGTCATCTGACTTCTACACAGCAGACTGTCTCCAAGGTCATCTCTGTGGTCTCAGTGCCACATTGCCTTTCTGCTAAGTGATGGTGTGCATGTATGACACCGTATTTATCCCTTAACCAGCTGCGGAGTTGTTTCTGCTTATGGGTTGTTATGAGGAACATTTGTGTACAAGTGTTTGATAAAAGCATTATATATGATATTATTAATTATAATCTATTATATTATTAATTTTATTATTATTTACTACCAATTATAGTATTAATAAAAACGTTATTATGTGTATTATAATGCTTTTATTAATATCCATACCCCAGTTTTTGTGTTTATTCGCAGACTTTGTGTGGGCATAGACTTCAATTTCTCTTAAGTGAAAAAGCCAGTCCCCAAGGCCACGTAGTGTATGATTCCATTTACATGAATACCCAGAACGGGCGCACACACAGAGACACAAAGCAGATCGGTGGTTGCCAGGGCCGGAATGGGGTGCAGGTGGGACATTTGAGGGAGGGGTTGTAATGGGTGCAAAGTTTCTTTTTGGAATACTGAAAATGTTCTAAAATTAGATTGTGGTGATGGTTTTGTACAGATTTGTAAATATACTAAAAACCCATTGAACTGCATACTTTAAATGGGTGGCCTTTATGACATGTCAATTCTACATCAATAAAATCATTCTAGAAACAGAGAGAGACAGAGAGAGACAGAGACTGAATTAAGCCTCATTACTCTGCGTTCCCAGCCTTGATCTTATCCGTAGATACATATTGGGGTTTAATCTGTCTGCCTGTCCATGTGTTTATCTCTCTCTCTCACACCCATTATGATCTTTTCTTTTCTCTCCATCTTTCAAGATTATGTGTCAGCTGAAAGTCCTGCCCTCAGGGCGGGGACACAGTGCGGTCTTGCTGAAATCCCAAGTGGACAGAGAAAGGCAGTGGACTCTTCTGGCTTTGGTTTGCAGGACTATAGGGCATGCGGAGATTACATGGGACTCCTTCCTCCCATTATAAACTCATCAAGATATGGACGAGATGCAATGCACTAGAACATGCGTTTGAGATTCTTGTGCCAAGAGTACAGAGGGAACTGAGTGCCACAGAGAAATCTGCAACTGGTGCCATGAAGTCCGGGGCCCAGAGCTGGGCACAGGTCCAGGCAGGGTCACCTTGTCCAGGAAGGGGAGAAGCATCCCCAAACAGGGGGCTGTGGATGGTGGTCATCTCAGAGATGGAACTGAAAACCCACTGGGACAGGGATACCACCACAAGACTTGGGTCTATCTGAACATTGTGATGCCCAAGGAGAGGGCTGGGGGTGGGTGAGCCTGACAGTCTGAACTCTCAGAGAATATGTTTTCCTTTACGCACACAGGGAAGAGGCACACATGTGAAAGTCCCCACAGATATCACGATGTGACATCATACAGTCCACACTCTCCAATATGTATCATATTGTGATAAAACTAAAAATGGAATAGCTGAAGGGAGCAGTGTATGTAAAACTGAAGGACACTGAAAACACTACCATATCAGAGCATACAGAGCGCAGGTAAAGTTGTATTTGCAGGAAATGTAGAGGAAGGAAAAAAAAAAAAAAAAGAAGGTGGAAAATTAACAGGCACAGATTCAACTCAGAAAGTCAGAAAATAAACAACGGAGCAAACCTAGGATGTGTAGAAGCAAGAAAATATTGAGGATTTTAGCTGAAAGTGTCAGTGGACCAAACCCTTGCAAGCTGAAGTCTGAAAAGGGGAGAGCCACGAATAAATGATAGCAGAAACAAAACACAAAGACAACTGCAGATGGAGGTCTATAAAATATGCCAAGGTTTCTGATCCAAGATGATGATGTAGGACACTCTGAACCTCACCTCCTCCCACAGACACTCAAAATCTACAGCCACACATGGAATAATTCACTCTAAAAGAAACCCAGAAACGTATTGAGCAACTCCTACATATTCGGTGAAAGAGAAAAAAAAAAAAAAACCCTAACAGCTGGAACAGATTTTGGCCCACTCAACAATTAGAAACTACTGTGAGAAAAGAAGCGGCTTGAAAAATCACAAAGGCTTGAGAGACAACACAGAGCAAGGTCAGGCCAAATGATACGCTTGATCTTCTACACAAGGGCCCTCTGTCAAGACCGTGAGAGGTGGCTCTTGTAAGCTCATGCCCAGAAATCAGCACAGACAGACACAGGCAGTGAAGAAACGGGACAGTGCATTTTGAATAACAGAACAAGATAAAGCTTCAGAGACAGACCTTCATGAAACAAAGATAAGTGACAAAATGCATGAACAGAGTGAGAATTTCAGGGAAGATAAAACATGTAGGAAAGAACCAGACAAATCACAGAGCTGAAGGATACGATATATAAACAGAAAAAAAAAAAAATCTAAAGCAGAGGGCAACAGGATTTATCCGATCAGAGGAGCCAAGAGAAAAAAGAAAAAGAGTGATGGTTACTTAAGGGAGTTGTAAGACAGCAACAAAGCACGCCAATTTATACATTCTAGGGGTCCCAAAAGGAGGGGAGTGAGCGAAAGTCACAAAGCTTATTCAAAGAAATGATGGCGGAAAACTGCCCAGACCTGGATGAAACACCAGATATGCAGATCCAGGAAGCCCGGGGAGTTCCAAACAAGATTCCAAAGAGACCTAGACTGAGACATGCAATTAAATTATTGAAAGTTACAGACAAGGATAGAGTTTTAAAAGCAGCATGAGAAAACAACCTGGTATGTACAAGAACCCCATAAGATTTACGGCAGATTTTTTTTTTGCAAAAAAGGGGAGCGGTGTGATATATTCAAAACGCTGAAAGAAAAAAAAAACCCTGCCAACTGAGAATACTCTACCTGGCAAAGTTACCCTTCAGAATTGAAGGGGAGAGAAAGCGTTTCCCAGGTTAGCAAAAGATGGAGGACTTGACCTGCCCTCTAGACCAGCCTTACAAGAAATGTTGAAGGGACTTCTTCAAGCTCCAATGAAAGGATGCTAACCAGTACATGAAACAGGACAGTGTTGGCAAAGGTAATTATATACAATCACAATACTTCAATGTTGTTTTGACGGTGGGTCAGTCACTTGTAGTGTGACGGTTATTAGACGGGAGTGGAAACCATCTATATCTGTATCTGCAAAAAAATTAGTTAATGGCTACACAAGGTAAAAAGATTTAAATTGCAACTTCAAGAACATAAAACATGGGAGGGAAGAGTCAAAATATAGAGCTTTAGTAACTCTCAACGTAAGTTGTCGTCAGTTTAAAATAAATGTTATAAGATGTTTTATAGATGATTCGTGGTAACCACAACACAAAACCCTTTAATAGATGCACGAAAGATAGAGAGGAGGAGTCTACGCCTTTGCTGCAGAAAATCATCAAATCACAAAGGAGGAGACAAAAAGAAGAAAGGAATAGGCAATTACCAAGTAGTCAGAAAACAATCAGCATGTTGGTAATAGCAATTCCCTACTTAGAACTCCTTTAAACGTAAAGAGCTGAAGTTTATCATCAAAACACCTAAAGTGGCCGAAAGGGTAAAAACACAAGACTCCACAAGAAGAGACTCACTTCAGTTTTAAGGACACAAGCAGACTGAAAGGGAAGGTGTGGGAAAAGATAGTCCATGTGTCTGGAAACCAAAAGAAGCATGGATAGCTGTACTTATCAAACAAAATAGACTTTCAACTAATGAGGGTATAATACCAATAGATATCAATGTAGCCAACATAGAAGCATCTAAATATTTAAAGCAAATATTAACAGACCTAAAGAGAGAAATAGACATATGATGACACTAGGGGGCTTCAGTATTCATGTTCGTGACCAGATAAATTGTCTGGACAGAAAATCAGCAAGGAACAGTGGACTGAAGTTATCCAGTAGACCAGATGGACTTAATAGGGCCATACAGAATGTCCCACCCGACAGCAGCAGAACATGCTTTCTTCTCAAGTGCACGATGACATTCTCCAGGGGAGACCACATTTAGGCAAACAAACACGTCTCAATAAATTTAAGAAGATTGAAGATGACCAGTGTTGGTGAGGATGTGAGAAATTAGCCTTGTGCCCTGTTGGTGGGAACACAGATGCTGGCGAGGATGCGGAGAAAGGGGAACCCTCCTACACTGTTGGTGGGAATGCAAGCTGGTGCAGCCACTCTGGAAAACAGCATGGAGGTTCCTCAAAATGTTGAAAATAGAACTGCCCTATGACCCAGCAATTGCACTACTGGGTATTTATCCTAAAGATACAAACTTCGTGATCCAAAAGGGTACATGTACCCGAATGCTTATAGCAGCAACGTCCACAATAGCCAAACTCTGGAAAGAACCTAGATGTCCGTCCACAGATGAATGGATCAAGAAGAGGTGGTATATATACACAATGGAATACTACGCAGCCATCAAAAGAAATGAAATCTTGCCATTTGCGACAACGTGGATGGAACTAGAGCGTATCATGCTTAGTGAAATAAGTCAATCGGAGAAAGACAACTATCATATGATCTCCCTGATATGAAGGAGTGGAGATGCAACATGGGGGGTTAAGTGGGTAGGAGAAGAATCAATGAAACAAGATGGGATTGGGAGGGAGACAAACCATAAGTGACTCTTAATCTCACAAAACAAACTGAGGGTTGCTGTGGGGAGGGGGGTTGGGAGAAGGGGGTGGGGATATGGACATTGGGGAGGGTATGTGCTTTGGTGAGTGCTGTGAAGTGTGTAAACCTGGCGATTCACAGACCTGTACCCCTGGGGATAAAAATATATGTTTATAAAAAATAAAAAATTAAAAAAAAAAGTTAAAAATAGAAATACCGCATGATCCCGCCATTTTATTTCTGGACACGTATCTGAAGGAGACAAAATCACTATCTTGAAGATACATCAACACCTCCATGTTTCTTGCAGTATTATTTACAGTAACCGAGACATGAAACCAGTGAACATGTCCACCGATGGATGGATGGATGGCTGGATGAAAACAATGTGCAGGTACGCAACAGAATATTATCCAACCGTAAGAAGGAAGAAAAGCTCATCACTTGCAACAATGTAGATGGATCCCAAGGGCACGAAGCTAAGTCAGACAAAGAGAGACAAATACTGTATGATGCTACTTATATACAGAACCTAAAAAAATAAAACTCATCGAGACAGAGAATAGATTGGTGGTTGCCAGAGACAGGGGTGGGGGTGGCAGAAATGGGTGAAGGTGGTCAAAAGGTACAAACTTGTAGTTATAAATAAATAAGTTCTGGGAATGGAACGTGCAGCCCAGCGACTGTTGTTAACATTGTATTGTGTACGTGAACGCGGCTGAGAGAGTAGATTCTAAATGTTCTCATCAGAAGGGAAAAAAACGGAACGACATGAATGTTGGATGTTAGTCCTTAAACTCATTGCAGTGATCATTTCAAAATACAGTTGACTCTTGAGCACTGTGGGGCTGTGGGCCAGCCCCCCACAGTCACGAATCCCCATATAACTTCTGCCTCCCCAAACACTGAACTCCTCACAGCCTACTGTTTGCTGGAAGACTTACTGTAACAGAAACAGTCGATTAACACAACTTTATGTGTTATAGATATCATACACTGTAATCTTTTTTTTTTTAATACTATTTTTTTTAGATTTTATTTATTTATTTGTTGGACAGACAGAGATCACAAGGAGGCAGAGAGGCAGGCAGAGAGAGAGCGGAATGCAGGCTCTCCGTGGAGCAGAGAGCCCGACTTGGGCTCGATCCCAGGACCCCGGGATCATGACCTGAGCTGAAGGCAGAGGCTTTAACCCACGGAGCCCCCCCCCCCATTTTAACAGCACAGTCTCCTCCCATCTGAAACTACCTTTGAAACGATAATGTGGAAGATGCATTTTCCTAACTGCTGAGCAAAGAAAGAAGCTTCCATGCTATTCTGGGTGGCTTCTCATGTCTACTGCCTGCTTGTTCTAGAAGCTTCCACACTGCTCTGAATGCCTTCTCATGCCCACTGCCCACCTGTTCTAGGGTTGCTGCATTTGGGGTAATGTTCCTATGAAGGAATGAGAGTCATTCTCTCACTCGAGGGACATAGGAAGTGTCCATGCAAGGGACAAGGCATTGGATTCTAACCAAGAGATGAGTCAGGAATGGCCTGCAGTCGAAATTCCTGCTCAGGGTTATTCCTCAGAATGGGGACTGACGCCCAATGGCTCTTGTGCAGGGCTTCTTCCCAAAGAGGTGGCAGGTTCTTTGTGTCTATACTAGAGGGTCGCAAGAAAGGTGTGGCCCCATAGGCACTTTGGGGCTAAGGAAGCCGTCAGATTTGTGAGATGCTCCCGTTATGGAAGGTTGGTTTTGAGGAGTTCTGTTAGTTAGGGGTGAAAGGAGCATATTGGAAACTGATATTTCTACACCCTCTCTGGCTTTCTCACATTCCCATGGGATCTGCAGCTTCATTAAAGACTTTTCGAGAACCCCACCTGTCTGATCTATAAAGCTGCCAGGAAGAGAAGCCCCGCTCTGCACGTGAGCCCTGTCCAGATTTCCCTGGAGATTTGTCTGCTCTGGTCATGCACAGAAGGCTTCACGTAGGATTCATGTCAACCTGCTGCGTCCCTTTAAAACTCTGACAATTTCCCATATTGCAAAAGTTACGTAAACAACTTAATCCTTCCAACAATATTGAGGGCGGTGAAGAGATGGTGCCCCCCCCATTCTGCAATCCTAATTCCTTCAGGAAACGAGAGTTTGTCTGCATAAATACATCATATATAAGATGTATCATTGTATGTCACTCAGTACATAAACATCTTTTAATTTAAAATTTTTTTTTATTTGAGAGAGAGAGAGAGAATAAGAGAGAGAGAACATAAGAGAGGCAGAGGGAGAAGCAGCCTCCCTGCTGAGCAGGGAGCCCGATGTGGGACTCGATTCCGGGACTCCGGGATCATGACCTGAGCCGAAGGCAGTTGCTTAACCAACTGAGCCACCCAGGCGCCCGATTTTTTAATTTTTAATTTTGGCAAAATACATATAACCTGAAAAGCACCACCTCAACCATTTTAAGCATAGAGCCGGTAGTAAGTACATTCCCAGTGTCGCACGCCATCCTTCTCCAGAACTCTTTAATCTTGCAAAATTGAAAATACGTACCGATAACCCTAGTACCCCATTCATTCCTCCCCCAGCCCGGGGCACCTCTCTTTCTACTTTCTGTGTCTGAGTTTGCACAGATTCCAGAAATGGAATCTCTAGTATTTGTCTTTCTTTCAACTGGCTTGTTTCGTTTAGTGTAATTTCTTCAAGGTCCATGTGTCTGGTAGCATCCCCTTCCTTTTCAAGGCTGAATCATATTCCATCGTGGGCACATGCCACAGTCTGTTTTCTGGCTTAGCCAATGATGGACATGTGGGTGGCTTCTACCTTTTGCCTCTTTTTTGAGGATTTTTAAACGGAGTTTCTGGAAGAAATTCTACCCTCTGGGTTCCATTCACTCAGCACTTGAAATGGAAAACATGTATGTATTCATGCATTTTTTCTTCTATCTGCAAAGCCCTTTATCGAGTGCCAAGTGTTTGCCAGGCAACCCACCGGTGACCTGTTACACACAAGGAGCTGAAGCGGACATGAGTCTGCTCACATGGAGCCTGTGGTTGAACGACTCGGGCAGACGGTTAAGCTGAGACTTCTGGGATCTGGAGCCAGACAGACAGACAGTGTGTTGGGGCAAAAGGGGGCTTCCCTCTAGAGATTGTCCCCGGGAGTGGCAAGAGCTTGGTGGTGCAGGAAGGAGCCTGGCGGGGCAGGGATGCGGCACTGGAGGGACAGTAGCACGAGGAGAGAATGGGGAGGGACAGACGAGCCCGGTGACCGTGGCCACACCTGGGTTAAAAACTGACACGGTCACTGAGAGCAGAGTCGCTGGGAGGGGAACGGAAGGGATGCGGGACTTTTAGGTGGCTACTGCACTAGTCCAGGCATGAGCTGAAGGAGGCAAGAGGTGGGGAAGCAGCAGCAGAAATGGGGAAAAGCAGATGAATTTGAGATATTCTTTGGGGCTAAACCAGTGGGGCTTGCCGGTGGCTTAGGTGAGAGAGAGAGGGAGAGAGAGAGGGAGAGAGAGAGAGAAGAAAGGAAGGCAGGATGCCTTGTCTTTCCTGTGTCTTCGGATCCTGAATGCTTTGTCCATGTCCCTGGTGGCGTGTTTGTGCAGACAGAGCCCTCCTCTCGCTCCTTCCCCATCACTGCAGAATGCAAGCCCATCTCAGCCCCTCTGATCCCCTAAGCCACTCTCTTGTGCAGGCAGCTGTCCCCAGGCTGGTGGCCTTGGCAGTGACACTGCCCCAGCGGGAAGCTGTTTGCAGAGCAGCCACGGGATGTGGGGACATTGTTTCTGGTGTCCCCTCCCCGTTTGCTGAGACACATCGTGAAATTCATCCATCAGAATGACCTTCCCCATGAACCACGTTTTTAAAAACTTTTACGTCGTAAGATAAGAAGAGGGAGACACAAAGTAAAGCCTAGAGAAATGAAACAGCCTCTCTTACTACACTTACCTTTCTTTGGGGCCCACGATTCTTTATCTTGAAAAAAGTTTTTACTAAAGTTTCCAAGTATTCCTTTCAGCCCAACCAATTTATGTCTCCTTAGAGTGACTATCTATTGTTGGGGATAACAAGATAACATCAGTGTTTCAAAACACCACCACCAACGCTCTACTGACAAAATCTCAGAGTTGAATACTTGAGATTTGGCATGAACAGAACCACCAATGTCTACAGAAATATCACCGTCGCGCTAAGGCATTTCCTTCCTCCCTTCCTTTCTTTTCTTTCTTTCTTTCTTTCTTTCTTTCTTTCTTTCTTTCTTTCTTTCTTTCTTTCTTTCTTTCTTTCTTTCTTTCTTTCTTTCTTTCTCTCTTTCTTTCTTTCAGGACGGAAATACAGCCGTTCTGCTCCTGGTCGGGATGGAATGGTTGGGAGCAGACCCGCACTCCTGCCAAGAGCCTCTGAAATCCTGTGGAGACACTCGGAGTCACAAAGGCCCCTCGAGGAGCCCATGGTGTGGGAGATGAGGCAGAGAAGCAGTAGGGAAACCTCCTGGAAACCTCCTGGGTCTCAGCACCCAGCCCGGGATGTGCGGGGACTGTCGCGGCAGCTGGGATGTGCGGAGGAGCCGGGTGGGAAGGGGCGACGGAGTGTTTCTGGGTCAGAAGCTGCAAGAGGAGGAGAGCCCAGGAAAACAGCAGGACGCTGCTGGAACACAAACCAGATCCTTGCACACAGCAGGGTCATCGGAGTTAGAAAGCCCACTTGGCCCCGCGCTCCGGCATCCGTACCTACCTGACCTCTCCCAGGAGCCTGCTTCGTAAACTGTTCACACGAGGAGCTGGGCTCCAAGGTCATCTTGTTCCAAGTGCTCCATCCCCGGGGACCCTCCCCCAAGCAGATACGATGAGCCTGTTCTCCTGAAAGCCCGTAATCCTGCTTCAGGTTAGAATTTGGGTGACCGTGGGGGGTGTTCACGTCCTCTGACTGCGCCACATCTGAGAACAGAGTCAGGCGCCGGCGGAACTCACGGAAAGAGCTTCGTGGGTGTTACGTGAGTCCGCGGGCACCCGCTGTGTGTGGTCACGGCCGTTCGCTGGCGTGGATGAACAGAACTAACAATAGAGCGGGAGTGCGCGGCTTCGGCAAAGACACAGCGGACTCTCGGGGAGCCTAACAAGCGGGCGCACCGGGGCTGCTGCAGAAATGCGCCCGGACCGTGAGCCTCCTTCCCTCAGTCAGCCCCCACTGAGGGCGCTGTGGCACTCAGACCTGCTCTGTCCCGTGGGTGTTGTACCCCACCAGCCGCATGGAAGGCGGCGGCGGGTCCTCGAGAATGTCACCCAAGGGCCCTTGGGGTTTTGGTTGGGACTTTGTGTTCAGGGCCAACTTGTCCCGCGTCACCCGTGGGTGGGACGTCCCAGCTGAGATCACGGCTCTTCTGGCACCCTTTACACCCCTGTAACCGATACCCCTCATGCAAGCACCCGTTCTGGCTGCTGGAACTCGTGGGTGTGGGAGCCCCACGGTGTGGCCGACCGACGTCCCCGCGGACGGGAGCTCACGTGTGTGGGCCTCTCGGAGAATCCGTGCGCTCGCCTCCAAGGCTGGTTGAGTGCAAGGCAGTCTGGAGTGGTTCCTTTTTTCTTTCTTTGTATTGTACAAGTAAACACGGCTGCTGTTAGTAAAATCAGATAAGAAAGAGAAGCCTGGAGAAGACAGTTAAAATTACCTTTAATCCTAGTGCCTACTGGATGGATATGCTTTTCGGAAATATGATCCCTTCTGGTTTTTAAATTGTAAGCGGAGTTGGGACGCCTGGGTGGCTCAGTTGGTTAAATTGTAAGCGGAGCTCGAGTTTTTTGGTTTTGGTTTTCCAAGTCACGGCAGATGAGTGGATAAAACATCAGCTCGACCCGCACGGAGGCCGCGTGTTCAGTTCTCCTGCGGCTGCTTCACGTTGAAGGGGACGTCTGCTGCCTTTTACCACGGGTATTTGCCCTTCGGTGGTCTTCCAGTCCGTGGTCTTCTGCAAATCTTAAACCGTTCTAACGGCAGCAGAATGAAAGAGGAGGTCAGTGGATGATGCATTCTTCTTTCCCCAAAGCCTCAGCCCCTCACAAGCTGTAAATTCTGCCTAAGTGCATCGTGTGGGAAGCCCGGGACCGGAGCTCGGAAGGAAGTCAAGTCACGAAAGGGCACGTAAGTCATTTACTGCGCCTCCTGGGGCTCCTGACTCCTGGGCTTTCTCATGGCTGCTGAAATAAAGCAAAGAGGGTTAGGGTTCCCTTTCCTGAGCTCGCGTTGACCTTTGCTGGCTGGCGTCCCTCCCTTGGCAGTGGGAGGGCGATTCTCCTCCTCCAGGCGGATCCCAGGACTTGGGCTCTGGATTGCCAGCGTTCCCTTCGGCCATGCCGTGTCCGCGGAACAGAGCCAGCACCTGCCAGAGGAGCGGGAAGAAGCCGCGGGAATGCGGGTGTCTCCAGAGATCACCACGAGTTCCTTCTCTCCTGCTCAAAGCTCTTCAAAAGCTCTTCAAAAGCAGCTTTCGCACCTCCAGTTTCGTCCTGTATTTCTAGCCGTCTGGAGCAGCTTCCATCCCCGCCGTTTGGCTAACACCAGAAGGCTGGACTCCAGAAGTTCTCCAAAGGCTTTGTAAAAATGTTTGCCAAATCCACCCCCGACAACACACACACCGTGACACAGCCCCTTCCTCGACGCCCTCGGTTAGTCGCGGCTGTTCCCACATCTGAAACTCTAAACCATCCCTCTAGTTTGAGCCCTCGCCAGCCAGTGTCCGTTTCTTAGTGGACCTGGGGAGGTCGTGTTAGGCGAGGCGGACGCTTCACTGGTTGCGTCCACTCTCTGGTTCCACGGAGAGACCCGTGACCTCTGGAATCCACCCCGGTGAATGGCGTCACATCCTACCCATGACTCAACCCCGGGAGACCTGCTGCCCCTTCCCAGTCCCGCCCCCGACAACCCTCGGGCTCTCCCCCACTCGCTTCTCACATCCTCACCTTCGCTCAGAGCCCGCCACGTCTTCTTAAAAATCACTTGTCACAATGGCTGCACGTGACACACAAGGGAATAGCATAAAACTCAAACACCTAGCACACCAACAACGTGACAGCCACGCGGCAAGCACGGAACCAGACTGCAGTCGGGGGAAGAACGCTCCAGCATTGCAGAAGCCCTTGAGTTGTCCCGTTGGGGTAGCACGGCCCGAGTCCTCCCAGGGACGGCCACTGCGCCGCTGTCCGGGGCTCCCTTCCTCCCTCTGCTCTCCAGTTCCACGGCCAGCATCGGCGCCTCAGAGCAGCGGACTTGCTGCTTGCCGTCGGGGAGCAGTGCGCGTCCCTCTACGCCTTCGCTCTTGTTTTATTTCCCTGTGTGGCTCACCAGGAGGCTGGGGCTCGTCCGTGCCGTGGGTCCTACTCAGGGCTGCGTCATGTTCTGTGACATGAATATAGCGTGATTTTTCCACGGTTCACGTGGGGGGCACTGGGGGCCCTGGTTTTGAGCAGGTCGGAGTGACGTCAGTGCGGACGCACTGGTGTGTGGGACCGGGGTTCCGGGGTACGTTCTGTGGGGTGGGGTGGACACCAGTCCCAATCAGCCGGCCCGCTGTTATCTGGAGTGGAGGTGACGGGAACTTGGAGAGATCTTTGCCGTAGCTGGTTGATTCCTCGCTCTCCCCAGGTGACTCCTTTCCTTCTGCCTCACACCAGGGGCGTGTCCTTGAAGCAGACCTGGTGACACCCCTCTTCTACTCACATCTCTTCCACGCGCCCCTTGGCCTCCGACGCCATCTAGATTCCGTAGCGACGGCGTGCGTGCAGGGCCTGTCGTGGGCGGACGCCCTGGCCCCTCTTCAGGCTCGGATTCTGCCCTCTGCCCACCTCCACCCTCTTGACCCACACGGACATGCTTCAGCTACTGAGACGGCAGGTGGTCCTCGAGGTCGGGCCCTTTACACGACGTTTCAGATCAATCAGACCTCGGGGAAGCCTTTCCCTCAGCCTGCCCCAGTGTTCTGAAATCACTCTGGTTGGAAGCATCTGTTGCCATTTTATCTATTTACATTTGTCTTCTTATACAAAGAGCTTGTACAGATCAAATACGGTCAAGATGGAGCCTCACGAGCAGTTGAAATCAGTGTAGAGCAAGTGTCACTAGCCCGGGTGATGCAGAAGGGCCACTGGCCGTGAGACCCACACGCGTCCCTGTGATCCCTCCAGAATCAGGGACCACAAGGCAGGCGAGTGTCTTCACTACAGAGCGAGGGGTGGGGCCGTGTGTCTCGTGTCCCTGTTCCCAGTGCCGGGACCTCCTTGGGACCGTAGGGGCAGGCGGCCGTGGGAGTGGACGCTCGAGGTGTCGGTCAGCTGCCTTGAGGACCTGCAGGCGTACCCGTGTCCTGCGGAATGAAAGAGGCACCTGGGAGTCGCTTGGCAGGACGGGTGTCGCCTGCGAGCCGTACCGGCTCCCTCGGCTGTCTGCAGGGATGATCCGTCAGCACAAGTGACGCAGAGTGCTGAGGGCAGAGGGACGTGGGACCTGCAGACCCCGGGAGACCGGGCCGGCCCCTGCCCAGTGGGAGATGGGAGCACGAGGTTGCTGATTCCCACGGCTTCCTGATAGGGGGACTCATGCTTGGATAATTTAGATGTGAGACTTTGTTTCTGGTTTTCAAAAGTTGGCACCTAATTCCGTAATCCTTATATTTCCCAGACACCGTATAGATCTCACGGGTGTGCGGAGCCGGCCTCCCCAGCGTGCTTCCGGGGCTCCCCAGCGTGCTTCCGGGGCTCCCCAGCGTGCTTCCGGGGCTCCCCAGCGTGCTTCCGGGGCCCGCCGGCACGAAAACAATGAAGAGCCTCCTTCACACCAATGACCAGGACAGGGGCAGGGAGCCCCGGCATAGCTTGGGGCTAAAACAGGGACCAGGACCCGAACAGAGGGTGCGAACGTACAGCCCTTCCCACAACCTCCGTCCTGGGAGCCGGGAGGGGCTGGAGATTGAGTTCATCACCAACGGCCAATGACTGCATCTCTCATGCCTGCATGTGCAATCCCCATAGAAACCCCCAAATGATGGGGTCCTGGGGGGTCAGTGAACTCGTAGAAGTGCTGGGAAGCACCCGGAGAAAGTGGGAAACCTCCACGCTGCTTCCCCCACACCCGCCCCTCCGCATCTCTTCACCTGGCTGGGGGGTTACCTATTTTCCTGAGTTCCGTGAGCTGCTCTAGAGAACTGCCAGACCCCAAATGGGGGCAGCTGTGGAAACCCGCATCGTTGTAGCAAATCAGACAGGAGGGGGGGTATCCCGAACTCCCAGGACGGCGACTGGCATCTCGCAAGGCTGAGCCCTTACACTCGGGGGGTCCATGCTAAGTCTGGGCAGTTAGTGTTAGGATTGAACTGAATTGTAGGACACCCACTTGGCGCCTGCAGAGTTGGAGAAATGGTTGTTGGTGTGATAAGGACCCACATATTTGGTGTCAGATGTGTGGTGACTGTACGCAGGCCATTGTGTATTGGAAAGCACCTACGCGTGATTTTTCTTGTGGCCCAGAGACGACCAGCAGGCAAAAATGATTCGCTCTGAAGCCAACGTGGGGTCATCAACGAGGCTCATTCATGACCATTGCCTGAGAGGCCGCCACACACATGGGACACGGATTCCGGGACACGGATTCCACACTCCCCCACCGGACCTGCACCCCTGCCTTCAGACCACCGGCTCCTGCTGTTCATATCCCCGGGACCGATACAATGTATCCGGACGATTATCCTCCCTTCCAACGTGATGTGGGAAATCGGGGAGTGTCTACCTCGGGCCAAGAGGAAAATGCTTTATTTAGTCTGACTTCTCTTGGGAAAATGCACGGAGACGGAGGATCTCAATACCCCTTTTTATTACGTAGCCCGAGGTGCTAAACTCTTGTTATCAACCAACATTTGCCCATTTTCCAAAGTCTTCACGGCCGTCCTACGCCCGAGAAGAACGTTAAGTTTTCTCGGAACATGTACCGTTTATTCAGAAAACCAGACGATTGTCATCTCTTCGGCTCAATTACATTTTGTTTTTTGGTGAAATTGCTGTACTGCGATTCTTCCATTCTCAGATTCCAGGAGAGTAAAGCGGGGAGGAGGAGCGGCCTCACTGAGCGGCTCCTCTGAAACATGGAGCACGATGGGCCGTGAGGGTGTGCGGGACACGGACCCGGTCTCAGAACGCGGAGGAAAGCGCCGGTTAGAGACCGTGCTCACCGAGGGGGCAGGGTCCCCTGGAGCCCATCACCGCGGGGGCCTTCGCTTCCCGCGCCCGTGCCAGGCACTCCTGGCGGGAGCTGGCCTCCCGCTGCCGGCCCGCACTCCCAAGCTCTCTCCACGGGCTGCGTCCTGGGGCGGAGCCTTAGGGCGGAAGGCATCCCTCGCCCATCACGCGTCTCCCCTGTTTGCACTCACGGATGAGAGGAGTCTCAGGAGCCCACCTGTGAGCACCCTTCACCCCCAGGGCCCCGGAAAGTACTGGGGTGACTCTATGCACGTCCTCCTTGTTCTCCACACCCTCTGCTGGGCTCTGTACCCCCGAATTCTCCTCTGATCTTTGCTCTCCCTTTCAGACCCTTGTCTGCTGCCCGGGCACAGCACGCTTACTGCAGACATCTGGAGAAGATGCTCTGTTTCCTCATGTGCCACGTCCCTTAAGATCAGGAAGTACAGGTGATTCTTGCTCCTTCTTCCTGCTCCTTCCAGACGTTCCCTGTCCCTCTTCCCTGCCCCAGACTCCCGGAGGCTGAAGGATGCTTCTAGCTGCCTCTTTCCCCTCCGCATCACTCCCCGCCACGGCTGCCTCCGTCACGGCAGACAGGCAACTTGGCCACAGCTGTGTGCCCTCCCCGTTCCGTGCAGTCCCCAGCCACAGTGCGGCCACCAGCCTCCTGGGTGACCAGACGGCCCCACGTCACGGCTTCTCTGGGAGAGGCTCAGTTGAGACCTGCTGTCCTGGAGCAACGAGTGTTGGCCCCTCTTCCATTCTCAGCAGCGCCCTGGTTTGGACAGTGGACTCCGCAGGTCACCTTCTGGATGGCCGGGACCTTACCTTCCTGTGACTTGTTCATCATCATCCACTTCCTCCTCCTCCTGCGTCAGCCGCCACGCCTCCATCCTGTCCTGGACGCACGCTCACCAGCACCGGAAAGCTCGACTCTGAGCATCCCACACTTGAGCGCCGATCCCTCTGTTTCTAGGTGCAAAGTGATTTAAACTCCACTGAGACCTTCCATTCAGTGACTCGGTGACCGCCCCGCCCCCGTCCAGGGATCTGCTCAGCACCCACTCCTCGACATCCTCTCTCTCCACGCGGTTATCTGCCAGACCTGAAGCTGCTTCAACCCGGGTCTCTGTGCTCTTCTGTGTCCCGTATTCAAACAGATCTTGCCTGGGACACCCCTCACCAGACTGACCGTTTGGTTCTAAACCATGACTGCAGACCCCATGTGGACACTAACCTCATGCATCCATCCTGTGTGGTTTCTGTCTCAGAATCGTGCTGAGCACTAACGTGAGGGCAGATCAGTAGGCTTCCCAGCTCCACAACAGAAAGAAGACAGACCAGAAGAAAAACAGGTCCATAATCAGAGCCGCAGGGACCTACGGACCCATGTAACAGAGACCCAGCGCTCATCTTACTGGAGTCCTGGAAGGAGAGGAAAGCTTGCAAGAGAGAGGCCATCCCAAGAAATAATGACACGAACACCTCAAATTTGGCAAAAATCACAAATCTACAGATTCAAGAAGCTGAATCATCCTCAGGGGAAACACGGAGAAATTTTCATGGAGACACACCATCGTTAAGCTTCTGAAATCTAAACACAAAGAAAAAAACTTTTAAAGCAGAGATACAGGACAGGTCACCTATAGGGTGACCCCAGCTCATGTGACAGTGGGTTTCCCATCAGAGACCACGGGGCCAAGAGGAAGTACCGTGGAGGCTGAGGGGAAAGCAGCATGACCGTCGAGTGTGGCATCTGAATCCAGACCAAGGACTGAGGGGAGAATAAAGACCTTTTCCAACAAGGGGGGACGAAACAGTTTGTCCCCAGAAGACCTACTCCTGAGGTTGCTGAAACAGCTCCTCCAGAGCAAGGGTGGCACTGGGGGAAGGGACCCTGCAGGGTCCGGAACCAGCAAGCTAAGTGGGCGAACAGCAGTGTGGGTGCACACACGAGACTCTGCTTCCCCGCCGGAGTTTTCCAAGTCCCATGTGACGAGGGACACATGGTGATGCCGTCAGATGCCCAAGACAAAGGTCACCAGAAAGGGACCGGTGGAAGGACCCTCATGGACATGGCCGGAGGAGGGCGTCAGGAGACCCAGCCCTGTGAGTCCCGGCCCCACGCTATGCGGCCACCTCGTTTCTTCTCCTCCTTATTCGCAGCATCTCTTCCCATCATCGCCTCACAGGGCCCCTGCGAAGTCGGTCTTCTCAAGGTCGTTAGCAGTTGTGGCCGGAGGAGGCAACACCTGACTCTTGCCCGAAGTGTCTGGTGTCACCAGAGGCACCTTCCCGTCCGCTGTCCCTGACGTCGGACTGTTGGGACTGTCTGAGTCCCTTCCTCGCTGCCCGCGGCGTGCCGGCAGTGGCGCTGTGACAGCTCTGCATCTGAAAGCACAGAAGCTCCCAACGTCTCGGACCGTGGCTGGCACTTCACCATCCGTAACTGAAGTAGCCGAAACTCTTGGAACTCAAGCCGGCTCACGTCTGCCGAGGGCTCGGCTTGGAGAGGGCCCTAGAATCTGCCGGGGCTGTGACAGATGACAGACATGCCCTTTCTGATCCCAAAGAGCCCAGACAGCCGAGCTCTCCCTGAACGTGGGCTTAGCGCTCCTGAGAGGCAAGCTTTGTCTTGCTTCCACTCCTCGGCATCTGATACCACATCAAGCACGGGCAGTCCTAGACACGGGGCAATTTGAACTTAAAAAAGAAGTGTCTTCTTACGTTGACAGCACTTTGGACTGAACTTGGAGTGTTTTGAGTTCAGTTTCAATTTGTCAAGGTGCGCATCTGAGTGCAGGATTCCCTCTACGAGGAGGAAAGTTATCCAAAGCCCAGGAATCGTGTTTTTCTAAGCACTAGGTTTTTGAGAAGTTGGTGGGGGGGAAGGGCACGGATGTCCAGAAGTGCCCGTACAAAGTGTGTGTGTGTGTGTGTGTGCGTGCGCATGTATGGATGGCGTACGTCTGCTATTAAGTGTGCAAGCGTGTGCACTGCGTGTCTGTGTCTGTGTGACATGCACACGGTGTGTGCTTGCACAGTGGTGTGTGCGTGCTGTGCGGGGGCGGGTTTGGAGCACTCTTTCTCACTAAGTCCACAGACAGGCAATAGGCGGTGGTGTGCCCTCCGCACCAGCAGGCCTCCTCCCGCTCCCCAGCGCAGACCACGCCTGCCCGCTCTGTCCTTCCCAGGACGCCCGCCATCCCGGGGGGGCGACAAGCAGAAAGGAAGCGCGCTGCTGGGCACCATCGTCGGCCTGCAGGGAAGGATGGGGCCCGCCGGAGCCCGTGGTGAGGAGAGCAGCCGGACACAGACACCCCTGCCAAGCCCAGCCACACGCCGTCCCTCCCCGGCCACATTTCTCAGCCGCCAGACGCAGCTTTGATCACGTCCCCGCCGGCTCCAGAATGCCCCGTGCTCCCCACCCTCTGCAGAATGAGGACAAACTTCCCCAGGAGCTTGCGGAGTGAGGTCCCTGCAACCGCACGACATAGCCCGGGCGGCAGAAGGAGGAGCTCATCGTCTCCCACCTCCGCGGCTGCAAGTTCAAGACCAAGGCGTCCACGGGCTTGGTTCCTTCTGAGCCCACGAGGGAGGCTCTGCTCTGGCCTCTCTCCCAGCTTCTGGTGGTTTGATGGCAACTGGGGCGTGCTCCGACTTGTAGAAGCTGGTCCGGTTCTCCGCCTTCAACGTCGCGTGGGCTGCTGGGTGTCTGTCTGTCTCTGTGGCCGATAGGAAGGTTATTGTAAGGACAAGAGTCGCGTTGCAAGAGGACCCGCCTGAATGTCCTCGTCTTGACTACATTGGCAAAAACCCTATTTCCAAATGAGGTCACATCCTGAGACACTGGGGGCGAGGACCTCCCCAGGTCTTTTTGGGGGGGACCCAGTTCAGCCCAGAACGCTCCCCGAATTGTTCGGTCCACGTTACTCACCGCCTTCTCCGACCCTCATTTCCCGTCTTGGATTCCAAACTTCTCTCTCCCACCAAGGCCGTCCCAGTCAGGACGCCGCCCGCGAGGCGTGGGGTTCCTCCCGTCCGTGTAGACCTAGCTAAGTCAGGTTCATGCGGTTTTCCTGGAGATCTATGTGAGGTGACTGGAGTCCCTTTTCGGATACGCCAGAGATGAGCAGCTGCTCATAGACGCCCTTGCGGGTCTTCGATCCTCCAGGACCACACCTGGACAGGAGGGACCTTGGCTCTGGGTGCGCGGTCAGTGAGTGCGCTGAGGGCCCGGGACTGCCAGGAGACTGCGTTCCCTTCCGACTGTTATTCCTGCCCCAAACAGTCCTCCCCCAGCTCCCGACTCATACCCTGCATCACTCTCCAAGAGTGGGCGTCCGCACCGAGCACTGGAGGGTGGACAGTGCATGGACGCGTGGGCCGCGGAGCCGCGCACACGCCTGGGAAGCCCTTGGGGTGCCCAGACAGAGCCAATCATTGAGAAAGGAGAGCTATGACCCCATGCCGGGGCTGGGGGCCAGATCTTCCCGTGTTGACATCTCTAAGGGCAGAGAGAATTCTAATTTCCATCAGGGCAGAGGAGCAGAATGTCCCATCTTGCAGTTTGTTAGCTGGATTCCTGACTTGAAAACCCTGAGCCCAGCACACCCCACGTCTGCTGTGCTTCTGCGTCCGGCAGCTCCCTCCCAGGCTGCGCTCACCGCGGTCCGAGGCCCGCGTGCCCTGAGCTGGTCCTTCTGGAGCCTTCAGCATTTGGTCTAGACCCACTGGAGTCTCGATACCGTCCTTTTGCTCTCCTGTGCTGTACGCAGTGACGGGTTCCCACGGGACTATGCAGTCGCCCCAACACCACAAGGTCGAGTGAACCAGCACGGGGGGCAAGGATGATGGGTCCCCAAAGCACATTTTTGGGCCAAACCATCTGCCAAGGCACGAGGAAGGACAGTTTCAGGCGCAGCAGCTGGGCGCTGGGGCCACCGGGGTCTCTCCGGGACGAGGCTCCGATGTCCGCATCGCACGCACTTGTGCGTGGCTGGGAGTGGGTGTCCGTGGCCCCCACGCGTGGCTCTCGGCTGCTTGAGGTCTGGTCGCAGGAGATGCCTCGCGTGGCCCCGTGACAACGTCCACGCTTGGGTGAGCAGAAGAGAGGACGGCCCCACCGGCGGGGACGGCACCAGCCTGAGTCTATCCGGGAATCTGCGGAGGTAGACGAGCTGCCGGGGGGCACACTGGAGAAAGTCACTTGGTCGAATGGACACTGATTCTTCCTTTCTGCACGTGGGCGGAGACGGAGGCTCTGCCTTTCTCCACTCCCTGCTGCCCTGTCCCCTGGGGGGATGGCCAACCCTCCTGGGGACTCACACTGTCTGATGCGTCCTCTGCCTGCAGGCTGTCCGCCCACGCCCTCCTGCCCCCTCAGAGACCTAATGAGAGAGTCCCTGATTCTCCCTGCGAAGCATCTTTCAGACCTAAGTCCACTTCGTTTCCCAGAAAGTCACCTGGGCAGAAGCATCCTTTTCATGCTTGCTTTCTCTTCAAAGTGCCCTCCAGGTGCTTCCATGAAAACTCTCTATTCTTCCTCCAGTCTCTGTATGATTCTGAACATCACTCCTGGCCTGGCTCAACCAGACCAGTACACGCCTTCCAAGGGTGATGGCCACGGAAAGCATCTTGGTTAGCATATTTGGTGCAAGACGTGTCTTGATCTCATTCTCCATGGCTGGCTCTGTGCTGGCTCACGAACACCATTTGATCGGAGAGAACGCAGACTCCTAGGGGTGCTTGAGACAAGTGGTCCGTCCATCCCCACAGCCAGTGGCTAAGCGAATGCTCTGATTTTTTTTTTTTTTAATAATACCACCCCCTTTTCTATGGCACCTTGAAATAAAAGCAGAAGTCAGGTAGGTGATGGAGAACTGTCAGTCACTGAGTCAAGAGGTTTTCCTTGGAGGCAAATAGACTTCCAGGTACCTGAGAAATTGTACACAAAAAGTTGAGGGCAGGTCCACATGTTAATCATTAAGTTCACTTTATGTGCCAAAGAGGATAATCTGCCCATTCAGTACCCACCTGGTTTTCTTCCTTAGCCACAGGACTTTATTTTATGGGGAATAACATTGAGTCCAGCTAGCAAACCCAAACTTCTCAGCTTCTGTTGCAAATAGGTGTTGCCGTGCCTGAATTCCGGTCACTTAGTAAAGCAGCCTATGTTGGGTGGGGCTTTTCTGTCTTCTTGAAAGACAGAAGGGCTGGCACACTCTGCCTTTCCCTTTCACCTTAATCTTCTTCCAAAATGGAAAGCAGACATGATGGCTGTGCTCCAGCAGTCATCTTGGACCGGGAGGTAGCCTTGAAGTTGAAAGCAACGTACCAAGGATGGTGAAATGGAACTTTAGAAGGAGCCCGGCCCTGCCTTCTTTGGTGCTGTTTGTGCGAGATAAAAAACAATCCTTCTCTCCAAGCTGCTGTCATGTGAGTTCTATTTTATGTGGCCGATTCTAACGCCAGCAGACGCATTCCACCACACTCAAGTACAGGAAATGTCACATTATTTTTCTGAGTCAATGAAAAATGAAATTCAAATCCCACAAAGCTGACTGGTAAGAATTTTGATCTCAGCCTGGTGTAAAGAACCCTCGTGCATATCTCTGGGCTTCCTGTTATGCCCAGAAAATGTGGTGAAGTCTGCTAATATTTGGTTTATCAGGATGGCTGCTAAGATGCCCATCCAGAGGGAGGGAGAAATTACCCCAGAGTTTCCAGGCCTGGTGTGGGCGCCGCGGTCTCGGGCCAGCGTCCATGGGTGCCCTGTCTGCCCCGTCAGCCCCTAGAGAACTCTCTGGGCTCCAGCAGTTACGTTCACCCCCCCCTCCCCGGCCAGCCCTCTTCCTCCAAGCTCACCCCTTCCTTCCCCTCCTGGGGGATCCCACATTGTCATCCCTGGGGCAACAGCTCTTCAACCATAAACTGGCCTCTTCCCTGAGGGCAGGCGAGCCTGGGGAAGGAGATGCCCTAGGAAGGGGCGTCTTACCCTGTCCCGCTCGCTTGCAGGGGAGCGCGTCCTGGGAGAGGCCCACCACTTTCCCTGAATCCACAGACAAGGAGCGTGGAGTGCATGGGCGAGGCTTGAACACCCTTGATGAAGCCCGTTCTTGTATCCGCAGAATAGGGAATGGTTGTAAGGGTTAAGAGCTTGGAAGCTTCAAAGACAAAACAAAGACAGAACGGAAGGCAAAGTAGAAAACCAACGCGGATGAAAACGGAAGGACAGGTGTGGGTGAGTCCGCAGCCGGGGCCATTGCAGCGTGACCGGGGACGGCGACCGTCCGGATGCGCGCCGCCCGTGCCAGCCAGTTTGCCTCTCCCCATCCGTGACATTACCAGATAGTCTACACAGGTAGAGAGAGAAGCAGACGTGGCAAACGCACGGGTGTACGAACACTTGCAATCTGAAGTCAGGAACGAAGCCGAGTTCGGGGGTGCTTGTACAGCACCCGTCCTTACAGAAATCCCGCCCGGGCCCCTCGCCGGACCGCGAGAAAGATGCTTCATTCCCCAGTGTTTGAAACCGCTGCGGGCGGGGGTTCCAGCTGTCCCGTGTCTCATTACTCTAAGGCAATTGGCAATTGCTTTTCCGCAAACTCTGCCTCGGTTTTCCCATATGCAAAACGGGGATTCCGGGCTGGTGCTTCCCGCTGCAGACGCACGGGGGTTGCAGGCTTTCCTGGGGGCGCAGGGGGCTCGTTTCCCTCGTGGAAGGGTGTGACTGAGCTCAGTGCTCTCGGTGATCCTGGGAGGGGCCCCTGGGGACCGAGCGAGTGCACAGTCTCGGGCCGCGGGACGAGGGTGAGGAAGGTGAAAGGTGGCACGGAGAGCCGGAGGTGGGACTGGAGGTCGCTGGCTCTTGGGCAGAGGCTACGGGTGCCCACCTCACGGCTCCCTACTGGAGCCTGAGGTGCTCCTGCGCAGGGTGCCCCTGGTTGGAATAACTCCGGTCCAGTGTTCCGGAGGGTTCCGAAGCAGGTAACCTGCTCAGCAATCCCCCCCGCCCCACCCCGCCCCGAGCAGGCAGGTGCCGACGGAGCCTGAACAGCGGGCTCCCCGGGGAAGCTGACTGCAGCGCTGCCGGCGTCCGCGGTGCGCACGTGCCCGTCCGGCCGAGCCCGCGCCGGCCGTGCCGGGTCACCCCCCGAGGGGTCGGGGCTCCTGCTGTGCTGCGTCAGCCCCTGCCCGGAGCCGGCCGAGGGGAAACGTGCTGAAATAGCTGGGGAGCCAGCAGGGTCAGCAGTGCCCCGGTTTGGATGTAATTTATTTAATTGTTCCTTAACATCATTTAATGTTTAATAACAGCTGAGCTTACCAGCCGGCTCATAAACGCTGACGATCTCACGAGACGGCCCTGGTCTTCCTTCCACCGTCTCCTCCCTGCTCCCGCTCCCCCGGGCCCCCGGGACGCCCTACACCACACCACACCACACCACACCACCTTTGCCCCTCAGAATGGCCTGTCTCTCCACAGCCCGCTGAGGGGACAGGGACAGGGCCCCACCTGAGACCTGCGCTCCCAAATCCTGTTTTATAAAAGCCTCTCCTGCTTGAGTCCGCAAGGAGGAGGGGTTTTTGCCCATCAGCTCGAATTAACCTGCTGTGTGCCGGAGGCCCCTGGGATCCCAGGGTGAAGGGAATCCCGGGCTGCGGCCTGGGGGCAGAGGGCAGGCTAGGTCTTCATCCCTCGGGCTCAGCGGGGGAGGGGCAAGGACGAGGCTCGAGACGCGTGGATGAACAGACCCGAGAATCGCACGGAATCTGAGAACACGAGATATTTTATCACATCAACGACAGCAAGGTACTCTGAGCACTTACTCCGTGCTGGACACAGGGCCATCACGTCACCGGGCCATCACAGCCCCTGGACAGCCACCAAAAAGGCCACCAGTTTCCCGGGGCTCCAGGCAATGCCCTCAACGTAGGAAATCTCAGGCACACAAAGGTCCGTGAGGGAGGCGGGAATTCACGGACGGTGGCCCCATTCCAGAGTTCCTGACTCAGAGCGCGGGGGGAGGGCCTGGGCCTCGGCCCTGTCACCCCAGAGGGCTGTTTGCTCTCCCGCTGGGGAACCGTGGAGCCTTGACCCCGCTGCAAGCCCAGTGTATCCTGAGGCACGCGGTCTGCCTCTGGCTTCCGAGGGCCCAGGCCGTGGGGATGGTGCCCAGCCCTGACCGAGCCAGAGAAGGAAAAAGCCGGAAAAGCACCCGCGGCTGCCCCGGGCCCTCTCTGGGGCCCGCTCTCCGCACGGCGGTCTTGCTCAGCTGCTGTTTGTGGGAACACTGATGAACCGGTGTGTCCTTGAACCCGTCCCCGGGTATGCAGAACCGGGTCTGACGCAGCCAGAGTGAGCTGTGGGAGCTGCTGGGAGCGGACCCGGCGCGCAGAGCAGAAAAGGGTCAACGGTCGATCACGCCCGTGTTTTGTTCCCGCAGTGAAGGGAACAGAACGTGCAGGAAGACGGCGGACCGGCAGGGGCAGCTCTGCCGTTCCCCACAAAAACAGACTGTTTCTGAAACGCTCCGGGATTGGGATTTCCAGGGACTGCTTTGCCGTGTGTCCGTTTGTGCAAGCCTTCGTGTTGGGGGTGGGGAGCGCGGCCTGCGGCCTGCGGTCCCTGGCCGGGGACGAGCCGCCAGGGGAGAAGGCTCAGCTCCGAGTGTGGTGAATCTGCCCTTCGCAGAAGGCAGGCGGGCGGCTGTGGCACCCGGCGGGCAGGCCCAGGTTCCGTGGGCCGCAACCGCCTCTCGTCAGGTGCCGAGTGCCGGGGGAGGGTGACAGGCCTCCCTCCACGCCCTCCCTCCCTTCCGCCAGTTCGGTTCTCCCACCGCTTCCGAGTGGCGTGTTTGGCAGGGGTCCCCACGCAGGGGGAGGGCCGGCTGGGGTCCCGTGGGCCCGGAGTCACCCCGGGCATGGGGCGTCCTCACTTCGCCTTCCCCTGCAGGTCCCGCCTTTCCCACCCGGTGTCCATCAGGGGAGGGGCTCAGCCGGGCCGCGCTAAGGTGGGGGCCTGGGAGGGGCTGGGTGGGAGCCCCGGGTCGGGAGAGCTGGGCCGAGGCTTCCCAGACCCTGCAGAGCCCGCTTGGGACTGACGGAGTGCAGGGGAGTGTCTGGAGCCTGCCCGGCGGGAGGCAGGGTGGGGACCGCCTTCCAGGGTCAAGCAGGAGACCCCGCGGGCTCCCCGGACGGCAGGCGGAGACGGTGCTTCTGCGGCCTCTGTGCTTGCCCTGCGCTGTTCCCAACAGCGAATCCCAGCCCTCTGACACTGGCTTTCAGGTGCTGGTCACAGTCCCAGGGGCCAGCAGACTTCTGACTGGCAACCCTCAAGTCCGGGCTCCGAAGACCCTGACCTGGGGCCACACACCCAAGACCCTGACCTGGGGCCACGCATGCGTCTTGCAGGGGACCTCAGGGACAGGCACGGCAGAGCCAGAGAAGGCCCAGCTGAATTCCGTTGTGGGGGGATGTCCACGTGGTCCACGGAGACCACTAGGGGAGGGGTGGCCGGGAATGGCAGCCGGGTGGGGCCCCGGGAGGGAGGGGTGTGAGGTGGGGGGTCCCTGGGCACCCGGGGGGTTTTGTCCCAGGTCCCGGGTGGTGGCTTCAAACCTGTTTCCCAAGGCAAGACTTGGCTAAGTTCCCTGCTCGCGTGATGGGGCTTTCTGCCCTCATGGCATGTGTAACCATGAGCAGTTCAACGACGCGCTCGTCTGTGTTTCTGAGCGAGTGCACACACCACACACCGCGCGCTCCCTTCCACCTGAGCTGGCGAAGCCTCGCTGCGGGGAGCCGCTGGGGTAACCGGTCCCCCGCTGGGGTAACCGGTCTGGCCAGTGGCTTTGGGCCCGCCAGGCAGCACCGTGCTGCCGCCTTGGAATCGGGGCCCTGATGGGCCTGTTGGGCCCAGGCTAGAAGCCGGTCCTGTGCCTCCCCGGAAGGAAACCAGGGCGGGCTTCTTGGAAGGGGAATCGGCTCAGGGTTCCCTGAGGAACCCTCAGGGGAATCGTGGGGCTCCCTGCCGCAGGGTTCCCGAGTGTGACCCTGTCATAGCTTCTGACCTAGTGAGTCTGAGCGTGGATTGCCCTGCCTGGAGGCGGGTCCAAAGTCTAGGCAGTCCCCGGGAGCAGGCTGGGGGCTGGCGCAGCCTCTCCTGGCTGGTGGCCCAGGGTCCCGGCCATCCCGGGCAAGGGCCTGCAGGGCGCTCCCCCCTCCCGCGACGGAGCTCACGGGTCTGCAGCCACTTCTCGGCAGAGGGCTGTGGGGTCAAGGAAGCCCCCGCTCCTTCCTGTCGGCAGCAACGTTCTCAGAAGCCTGCTTTCGCTTTCTAGGCCCGGCCGCCGCCCCGGTCTGGGAGCCGGGAGACTTTCCCGCCCCTGCCCAGGGAGTAACAATGCCTGAGGAGGGCTGGGAGTCCCCGGAAACTCAGAGGGAGGGTCAGGTCAGGGAACGGTGTTATGTCCCCAAGGGAGGACGCTGAGAACACCCCACGTGGGGGGACCCCAGCCCAGCCCGCACGGCAAAGGCGCAGGGAGCTGTCCTGCCCTTGGGGCCGCAGCAGGGACTCCGGTCTGCCTCCCGCCACGTGTCCCCTTGGACGGAGATTTCCCTCTCCCTGCCTGTCCCCGCCGGCGGGGCTGACCTCTGCGTTCTTGCGAGGGACCGGGCCGCGCTGCTTGGGCTCCTGTGTGGAAGGCTGTGTCGTCACAGTACCGACAAGTTCATTTCTTTGGATTTTTTTTTTTTTTGGCAGGTCTATCTCTCACCTGTGATTCTGACGGGGAGTCATTTTCTGCTCTTTCCTCCTTGTTGGGGCCGGACTTTTGTTTGGCCGTGTTCGGGGTTTGAAAGCAAGAGAGGGGGCCGGCGGGCAGGGAGGGCCTCCCATTTGCTGGGGTCTCCCGGGGCGGGGCCCACCTTCTCCCGGTGCCCGCGGCACGTCACACAGCCGCCGGGAGGGTTCTTATCTTTGGCAGAACAAAGTGATTTCGAACGTGATGTTTGCATCAGGGTCGTGCAGGTGGCGAGACCTGTCCCCGAGCCACGTGGCGCTGTTCCAGCTGCGGAGAGCTCTGGACTGTTGGGGTTGGAAGCACTTTGCACAGAAGAACAAAAAGCAGGCAGATTCCTGCGTGAGGATTCAGAGAATTGTCGGGGAATGCAGACCACATTCTGGTCAGCGCTTTGTCCCCACGAGTGTTCTCTCGTGTCCTTCAACCCCACACCCCCGTGTTACACCTTCGGTCAATATTTGGAGGCCTGTTTAGGTAAACATCAGGAACACTCAGGGCTCTTTGCAGCAGGAAACCTGACCCCCCCAAAATGTGTCACGATGAACAGGATCTGGCCAGAATAACACACCAGCTTCCTGGAACAGGCGTGCTCAGAACCTCCAGGAGAAGCCCAAGAGACGTCAGCCGGACCTCTGCCTCCTTGGACGCACAGCCTGACCTTCGAAGATCAAACAAACACACCCGCAAGCCTCCGGCTGCTCGGAGCTCCCCAGGACAAGCACAGGTGGGTCCCCCTGTCATGTTGGCGGGAGCCCGGCGTCCTGGCGGGTGAACCGCCGCTTTCACCTAAGTCTAGCTTTGCCAAAAGAAACACACACAGCAGCTTGCAGAGGCAACAGAAGATCTCGATTCCTTACCTGGAATTAAAGACATGCAGGGACGAGGGAACAACTTAATTAAAAAGACAGAACGCTCTCGTGTTCCTATTCCTGAGTACTAGTAACTACAATAACAACAGGAGCTGGAAGAAAGGGCAGACTCTCGTGCACCCTGCTCCAGGGGGCACAGCTGGGACAGTGCGGAGACCAAAGCAGTGGGCTCCCTTCCAGAGCCTCCCTTCCGGAGGGTCCCAGTCGGCAGCGCGAAGCCTCTGACGTGAGGGCTGTGGTCTGGTGTTAGCTGAGACCCCGGGGGCTGCTGCCGGGATCATTGTTCACGGGCTGGGGCTCACGAGTCTCTGGGACCCCAGGACCACTCTGGGGTTTCTGTGTCTCCATCCAAAACAGGGGAGACCCCGATTCCTTTTGCTTGCAGCCTTCACGGAGCTTCAGGGTCAAGGGTCTTTGCAGCACGGCCCTGGATCTGCTCGCAAGATGCACGGAGGAGGCTCCAGGATTCCGTGGTACAAGAGACTCCTCAGTCAAACACGGCCATTAGGAAAAGAATCTACTCAAAATCCCAACAATGATGCAAAAGGAAAGAAAATACTGAGTTCGGGCGCTGAGGCAAGCTGAACGTCTGGGCATCACAGGTGATGTCGGCGCGACTCCAGCCCCCACGCCCGCACCCCTCGACGCCTGCCTTGGGCGACAGTGTCTCGCTCCTCCCTGGGGAGGACTGTGCTCGGCGCTTAAACACTCAGCTGCTCCCCCCCCGGGGTTGCTCCTCTGCCCTGGGCACGGATGCTCCAGCAGAGTGGGCGGTGGTGGCCTTGCGGCCCAGGGTGGGGATGTGGTCCAGAGACGGAAACTTTAGTGCTCCCGCGCACGATGAGCATCATCGCCATGGAAACCCCCGGAAGACGCCCTAGAGCCCGGCTGACCCAGGCAAATGAAGCTTTTCCTCTTACTGCTTACGGTGATCATGCTAAATTGCACTGGTTTTTTCTGTCCGGCCGACAGGAGCTGAAACAACGCTCATTCATCACCCTGTCCCCTTGCGTCAGAAGGACAAGGACCCCTGTGTCTGTCAGGACAAGCCGTCTGCCCAGCAACCCCACAGCTGCCGTCCCGCCGAACCTGTGTGCTGGTGACAGGTGTGCTGCTTTGAGACCCAAACCCCAGAACCTGGATTTACAGGGGCCGGCTGCTTAATTTGGGGTTGGTCCTTTTTCCTCCGTGGAGTGGTGTCCCTCTGGAGAGATCGGGGCATTTGAAACCTTATCTGCACCCAGAAGACCACGGTCAGCATTTGCCTTTTGCTGTAGGCCTCAAGTGCCGGATAGAAGGATAAGCAAAGGATTTAGGCCACTTGCCTCAGCTTTGGGACCGAAATGTCAAACCAGCATGTCAGGCCCACATGTGAGCTTCTGGCATTTCAAGAATGTGGGAGCTAAGAATCCAAGCGCCGGCATGCTGACCAGTAAGGCCTGTGGAGCCCAGTTGGCAGACGGTGGAGAACAAACACATAGCGGCAGATACAAGTTTTTGCTTTTTTGCTCGACTTTGCATAACACGGGGCATTAGCTTAAATATATCACCCGTGAACATTGCCATGCAAATGTACCTCCCAGGAAAATTACTGCTGGCAGTTTCTATTCTGGGAGAAACCTGTGATAAAGAAAAACCTCCCTTGGGTCCTGCTTATTGTGGTATTTAAGTCAAGGGGGAATGTTTCCAGAGCAAAAAAGACAGCATTCTGCTAAAGTTTCTAGCTACTCAGAGCCCAGACTCCCCCACAAGGTGTTGGGTGTGTAACCCAGGCTCCCCACGTCTGCTTCTTGGCAAAGTGTGATTCCCGCCGCTTAGAATACAATTGGCCCTTGAACAATGTGGGTTCAAACTCTTTGGACCCATTTCCACACAAATTCTCTTTCAATAAATACAGGCTAACACTGTAAGTGTATTTTCTCTTCCTTGTGATTTGCATAACGCTTTCCTTTTTCACGGTATTGCCAGGATACAGTATATAATACATATAGCACATGAATTATGTGTTAATTGACTGTTATTGTGTAAGGCATTAGGTCGTTGGTAGGCTTTTAGTAGTGACGTTTGGGTGGAGTCAAAAGTTACAGGCAGGGGCGCCGGGGCTCAGTAGGTTAAAGCCTCTGCCTTCGGCTCAGGTCATGATCCCAGGGTCCTGGGATCAAGACCTGTGTTGGGCTCCCTGCTCGGCGGGGAGCCTGCTTTCCCCTCTCTCTCTGCCTGCCTCTCTGCCTACTTGTGATCAAATAAATAAATAAAATCTTAAAAAAAAAAAAAAAAGTCACAGGCAGGCCGAAGCCATCTTGAGAAGCCCAAAGCTGCAAGTATCACAATCCCAAACTTCAAGATACATGACAAAGCTATTATCATCTAAACTGTACGGTACTGGCACAAAAATAGTCATACGGATCCAAGGAGCAGAATAGAGAGCCCAGAAATACGCTCTTGCTTACTGGGTCAGTTAATCCATGACAAAGGAGACAAGAATATACAACGGGGAAAAGTCAGCGTTTTCAATCAAGGATGTCGAAAAACTGGGCAGATCTATGCCAAAGCATTAAACTGGACTGCCTTCTTACACCACACACAACAGTAAACTCAAAATGCTATCAGGACCTAAATGTGAGACTGAAACCATAAAAGTCTTCAAAGAAAACACAGTCGGTAACCTCTCGGACAAGGGTTTGAGCATCGTGTTTATGGGTCTGGCTCCTGAGGCCGGGAAAACAAAAGCAGACATAAACGATCAGGACTAGACAGAAATACAAAAGCTTTCCGGATAGCCAAGAAAATTACCAGCAAGACAAAAAAGGAACTTACTGAATAGGAGAAGATTATACATTCCATGATGGATTAGTACCCAAAATATATAAAGAACGGATACCACTTACACAACCTAAAATTTTTAAAAAATTTTAAAAAAATTAAAAAAACTATGCAAAGGACCAAATGGACATTTCTCCAAAGAAGACATCCGGGTGGACAAGAGAAGCATGAGAAGATGCACAACGTCACTCCTCCTCAGGGAAATGCAAATCAAAGCCACAGTGAGGTCTCACCTCACACCCGTCAGAGCGGCTCGTATCGAAAACACGAGAAACACGTGCTGGCGAGGACGTGGAGGAAAGGGACCCTCTTGCGCTGCTGGTGGGAATGCCGGCCAGGGCAGCCGCTGGGAAAGCAGCAGGGAGGTGCCTCAAAACGTTGAAGGTGCGAATACCTTATGGGATCTACCGATACCACTGCTGGGTGTTTGCCCAAAGAAAATGTAAACTTGAATTCAAAAAGACGCACACCCCTGTGTTAACGGCAGCATTGTCTACAGTAGCCGAGGTGCGGAAACACCCCAGTGTCCATCGGTGTATACATAGAGAAAGGGTTTATGCCAAGTGAGATAAGTCAGAGAAAGACAAACAACACACGATTTCACTCATCGGCAGCATCTAACCAACAAACCAGACTCTGAACTCGGGAGAACAAACTGGTGCCCGGGCTGGGGGTGGGCGGGGACCGGGTCAGGGGGATTAAGAGGCACAAACTCCCAGTTATAAAATAAACGCGCCGCAGAGGCGAGACGTCAACAAACAAACCGACAAAAAGTCAATTGTGGGTTTTTGACTGTGGGGGAGGCCAGCGTCCTACCCTCCGAGTTGGACAGGGGTTGGCTGCGTGTGGTTTCCTTTTAGGAAAATGTAAAGAAATGCCACAAACTCACACAAAACGAGGGCAGCGGACAGCGTTGGAAAGGCATTAGGTAAAGAAGATGCCTAAAGAGACAAAAGCTCCCAACCTGAAAATCCTGGCGGGACCAGTCTTGGCGAGCCAGCTCCTCTCTGGGCGGGCGGGGGCGGCGGGGGTCAGGGAGGGCCCGGAGAGGGGAGGGCTGCTCCGCTGGGGGCCCCGAGGGTGCACAGGGAGGCCACGGGCTGCCAGAGGAGCCCGCTTCTATCCTCCAGACTCAAAAATGTCAGACCGTGGCTCTTGACTCAGAAGAGGTGCCTGATTTCCAGGGAACCGAGGAGAAACCTACAGGGAACTTGAACCAGGTGACAGGGACCCCTCTGTGCCCCTCTAAGTTTCAGAGTTGTGCAGGAACATGGGGTTGCCTCAGTGTCCTTGTACACTCTGTGGGGACGGCAGGAGGGGGCCTGTGGGCTGGGAGGGACAGGGCTGACTCCACCTGCCCCCCTGCTGGTGGGACCAGGCCTGGCCACCAGCAGCCTGGTGGGGAGCCGAGGAATCTTGGGGGCCCGGCCACCAGACAGAAAGCTGCCCTCCCTGCAGGGCTCCCCCGCACAGAGGGGCGTGATCATGGAGATAAAAGCCTACAGCCCCAGCCCAGGTGGAGGCCCACAGAGCAGGTGACCAGCTTCCCTGTGGCCATCTCTGTGTGTCTATCCACGTGGCCAGGGCTCAACGCTGGGGCTTCTGCCCTGCACTCCCCCCCACCCCTCACCTGTGCTCCATCTGGAGTCCCCTTCCCGTTGATAGGGCTCCGTCTTTCCCTGGCTTCGGTTCTCACCGTGCCTTTCAGCCCCCCAGCCTTTCAGCCCACCCGCAGAACATGCCAGAACACCGCTGTACTTCACTCCTGTGCTCAAAACCCCGAGCTGCTTCCCCCCCACAAGCCTGCAACGCCGGCTCCCTGCTCCTGGACCTCAGAACCGTCTCCTCCGGCTCCTCCCGCCCCCCAGAAGCAGCTTACCCCGAGACAGCAAGTAGCAGAGCCGAACTTGACTCTTTCCTTGAATGACCTCTTCTGGGAACGAGCCCTTCGTTGAAGACGATTTTTGAGAAATGTCAAAGATGCGCCAGCTGCTTGAAGAATAAAGCCCGTTTTGTTCAAAGACCCGTGCAGATGCTCACAAACCAGGATGTGGGGCGAGGTTTTCCTCGACAGTGGCCCACCGTGCCCCTTTGGGGTCGGCATCTGGACCTGCGGGACGGCCCCCGAGGCCCAGATGTGTTTCGCTTCTGGAACCCTCCCTCCCCCAACATGGCTGAGCTGGACGTTTGGAGCTGCACCTCCTGCTTACAGCCAGACCTGGGAATTAATATTGTGATTGACTGATTCTCTGCCTTTGAGGGGGCTCACGTCCATGGCTTGGCTCCCACCCCCAGTGACAGCGGTTCGAGTACCTTCCGCCAGGACTGAAATGAGGTTGTGCCCAGGGTGTGCTCAGCCTGGACCCCGGCCCTTCATACGTACTCAGTACCTCTGAATAATATCAAATCTGATCAGGGTCTCATTTTGCCCCGCGTTCCGGAAAGGTCAGTAACAGTACCGACGGTCAGCGGGTTTTGATGATCTCTCTGACCAACACTGAAATTCCCAAACTAGGGGCGCCCGGTGGCTCCGTCGGGGAAGTGTCTTCCCGTCGATGGCGGCTGCGTCCTTCCCCCGGCTTCTGTTCTAACTGCACGCAACCCAAAATCCCGAGCCTTTCAGCTCACCCGCGGAACACACCAGAACCCCCCCTACTTCAGTTCAGGTCATGATCTCAGGGTTCTGGGATCGAATTCCAAGTTCGACTGCCAGCTCTGTGAGGAGTCTGCTTCTCTCTCCACCCCTCCCCTGCTCGTGCTTGCTCCCTCTCTGGCAAATAAACAAATAAATAAAATATTTTCATAAATAAGTAAATTCTCTAACTAGAAAACACAAGCTCCTGTAAACACAAACTTCTAAATTCATCTCAGAAACTCATTCTATGTTAAGATCCAATCCTGCAGCACATTCACGGTTCCCTCCCCAGGTACCTGGAGAGGTTCTCAGATTTTAGAGTGAAGGGGGTGCACGCGGTGGGGGGGGTGCTCCATGTCCCCGGAAACCGGGTCTGGAACAAGGTTCTCATCTGACGCTCACTTAGATCCCGGCTTCGTTTCTTGCTCAGTCTCTGCGCCCTGCCCTTGGTTCCGGGGGGCCGCGTGGACCGAGCATGCGTATTTTATAGTCACTGAAAATGCTGCGTGTGCGCCGTCCTGACTCCCTGTCCGCGCGCTGGCGGGGTCAGAGCCTCACACGCTGGGCTCACCCCCTGCCGCTGCCCCCACTGGTGGCAGAGGGTGCATAGGCTCTGGTGCTGGGAACTTCAGGGGAATCCAGAAGCTGTTTCCTTGCCTTGGCTCTGATGAGGTCACTCTGGAGCCAAGGGAGCAGGGGGGGGACTCAGGGTCCGGCTTCAGACTCAAGCCCTTCAGACCCTCCCCCTCTGTCTCTACCATCCGTGCCCGGACAAGCACACGTGGGCCGGATGGCATGATTCCTGCCGTGGGGGCCCAGCAGTCTGGCCAGGGCAGAGAGCCCCACAGGCCGCAGTGCTTTCTGGCCAGGGACAATCCCTCGGGGCCAGTCACGCCTCCTTATAAATTCGCTCCTGCCTGGTACTAACATCACTTTGTTCAGAAATCTTTAATGACTTTAAGGGCGCATGGAGTTAAGTACTAATGTATTACAAACCCAGTAGGATATTCAAAACTGCAAGGGACCCCAGGCCTACAATCGTGACCCTGTTCCCTTCCTGGTGGGCTTGACGCGCCCTTTCTTGGTCATTTCCCACCCCTCCTGGTCACTTTCAACCTGGGCATGTGCAGCTGGGTCTTGAGCATCTGTGTTTAGGACCTTGGCTTGGAGTCGTGGCCAGAGTACTCAACTTTCTGAAGCAGTTGGTTTCCAGAACACACTTCCTTCTTGCAACCTTGGGGCTCCCTTCACTCCAGGAGGGCCCCTAGGCTTCAATGGTACCCTACAGATCTGACCCCAAGGTTTCAAGGATACCTCTGTGTCCAGGGCAGGCCCCTGGGCTCCTTCCCCACCTTGTCCACAGACGCCAGGAGGGTCCAGGCTCCTCATGCAGAAGGAACTGTTTAAAAAACGCTCAGAATCACTGGCAGGTGCATTTTTCTCTCCTACCGGCAGGAACCCAAGCACAGGCTGGACCCAGGTTCTTTCCTAAGAAAATTCCTTCACTTGACGTAGCCTCTTCCAGGGGCAGCCAGAGGGGAAACGGATGTCTGAAAGCATCCGTTGGCTCCTTCCCTTGGGGCCCGTGCGTGATCGGGAGGGTCGGAAAGGGTAGGCTGGCGGTCACGGGGATGTGCAGCCCTTGTACGCGGCCCGCCAAGCTGCCCAGAGATGGGCCCCAGAAGAGAGGCCCGAGTGTCCCCAGTCCCTGCACCAGAGCTGGAGCCCCCGAGGGCATCAGGCTAGGTGTGAGCGGCACCCGGGGGCACCTGTGACCCTGGCTGGCCTCCCTCCTCCGTGAGGACAGTGGGCGTTGTGTGGCACCTCACAAAACATATTTTTAAATGACCGCTGTTCAAATTCCACACCCCCCCCCCCACAAAGTTTCTCCTCCAGCTTCCCAGCTTCCTAGCGCGCCTGCGAAGGTTCCCGAGGTCCTCGGGAGGACGGCGGCACGTGTTGCCTCGGCCGCGGCCTCCCGCTCCTGCCCATCTCTCCTCCCGGGAACCTGACAGGATGCGCTTCTCTTCAGACCCGGTCTCCTCTCCGGCCCTGCCTCATGCTACCCCTGAAGGGCGCATTGCCAAGGCTGGGTCTTGATGGAAACGAAAAAAAAAAAAAAAAGAAAAAAGAAGAAAAAAAGGAAAGAGAAAGAAAGAAAGGAAGAAAATCCTTGGCTTACAAAGCAAGTGTTCTTCTGAAAATCCTTCTTTCTGGATGCCAGAGCATAAAACTGAATCATTCCCCCTTTTCGTAGCGAACGTGAGCATCCCCGAAGCCAGGGAGCGCCTCGGGCAGAGGAAGGCTCGGCCGGTGCTGACAGACACGAGGAGAGCGGCGTGGACCGTCCGTGCGGCTCTGCAGGACTGTGCTCCTGCGTCCTCTTCCTTCTTCTTCTTGAATGCAAGCCTCGGTCCGAAAAGAATTCAGTCAGCCCTGCTTCTCCCTCCCGCCCGCGTCCTGCAGCCGTCTCGCGGATCGTCCGTAAATTCAATCTCGAACCTGAGTGGCCGCCGCAAGGTGAGCCTCTTGAAGGAAGAGGGAGCCGGGCCTTCCGACCCCAGGCTGCTGGTCGGGCTGCTCCGCGGAAGCACAGGGCCGGCTTCTGTCTGTCTGTCTTCGCCCTCCGCAGCGTCCCTGGGGGACAGCGTGCGTCTGGTCCTTCTGGGCACCATGTCCCGACACGGCAACTTGCAGAGGAAGAAAGGGACAGTCTCTCGCGGCACCGTCCCCTCAAGCGTGCGGGTCTGCGGCAGACACTGGGTGCCCCACCCAGACCCTTCCTTCCGGGGGCGGGGGCTCACGTTTCTGCTGCCAGGAGCGTTGGCAGGTGGTGTCTCACCGCCGGGTCCCTCCCCGGGGATTGTGTTTGTCCCAGGGAGGTGCCTTGCTCGGGGACTTGTACCCTCTTCGGTTTTGGGCCCTGGGACATCCCACAAGCGGTGTGGGGTCCCAGCTCCTCATGAGACAGGCCGGCGCCTCTGTGGCAACATGTGCGTGTCCACTTCCCATCCTGCCCCATCCTCCGTTTCTCTCTCTCCTCGGCCCACCGTGCTCTCGGGAGCACTCCCCGCAGATCTCCCACGCGAAACCTCTGCTTCAGAATCTTCCTCCCGTGGAACGCACTCTGAATCACACTGGGAGTGGTCCTCGAAGCCGACTTACAATGCTGCTTTGGACACAGACCACCTGCAGGCCAGCTGGCCATGGGGACCCGCCAGGGGTACCAGCCCTTGCCACGCTGTAGCAGAGTCACTGTTGAAAATGTGACCAGCAGCAGAGTGCACTGGAAGTTCCAGGGACGAGAATGAAGAGAACACGTGCCTGTCTGCGGATCCGCGTCTCCCCCTGTCCCCGCCACTCACCGCCAACGAGGGTCAAGCCACAGTGGAACGTGGCTGGGGAAGTAGCGAGCTGCCGGCAGGGAGGTCACCTTGAGCGGCGGGAGCCTGGGCATCTGGTAATGCCCGCATCAGGAAACGGAAGGATTTACGCAGGTGGACCCCGAGGGCGCTGGCTCAGGAAGGGGCGACAGAAAGTGGGGGAGCGAGAGGTCACTGATGCAGAGAGGACCTCCGATCTGGGATCCTACACCCTGGGACGTGGACCTCCGGTCTGGCATCCTACCCCCTGGGACGTGGTGCTGACGGTTGGTAGGACGCCTCCTGGGAGCTCGGAGAAAGGGTCGGCCTTGAGAGAGCCGCCACACCCGCCACGGTGGGAAGTGGAGAAGGATCAGGAGGCTGGGAGACATCGCCATTTCCACGGGCAGCAGCCAGGCGGGGAGGGCCGCCCGCTGAGCGCGCCCCGTGGGAGAGGCGGGGAGGGACAGCGGGTTGTCCTCTGCCGGACGGAGCTCCTCAGGAAGCTCAGCGATGGCTTTTCTCTGCCGTCCGGGTGCCGGAGAAGAGATGCTGTTCTAGAACCGGGCCCCGCGATGCTGACGGGATGACGGGTTCCAGGGATAACGGAGACGGGGTGGGGAGTCAAGGTGGGGCCGCTAGCACGGCGAAGGGCGAGGCGGGAATGCGGCCGGGGGCCGGCGTGCGGAGCGGCGGAGCTCAGGAGGCACCGTGTTCCCAAGGACAAGGCAGACGCGCGGCCAGCGACACAGGGCCTTGTGGAGCAAAAGAGTAAAAGAAAAATCAAAGGTGAATCAGTGCAGACTGAGGGCAGCGGGCCAAGAACAAGTCACTGTCCCGTGTATGGTTTCTGGATCTGAGCCAGACTGCGGCCTGACGTCCACTCACTGAGGGATGGGCCGAATCTCCGTGACAAGGGGCCCTCACACCCACCGGGTCAGGAGTGGCCAAGCTATGGCCCGTGAGCCAGTCCCCTGCCCTGAGGGCCTGTCCAGGTCCACGAGACTAGAACACAGGACTCCCGATCCTTTATGTAAGGCTACGTAGCGGCAGGAGCCACAGAGAGAGTCTGCGGGTCCCAGCCCGTGCGGACCCTCCCCAGAGGGACCTGTGCCAGGTCACTCAGGTAACTCCACTCTGGCTAAAAGAGAAGACCTGGCCGTTTTCAGGACATGGGCATGGACCCGGCATGGACACCAAGAGCCTGAATCAGAAGCACCTTCATGCCCTTCCCCCTGGAGTGGGAGTAATTGGAGAAGAATTGGAAAATCTTCGCAGACCAAGGGACACGTTGCTGGGCGAAGGAGATACAGTGGCTGAGGACACACGAGCACGTCTTATCCCTCACCATGTCTCCCAGAAGCCGATGGCCTGATGGAACCGTTGGGAAGGCTCAGAAAGGCCCAGGAACGGTACCCGCTTGGAGACGATCGTCCCCAGGGTTGGGACACCCGTGGCTGGGATGTATGCAGTGCACAGGGCTGGTCCCTGATCGGGGGAGCACATATCTGGGACCCAAGGGGCATGGGCTGGCGTGTGCCTGCTTACCAGCACCTATGGCCCCCAGGGAGTAGTCTATGGTCTGGGTGTCTGCCCCCAGCACCCTTAGGTTCTGTGGATCTGGAGACCTCATTCCCAGAGCCGGTGTGTCTGGCAGAGGTCAGAGCATCCTGGAAGGCCCATTGCCTGGATTGTCAGAAAGAGCTGGGCTGGTGCACACAGGGGACGGGGGGGGGGGGCAATGTGTGTATCCAGGGGTCCACTTGGGTCCACTTGGCACCCCCTGCCTCACTCTAATGACAAGTAGCCAGACACGGCACCCAGAGTCTCTCTCAGGAAGGAGCGTCTGGGTCACCAGGCAGCGTGTGGTCCCCGGACCAGCAGAGATGCCGGCCAAGAGCAAGGGGAATCTCAGACAGCTCACGGAGGAGAAGAGTCTCCACGACTGGGAGATGAGTCTCTTGCCCCAGGGCACAGTGTGGGCCATCCCTGTATGGTGCCCAGACGACGCTCCAGGACCAAGGAGCTCCTTCCTGAGGCTGGTGGTCCTGCTGCTGGAGGCTCCCAGCTGAGTCCCTTCCAGAAAGGTCCCCTACTGGGCGGTCCCTGCTCCCCATGCATAGCCCACACCAGCGACCGGACCCATCCCTGACTTCCACAGGGAATGGCCCCCAAGGGGCCTCTGCCACATGGTACCCTTGGGGTTGGCTGAGGTCCTTGTGCAGACCACATCCCAGCTGCTTTCTCCCCTGGGCCAGTTCTGACCGAGCCCCTTGCTATCGGACAGTGGCTATTCCCAAGAACGTTCTATGAATCATCTGCAGGGGAGCCTCCCTCGGAGTCCTTGCTCAGGGAGCCCCCGAAGCCGTAACGCGTGCCCGGGACAGCTCCCCAGACTGACGGGATAGAACTAGGTCGTGGGCCCTTTCCTCAGCCAACAAGACTGGTTTCTAAGCTTGGATTAAACCAATTTATTTGGGGGGTGGAGGGGAGGCAGGGGTCCACCAATGGCCTCTCCCTTCGGGATGCCGGGACTCGGTGACCAGCCTGGAGACCTCCCTGGAAACGCTTCTGGAGCTGTGTCGCCGGAGACAGACACACGGCAGCCGTCCTGGCCTGTCTAGGGGCACGGATGCGCGCCGGGCCAGCCCCGGACTCCTGGGGAGCCAGAGCAGCTGCCGGCCTGCTTCGTGTCTGAAAGGCGGCTGGCACCGGACAGACCCTATTTCGTGAGCACCAGACATGGGAGGGGTACTTAACGTTTCTAAGCGCTACCCTCACCCTCTGTACAAATAAACTTCCAATGTTCAGTGTTTTCTTTGAAAGGAAAGAAATTAAATTTTTTAAAATCACAGACCATGGCAGGACTTGGAGTCCCTTCTTAATGGGAACTTGACTCTCCTGTTAGGATTTTAAGGGTAGCAACATAGTCGGACATGCCCTCTAGGTACCTGGGGACTCTAGTTCAGAGGATGCAACAGGAGTTTTAGGGAAAACAAAAAGGCAGAGGATGGGTGGCTTGTTGTGCTCAGAAGCGCTGGCCGGCAAGGGAAACGGGCTTCTCCTGTCCATGGGGGTCTCTGAGAGCATGTCCCCACCTGCCCCACGCGGCCCCCGGGGGACACTTCTGACAACCTTAGGGCACCTCCCTGTGGGGACGGCTGTGTTCCCCTCTTATTTTACAAGTGCTGCTTATGGGCGACTCTGCACGCGCAGCCTTGTGTGGGCTGCCCGGGCCACTCACTGCTGGGTTTCAAGCCCCGGAGTGAACAGAGGAGCCCCAGCAGCCCACAAACATGCTCCCCGTGCACCCTGCCAGGCTGTGAGTTTGCAGCTCTTGGGGCGGGTGCCTCCTTCCTCGCCAGGCAGCAGAAGTAAACGAGTTTTCATTAAGTGAGACGCCGACTGGTGTTCCATCCGGGAGGAAAGGAGAAATGTGGCTGAGTCACACGCGGCCTTGGGAGCTCCTGCTGACACGGTGTCCGTGACCTCTGTGAGCCGGGATCGCGCTTCTCACGGGTACACGCTGCCCCGAGGGTTTGCCAGATCATCTATTTGAGCTGCGTCTTGTTTTTGTCTCTTGGCAGCGTACCCGGTCAGGATATTCATAGTGATCTAGGGAGCGCCTAAGAAAATCAACAACAGCTTTCTTGAAAAATGCTTCAAGATGCAGCAAAAAAATAAAAAAAAAAAGTTTATTTAACCCATAGTTCCCAGTGACGAGAAATGCGTTCTTCACTGGGGACATGAGTCTAAGCCGGTGCAATAAACACTGAGTTCTATTCTGCATAGTGTTCTGGAGGCTTCGAGTCTTCTGATGACCTTCTGATCGTGTCTGCTCCTGCGTGCACTTCGGAGAGCTTTTGCGGATTTCGGTGACGCCGGTCAAGGCGACAGAGTACGGACCCGAGAGCTCTCCCGGCAGTGGAGTCCGACATGATGTGGGAAGGGAGACGGAGCCGGCTGTCCTGGAGGCTGAGTAGCCATCGAAGGAAAGGCTGGAAACAAAACCACGCTGGGGGACGAAAAAAATCCTGTTTGCCAATGAAGCTGCTCTGTGCACCCCTCGCCAGGCCGCGGACGCAACCTCGGGAGCACGAGGCTGTGCGACGGTCACAGACATCTCACCACCCGAGAGTGCCCCGCCTGGTCGAATGCACTGCAGGTCCATCTCGGATCTGGTCCCTGGATGTTACTTCAAGAAGGGTCTAAACAATCTTGTTGCTCTGACCTCAAGGACCCTGGCTTGGGCGGGAGGTTCTAGGGTGTCCCGCGGCTCAGTCGTGCACCTGCTGGGGACTGCTGACCTAAGCCCGTCTCGATGGGGAGGGAATTGAAGGAGCGATTTCCTTCCGCTTGTTAGGGAATGCTCAGGGCTGGCACGCAGGGCCGGTCACAAGTTGCAGGTGTCAGAGTGCAGAGACCGAGCCGAACTGAGAAACAGCATCCAAACACGGGGAGAGCACAGAATGTCTCTGGGCTTCTTCTCCCAGGCAAGTACAGTCTGGATGGAAATGACCAAGAAGCAAAGGTTACGGATTTTCAAGCAGACAGACAGGAAGACCTTCCGAGTTTCATTGAACAAGTGGGGGACACGGGCCCTGGAGGACCAGGTACCGAGCGTCCCGGGGCTCCGTGCTGGGATGTGTGAGCGGATCAACCCTCCGATGCCCCTCCCCTGAGGGCCCCTGCAGGAAAAGCCACACCTGAGTTCTGTCCCCAGACCATGCCCCGTCACTAGCTCTAGCTCTCTAGCTCTCATTGGAAGGTTATTTTTCCCACAGATTTTTCCCAACTGCTTTTTACAAGTTTAAAAGACGGTTCTGGAGTCAAAATCCAGCCGACGGTTTACAGAACCCCACTGTATCCTAAAATTTTCTTGAACAACTGACATACGCCTACTTGGCCCTGAGCCCTGGGGACACCTTGTGAACGAGATGTCTCCTTCCAAAGATGCCTGTCCTCGGGCGGCTTCGGGGAGGACCCCTGCCCATGCCTGCATGTGTCGTCTGAATGTTGGCCTGTCCCCATCCATATGTGGAAACCCAACCCCAAATTAATGCGGTCGTGGGGTGGGGCCCTGATTCACTAGAATTCGTGTTCTTACGGAAGAGACACCAGAGAGCTCTATCTCCACGTCACAGGGAGGTCATACGCACACACAGCAACACCCCCTAGCAGCCGGGAGAAGGAAACCTGCCTTCCAGACTCAGGGACCAGGAGGAATCCATCGCTGCCGCGTACGCCGCCCAGTCTCCACCCGCACCCCAGCCCTGATATTTTGTGACAAGGCCCGAGCCAAGTAATGAGACCAAACCCCTCCCCGGGGTGCCTGGAGCCCTCAGGGTAATTGCACTCACTCTGATAATAGATTTATCCTTCAGTGATGGCTAGCTCTGTGCCTGGCACCGCTGGTAAAACCTACAGGTAAAAGCCCATCACCCCTCTCCTGGGTTTGCACGTCTAACCCCCCTGCATTCAGATCAAGGTCATTCCGGTGGTAAGTTGTACCATGGGGGCTGCTGATGCTGTGGGAGTGGAGGGAACGAAGGAAGAAAGCCCCAGCTGGAGAGCTCACTCCCGGTGATGCCGCTTTTCTCGGTACCCACTTCATGCATTTGAGCCTAGAAGATTCTAGAACAGTCTTCCCTGAGTAAGTGATGCTGGGCCTCGCTCACTGCCTGCTTGCATCCCACTGGGGAGCAGAGTGGTAGCTGGAAACAGGGTGCTGCCACAGGGACCACAGTGTGCGTTGCCACGGAAACTGCATTTCTCCTTCCCCACCCACCCCGTGGTCCCAGGTGACCTATTCTGTGTTGCTGTGCAGGTGACCCTTCAGGACTCCCGCTTACGGGGCAGCGTTGCTGTACCTGTCCCATCTCTGCACGAGAAATGCAAACCCACAGCCCCTCAAGCGGGTGTTCTCCTGGGTAGACACCGGCGCTGCCAAGACTTTTTCGGGTGTGGCCTGATCCTTAGAGTCAATTGGCAGAAGGAACCCTTCATCTTTGGGCACAGCCACTAATTTTCTCCTTCTTTTCTAAACACAGTCGAGGGAGGGGCTGATAATCTGGAAGACACCGGGCAGGCCAGCCCGCTCCATGTAAGAAGCCGATCTCGTAGGCAGACCTACCACCCATGCGCGGTTCTAAAATTAGACCAGAAAGACTGGTGCTGCATTCTAGAATCTGTGACTAATTTGTTTATTATGTTGGACGAGCACAGTCGAGTTCCCAGACTCGTTCTGCGTCTAGATAAGGACGGAGAGCTAGACCAGCCTCAGACACCGGGTCTAGAACTTATGCTAGAACAGGGGCTCCAGAATGCATTGTGATCCATGGGAGCCTGTCCCCTGCGGCTTCAGGGACGGTTAATACAGCTCGTGTATATTTATTTTATTTGTTTACTTACTATAATACATTCACTCTATCCCATGCCAGTAAGCGCTCTCCACCCCTCTGCCGTCTGCCATTTCTCCTTTCAATCTGTCCCCCCTTCGGTCAGCAGCTCCTATGTGCCCGTTTCATGCTGACCTCAGAGACACAGGGTTGGAAGCTTGCACCGCCTTCCCTGCCAGGCTCATGACTTTAGATCAGGGAATCTCCACTGGCGTGTGACCTGCGATGAAGGCCGGGCTGGACGCCGGCACGAGGCGCCAAGGCAGTGCAGGTGACGGCAGCCAGTGCGGGACGCACCAGTGTCCCATCGGCTCGCTGGAGAGGGCTGCTGAGGGCATTCCCAGAGACTGGAGAGGACGGGCCGGGCCGAGGGCCGGCCCACGCAACAGCACATGCAAAGACGGGGACCGGCGCACGGCGTGTTTGGAAACACGGTGGTTCCTCATGCTGGAGCTCAGGGTCCGGCTGGATGGGGAGTGGGATGGGGGGTGCAGATGCAGGCAGAAGCCAATTCTCGAAGGGCCTGACTTCTTCCACCACCGCGTCTGGACTTGGCCGCCGTGGGAGCCACGGAAGGCCGGCAGAGGAGAGCATGACCAGTGCCGCGTGTGGAGGCACGGTCAGAGACACGCAGTGCGTCCAGGGAGCCCACTAAGAGGCGAGGGTGTCCGTACCCAGTAGCCCTGGGCGGAGGTGGCTCATACGTAGAATGCACTGACCTTTCACCGGGTAGGCCCAGAGTGGGAGAGGGACCTGCGATGCTCTGGGCATCTACTGAGGTTCCTTTCTGAGACACTGTTGGCTCCCACAGGTGGGTTCAAGGCCTTGATGCGGCCCTCTTTCCGCCACGTGTTCTTCTCTTTAGGCTCCCGAGGCATCTGACATCCGGCGCTCACGTCTCACGTCTGTGCGAGCTTCAAATAAAAGCATCCCTTGGGGCGATCAGACCCCCCCCAAGAGGCCACCGATGGCGGACCCCTCGTCCTTGGCCTGGGTCCTGCACCCGTCCTCCCCGGGGTGCACAGGCCGGGACTCTGTGGCCCCGCACAGAGCAGACAGGAGACCCGAGACACCATGTGGTCCAGACTCCCAAGAGAACTCAGAGCCCGCGAGAGAGCCTGACACCGGAGAGCAGCCGGGTGGGGCCGAGCACGTGGCGGAAAGAGGATGATCTAAGCCGACCCTGCGAAGGCCAATCTGGGGCGGACGCGCGCACTTCGGCTTCTCCCGGGACTGTAGTCGTCAGCCCAAGTCTGGAGAAGGCCGCTGGGGGTCCGGAATGTCCTGCACTGTGTGCAAAGGAAACGAGCGAGTCTGAGATCCAGGAGCTCCCCTATTCTGCAAATCGCGATGTGTGTGTGTGCTAAGGGCTCCCAGCGTCAATATGAGGGGGCCTGGCCGTCCCAGGGCTCCGGGGCACAGCCGGTGCGCTCAGGCACGCCGCTTGGGTGCAGCTGGGAAAAGCACATGCCCCTCAGTGAGTTGTTAATGTTTCCCTACTGGACTGAAATTCCCACACGCATAGGAAACATCTCCACGTGTGTCTATGCTGACCGACCTGTGTGGGTATCTGTGCCGCTTACAACAACTAGAAAGCGTCCTGGTGGAGATACCCAGCATGTGCGTCTCGCACATGGGTGGGCGGACCTGTGAGCGCTGCCCGTGGTCCCTCGGCTCCTGTGGGCCCTGCAGACCCATGTTCAGCCGCCACCACCAGGCTGGCCCCCGCGGCAGCCTCTCCCCTGGGGGCTCTGGGCTGGCTGGCAGGTGCTTGCCGGAAGACCGTGAGTGATGGGCACGGATAATGGAGGGGGTGAATTTTTAAATGACGAACGTACAAGAAATTCATGCTCAACTGTTTTCGCTACGGGCTTCAATGCCTTGGAGGCCGATGACGCTAACCTGGGCCCTGTGCACTGGGAGCCGCAGCTGTCTCAACCCTGAAGGCATCTGGTGGCTTGCAGGTGCACAGAGATTCCGAACGGGGCGCATGGGCCATGGGAACTCTCGGGGCTGAGCTGAGCCCCAGCTGGGCTGGGACGTGTCTTCTTAGTGGGCAGCGCAGACTTTCGCCTCTGCCACCCCGGATGGCTTTGGGCTCCTGCCATGGCTTGAGGAGGGGCCTCGGCACTGACACAGCTCTCAGCTGTGGGTTTCTCTATTTGTTAGATGAGTAACAACACTTCCTGGTGATGGTTTTCATTCTTCATTATTTCTTCTGTGTTTAATTTTTTCAAATTATGGAACTTGAGAAAATAGTGGTAAAATAAACATAACATAAAATTGACCATTCTAACCATTTTTAAGGGTACAGTTTGGCGACCTTCTGCACCCTCGTGGGTGGGCCGGCATCTGTCCCCAGGGCTTTATACCTAGCAAAACTGAAACTCTGTCGCCAGCAAGCACCGACTCCGGCTCTGTCCTCCGCCGGCCTCTGGCCACCTCCGTCTGCTCTGTCTTCATGGGTCTGACCACTGCGGGGACCTCAGGCAAGGGGAATCGCACAGGGTCCGTCTGTTTGTGACTGGCTGATCTCACTCGGAGGGGCCACAGCTGATGGTCCCTGGAGGGGCCTCTCCCTTTCGGCTGCCATGCATGTGGGTATGGGGACACCTCTCCACGTTCACACTTAATATTGCATTATTTAATGCCCGGAAACACGAAAACACGGACTTCAGCGAAGCCCTTTGTCCTTCGTCATCTACTGAATGAAAGCGATGCCTTCTGATCTTGGGTAATAACTTTTTACGGATGCTTCTGAGAACCAAGGAGGTACTTTTCCCTTTTCAATAAGTGAATAACAAGACATAGTGTGGTGAAGCCCTAATGGTAGCTGAGACCACCAAGAAGCCCATTTCACCCACTTCACTCTTGGGTGTAACCACATCAAAGACATTTTAAACATGAGCCCCACTCGCTCTAATTGGACCACAGGACTCCAGTCCCCGGCTCTGGCCCTCTGAGCCCCACACACCAGCCTCGCGTGTCAGTAGCCATGGGGCATGGTGTCCTGCTCTGGGGACAGACTCTAGGCCATGACGGCAGGGTGCCCCGGGGGAGAACCTCACCTCTCACACCGGATGGACCAGAGTCACGGATACAAAGTAAAATTTGTACCAGGGACAAAACCAAGCACTTTGCTTCTCATGAAGGCTTCCCCTCGACTCAA